>NC_140590.1:137440745-138040745 GCF_964204655.1 Triturus cristatus | reverse complement strand
CACTCAATCTGAGTTACCCGTGTTCTTTCCTCAACCAGATTCAGTGGCAGAACGTGCCCTACACACATTAGATGTGAAGAGAGCATTGCTTTATTACATAGGAAGGACAAAACCTTTTTGTAACACAAATCAACTTTTTGTTGCTTTTGCTCCACCACACAAAGGCAATCCCATATCAAAATCAGGTATTGCAAGGTGGATAGTCAAGTGCATTCAAATATGCTATGCAAAAGCTAAACGAACGTTAACGGTTCCCCACAGAGCGCACACTACACACACACACACTGGAGGCTTCTATGGCATTCTTAGGAAATATACCCATAGATGACATTTGCAAAGCTGCAACATGGTCTACACCTCACACATTCACAAAACACTATTGTGTAGATGTGTTAGCAAGACAACAAGCTAGAGTGGACCAAGCTGTTTTATGTACACGATTTCAGACCACTGCAACAGATATAGGTTAGCCAGATCTCCTTTTACTACTCTTACTAACTCTATCACAGTCTGCGGGGAAAACAATCTAACAATGGAGTCGATGCCCATGCGCGCTATCCCCGAAAGGAGGAGTCACCTACCTCGTCTCTGGAAAGACTTCTTCGAAGAAAAACAAAGTGCAAACATCTGGACCCAACCCTAACTGGAGATCTATGCACAGCATACTACTCTACAGCTCTATATGCCAAGAACAGATGCATACTGGGTGAGTAGCATTTTACTTTTGTTTCAGTGGTTAAAAAAATCCTTTCATAGATCTGTACTGTAAGTGGCAGACAATGGGTTTGTGTTTTAGGCAGCTGGGCTTACTTGCCCAGACGTAGGTCCCTTGCTCACTTTGCCACTGGATTCAAACTAGCCTGGCTGATGAGGGGTGTTACCCCGTACCCGGTCCCAGGATGCTTTTTTCCGGTACAGGGAAGACCTGGCTTGGCAGTTTAAGCTGGACTGTTCCCATGAGGAACAGGGTCAAGACAGATTTGCATATGGCTGGATCAGAACTGGGGTGGCGAAGTGAGCTAAAGAACAATGATGGATTCAACCCAGATCTGTGACTGGGGGTGAATGTCTGAAAAGTTTCACAGCTCTGTCTATCTCCTTGTCTTTGCTTACTTGTACAAAAAACAAAGCTTCCCTTTAAATTTGTTGCACTTGACCCCAAGCAATTTTGTTCTGGACGTCGGGAAATAGGAATTCCACACCCCTGGCACAATGTTTCTGTAGAGGTTTTATAAAGCGTACAACTACCCAGAGGCTTCCCAGCGCTAAGCAGAGAGGTGTGTTGGAGACGGAACCTGAGACTTATCATCATGGGACAGCCACACCTTAAGTTTTTTCCTGAAGCTGGGTTCATCTTTCAGCAACCTCAGTTCCCTGGCCATGGAGTTCCACAACTTCGGGACCATGCAAAAGAAAGCTCTACCTCCTCATCTTGCTCTCCTGGTCCTCAGCGTCTGAGGCAGTCATAAGACGACATGGCGGACCTCTTTGGTACATATGGAGAGATGAGTTCCTTGAGTGGTTGGACCCCTGCCATACATTGCTTTATGAGCCAGGCAGAGTGATTTGAATTTGATCCTGGGTTCGATGGGCAGCCAATGAAGCTGTTTCAAAGATGTTTTTACTGATTCCTGTCTAGGTATCTTTAGGAGTAGCTGTGAGAAAGTGTCTCTGTATATACTGTTCCCAAATAGGTACAGGGTGTACAGAGTCCACAGTCCCCAGAGGTTTGGCAGAGGCTAAAGTTAGATATAACCTTACTCTCTAAAGTGGTAGCTTGGTCGAGCAGTAAGGCAGTATCAGAGGACAGTGTAAAGCGTTTGTTGCACACACTCAGTCCGCAAATGGTCTCACACACTCAATAACTGAACTCTAGGCCAATGGTTTATATATAAAAAAAGATATGCTTGTTTTACTTTAGAACCAACAATAGGTATTAAAAAAACACTTTCTGAGAATGAGATGCTTTATATAAATATTTTTGCAATATGCAATTGACTTTTGTAGAATGTTACAAGTGTTTGCAATAGGCAACACAGTTTTAAACACAATAATGCATTGAGTTCAATGGAAGTTTCAAGTTATTTGCAATAGATTACTTTTAGGATTACTTTTGGGATTCCAGGACTGGATCCTACATTCAGTCCTGGGTCAGTACTTAGAAACAAGTGATAAAAGTCGACTTAGTTACTGTTATGATTTTTAGACAATATTTTGCTATTTTAAAAGTTGACACTTAGAAAATAATTCATAGAAAACAGTCAATGATTCCCTATGGAAGAAATTCAAGTTGCAGGTATAGTATGATCTCGTTACTTTTGTAATCCAGTACTGGGTGCCTAGACTCAGTACTGGAACCTTTATTCAAAACAGGTAAGTAATTACTTTTTCACAATTTATACAATTGGTAAAAATATTTTAAAGTTTGCAGAAATCGACAGAAGAAATTTCACAGAAAAACAGTCAGTGGTTTCCTATGGAAGAAAATTGGGTTACTGGTAAGTACGGTTGTGAATATTTTTCAGGGTCAGTGCTGGGATCCAAGATCCAGCACTGGGAGCTCACCTAATAGCAGGTGAGTATTTTCATTTTCGTTACTTGGCTGATTTTTGGTGAATATTTTAACTTTTGAAAAGTCCAAAGAAGAAATTTCAGGCAAAAAGTCAATGTTACCCTATGGAGAAAAGAGTTATCGGCTTTCAGGTAAGTACTCGACTGGCAAAGTTAAGGTTCTGGGCACAGACTCGGGGGGGGGGGGGGGGGGGGTCTCCCAGGGTCAGGTAGGTACAGTTGTTGCACCCTCAGTGGCACAGGGGCAACCAGGTGCAGAGTGAGTTAGGCCCAATGTTATCCGATGGGAGGCAGGGGGGCCTTGGTTGGTGGCTGCTGACTAGCAGGCCACGCGGCTGTGGGAGCTGGGCTCCTGGTCACTTGCTCAGGGCAAATGGGGAAGTAGATAGGTGCAAAGGTTACACTGCCAGGGCCACTCGGGGGGCTGGGTGCAGGGTGCTTTTGAGCCTTCGGGCGCTAAAGTTGATTTCAATGGGAAAGCTCCGGTTTAGAAAAAGACTACAAGCTCGGGGACAAAGATTCTTCAGGTGCCACCACCACTTCGAGAGGTAAGTTGGGTAGTTGGAGGCTAGCTAGGTACCCAGGAGTTTGGCACAGGGGGCCGCAGGGCGCCGGGTGCAGGGGTGCCTTTTGGTGTCGGGAAATCTTACCCTCTGTTGATCGCGGTTGGGGGGGTACCTGGTTCTGAGGCTGCAGGCGTTGTCAGGAGCGTCGAGGGAAGTCATTGGGTGCCGGACTCGGGGTCACAGTCACCGTGGGGTCGTCCTCGTGGTCTTTGTTCACTCCGGCACAGGCCAGGCTTGGCGGGTGCAGAGTGTGTAGGGTTCGCGGTTCCAGGCTGATGCCAGGGATTAGAAGCTTATTTTGAGTAGAGCCTCTACTCATGGGAGTCCCAGATGCTTAGAGCCAAAAGGTAGCCAGGTCGTCCGGGGTTTGTGAGGTTGCTGGCCATAAGATGCCGGGTTGGAGCAGGTTCGAGGGTCGACAGGCAGGTAGGGCTGGGGCCAAAGCAGTTGGTGTCTTCCTCTTCTTAGCAGCTGCAGGGCAGGTCTTCTTTCTACTTGCTCTTTGTATTTTGGAATCTGGAATCTGGGGAAGAAAGGTTCAGGGTGCCCCTAAATACTAGATTTAGGGGCGTAACAGGTAGGTGAAGGGCAGGGACCAATGGGTCCCTGTCCTGGGGTGGGTACACCCCCCTATCCTGCCTCTCTCCTGTGGGAGGGGGGGAAGTAGCCTAGTCCTGATTGGGTAGGGCCTCCCATCTTCAAGATGGTGAGCGTCCGGAGATGTGTTTCACCTCGCCTCCCCCACCTGAGGGGTGGGGTTGGCAGGCTGGCACATCCCCTGTCCTTATTTGGGGTTTCCGGACGGGCTTCCTGCCATAGTGGGGGCGGCCTGCGGAAGCTCAGAGGCGGCATACCTTTGAAGCTTCTCCCTGCCCATCCTGGGGGAGGTGATCTAGCACCTCGCTCAGGATGTGCATTGTTGCAGGCCCAGGAGAGCAGGGGCTCTCCTACCCAGGGGTCCAGCAGCATGTCTGCTGTGTGGCAGCCCAGGCAGCCTCCCAGACCAGACGTGGATTATAGGTTAGGTTTCAAGGGGCATCTCTAAGATGCCCTCTGGGGTGCTTGGTACATTAAATCCCACACTGGCATCAGTGCGGGTTTGATGTGCTGAGAAGTTTGATACCAAACTTCTCAGTCTTCAGTGTTGCCATTATGGTGCTGTGGAGTTCGTGTTTGACGAGCTCTCAGCACCATGTACTCTTAAATGGCAGCACTGCACTTACAGTGCCCAGGAATGGACCTGGGTACTGTAGGGGCACAGGGCTCATGCTCCTGTGCCCACACCACTGGCATAGGGCACCCAGCTAGAGGGGTGGCTGATGTATGCCAGGGCAGTGTAGGTGGTGGGCATGGCATGTGTGCCATGTCGACTCTTTGTTTTGTCTTGTACCCAGACACTCAGCCTGCAAGGGCAGTGTGTGGGTGTTAGGGTACAGGGCCTCTAAGGGTGGCACAATGAGTGCTCCAGCCCTTAGAGGCCTTCCCTGGTCACAAGGCCCTGGGTATCTAGGGTACCTTATACCAGGGGCTGACATGTGGCCAGGGTTTGCCAATTTGGATTTTAGGGAAGGAACATAGGCCCTGGGCACCTGATTGGCAGGAGACCAGGGCACACTCAGTCAAAGTACATTCAGCAATTCAGCAAAAAGTGGGGGCATACCATGCAAGAAAGATGGCACTTTCTCACAGAAGCCTGGCCGCTGCATTCTGCACAACCTGCAGTCTGTTAATAACATATTTTGGCGATCCCTGGGACAGGAAGCTGCCATAATCAAGACATGAGACCACAAGGGACTAAATAACAATTCTTCGTGCCTGTTCTGGGATAAATTCTATGATCTTAGGGATCATTCGGAGTATACCAAACATGTTGCTTCTAGTGTTTTTTTACTTAAATTTCCATAGAAAGAGTATTGTCAAGCCACATGCCCAGATTCGTTATTGATGGTTTGGGGAGGGGAGGTGATCCCCAGTCTCCTGACCAGTTAATCATGGCCCTGGGCCAGTGATTGTTTCCCAAGATCATCAGTTACGTTTTATCGGCGTTTAGTTTTAGGCTACAATTGGCCATACAATTAGCCACCTTTTTCATACAGGGAGTTGGCCTCCATGTTAATTCTCTCCTCAAAGTATTTGGCCTGGGCTTGCTTAATTTCATTATGACAGTGTCTGATGGCACTCCTGTACTGGATTTTTTGGGTGGGGGCATAGGACTTTCTCCAGTTCTTTTCAAGGTTCTTAATCTGTTTTTTCAGGGAGGCCAAATGACCATTACACATAGGAGCTCTTTTGGTATTACGTGGGGCCCTTGTTCTAGATTTCCGAATATACTTGTTTGACGCTTGGTTGATCCAATGTACCCAGAGCGTATCGGCCTCATCTGGGATGTCTGTTAGCATAGGAATTGAGGTATCTAGGGTTTTAGCCCATCTTTTTAATGTAAGCTTGGGCCAGAGTCTACCTGGGTTAAAGGTGGGATTAGATGACATTTGTATAGATGTTTTCGTGAATGAGAAAGGGGAAAAATAATGGTAGGACCAGGGAACTGGGTCTTTGAGGTCATTAGAGAAGATGGGCTCAAGAGTATGCCCTTTCTTATGTGTGGCGAAGCCAACTAATTGGGTAAGTTGCAAAGCATCTAAATCTTGCAGAAGGCTCGTGGTGGCTGGATTATTAAAATAGTCAAGCGTTGTAAAGAAACCTTTTCCCACAATTAACCTGGCTAGGGAGTATGTATAAATGTATTACAATGCCCTGGAGGCCTGCAGATAAGAAATGCCAAAAAAAAACTTGTGGGGGAGAAGGTGATTGTAAATTGCAGAATGTCACTGTTAGTGATAGTGAGGGGTCTAGTGGAGCATCTAAACTCCTTTATAGATAATGGTTATACCACCTCCTGTTTTACCCACCCAATCCTGTTTACAGATACAATAGCCCGGGGGGAGGGCCATGACAACATCTGGGGTCGAACTCTCTTTGAGCCAGGTCTCCGTGATCAACAGTGCATCTAGTTGTTCTTCCTCTACTAAGAGCCCAATCTCTATTTTATGCTTGTAGTGACATCCAAGCATTTACTGAGCAACAAAATCCCTCCCCATATGGACGGCGCACTATCCCTTACTACTCTCATAAACTTTCTAAACCGCAAAGCGTCCTATAAGCTTGGGATTTTTTCCCCCTGTGAGTGTGTGTGTGGGGGGTCGGGGGGGGGGGGGGGGCGGATTCCTATGGAATTTTCAGCCACATGTATTTTATAAAGTTGGACAAGGTATAAAGCAATTTTATTTGTTTCAAACTAAAGACACTTTTACATGCTCTGAACATGTTAGAAGAAAAGGTCTGTTTGCATGAAATGAGTAATACTAATACCCAATGTAGTTGAAAGTTTCCTTTTTTTTCCATAGTGGAGAGGAGAAGACGGGACAAGATAAACAACTGGATTGTCCAGCTATCTAAAATCATTCCAGATTGCAACATAGACAATACCAAGACGGGGGCGGTAAGATTATGCATTTTAGGCTGATTCTTGTTTTCTAAATAATAGTGCTACATATTAACCCCTTAACTGCTGGGCCTTTCCTCCCAGTGTTGAGCCCTTTTTTGGCTATTTGGGATAGTTGGGGCTTTGGGCTCCATAACTTTTTCCACATAAGATATCAATGCCAGATATGCGTCCTTTTCCCCCCCCCCCAATCCCCCAAACATACTGGGGATTCTAAAGACACCCATGTTTTGTGGATTCCTCTGGGTAGCACCAAGAAAATAGGAAAAAGATGGCTAATATTTCGGGGGGGGGGGGGGGGAATAACAAAAGTGCTCAAGATAAGTCTTCCCCCCCCCCCCCCCCCACCCCACCTTCAAATGACATCAACAAACAGTTTGCTGTGCTAACGTCACCATCTTACCACTTTTCAGGAACATGCAGAGCTGAATCAAAATGAACCTAATATTTCAGCAAAGTTTTGGCATTTTTCAGAAAGAAAGCACATTTTTCCTATTTGTTTTTGTGCTATCAAGTTTGTGGTGGAAACCAGTGTCAAACCCATGGGTGATCCAGGAAAGCTATTGATTTATGGAAAGTAGACAAAATTCCAAATCCAGCAAGGGCTACTATGTGTAGATCCCTCAATGTTTTGTCAAAGAAATACACTTGAAATAAAGGAGAAGGAAAAAACTGCCATTTGTGGCAACATTTCATCTTTAACTTTTTATCACAATGTCAGATTTACAAAAGCAATATACCATTAAATCTGAAAGAGACACGTTAGTGATAGATTCCTTACCTTAGAATATCCCCAGGCGTCAGACTGGATCCGGAAAGTTTTCGTCGGCAGTACCCTTGCGCGTCAGAAGGTGGGGTCGTGCGGCCCTGCGTCGGTTGCTGGCGTCTTATGCGCCGAGATGACGTCACGGAGACTACCTAGTCGCCACCCATGCGCGCTGATGTCAGTTCTTTCTTTTTCCGCGCAGCAGCGCCGATCCGAAAGAGCGGTCGAAACATGTCGGTATCGGACCCTCACGACGTGTCTCTTCTGCTTGGGGCATGCCCATGACCCCGAGGCGTGCCCCGATTATCAGGCCATAGCGCCAAAAGCTTTGCGGGAGCGTTCCCGAAAGTTGTTGGAGGTCCGGCAATCGGTTCCGCGGCGCTCAAGTTCCCGATCCTGTGGGAGGTCGAGGGACCGGTCGCGGAGCCATCCGCATCGCTCGTCTGAATCGGGGACAGGTAAGTCTCGGCGACATAAAGTCGAAGCGACGTCGCTCTTCCTCTACCCCTCACCGGTCGCGGGACGCGTTGGAGGGGGTGGGCGGTAACTCCCCCGTGGCTCCGTTGGAGCCTCCGTCGTTGCCTGCGGCCTACCCTCCCTTTCCGGGGCCGCACGCGACTTCGGACGAGGTGCAGGCTTTTATGTCGGCCTTGTGCCATTTTTTAGCCCCGCCAGGTCCCTGCGGAGCGCCTTCTGGCCTCGCGGATCCGTCGGAAGGGTTTGCCCCCGTGCCACCGCCTCTGGCCTCGGCTACACCGGCACCATACCTTGTAGCGCCACCGGCTTCCGCCTCGCCGGCCCTGGATCTGGTGCTGGGCGCGGCTGCGCCGCTGACACCTGACGGCGCCGACCCGCGACTTGTATCTTACCCTCCCATTCCATTTCTTGGAGGGGGAGTTTATCCCGTTTTCCTGGGCACCTCGTCCTTACCGGCCCCTTCAGCAACCGGTGGACGAAGGGGAATACAGGGAGGGGTCTGAAGACCCTCTTGCAGCTCAATGCGAGGATGAGCCTGAGTGGGAAGGCGATGTGGAGGGTCCAGTGGATCTGGATTTCTCCACACCCTGGTACTCTGTCCCCTTCTTCCGTGGTCCCGAAGGAGGTTGGGACTTTTTTGGTGGTTTTGCGTCGGGCAGCTGAGGCTCTTACCCTCGAGCTCCCTTCTGTACCGATCAGGACCAATCTCCTGACTGAGGTCCTGCAGCCACAGTCCTCCCCTGCGGAGCTGTTACTGCCCTTCAATGAAGTGCTTACTGATATCCTGTTGGGCACCTGGATTAAACCTAACACAGGAGTCCCTGTAGACAAGGGTGTGGCGCGCCGCCATCGCCTCACACAACACCCGACGCCTGAGAGTCTGATTGTTCAGGCTTCTGCCTCGCCGAGTGCGTTCCCTTCTGCTCCACCGGACAAGGAATCTAGGAAACTGGAGCAATTTGGGAAAATACTTTCACATCTACCAGCTTTGGGTTGCGGGCGGTGAATACTGCGTGCCTGCTAGGCCGCTATTGCCATTCTGTGTGGGACACTGTGGTACAGGTGCTGCCTCAGTGCCCTGTGGAAGCACAGGCGGTTCTCTCCCAAGCCATTACCGAAGGGAGAGATGCTGCAAAATTTACTATTCGTTGTGAACTTGATCAGGCCGATTCTCTCAGTAGGGCACTTTCCTCAACTGTGGCGCTCCGTCGTTATGCTTGCCTCCAAACTACTGGCTTTTCTGGGGATGTCCAGAACACCCTGTTGGACATGCCCTTTGATTGTACACGCCTCTTTGGTGATAAGGCGGATAGCACCCTAGAACGCTTTAAGGACTCTCGGGCTTCGGCCAAATCCTTGGGTCTCTCCACCACGCGTACTCCCTCGGGGTCTGCTTTGCGGTCTTTTCAAGGTTGTGGCACCCAGGCGCGTTCTTTTCAGACCCGCAAGGCTGCGCAGCCACAGTCCCAGCGCAGCCGCGGATGTGGGACTTGCCGTGGTGGGTCCCGAGGACAGCGGACGGGTCAGCCTACCACCTCCACCGCCGTCTCTAAACCATCCTAGTCCTGTGTTTCAGGCCCACCTGACGCCAGTGGGTGGCAGGATTCACCATCACCTTCCCCACTGGCGCTTCATAACCTCAGACAGGTGGGTTCTGCAAATAGTCCGCAGGGGCTATTCCCTCCCCTTCGAATCTACCACCTCAGTACCACCGCATGTCGGGGGAACACTTGGCACTTCTCCAGCAGGAAGTTACGGCACTCTTGGCCAAGGGGGCCATTGAGCGTGTTTAGACGCCAGAAGTAGGTCGTGGTTGTTACTCCCACTACTTCTTGGTTCCGAAGAAGGACAAAGGTCTATGCCCTATTTTAGACCTCCGGAACGTCAATCGCTTCCTCCGGAAGGAGAAGTTCAAGATGCTCACGTTAGCTCAGGTCTTGTCTGCTCTAGACCCGCAAGACTGGCTGGTAGCGTTGGATTTACACGATGCTTATTTTCATATTCCCATCCTGCCAGCCCACCGGCGTTACCTACGGTTCACGGTGGGCCACGAGCACTTTCAGTTCACCGTGCTCCCTTTCGGCCTGACCGGCGCCCCTCGAGTATTCACGAAAGTGATGGCGGTGGTCGCAGCTCATCCGCGCAGATCAGGGGTTTCAGTCTTCCCCCTATCTCGACGACTGGCTGTTGAAAGCGGGCTCGCCCCAGGCAGTCGTCTCCCACCTCCAGACTACGGCCGACCTTCTACACTTGCTGGGGTTCTCCATCAACGTGCCGAAGCCGCACCCGATTCCCTCTCAGAAGCTCCTCTTCATCGGAGCAGTTCTGGATACGGCGCAGTTTCGTGTCTATCCTCCCGAACAGCGAGTCCGGGACATTCGGGCTATTATTGCGATCTTTCGGCCCTGGTCCTGGGTTTCAGTCAGGAAGACACTTTGGCTGCTGGGCCTCATGGTGTCCTGCATCCTGCTGATCGATCATGTCAGATGGCATATGCGGGCAGTGGGACCTGAAGCTCCAGTGGACGCAGCATCAGGGAAACCTGTCCGACTACGTCCAGATCTCAGAGGGCACCACACAGGACTTGCAGTGGTGGCTCACGAACCAGCGTTGGGTCAGTGGCAGATCCCTCTCCCTTCCCCAACCGGAGCACACAGTAGTGACTGACGTGTCCCTCCTGGGTTGGGGCAGCCACATGGGAGGCGGAGATCAGAGGCCTCTGGTCTCCGGCGGAGTCCAAGCTCCATATCAGCCTTTTGGAGCTCAGGGCGATCCTACTTGCACTCAATGCATTCCTACCCTCTGTCAAGGGGAGAGTAGTGCAGGTGTTCACAGACAACACCACCGCCATGTGGTACTGCAACAAACAGGGCTGGGTGGGTTCATGGACCCTATTTCAAGAGGCTCGACGTCTCTGGACGTGGCTGGAACGTCAAGGCATTTCCTTGGTGGTTCAACACCTGGCAGGTTCACTGAACGCCAGGACGGACGAACTCAGCCGACGGTGCATGTTGGATCACGAATGGCGTCTTCACTCAGAGGTGGTGCAAGGTCTCTTTCAGCATTGTGGAGAACCTTGGTTAGATCTATTCGCCACCGAAGAGAACGCGCAATGTCAGCAGTTCTGCGCGTTGGAGTTTCCAAGGAGGCACTCGCTAGGTGACGCTTTTCGTCGCGAGTGGAGTTGCGGTCTGTAGTACGCCTTTCCCCCTATACCACTTCTGCCCAGAGTGCTGAAGATCAGGCGCGACCGGGCCCAAGTCATTCTTGTGGCACAGGACTGGGCTCGCAGAGTTTGGTATCCCTAGCTACTCAGTATGAGCGTGGATCCCCTGATCCGACTGCCTCTTCAGGAAGGATCTCCTGTCGCAGCAACAGGGGACGGTCCTCCACCCGAACCTGTCCAGCCTCCACCTCCTTGCGTGTAGATTGAGCAGCGACAGCTGATTCCATTTGACTTGCCTCCCGAAGTCTGTAATCTGATTCTGGCAGCCAGGCTTCTCTCCACATAAACGGTATATGCCTGCCGGTGTAAAGAATTTGTGGCATGGTGCACAGCAAAATCTGTTGATCCTCTTGCTGTCCCTCTTTCTGAGGTCCTATTGTTCCTCCTTTCTTTGGCCCAGCAGGGCTCTGCTTTGGGCACTATCAAGGGCTACCTCTCTGCTCTTTCAGCCTTTCTTAAGTTGCCTGATCAGCCCTCTCTTTTCAAGTCCCCGGTTGTCAAGAGATTTCTCAAAGGCATTACTCACCTTTTCCCTCCTATTCCTTTTGTGATGCCTCAATGGGACTTGAACCTGGTTCTCACATATCTGATGTGCGCTCCATTTGAGCCTCTTCATAACTGTCCTTTGCGGTTATTGACTTTGAAAACTGTCTTCCTGGTGGCCATCACCTCAGCGAGTGAGTGAGCTCCAGGCTCTTTCCTGCAAACCTCCTGTTCGAGGCATATGAGCTGCAGATCACACACTTAGGATAGTAGATTGCCATCTGGTGCTGGGCTCGGATGCTTGCAGGTTGTTGTTGTCTTCGGAAGAAGTCTTTGGTCACGAGATAGGTGAATCCTCCCTTGGACGACAGTGCGCATGGGCATCAACTCCATCGTTGGATTGTTTTTTTCCGCCATTGGGTTCGGATGCAACTTTTCCGCTCCGGTTGGAAATATCAATTCCAAGCTTTTCGAAGCGCAAAACTTCACACAAAACATCAAAGCACCTTCATTCTCGACATCGATTTCATCGGCTCGATTCCGGACGTCGACGCGGGCCGCTGGGACTATCCACGCCGTGAGGCCTACGGCTCATGGAAAGGATGCCTTTCAAAAAATGCCCCCAGTGTGGAGCAATATTTCCGCACAGTGACCACCACAAAGTCTGCAACCTGTGCCTATCACCTGAACACGATGAGTCCAGCTGTCCAGCTTGTGCATACTTTCGATCCAAAAAGACCATCCGAGATCGAAGGGCTCGACGACACATCATGGCACAGAAAACAGCTCCGGAACCAGAGGACATCTTTGATGAAGGCAGCGATGTCCCGGAAGAAGATTCTGAAGATTTACAAATAATTTCCGAAGCAGACGACTCAGACGACCCCATCACTCCTGGCAAACGTGTGAGTAGTACTGCCCCTGCCCCAACCCCACCAAAACCAAAGGCATTGGTCAAGACTTCGCCTGCTGGCCCCAGTCGAGACCGGAAACACCCTTCAGAAGCCCCGCCTCCGGGCTTGGCTCCGAAGAAACATAAGCCTTCCGGTGGCTCGGAACCGAGCAAACCGCATGTCATTGTCCAACCGGCACCCTCAGCACCGAAGACAAAAGACCACTCGGCACCGAAATCGGCTCCAACTCCTTCGGCCCTGAAATCACCAAGGCCAATAGATAAACCGGCACCGAAGGTTCCCAAGCCCACAGATACACCTTCGGCTCCGAAATCGACATCGTCAACGAAACCATCATCGGTACCGAAACCAACGGCTAAGGACTCTCCTACGGCTCCTAAAGCCAAACAATCCACCGATGAATCAAAACCTCGATCGGAACCGAAAAAAATCGGTACCAAAGACTGTTCCTGAAGAACAAGAACATTTTCATCCAGATCCCATCGACCTAAGGCAGAAAAAGATTTATATCCACCCCAAGAGTGAACATGTCACCGCGGTGCCCTGTAAAACACGGAAACTGGACACACCACCTGCCCCGGTTCCTGTAAACAGGAAGGACTCTGCAACATCGCCTATGCCCCCTTCCTCTCCTATACTGCCTCCTATCCCACCCCCTCTACCTACACCACCCTTACCTATACCCTCCATCACATACACCACCTGCACAGGATGATGATGATGAACTAAGGGGTGGGGGTGACCCTAATGATCCGTTCACGGATCCAGACACCTCACCACTGGATGATTGGGCTTTCCCCCTACTAGACATGCCTGACCCTCAGCCATATCCCTCAAAACCATTGCCTCCTGAGGATCACCTGGGGTTTGGCCAATTATTAAATAGAGCAGCACTTTACCACGGCGTCACAATGCACTCAGACGCACCAGAGGAAGACTGCCTATTAGACACTTTCGAACAATCTCAAAAGTCTGTACAAATTCTACCCATGATTAAAGGAGTCATAAACACCCCCCGCCACCCCCCGAAGTGTTTAAAGACCCCGTTTGTGCCAGGGTTCTCGACCCAAGGATAGAAAAGAAATATAGGCCTGCCCCTGAAGATCCTAATTAGATCAAAGGGCAACTCCCTTTGGATTCTTTGGTCGTTTCCAATGCTAGGAAACGCGCCAACTCCCAAACCACAGGCGATACACCACCCCCAGACAAAGAATCCAAACTGTTAGAAGCCTCTGGCAAAAGAGTAGCAGCACAAGCCGCTAATCATTGGCGTATTGCCAACAACCAAGCCCTACTAGCACACTATGACAGGGCCCACTACGATCAATTAGAGACTCTTACAACATCTGCCAGACCAATATAAGACCCAGGCAAATGACCTTCTCCAGGAGGGAAGACTTATTTCAAATGCAGCAATTAAATGTGCGCTTGACGCTGCAGACACCGCCTCTAGAGCAATTGTGCAAGGGAGCTCCTTCGACATGCGTGGCTACGCATTTCAGGCTTTAAGCCAGAGGTACAAACTACCATACTTAGTCAGCCATTCAATCAAGAACAGCTCTTTGGGCCAGCAGCTGGCACTGCCCTTGAAAAAATGAAGGACACAGAGACGGCTAAGTCCATGGGAGCATTACAGTCTCCCCAACCACGTGGCTCCTTTCGGCGCTCCTTCTATAGAGGAGCCTCCAAAAATATAGGAGCAGACATCTCCTCTACATTCAAACCCGCTACACAAACATCCCCCAGTAGAGGATATTTTAGAGGCGGATACAGAGGAAACAACAACAAGGGGCGAGGTAATAACACTCGTACCTCCCCTGCCACAAAACAGTGACTTTCCTCCACTCCCCCCAGACCTTTTCACTCCGGTTGGGGGAAGACTAAAACAGTTCCTACCTGTCAGGAACTCCATCACAACAGACAATTGGGTAAGACAAATTATCCAGTATGGTTACTGCCTGAACTCACAACTCCACCCCTCCCCCCCCCCCCACCCCCCACATACCACCCAAGCAGCGTTCCATGTCACCAGACCATCTTACGCTCCTCAAACAAGAGGTTCTCTCATTGCTTCAAAAACGCACAATAGAACCAGTTCCCTTAGACCATCAGGGTGCAGGGGTATACTCACTGTACTTTCTAATCCCCAAGAAGGACGGGGCTCCAAGACCAATACTCGACCTCAGACCCCTAAATCTGTATATCAACTCAGATCAATTCCATATGATCACTCTTCAACAAGTGCTCCCACTACTGCAACAAGGCGATTTCCTTGCCACACTAGATCTCAAGGACTCCTACTTCCACATTCCCATACATCCTGCCCACAGGAAGTACCTAAGGTTTGTGGTGGACGGACAACACTACCAGTTTACAGTCCTTCCATTCGGGGTAACCACCGCACCCAGAGTATTCACGAAGTGTCTGGCAGTAGTAGCAGCACATCTCAGAAGACAACAAAAGCCAAGTCATTCAACAAATGTGTTCTACACACTCACCAAACCATCCAAATCTTGCACAACTTGGGATTCACAATAAACTATCCCAAATCTCATCTCCAACCCTCTCACATACATCAATATCTAGGAGCCACCATAAACACCTCCACAGCCCTAGCATATCCCAGCCCAGCCAGGATAACCAATATACAAGCTCTTATCACGAAATTTCAAGTCCAACACTCCCTTCCAGCAAGAGTGTTCATGCAACTCATAGGCATGATGGCGTCATGCATCTTCATTGTGCCTTATGCAAGACTTCAAATGCTTTCCTTGCAAGAATGTCTAGCACGTCAGTGGAACCAGGCTCACGGACAACTTGCAGATCTGGTGTTGGTAGACAGCCGCACACATCGCTCTCTGAAATGGTGGAACATAACAAACCTGTCTAAAGGGCGGCCGTTCCTAAAGCCTCTTCCACACATAGTGCTGACAACGGACGCATCGCTCATAAGATGGGGAGCCCATCTCCTCTGCCACACCACTCAGGGCAATCGGACCACTCAACAGAAAGTGCTCCATATCAATTACCTGGAACTGCTAGCAGTGTTCCTAGCATCATCCTAAAATCATTCCCACTACATCTCCAGAACAAAACTGTCCTCATCTGGACAGACATCATGACAGCCATGTATTACATACAAAAACAAGGAGGCACACAT
This sequence comes from Triturus cristatus, assembly GCF_964204655.1. Lineage (NCBI taxonomy): Eukaryota > Metazoa > Chordata > Amphibia > Caudata > Salamandridae > Triturus > Triturus cristatus. The sequence goes on along the minus strand of NC_140590.1, from coordinate 138,025,080 downwards.
TCTCTCCAGCTGTCCCAGATCGCACAGAACATTTGGAGATGGGCCATTCCCCAGAACATATACCTACTTGCAGAACACCTTCCAGGGGTTCACAATCAAATTGCCGATCTGTTAAGTCGACAAACTCAACAGATCCACGAATGGGAACTACATCCCCAAGTCCTCCTGCCCTTTTTCCAACAATGGGGCCAACCAGACATAGATCCGTTCGCCACACACAAACGCAAAATGCCCAACCTTTGCCGCCAGGTTTCCCCACCCGGAGTCAAAGGGCAATGCGATATGGATGAACTGGTCAGGCAGATTTGCGTACGCTTTTCCGCCTCTCCCACTCATTCCATGAGTGGTACGCAGGCTCAGGCAACAGTCTCTCAAACTGATCCTAGTAGCTCCCACATGAGCACGCCCGCCCTGGTTCCCAACACTACTGAGACTCTCGCTAGTTCCACACCAAAAATGCGTCTCACCCTGTCCTTAATAACCCAGAACCATGGAGAAATCAGACACCCATATCCAAGTCAACTGAATCTGGCGATCTGGCTCCTGAAGTCCTAGAGTTCGGTCACCTCAACCTGCCCCCAGACTGCATCAATATTATAAAGGAGGCCAGAAGACCTACCACTAGAGCCTGCTATGCTGCAAAATGGAAGAGATTTGCCATTTATTGCTCTAACAATCATATAAACCCACTGGATGCATCCATCCAGGACATCATTTCCTACTTACTGCACTCGCAAAAATGTAATTTGGCATACTCATCCATACGCCTCCACCTAGCAGCATTTGCAGCCTACTTACAAAATCGACAACACTGGTCACTCTTTAGAGTACCTGCGATCAAACCCTTCATGGAAGGACTAAAAAGAATTATTCCTCCCACATTACCACCCTCTCCAGAGTGGAATCTAAACCTTGTTCTTGCAAGGCTCATGGGACCCCCATTTGAACCTCTGCATAAATGCGAACTACAGTTCCTCACATGTAAAGTGGCTTTCCTTATCGCTATCACATCCCTCAGAAGGGTAAGTGAAATCGAGGCTTTAACCATACAAGAACCATTCTTACAATTACACCGTAACAAAGTGGTTCTTAGAACAAATCCGAAATTCCTTCCAAAAGTCATATCTCCGTTCCATCTTAACCAATCAGTAGAGTTGCCAGTGTTCTTCCCAAATCCAGACTCGGTAGCTGAAAGAGCTCTTCATACCTTGGACGTTAAAAGAGCCCTTCTTTACTACATTGACAGAACCAAATAATTCCACAAAACAATTGTTTGTTGCTTTCTCTCCACCACATAAAGGCAACCCCATTTCCAAATCTGGGGTAGCTAGGTGGATAGTTAAATGTATCCAAATATGCTACCGCAAGGCTAAACGCACACCAACTGTTCCCCCAGAGTGCATTCCACACGCAAAATAGGGGCTTCCATGGCATTCTTAGTAAACATTGCCTTAGAAGATATTTGTAAGGCAGCCACATGGTCTACAACACACACCTTCACTAAACACTATTGTGTTGACGTGCAAGCAAAGCAGCAAACCTATGTGGGTCAGGCTGTCCTTAAAACTTTATGTTCGAGGCATATGAGCTGCAGATTATACACTTTTGCATAGATCGCCATCTGGTGTTGGGCCCGGATGTTTGCAGTTTGTTTTTCTTCTTGGACAGTCTTTGGAAGTCACGAGTTAGGTGACTCCTCCTTCGGTCCGTACTGCGCATGGGCTTCGGCTCCATCCTCAGATTGTTTTTTTCCGCCATCGTGCTCGGATGTAATACTTCGTGCTCCGGCTTCGAACCTTTCCAGTTCGACCTTCGACGAAAAATCCTCGTCCATCGAGATTCTTTAGACGGAATCTACTTCTTCATCTCTCTCTTCGGCACTTCCTCGATTCCAGACATCGGCGGCGGCCTTCGGGCCTATCTCGACTCCGGTCTCGGCCGATGGAAAGGACTCCTTTCAAGAAGTGCCCGAAATGTGGGTCTAAATTTCCCCACACCGACCTCCATCAGGTGTGCAACCTCTGCCTCTCTCCCGAACACGAGGCCCGAGACTGCACCGCCTGCAAGTCTTTTCGATCGAAAAAGACTATTCGGGATCGACGAGCTCGACGCACCATGGCGCACTCATCGACCTCGGCTCCACCTGACATCTTCGGAGAAGACACCGGAGCTTCGGGACAGCAGCACACCAAGCAGGAGGAAGATATCGTCAGCGCTTCCGAGGCCGACAACTCCGACGTGGAGGAGATCACACCGGCGCAGAGGGTCGTGAGTACTCTACCCCCTCCCGCGCCCATTCCGAAAGAGACTCCGGTTACCCCTTCGCCTCCGGGCCTAGGGAAAGCCAAGCATACTGCTTCCATCACCCCACCTTCGGGCCCGGTGAAAAAGCATCACAAGTCTCCTGGCGGCTCGGGCTCGAGCCAGCCTCCTAGTGGCGCCGACAAACATTTGACCCTCTGACCGACCAGTTGGAGTATGACCCGAACTGGAGAGGACCTGGGGGATGCCTGAGGTCTTGATACATCGCCTGACCTTGGCATGTTGTCTCCTCTTACCGTTGCTATGGAGGAGGGAGTGTCCTACGCAGTGGTGTTGCGTAGGGCAGCCAAGGCTCTCAACCTCTCGCTTCCTACCGTTGCAGTCAGGACTAACCTCCTGACGGAGGTGCTTCAACTGCAAGAGAGCTCTTCAGAGCCCCTGCTCCCGTTTAATGAGGCCCTCACCGTCATCCTTTCGGGCATCTGGTCCAGGCCCAACAACGGGGTTCCTATGGATAGGATTATCGCCCGACGCCACTGCCCGGTCCCGGGCGACCCCACTTTCCTCTCCCAACACCTTGGTGGTCCAAGCCTCTACTTCCAAGGCTGCATTCCCTAACGCTCCACCAGATAGGGAATCCAAGAAGCTGGATCATCTTGGAAAGATGATGTTTTCTTCCGCCCGCTTGGGACTGTGGTCGGTAAACACCGCATATCTATTGGGCCGTTATTCCCACTCTGTGTGGGACACGGCTGCGCAAGTGCTGCCTCAGTGCCCGAAGGAGGACCGGATGCTACTCTCCCAGGCTGTCACTGCCAGGAGAGAATCGGCCAAGTTTACCATCCGTTGTCGGCTGGATACCGCCAACTCTCTAGGGAGGATGATTTCCATGTCGGTAGCCCAATGACGCTACGCCTGGATGAGAGACTGGCTTTTCAGGGGCTGTTCAGAATACTCTCATGAACATGCCTTTTGATGTCCGTCGCCAGTTTGGCGACATAGCGGACAACGCTCTAGAGCGTTTCAGGGACTCACAAGCTACGGCCAAGTCCTTGGGGCTCTCCAGCTGCCCTGCGCAGTCTGCTTTTCGCCCCTTTCGTGACTACGGAAGGGGTGCCCCACTACATTCCACCCAGAGCCACAGGTTGGCGCAAGCTTCCCAACTTTAGCACCGCCGGTGATGTGGGAACCACCACCGTCGTGGTTCAGGGGGCCAGCAGGCGGGCCAGTCCCACAATTCTCCACCCCCCTCCCCCCTCGCAGCAGCCTCCAAACCTTCCTAGTCTGACATTTCAGGCCCATCAAACGCCAGTGGGCGGCAGGATCCGCCATCACCTCCCCCACTGGTGCACCATCACTTACGACGGGTGGGTTTTGCAGATAGTCCGAAGGGGCTACTCCCTCCCCTTCGACACTACTCCAGCCATGCCACCTCGGTACCATCGTATGTCGGATCATTTGGGCCTTCTCCAACAGGAAGTTACGGCTCTCTTGGCCAAGGGAGCCATCGAATTAGATTGTGGTTGTTACTTCCACTCCTTTCTGGTACCCAAAAAGGACAAGGGCCCGCGTCCTATCTTGGATCTCAGGGACGTCAATCACTTCCTCTGGAAGGAGAAGTTCAAGTTGTTGACGCTCGCTCAGGTCCTGTCTGACCTCGACTCTGGAGACTGCTTCGTAGCGTTGGACTTGTAGGACGCTTACTTTCACATCCCCGTCCTGCCGGCCCACTGGCGTTACCTGTGGTTCACAGTTTGCCACAAGCACTTTCAGTTTACTGTGCTCCCCATTGGCCTTACCAGCACCCCTCGGGTGTTCACAAAAGTGGTGTCGGTAGTCGCAGCACATCTGCGCAGATCAGGGGTTCCAGTCTTCCCCCTATCTCGACGACTGGCTGTTGAAGGGGGACTCGCCACAGGCTGTCGTCTCCCACCTCCAGACTATGGCCGACCTCCTGCAGTCGCTGGGGTTCTCCATCAATGTGTCTAAGTCACACCTGATCCCCTCTCAGAAACTCCTGTTCATCGGAGTGGTTCTGGACACGGCGCGGTTTCGAGTTAATCCTCCCAAACAGCGAGTCCGCGATATTCAGGCTATGATTCCGATCTTTTAGCCTGTATCCCAGGGTTCGGTTAGGATGACTCTGAGGCTGCTGGGCCTCATGGCCTCCTGCATCCTGGTGGTCGATCATGCCAGGCAGTGGGACCTGAAGTTCCAGTGGGCACAGCATCAGGGGAATCTGTCCGATTGCATCCAGATCTCGGAGGGCACTGCATGACCGTTGCAGTGAGGACTCACAAACCAGGATTGGGTCAACGGCAGATCCCACTCCCTTCCCCAACCAGACCACACAGTGGTGACGAACGCTTTGCTTCTGGGATGGGGCAGGCACATGGGAGAGGCGGAGATCAGAGGCCTCTGGTCTCCGGCGGAGTCCGAGCTCCACATCAATCTTCTGGAGCTTCATGCGATTCGTCTTGCAATCAAAGCATTTCTTCCCTCTGTCTGGGGAAGAGTAGTGCAGGTGTTCACGGACAACACCACCGCTATGTGGTACTGCAACAAAGAAGGCGGGTGGGGTCGTGGACCCTATGTCAGGAGGCCCTCGGCCTCTGGACATGGCTGGAACATCCAGGCATATCTCTGGTGGTTCAACACCTGGCAGGTTCACTGAATGCCAGGGCGGACGAACTCAGCCGCAGGTGCATGATGGATCACGAATGGCGTCTTCACTCGAAGGTGGTGCAAGGTCTCTTTCACCAGTGGGGAGAGCCTTTGTTAGATCTATTCGCCACCGAAGAGAATGCGCAATGTCAGCAATTCTGCACGTTGGTACTTCCAAGGCGGCACTGGCTAGGCGACGTCTTTCGACGCAAGAGGAGTTGTGGTCTATTGTACGCCTTTCAGCCTATACCACTTCTGCCCAGAGTGCTGAAGAAGATCAAGCGCGACCGGGCCCAAGTCATTCTTGTGGCTCCGGAGTGGGCACGAAGAGTCTGGTATCCCGAGCTGCTCAACATGGCCATCGATCCTCCGATCAGACTGCCTCTTGGGGAGGATGTTATGTCTCAGAAGCAGGGGACGGCCCTCCACCCGAACCTGTCCAGCATCCACCACCTTGCGTGGAGATTGAGTGTTGGCAGTTTGCGTCTTTCGACTTGCCTCCTGAAGTCTTTGATGTAATCTTGGCAGCCAGGCGTCCCTTCACTAAGACTGTATACGCCTGCTGATGGAACAATTTTGTGGCATGGTGCACAGCAAAGGCTGTGGATCCACTTTCTGCCCCTCTTACTGAGGTTCTCTTGTTCCTCCTTTCTTTGGCCTAGCAGGGCTCTGCTCTAGGCATTATCAAGGGTCATTTCTGCCTTTCTACGGCTTCCTGATCAGCCTTCTCTCCAAGGCCCCGGTTGTTAATAGTTTCTTAAGAGGCATAACTCCTCTCTTTCCTCCTATTTCCTTTGTTATGCCTTAGTGGGACTTGAATCTGGTCTTAATCCATTTGATGTGCTCTCTCTTTGAGCCGCTTCACAACTGTCCTTTAAGACTTTTAACTCTTAAAACTGCTTTCCTGGTAGCCATCACATCTGCCAGAAGAAGGAGTGAGCTCCTGGCTCTTTTCAGCCAAGTCTCCTTTTCTGGCTGTTCATCCGGCTGCAGTTGTCCTACGAATTCGTCCATCCGTTCTTCTCAAGGTGGTCACTTCTTTTCACATCGGGCAGACAATCACTTTGCCCACCTTCTTTCCAACTCTGCATCTTTCTAAAGAGGAAGAGAAGCTCCGACGTCTGGTCCCAAAACGTGTGCTTTCCTTCTATCTAGATTGCACAAAACCGTTCCGGGTGGATGGCCAACTCTTTGTTGGCTACGTGGGTGCTAAGAAAGGTCAGGCCGTACACAAGCGAACCATCTCTAGATGGGTCGTTTTGTGTATTGAAAGCCTGCTATTATTGGGCTAAAAAGGAGCCTCCAGTGGGGCTACCAGGGCGAGGGCAGCCACTACTGCTTTGGGACGAGGAGTTCCTCTAAATGACATCTGTCAGGCAGCTACGTGGGCATCGCTGCACACGTTCAAACACTACTGCCCGGACGGTCCAGTCTGGAGAGACTGCTTCTTCGGCTGTTCTTTTCGCCAGGACTTTTTGGTGTGATCTTGGTTCCCAGACCTATCTCTGGGGTTGGTTTTGCTGGGGTATCTATTCTAAGGTAAGTAATCTATAACTTACTGTTTCTTTCAGATGAACAAGTTACTTACCTTCGGTAACGATATCTTTAAGTAACATAGGTTAGTTATAGATTCCTTACCAACCCACACACCCTCCCCGTTCTGCGAACTGATTTCTAGGGTTAAGGACATCTTTTCAGGGCCCTAGTTTTGTGCACCAGTGGTCCGTGTCTTACATGGCTCTGCATTTCTGGTGCGGAAAGTAGTGTACAGAACTGATGTAGCTACTGCAACCTCGACGCCAACCACAAACGCTGAGCTGACAGACGCCACCTTTCGACGTACAGAGGTACTGCTGACGAAAAACTTTCCGGATCCAGACTGATGCCTGGGGGTAATTCTAAGGTAAGGAATCTATAACTAACCTATGTTTCTTACAGATATATCGTTACCAAAGGTAAGAAGCTTGTTCATCGGGATCACAAGCCTAGAGACTGTAAACACTGCTGGACTTCTTCTCCAAAGACTGAGAGGGAAGACTACTTTTAGGGCTTCAAAGGAGAAAATCTGGTTCGAGGCATGTGGGCTGCTGAATTCATATCTGTGCATAGATCGCCGCCTAGTGTTTGGTCCGGATGATTGCACATTGTTGTCCTGGAAGAGTCTTCGAAGTATCCTGAGATGGGTGACTCCTCCCCTGGACCACAGTGCGCATGGGCATCCTCTCCATCCCCAGATTGTTTTTTTCCGCCATTGGGTTCGGATGCAACTATCTTAGCTCAACTTCGGAATACTTAGTTTAGGCCAAAAGGCCTATAGTTTTCGTCGGTACAGTTACCGTTCGGTGTCGACTACTAGTCCTAGTGCTCAACACCCTTTTCAAAATTTCGAGTCGAATTGGTCCAAACTTCGACGCTCCATCGACGATGGAATCCAGAACTCCGTTCAAGAGGTGTCCATTGTGCCACGCCAAATACCCTCACATCGACGTCCACCCGGTCTGTAACAAATGTCTCTCGCCGGATCACGACGAATCAAAATGCATGGCCTGCGCGCGGTTCCGATCCAAGAAAACTCTACGGAACCGACGGGCAGCGAGGCTCGAGGCGCAGCAGGCAGCGCCCGCACCCACCAACATATTCAGCACCGAGGACGAGGACGCCGAGAGCGTGGAAGAAATACTATCTAGCCCCGCTTCGGAGCATGGTTCCCGATCGGACGACGATGACGAAGAGCTCTTTCGACGTGAAGAAGCCGTCGACGAGGTAGGGGACATCGACGAAGCCTATGGGGCTGAAGAAGACAGCTCTCCCGAGGAGTTAGGCCAATCCGTCGAAACGGAGGCCGAAATTAGTCGTCAGGCTCCGGTCGAGGGATCGCCTTCGGGCCTTACCCAAGACCTAATCCATGGTTCCTCGGCCCCGCCTTCCGGCCCGGCACTGAACACTATGCAAGAGCCAATATTACCCAAGACGACCGGGTTGTTAAACCCAAAAACATCCATCGCTCCAGTCCCTTCAAAATCGAAAGCGAAACTGGTGGTGGTCGGATCAAGGGCGTCGAAACAGTCCACTGCCCCGGCGCCGACGCCGAAAAAAGTCGTCGGCTCCGAACGCGTACAGAAAGACTTCGGCGCCGAGCTCACCACAGCAGACGCGGTCGACGCACAGAAGAGGCGCGCCCTCGTGCACCACAAGGCACCGACACCTTCGGCGCCGACACCGAAGCACCGATGCCAAAGAAGTCCTCGACCACGTCGACTATCGATGCATCCCTTCAAGCCAGTGACCCCCTTCCGACAAAAAAGTCGGGGTCGGCCTCCACACCTACTACCAAGATGCCCACCAAACCACCATCTCAGTTTGCTGTGCAGCAGGTCTCGGCATCTCTCCAACGTATCCGGGACCAGGTAGCCCTCCACTCTACCTCGGGTCCCCACACTACCTCACCCGGGACAGTGCACTCGGAGCCCACCAACATTATCTTTGGGCTGCCACCGACATCGGCACCGAAACTCTTTCAAATTCGGACACTTGTCCTTTACACACAGTCCACCTCCGGCCTAACAGAACACGACCCTTCAGGGCCACAGTTTATCGACGCCGACACTGGCAGGCTCATGCTCCACAAGCGCAAGATCACGCCAGTCAGGGAAGAGGTGCCATACAAAATTCCTCTTAAACGCAAGCTACCGGCGGAGCAGGAACCAGTGCTATAAGAACACTTCCATCCCCTACAACTAGCTCCGCAGTCCTTTTCTCCTACCCCTTCTGAATCGGACCCAATGCAGGAATATGGTGGGGACGATACCATCTACCCCGGGGACGCAGATCCCGATGACACACAGGATCCTGATCAGGCATGGGATGACCCCACAGACCCAAGTGTCACGCCAGATGCTCAGGATGCGCAACTCTACAATATTAAAACTTCTCCTACAGAGGACACGGCCGCATTTAATGCCCTTATCGAACGGGCTGCTGCTCATCATGGGGTGGAACTGCACTCTGACGCCATTGAGGAGGACTTCCTGCTTGACACTTTCGCATCTTCGGAAAGAACTGTCAAGACTCTGCCCATGCTTAAAGGGGTTCTGAAGCCTGCCAAAGACATTTTCAAGGACACCACAAGAGCCCGAGTGTTAAACCCCAGGATTGAAAAGAAATATAAGCCTGCACCTGGTGACCCTAAATACATTAGGGGTCAGTTGCCATTAGACTCTATGGTGGTTGCCAACGCTCGCAAAAGAGCCCACTCACAGACGACTGGTGATGCTCCTCCCCCAGACAAAGAGTCAAAGGTCCTTGAAACATCTGGCAAACGTGTGGCAGTGCAAGCAGCCAATATCCTGCGCATTGCCAATACACAAGCACTCCTGGCACGTTATGACAGGTCACATTATGACACGCTAGAGTCACTGCTCCAACACCTACCAGAGGAGTATAAAGAGTCAGCGGAGCTCCTCATTAGAGAAGGACAACTACTCACTAATGCGTCCATAAAATGCGCCCTAGACGCAGCAGACACAGCGGCCAGGGCAATAAACACTAGTGTCATGCTGCGACGCCATGCCTGGTTACGCATCTCAGGCTTCAAACCAGAGATCCAAAACAATATCCTCAACTTACCGGTTAACACGGAATTTTTATTTGGCCCAGACGTTGACACTACCCTGGAGAAAATAAAAAAAGACACAGATAATGCCAAATCTATGGGGGCGCTACAAACCCAACAATTTCGTAGTGGCTCCTTTCGTCGCACTGGAAATAGGGAAACGTCAAGGGGCCAGGGGTCACAACAACAGTATGCCAAAGGTGGCACACAACCCACCTACGACAAAAACAACAGGTGTGGATATCTTGGATCCAGCGCCAAGGGCAGGGGACGTGGATATGGCAACACCAGGTCCTCCCCAAAAAACAAACCGTGACGCCCTCTCCCTACCCCCCGACCACTTAACACCTGTCGGGGGACGACTCCAGCTGTTCCTGCCCGCATGGAAGAACATCACCACGGACAGGTGGGTCAGGGACATCATTCAACATGGGTACTGTCTGGAACTAACTTCCACTCCACCCAGTATACCACCAATGCACCGTCCTATGTCAGCCGAACACTTAGATTTACTCCAGCAAGAAGTGCTTGCTATGCTCGCAAAAGGGCCCATAGAAGTAGTGCCCAGCACGGCACAGGAGTGTACTCTCTGTACTTCTTGATCCCAAAAAAGGACGGCTTCCTCCGACCTATCCTAGACCTGCGACCCCTAAACCTATATATACTGTCGGAGCATTTCCATATGCTCACCCTCCAACAGGTTCTCCCACTACTCACTCGGGGATTTCCTAGCTACACTAGACCTGAAGGATGCATACTTCCACATACCAATACACCCTTCACACAGGAAATACCTCAGATTCACCATTCAGGGGAATCGCTATCAGTTCAAAGTTCTCCCCTTCGGAGTAACAACAGCACCCAGGGTCTTTACCAAGTGCCTGGCGACAGTGGCCACGCATCTGCGAAGACAAAATATTCACGTCTTCCCTTATTTAGACGACTGGCTAGTTCAGGCCAAATCAGCACAACAATGTGCCACCCACATGTCCCACACCATTCACCTTCTTCACGATCTGGGATTCTCACTAAATTACCCAAAATCAAGTCTCCAACCTGCGCACGTACAACAGTACTTAGGCGCGACAATCAACACTCTGGCTGCCACAGCTCAGCCAACTTTAGTGAGAATCAACAGTATGCAACTGCTGATCTCAAAATTCAAACCTCAACACTCCCTTCCGGCGCGAGTGTTCATGCAGTTGATAGGCATGATGGCCTCCTGCATCTTCATAGTCCCACACGCGAGACTACATATGCGCCCGCTTCAGGAGTGCTTAGCACGTCCGTGGAATCAGGCTCAAGGACAGTTGAAAGACCTAGTGTTGGTGAGCGGTCGGGCATACAACTCTCTGCATTGGTGGAATCCACAAAACCTTTGCAAGGGCCGACCGTTCCAAGAGCCTGTCCCACAAATAATACTGACAGCGGACGCGTCTCTCCAGGGATGGGGAGCTCATGTACTCCATTACACAGTGCAGGGACTATGGACTACACAACAAAAGAAGATGCACATCAACCTTCTGGAGCTGATGGCAATCTTCCTGGCAATGAAAGCATTCAAAGTACACCTGTGCAACAAGGTCGTGTTGATCCGGACGGACAACATGACTGCCATGTACTACATACAGAAGCAGGGAGGAACACACTCTCCACAGTTGTCTCATCTGGCTCAGAGCATGTGGAAGTGGGCCATTCAGAGGAACACATTCCTCTTGGCGGAACACCTCCCCGGCAAGGACAACCAGATGGCGGATCTGCTCAGCAGACACAGCCACCAGATGCACGAGTGGGAGTTACACTCATCAGTACTCCAACCGTACTTCCAGCAGTGGGGTCATCCAGAGATAGACCTATTCGCCACAAGGGAAAACGCAAAATGGCAAAGCTTTGCCGCCAGGTTCCCACATCCACAGTCACAGGGCAATGCGATATGGATGAACTAGTCCGGCAGATTTGCGTACGCTTTTCCCCCAGCGCCGTTGATACCGCTGGTGGCACGCAAACTGCAACAGCACTCACTGACACTCATCCTGGTTGCTCCAACATGGGCACGCCAGCCATGGTACACCACCTTTCTGGAACTTTCCGTGGTGCCGCATCAAAGGCTGCGGATCAAACCCGCCCTTTTGACGCAGAACCATGGAGAAATTCAACACCCAGATCCGCAACAGCTGAACCTGGCGATCTGGCTCCTGAAGTCCTAGAGTTTGGCTACCTAAACCTGCCACCTGACTGTATGGAAATCATTAAGGAAGCTAGGAGACCCACTACCAGAGCTTGCTATGCAGCCAAATGGAAGAGGTTTGTCATTTATTGCAACAACAATGACATTAACCCGCTAGACGCATCTATTCAGAACATAATCTGCTATCTATTACACCTATACCGATGCAATCTGGCATACACCTCAATACGTGTCCATTTATCCGCAATAGCAGCCTATCTCCAAAACAGGCAGCACCTCTTTGTTCAGAGTGCCTGCCATCAAAGCATTCTTGGAAGGACTTAAACGGGCGATTCCCCCACGGCACCCCCCAGCACCGGTGTGGAACCTCAACTTGGTCCTCACCAGACTAATGGGTCCACCCTTTGAACCTCTCCATTCTTGTGAGATTCAATTCCTTACCTGGAAAGTGGCTTTCCTGGTTGCTATCACTTCCTTAAGAAGAGTTAGTGAACTCCAGGCACTAACCATTCAAGAGCCATTCATACAGGTTCACGCAAACAGGGTCGTACTACGTACCAACCCCAAATTCATGCCTAAAGTAATATCGCAGTTCCACACGAACCTAACCATCGAACTGCCTGTTTTCTTTCAAAACCCACAAAATGTCGCTGAGAGGATGCTCCACACACTAGATGTAAAAAGGGCCTTATGTACTATATTGACAGAACTAAAAACTTTAGGAAGACTAAACAACTCTTTGTTGCCTTCTCTCCACAACACAAAGGCAACGCCATTTCCAAAGCAGGTATAGCCAGATGGATCGTTAAATGTAACCAAATTTGTTATCAAAAAGCTAAACGCACATTAACGATTCCACCACGAGCCCACTCAACACGGAAGTTAGGGGCCTCCATGGCTTTCCCGGGAAACATTCCTTTACAAGAAATATGTAGAGCAGCCACATGGTCCACTATACATACATTTACAAAACACCACTGTGTAGATGTACACTCAAAACAGCAGGCAGCTGTAGGACAGGCTGTTCTCAAAACTCTTTTTCAGACTGCTGCAGCTGGCACGGGTAGCCGCCGCTAATAGGAGGTACTGCTGTGTATTCTATGCACAGATATGAATTCAGCAGCCCACATGCCTCGAACTGAATATGCTACTTACCAGTATGCATCTGTTCCTGGCATGTAGGGCTGCTGACATTCATATCGCCCACCCTCCTCCCCGGCGCCTGTCGCAGCTGCAGCTCTCAGAATTACTGTATAGCATGGTCATCACTTCCTGTATCTACTCCATCACTGCCACAATGGCGAAAAACAATCTGGGGATGGAGAGGATGCCCATGCGCACTGTGGTCCAGGGGAGGAGTCACCCATCTCAGGATACTTCGAAGACTCTTCCAGGACAACAATGTGCAATCATCCAGACCCAACACTAGGCGGCGATCTATGCACAGATATGAATGTCAGCAGCCCTACATGCCAAGAACAGATGCATACTGGTAAGTAGCATATTCATTAAGGATTCTGACTTTGAGATTGACGAGAGGCCTAATAACACCTCTAAGAAAAGGAAGGTAGAAGATCCTCCTTCTGTCCAGAGAGATCCAAAAAGGTCAAGATCTCAGAGCAAGAAGTCTTCTATGGAGAAAAGGGCGAAAAAGGAGCAACCTGGCTCTTTTCATGCCCCAAAAAGATCTGGTTCTGCATCTCTATCTGCACCACATACTCCCTTAAAATCCCCTCATCGAAGAGGCATTCTCCGCCTACGACCTTTGAAACGAGGGCTCAGTCGATGGTTTTTTCAGCGGCATCTACGATGTCAACGGTCAGGACGACAACGGCTGTGGCGTCGACGAAAACTGAGATAGTGATAGCGGCGGCTTCTGTGAGGAGTTCTACGTTGTTGAGCGCTTCACCGTCGACGGTTTAGTTGGTGCTGCGTCGTCGTCGAGCGTCTCCGCCCCGTCGACAGACATTGCCAAGCCATCAGAGCAGTCGCTGACTAGGTTACTTCCTACGATCCCGTCGAAGAAAATGGACATGCCAGTTTAAAAAACAATTCCATCATTGTTGCTGGACTTCTCCAACATTTCTCCACTGCCGCCTCCTTGCCTCCTGGATTTCCAGGAATCTGAGGATGAAGGTCCTTATGGTCCCGCATACAGCCCTTCTCAACTTCGAGTCAAGTGTCAAGAACTGGAGGTAGAAGAGCAACCAGATGTTCCTTCTGCGTATTTGGAAGGTGGATATCCCTTCTCAGGGGACGCACAGGAATGCAACGCTTGAACACTTTTCAGGAGCATTACCCCTATTATGACCAGGAAGAGGAGGACTGTCAGCAGGAACCCTCCATTAATGTTCCGATGTCTCTGGTCACGGACTTGCGTATGATGCTCAGTGACGACTGTAAGCGTGTCCCTGATGCTAATGTTGCTCAAAAGACAGCTCCTCTACAGGAGGATTCTTTTATCCCAGATCAGGAAGCTTCACCTGCACCACCAACGCAGAGATCCTTACCTCCCCTGCAGATCTCTGCTCGAACATTAGACAGTGGTGACGAACAATTGGAGGAAGGGGAGCTACAAGTGGATTCTGATGTCCATGATGAATGGATGGTCTATGTGGCACACCCGCCTTCTCCCTCCCTGCCAGTGGCTGATTCTCCTCCAGCAGATATTGGCGGCTTCCATGACCACCTAGAGAGGGTGTCTAAACACTTCGATCTCCCCATGCCTGTCAAGTAAGCAGAATGCTTCTTGTATGATTCAAGGCTGCCGCGCAGCGGTCCGTTAGGGCAATACCTATTGTTGACTTCCTTTGGCAGGAAGGCCTTAAGCTGATAATCTCCAACTTCTGTGCTGGCAGTTATTCCAAAATTAAACAAAGTACCGGGCACATGAGGGTTCTCCTGCATGCCTCATTGGCCATTCAATGCCTGATTCCATAATAATGCAAGCCGCTCAAATGCGATCTAAGAGCCCTGCTTCGCCATCAGAGACCACTCCATCAGATAAGAAAGGGCGGAGGTTAGACAATATTGGGAAGAGATTTTCTGCGCTGGCAGCAATGGCCATCCGAGCCCCAATGCCATGGACATCCTTGGGAGGTATGATAGGCAGATGTGGTTTGGCATTGCTCCTTTTCTAGGATTTTTGCCTGAGTACAAGGAGGCGGAAGAAATACTCTCAGAGGGTGAGAGCCTCATCTGAAGTCATTGATGTGTCGCTGGACATCTCTTCTACCACCTTTAGGCAGATGGCAGGCGCTGCCATGTTGCGCTGACAGGGTTGGCTGAAGGCAGCGACATTCCGCCCAGAAGTCCAAGCTGAGGTGATTGACATGCCGTTAGGTGAGAACCTTTTTGGTAAACATGTGGATAAGGCGCTTCAAGCTATTAAATCGGACACTGGTACGACAAAATCCTTAACCAATCTGCAACAGAAAAAGTTCTCTTCCTTTCGAGGAAGGGGCCAATTTGCATCTTGGCCCCAGCTTCTGCAGCGCTTTCAGCACTACTATCAGCATAGTTTGCGGCTGCAGTATTCTGTACAGTCCTTTTGTCAGACGCCCACACCGGCTTACATGAGGGCCCTGGCACGAAGGCATCTCGCATCTGGAGGAAAATCACATGATTCAGGCAGCAGGCAAGGCGAATTTTCAGGCACCAGTCACCCCAGTCCCACTCTAATTGGCTCGAAACTGCTCCAAATTCTTTTTTCAATGGAACAGCATTTCTTCCGACAGATGTGTTGGACGTCTTCAACCATGGTCACACCCAGGAATTTATTTAACAACCTCCGAATTTCCCTCCAAGGAAGACTGCTCACCTCTATCTGGTGCTTCTCAAAAGGGAAATAAATCTCCTTCTCGACAAACAGGCAAACAGAGTAGTGCCACGCAGTCAGCGCAACCTTGGCTTCTACTCTCACTTTTTTCTGATAAAGAAAGACTGGTAAATGGAGGCTGGTTATGGACCTCAGGTGTTGAATAAGTTCATCAAAAGTCAGCCTTTCAGGATGTTGTCGCTCCAGGAGATTCTTCTTCTTCTTCTCTTGGATACAGGAGATTAAATGACCACCCTGTATCTTCTGGATGTGTACTTCCATTTTCCCATTCATCCAAAGCATTGTCATTTCCTCAGGTTCCAAAGGGCAGGGTGCTGCTACAAGTTCAAAGTGCTACATTTCAGGCTAAAGTCAGTGCCCAGGGTTTTCACCAAGTGTCTGGTGCCAGTTGCGGCCTATCTCCGGCATTCCGGTCACCAGGTTTTTCCCAACCTGGACGAATGGTTAGTCAAGGCACCATCATTTCAGGGTGCCTGGTAGTCCATGTGTGCCTGTCTTCGCCTTTGTCACTCTCTGGGTCTCAATCTCAACAGAGAAAAGTCCTCTCCAAGTCACTGGTGTTTCTGGGAGCGTTGTTAGATACCAGACGCTCAATGGCCTTTCCCACAGAGGAAAGAATTTCTCGTCTTCAAAGGATGGTTCAGTCCCTTTCCTCAAGAAGGTGCGTTTCTGTGAGGAATTACAAGTTGATGTCATCTTACAACCCATTGATACCTCACTGTCTATTGCGGATGAGACCTCTTCAGGAGCAACTCGACTCCCAATGGATTCAAGCTCAAGGCTCCTTCGACGACACCGTGTCGGTCACACCAGAGATCAGGGCAATGTCCTGGTGGACATTAAGAAGCAATCTCTCACAAGGCCTATCCTTCCTCCCAACGAAACCATTGTTGATAATGACAACTGAAGCTTCCATGGAGGGATGGGGAGCTCACCTCCAGGAACATCAGGTCCAAGGGAGGTGGTCAGACCAGGAGTCATCATGCCACCTGTTGGAGCTGAAAGCAGTCTTCCTAGGGCGCCGATCCTTTTTACCAAGGATAAAGGGATTGTCTATTCTCGTCTGCACATACAACACAACCACCATGTTCTACCTGCAGAAACGGGGGGAGGGGTGAGATCTCCAACTCTCTCAAGCCTGGTGCAGCAAATTTTGAAGTGGCTGATTCACCACAACATATCGATCCAGCACGTTCCACGGGTGCTGAACGAATGGGCCGGCTCACTCAGCAGAGGCACCAAGCAGCGTCACGAATGGGAGTTGGATGCCGTTCAGCTGAGAAAGTTATTTCAGTGTTGTGGATTACCAACCCTGGATCTGTTCGCTAAATCACTCAACAAAAAATGCAAATTCTAAGCCACCAGATTTCCTCAGCCAGTTTCTCTAGGGAACGCCTTCCATTTTTCCTGGGAAGGAGCGTTTGCTTACGTGTTTCCTCCATTCCCACTTATACCAAAAGTTCTACAGAAGATGAAGCGGGAGCCTTTCAGCATCATTCTCATTGCTCCGGTGTGGGCAATGCAATACTGTTTCACAGAGCTTTTTCGCCTATCAGAGACTTCTCCAGTCTGTCTTCATCCTATGGAACGTCTGCTTTCCATGGATCAAGGCCAAGTTATTCATCCATAGATTCACTCTCTTCACTTGTCGGCCTGGCTCCTCACCACTAACAGATAGTTAAATCACAGTTTGGTGACTTAACTATCTCTGAGAAGTGCCGTTCGATACTGCAAGGTCCAAGCTCCCTCCACTGTCAAGTGTTACTCAGCCAAATGTATAAGATACTGATCCTGGTGTACAAAACACTCTTGCTATCCACTCTTTTCCAGAGGACGTTTTGCCGTATCTCTTATCTCTGGCCAAGGCCGGCCTTTCCCACTTTTCGATTAAAGTTTGTTTGGTGGCAATTTCAAGATATGCCCACCTGTTCGACCTCCTCCGGTGCTCTGGCAATTGAACATTGTTTTGTCGCATCTCATGAGATTAACATTGAAACCAATTCACAAGTGTGATTTGAAATACCTCTCTTGGAAAGTGGCTTTTCTATTAGCCATCACATCTGCTAGACGTATTAGCGAAATTCAATCTTCCACTGCAACTGAGCCTTACCTACAGTTTCAGCAGGACCGAGTGGTGTTCCGCACTAATCATTCGTTCATAAAGTACCTACCATGTTCCATCTAAATGAACCAGTGGTCCTGCCTTCATTTTTTCCTGCTCCGTCTACACTGGCGGAGAGAGCTCTCCATTCTTTAGACCTCAAACGGTGCTTGAAGTTTTACCTTTACAAAGGACAGGACCTTTTCGTAAATCTACATAACTCCTCGTCGCCTTCTCTGCCCCTTAAAAAGGGTCAAGCTTGGACTACAGCATGTATTGCACGTTGGGTTTCTTCTACTATAGTTTACTGTCATGAAAGAGCGGGAGACCAGGAAGATGGCAACGTCCTCAGCCTTGATTGCCGGAGTTTCTCTACCCAACATCTGCAGGGCAGCGTCCTGGGCGAACATCCATACCTTCACAAGGCACTACTGCCTGGATACCTTGGGTAAGACGAATATTGCTGTTGGTCAAGCGGCCCTCATTCGTCTGTTTGCTTAAGGTAGACCTCATCTTATTGAGGTTTATTAAGGTTTTTTTTATTATTTCTTCTTTCCTCTACCACTATTCTGAGTTTGTTCTTCTCTTGGTGTTTTGGCAAATGTTATGGTTTATGTGCAGAGCCTATGTTACTTGTTTGCGATTCTGGTTCTAATACTATGGTCTCATGGTTTTTCCCCTCCTCCTTTAACTATTATGTACTGCTTACTATTCTGATTTAAGTATGTAAATATATAAATGATACAATAATGGAGAAGAAAACAAGTTACTTACCTCTATACAGTGTGGTTCTCCAGTTTTGGTATCTTTTATAGATTCACATTTGGCCCTCCATCCTCCCCTTCCAGGTGCACCTTCCAAACCTTTATTATTTTACTAACTACACTTGTGCTTGAAATCTGAGGTATGGTGGTCCTGCAGCGGATGGATACTCTGGGTCTGTGATGTGATTTCCTGGAGTTTGTATGTTCCTTAATTAGGTTACTAAATGCTGTTGATTTTCAAGGTAGATTAACCTTTAAGCTTTGTACTGCTATTTTACTGTTACAGTGGGACTCCCACCATGACGACGGGGCAGATTAAAGCATGTGAATCTATAAAAGATATCAATACTGGAGAACCACAGTGGTACAGGTAAGTAACTTGTTTTTTCAGATGAAATTCTTAAAGATCCAGTCAAAGCAAGGATAATTACTCCATGCATTGACAAAAAGTAGAAGGCAGCACCATCCAACCACATTTTTATTAAAGGCCAACTCACCCTGGACTCTTTGGTAGTGTCAAATACCAGGAAAAGAGTCAACTCCCAAACAACTCCCAAGTGCCTAGCTTTAATAGGAAGGTATAACATGGCTCGCTGGGACAACATGGAGGGGCTTCTCCAACATCTCCCAGAGGAGCATAAAAACAGGGGTCAAGAAATAGTGAATGAAGTTAAACTTATTACTGACAATTCTTTAAGTGTACACTAGATGAAGCTGACACCACTGCAAGGGGTATTATCACCAGTATCCTATTAACTAGACATGCATGCCTAAGGGTGTCAGGATTTGAACCTGAAGTACAGCAGGCCATTTGATAACATATTTTAAACCCGCAAGTAGACACAGCCCGTGAGAAGATGGAGGACACCAAGGTTACAAAAGCTGTTGGAGCCCTACAAAATAATACCTACCGTGGTTGTTTTTATAGGCCCAATTGCAAGCAAGGTGTCAAAACTGCCATCACAGATACCTCTGGGTCACAATACAAAAATGTGCAAACCTCTTCACAAAGAGCTTTCTACAGAGGCTTTTATAGAGGAAATAATTTTAAAGGAAGAGGCTGAGAAAACACCCATCCCTCAAATGCCAATAACAAGTAATGACTTCCTGAACATTCTACCACACCATCTAACAACTGTCGGGGTCGTCTTCAACAGTTTCTCATCAATAGGAAAACAATCAAATCAGAACAATGGCTCGTGGACATTATCCAATATGGTTATTATCTGGAGTTCGTAACTCCTCCAAGTATTCCATTTCGCAAATGCATACTACTGGCACAACAACAAATCCTTCTGCAAAAGAGATCTCGGCTCTATTGCAAAAAGGAGCAATACAAATTGTTAAACCATACCCATTCTCGAGCTCAGACCATTAAATCATTACATCATATCAGTACACTTCTTTATGGTCACTCTTCAAGAGATCATTCCATTATTTCAAAAAGGAGACATCATGATGGCTTTAGATCTAAAGGACTCCCTATTTCCACATACCAATTCATCCTGCACACAGGAAATACCTCAGATTTCTATTTCAAGGAAAATATTATCAGTTCAAAGTTCTTCCCTTTGGAATTACCACAGCTCCATGAGTATTCACAAAGTGTCTAGCTGTAGTAGCAGCACATCTACGCAGACAGAATATCCATGTTTTCTCATATCTAGACGACAAGTTAATTAAAGCAAACTGATACATTTGTTTGCAACCAAAATGCTCAAAGAACCCAGCTAGGGTTTACCATCAATCTACAAAAATCTCATCTACAACCAGCCAAGACTTAGTCATACCTAGGGGCTATACTGAACATGTACTTAGCATTAGCATACCCAAACACAGACCGGATACACAACATAGTAACATTAATTCAACAGTTTCAAACAGAAAATCAACTTCCTGCCAAAACGTTTCTCAGACTTCTTGACACAATGGTATCCTATATTCACATAGTACGACATGCCCAACTAAATATGAGACCACTACAACAATTTCTCTCCCAACAGTTGACTCAATCACTGGGTCACCTACACGATCTAGTGTTGGTAGACAGCTACACAAATCACACTCTGCAATGGTGAAATCCACAGAATGTATCCAAAGGACGGCCGTTTCAGGACCCACTCCACCAGATAATACTCGCAACAGATGCTTCCCTAAAAGGTTGGGGTACACATCTCCACAACAGTCAGGGAATATGGGATTCCAAATACAAGCATCTCCATATCAATCACCTAGAGCTCTAAGCTGTTCATCTAGCAATCGAAGCCTTCCTAACTCACCTGCAACACAAAGTTGTTCTAATTTGAAGAGACAATATGACCACAATGTATTATTTACAAAAACGGGTGGTGGGGGGGGCACTCGCTCTAATTATCTCCAGTAGCTTAGCAATGCATCACAACATTTGTCTCCTAGCAGAACGTGTCCCAGGGACAAGCAATCAAGTCCACAAATGGGAGATTCACTCCAAATGTTCCTCAACCATACTTTCACAAGTGGGGGTTTCCAGAAATAGACCTGTTTGCAACAAAACAAAACACGAAATGCCCACACTACGCAAGCAGGTAGCCACACAGGCAATCCAAAAGCAATGCTCCATGGATGAACCGGTCAGGGATATTTGCATAAGCTTTTCCACCTCTCCCACTACTTCCATTAGTGATCCGGAAACTCAGACAGACATATCTCACCATGATACTAACCGCTCCATCATGAGCTTGACAGCCGTGGTTTTCAACACTCCTGGAACTGACTTTACTCTAGAAGCTTCACCTGAACGCGGACCTTCTCAAACAGGACCACAGAACACTAAGACATCCCAATCACAAAGAAATTACGTCTTTGGATACATAAATTAACCTAAAAAAAGTATGAACATTCGTAAAGAGGCTCTTTAACCAACTACAAGGCAATGTTATGCAGAAAAATTTAAACACTTTATGTTCTGCCACAAACAAAACTTTAACCCTCTTCAGGCAAAGGTATAAACACTTCTTAAGTATTGGGGTATCTTTCATAGATTCACATGCCTGAATCATTTTCCGTCGTCGGAGTGGGAGTCCCAAGGTACATAAAAAAGCAATAATTATGCACATAATAAACATAACATAGGTAACATAGAACCAGGAAGTAAAGTAGCTAGAATCTACAAGGAAAACAACTTCCACATTTATGACTTGTCCAAGTCATTATATACAGTCCAAACTGCAGCCAATCAGGTGACAGCACCCTCCTGAATGTTCTTCTCAGAGGCTCAGGCTCTCAGATTTTCTACCGCACATCGTGTGAAGGAAGTCTCCCTGAGCTCTGCTCAGTACTCTTCTATTTCTTCAGGAATTTTCTTCCGTTCAGGATGTCTTCATTTAAGAAATCTCTTTCGACCTTGTGAGTCTTGTGGGAAGCTCCAGCTGTTTTCTGAGGACCCCCACAAGAAGTGCATTTATTGCCTGTATCCTGATCACCAGGTGAGAGACTGCAAGATCTGTAGGACCTTCCCTCAAAAACTCTCAGACAGAGAAGGACGTCTACTTCTGTGGCTACAGCAGATTAAGGATCAAGACGACCCCTTATCTGATGTGGGGAGTGTTGCCTCGGGCTCAACTATGTCCTCTAGGAAGAGGATTGCTGAGGAGGATTTGTCTTCTCCTGGGGCTAAGGTGTCGAGAAAACAGTAAACATCTCAAGGTGCTGAATTGCCTTCCACCTCAAAAAAGGCTCCTCTACCTTCTAAAAGTAAGCCTCTGCCTACTACGCCCCCGGTAAAAACTGCGAAGTCTCTGGCTTCAAAACGACTTTCTGAGAAGGATTTACCTCAGAAAAAAGTTCAGTCGTCGACGACATCGACTACTTCTTTGTCGACGAAACTCACAGTTGACGCTACAACGACGTCGACTGCCACCTTTTCGTTGCCGAGACCACAGATGATCATGTCGTCGGCATCATCGCCGTCTATGCTGGTTTCCGTCTCCATGAGGCCAATCTCGTCGACGAAGGAAATTAGATTTCCCTTCGACGAAGATTAGAAAGACCTTGTCGACGGCTGCCTCGTCGTCGTCGACTGCCTCGTCGACGGTTACCTCATTGACACCAGCTCCATCGACGACGGCTCCCTCGTCGACGCTACAATTATCTTCTTGCACAGAGTTGCAGGTTTGGTCAGCGTCTATGCCTACGGCACCCTCTGCACCGTCTACGACGTCTGTGCAATTACCACCATTGACAACAGCATCTTCCTTGCTGCACAGACGTGGTTCTTCATTGGAAGCCCTCTCTCTACTGCCTATTTCCCCCACTAAGGTACCTCTAGAGTTACCTTTACAATTACTGGATTATGGGGAGGATGATGAGTCTGAAGAGGATGACCGATTTCGCACTGCCAGGAGCCCTTCAGAATTATTCGCTAAATATCACAAGGAGGCTCAGGATGACAATCCTTCCCCAGAGATTGTGGGTCCAGCTCCAGATGCGATCCCAACGGCGCAAATGCCTTTGGCTCTATTAAACAATCTACAATTCATGTTATGTGATTATCGCAGTTTCCCTCCATCTGAATTGGCTTCGTCCATTCCACCGACACCTGTGCCTCAAACTTCCTTTTCTGCGTTGAGGTCACCCAGACCACCACCTCCAGTGCCTTCACATCACTCCCATGATGCTCACACCTCGGACGACGATAGGGAGGAAGGAGAATTGGATGACAGATCGCTTCTTACAGAGTGGGACGATTACCAGATACAAACTCTGTCTCCTTCAACTCCAGCTCCCATCGATTCTCCTCCAGTTGACATCGGTGGTTTTCATCTTCTTATGGAAAGGGCAACACAAAGGTTCCTCCTGCCTGTGGAAACAAAAAAGGATGAGTGTTTCCTATATGACTTTAAAGATCAGCCAAGGAAGCAGGTACGGACTATCCCAATCATTGACTTCATTTAGAAAGAGGGATTGAAGATCATAAAAGCTCCTGCTTCTGTTCCTGCGGTCCTGCCTCGACAAAAAATATAAGGCACCAGATAACTCGCCTGCATGCCTCATAGGTCAACCAAAAGCTGACTCTGTTATTGCCCAGGCGGCACAACGACGAGCTAGAAACTCCTCCTCTCCGGTCACAGTCCCTCCGGATCGGGATGGCAGACGATTGGACGCTATTGGAAGAAAGGTTTCCATCATGACAGCGACGACCGTCCGTGCTGCTAATTCACTGGCCATTTTAGGCCGGTACGACAGACAGATGTGGTCTGACATCTCTCCCTACATCGACATGTTGCCGGAACCATCGAAATCGGAAGCTTTAAAAATCCTGCAAGAAGGAGAGCGTATCTCTGCTGAAATCATAGATTCGGCCGTGGATGTCGCATCTACAGGATTTAGACAACTAGCAGGTGCCGCAGTACTACGGCGGCAAGGCTGGCTAAAATCAACATCTTTTCAACAGGAGGTTCAGACAAAGATAATTGATATGCCGTTTGATGGTGAATCACTGTTTGGCCAACATGTGGATGGGGCCCTTCAGGCCATTAAGAAAGATACCGAGACAGCAAGATCTCTCGGTAATCTCCAGTTTCGGAAGCTGCCCTTTCGTGGCGCTAAGGGCCGTGGATCCTTTTCTAGTCGAGGAGGATATAACCAACAAAGGTCATACCATTCCTTTCAAAGTAACCAACGATACCAGTCTCAACGCCAACAGTCTTACGGATAACAAAATACCTCCTATTTACAGAATAAGAGAAAGCCCTCCTATCGCGGACGAGATGCATCTAAAAAACAGTGACCACCGCCACCTGCCACCTATTCTACCGCCTACCCCTTTAAGAGTTGGATGGAGAAGCTCCCAATTTTACTCGAACTGGTCCACTATAACATCAGACAAGTGGTTCCTGGACATTGTGGCCAGAGGCCATGTTCTAGAGTTCATAAAGATTCCTCCAAACTCTCCTCCCAAGGGCCCACCTCCAGCTCATCTCAAGGAGCTTTTTTCCCAAATAAATTTGATGCTACGAAAGGGAGCGATCAAAATGGTCCCTCAATTGCAAAGAGGAACCAGGTTTTATTCAAGATTTTTCCTGTTATAGAAAAAATCTGGAGAATGGCGGCCAATTCTGGATCTTCGCTCCTTCAACAAATATTTTAAAAAGTTATCCTTCCGGATGGTAACGCTTCAAGAAATCCTTCAACTCCTTTCTGCGGGGGATCACATGGCCACCCTCTACCTCCAGGACAGGTATTTCCATGTACCGATTCTACCCAGACACAGAAAATTATTGCGGTTCAGAGTGGCTGGCTGGGACTTTCAGTTCAAAGTCCTTCTTTTCGGCCTACGTTCCGCACCCTGTGTGTTTACCAAGGTTCTAGCACCGGTGGCCGCACACCTTCGTCTGGAGGGGATCCAAATCTTTCCGTATCTAGACGACTGCCTTATCAAGGCGAATTCTTTCGCAGTCGCAAGTCCCACATTCAGAGATGTTTGTCCCTCTTCCAATCTCTGGGCCTCTCCATCAATCTCGACAAGTCTCATCTCGTCCCATCGCAAAGAAAGACGTTCTTGGGAGCCACGTTAGGTACTCCACTTACACAAGCATTTGTCTCAAACGAAAGGCAACAAAAAATTTGCAGACTTGCCCACCTGTTGCGATCAAAAAGGTGCGTTTCAGTCCGGCAGTTAGTCATTTCTGGGGATGATTTCTTCCTGCATTCCTTTAGTCCCCAACTGCCGTCTCAGAATGAGGCCCCTACAAGAAGAGCTCAACGACCAATGGTTGCAGGTTTCAGGGTCCTTCGACGATCTCATTCGCATCACTCCCCGGATGCGAGAAGCCTTACTCTGGTGGACTCGCAAAAGGAACGTGGAAAAAGGGTGCGCATTCCTAGTGGAAGCTCCAAGTTTCACCATCACCACAAATGCATCCCTCGAGGGGTGGGGAGCACACCTTCAAGAGCTGACGGTCAGGGCAAGTGGAACGTCCAGCAGCGGACGTGGCATATCAACCTTCTAGAATTGCTAGCCATCTTCCTGGCCCTAAATTATTTTCGCTCCCTCATTCTGGGGGCATCAGTATTAATCCGGACAGACAACACAACAAGTATGCACGACTTGAACAAACAAGGGGGAACAAGGTCTGCCCTGCTCTCTCAACAAGCCCAACAAATTTGGGACTGGGCGATACGACACAGGATCAGCTTGTCAGCGATACATGTACCTGGAGTTTCCAATGTCCTGGCGGATTCCCTCAGCAGATCAAAAGTATCCAATCACGAGTGGGAGCCACATCAACCAACGTTAGATCGAAATTTTCAGGAGTGCGGTCGTCCCGATCTAGACCTGTTTGCGACCAGTCAGAACCGCAAATGCCCATTCTTTGCAAGTTGGCTTCTCCACAAAGGGTCACGCGGGAATGCGTTTTCGATGAATTGGTCGCAGATCCATGCTTACGCCTTTCCTCCGATACCGTTGGGTCCCAGGGTTCTCAGGAAAATGAAGAGAGAACCTTGTCGCCTAATTCTCATTGCTCCCAGGTAGCCTCGCCAGTTCTGGTTTACTGAACTCCTCCTTCTCTCAGAATGCGATCCCATTCAGTTTCAACCAATACCGAACCTTCTGTCCATCCAGAACGGACAGATCTGCATCTCTGAGATTAGCGGCCTGGCACCTGAGCACCTTGAATTCGCTCATTTAAACATTCCTGCGGACTGTAAGGAAGTTTTAGCCAGTGCTCGAGCGCCTTCCACTATAAAGACGTACAGGCTTAAATGGAAGAGATTTTGCATGTGGTGTCCCAACTGCCAATATTCAGCCAATCCATGCAAAACCGGAGCAGATTCTACCATTCATTTTGCACATGGCAAGATCAGGTCTTTCCCATTCTACTCTTTAGGTATTTTTAGCGGCTATTTCAAGATATCGACAAGATGGTTCCAACTCTCTCTATTCAGCTAGGATCATTCAACAGTTCTTCAAAGGATTGTTTCAGATGTTTCCTCCTATCCGCCGTCCATCTCCATCCTGGCACCTTAACGTGGTGCTTGCACAACTTATGCGACACCCCTTTGAACCTATTTTTAGAGTGGATTTGAAGTTTGTCGTGGAAAGTGTCTCTGCTGTTAGCTTTAACATCAGCTAGGAGGGTCAGTGACATTCAAGCCTTCACTATTAATCCGCCTTTCCTTCATTTCACTTCAAACTTGGTTGTGCTACGCTCTAACCCCAGTTTTATGCCTAAAGTACCTTCGGACTTCCATCTAAACAAACCAATAATTCTAAAGACTTTCTTTCCTAATCCTCAATCACCTGCGGAAAGGACTTTGCATACCCTTGACATCAAGAGATGTCTCAAATTCTATTTACAACGGACTTCTTCAATCCGTAAAATTGACCAGCTATTTGTGGCCTATGGAAGGATACGCCAGGGACACCCAATATCCAAACAGACCATAGCTCATTGGATTTCTGCTGCAATTTGTTTCTGTCATCAGCAAGCAGGAAGACCATTACAAACCACTCCAAGAGCACATTTTACTAGAGCAATCTCCTCTTCTACTGCATTTTTTGCTGGTGTGCATCTTCATCAAATCTGCAGAGCTGCAACATGGTCCAGCAGGCACACTTTTACCAAGCACTACTGTTAGGAAGCTGCCAGTAATGCAGATATGTCTGTGGAACAAGCGGTTCTCCGTAATCTTTTTAAATAAGGTGAGCCTCTGGTCTTCCCTCCTCCTCTTTATATATATATATTTATATTATTGCATAATGTCTCTTGTACGTATGATTGTTACAAGTAGAATCTTACAAGCATTATTATGGATGTACTGCTTTCTACTCTGATTCAGGCATGTGAATCTATGAAAGATACCCCAATACTGGAGAAGAACAATAGTTACTTACTTGTAATCTGGGGTTCTCCAGTATTGGTGTCTTTCATAGATTCACATTCAACCCACCCACCTCCCCTCAGAGGCCCGCTTATACTCTTTTCACTTTGGTTCACTCTTGTGCGAGAAAATCTGAGAGCCTGAGCCTCTGAGGAGAACATTCTGGATGGTGCTGTCGCCTGATTGGCTGCAGTTTGGACTGTATATAATGACTTGGACAAGTCATAAATGTGGAAGTTTTTTTCCTTGTTGTTTCTAGCTACTTTACGTCCTGGTTCTATGTTACCTATGTTATGGTTATTATGTGCATAATTATTTCTTTTTTATGTACCGTGGGACTCCCACTCCGACGACGAGGAATGATTCAGGCATGTGAATCTATGAAAGACACCAATACTGGAGAACCACAGATTACAGGTAAGTAACTATTCTTCTTTTATACCTATTGCATTTACAAACTGCAGTACTAGCATATGCTTTTGTAAGACTACATCTTGCAGCTATTGTAGCATATCTTCAAAATAGACAACACATATTGGTGTTTACTGTTATAAAAGCCTTTATGGAGGGACTTAAAAGTAGAATTCCTCCTAGACTTCCACCTGCCCCAGCATGGAACTTAAACATTGTCCTAACCAGAATAATGGGTCCTTCTTTTGAACAATTAGTCTTGTCCATTGCAGTACCTTTCATGGAAACTGGCCTTTTAATAGCTATTACTTCTGTTAGTCAGTGAAATTCAGGAGTTCACTCTAGAAGAGCCTTTCTTTCAACTACATAGGAACAGGTTAGTGCTTAGAACTAACCCTAAATTCCTACCGGAAGTAGTTTCCAGTTTCCATATTATTCAATCCATTGATTTACCTGTTTTCTTCCCGCACCCAGACACAGTTGCAGAAAGGGCATTACACACTTAGGATGTCAAAAGGGCATTGATGTATTACATCGACATGACTGAATCATTTTGAAAAACTAAACAATTGCTTGTTGCCTTTGCACCTCCTTGTTTGGGGAAGGCAATTTCAAAATCAGGCATTTCAAGATGGGTAGTTAAATGCATCCAGACATGCTATGCAAAAGCTAAACGACTTTTACCTGTTCCACCAAAAGCACACTCCACTAGAAAAATTGGAGCTTCTATGGCTTTCTTGGGGAACATTCCTATTGCTGATATTTTCAAAGTCTCAACATGGTCTACTCCACATATATTCACAAAACATTGTGTGGATGTATTTGCACGCCAACAAGCCATTGCTGGTCAGGCAGTACTTAAGACTCTTTTCAGACAACTGCAACTCCCACAAGTTAACCACTGCCTAGGGAGAGGGACTGCTTTACAGCACTCATGCCTCGAATGGATTGTTACCCTGTAAGCATCTGTTCTTGGCATGTAGTGTGCTGTAGATTTACATGCACCATCAATCCTCCCCAACATTCTTGTGTAGGTTGCAGTTCATACACCTTTTTTCATACTAATGCATGGACATCGCAGTGCTTACGTGTACAGCATTCTTACATTCTCACCTACCCACGGCAAAACAATCTGAAGATGGCATCGACGACAATGTGCAGTATTCCCAAGAGAGTCCCACAGCCATGTGACTCGAAAACAAACTTCTTGGATTAAAAACAACTTGTAATCATCCGAGCCCAACACTAGATGGAAGACTTGTGCAAAGCATGTGCATCTACAGCATTACCCACCAAGAACAGTTGCTTACAGGGCAAGTAACATTATTAGGCTTTCCTGCTTTCAGTTTCTATTTTTGGTGTTTTTAACCCCATTGTTTTCCAGTGATTTTAAATAGCGTAAAAAAAACAGTGGTTATCCGTGGTTACACATTTTTGCACCATTAAAAACAGTGTTTTTCCGGTGTTTATGGAACCTTTTGCTTTTATTATTGCTTGCTCTCTGCATGGTATATAGACAGCGTACCTACAGTGTATATGAGGTCCAAATACATTTTTACAAATCAGACCTAGGAGGAGTGTGGCACAATGGTTAGAGCGGCAGACCCTGAAGCAGAGTTCTGGCCATGGACCGATTCCCGCCTTGGCGGGGCTCGGGCTCAATTTCCTCGGACCTGTCTATTCTCGCCTCGGTGCCTATTCTAATCATGGACCCCACGCTGCAACTCTGGGCAATAGCTTGCTTAGCCTCCACACCGGCCCCAACAGCGCTAAGGATGCCTGGCTTCACCCTGGGGGTGCCCAGGAGTGGACACTTCACAGGAAAAGCCAGGAGGGGTTCCACAGCGGTATGAGTATCAGCGCCAGGAAACCGCAAAGGCGACACCGCAAGGTGGTCGTCTGGTGACAGTGCGCTCTATAAGTACCTTGACATTTTTTTTTACATTTTACAATACTTCAATGAGTCTTTGGTCATGTGCGCTCGGTCCTTCCTTCCCCTGTAAACTTTTATCTGTGAAAAGGCCCTCTCAACATTGGCACTTGAGATGGGCAACGCCAAAACAGCTGGTACACAATTTGCAAGCTCTGGCCACTGACTTAGCTTTCCATACCAATACTGGTGCATCAGAAGATTACAGTTCTCTAGGACAGGTTCTGCAGCATATGTGTTAAAATGGGCACATATGCCTTCAGTTATTGAAGGGGTCAAAAATGCAGTAGTGCTTTTCAAAGTCAGGAGAAAATTACCCTTTACCACTATCCCAGATGCTTGGTGACAGCACTCTTTTCACACATACCTGTAACCCCACCTTATGTTTAAAGCCTGGGGTGTTTGGCAATTCACCTACTATCAATACTGACTTGCTAGTAAAGGGGGCTGAGGAATCGAAGGGTTTTACGCATTCTCTGTGAGTAAATGTGATGGTACATATTGGGAAAGAATCTCATGAAACTTGCCATTTTACCTATCAGTGAACGAATCAAACATAGACAACACCAAAGACCACCAAACTCAAAAAAGAAAGAAGAAACAATTTTGCGACATCTCTACACAACAAACCTTGAGCAGAGTATGTTAGTCTTTCTTGTTGCTACCTTGTGAAACAAAATTGCATTGCATTGGCCCCTTCTGGAAAAAATTTAAAAAACTCTTTCACTCTCCTTTTCCTTTCTTTGAATGCCATTTAGTTTGTTGTTCTGCAGGTGTTCATCTGTTTGCACTTCTGAGGGCTATTTCCCTTTTGGTGGGATTTTTTCAGTTAATATAGGTTTAAACCTACAACAGGATAGCCTAAGCATAATCCTTTTTATGCATCTCTTGTTAGTGTAATGCAACAAGTTTGCTGTAAAATGTAAGTACAACCTAGTTGTAAGCTTGTGTCAGAATTGTATTTTTATGAATTTTGTCAAACTGATTTAATTGATTTAAATCATTAATTTATTTTAAGAGTAAAGGTGGTATCCTCTCCAAAGCTTGTGATTATATACGAGAGCTTCGTCAGACAAATCAACGCATGCAGGAAACCTTCAAAGAAGCAGATCGTTTGCAGATGGACAATGATATGCTACGACAGCAGGTAATCTCCCTCGTACTAAATGTATGTAAAATGCGTACACAGTGACACTGCTCCTGTTATCGTAAAAGGGAATGTTTTAATGGAGCCACTACAAAGCAATACTGCTACAGAATGAGGAAACCACCAGTAGTTTGGTAGCAAAGACATGGGCGTATATCAGTGGTCGTATCCCTGTGGAGACGAGTACTGTGAGTGAGTGCTGGTATTTAGCCTCATTTTAGTTAGGTCATTCAGGTATCTGTTATTTTGAGTGGTGGATTACAGCCTGGGGAAAAGGCAGTCTGGCAAAGATGCCGGATCATTCATTAGTTGTGCAAGTCTCCCTACATAGAGAAAATTTACTTCTCCAGTATTATTGCCTTGTTTGTGGCATGTCTGTAGGAAAGTGCCCCTTTTCGCATGTTTGCCCCCAACTTTCTGCCTAAGGTTGATGTACTTTGACTGTGCCCAGTGTACCTGCCAACCAGGTACCCAGGGCCTATGTTCTTTTCCTAAACTATACGGTTGCAAAACCCAGTTGGCAACTCTGCCCACATGTAAGCCCCTTGTAAAAGGTACTATAGGTACCAAGAGCACTGTGACTAGAGAAGGCCTCTAAGGGCTGCAGCACTTATTGTGCCACCCTTAGAGGAGAGAGACAGACACACACACACCTCTACACACACCCACACACCTCTTATACACGCACACACACCTCTACACACACACACCTCTACACACACACACACACCTCTACACACACACACCTCTACACACACACACACCTCCACTCACACACACCTCCACTCCACTGGCATAGATAAGCCACCCCTCTATCTGGGTGCACTATACCAGTGGTGAGGGTACAGGTGCATCAGCCATGTACCCCTACAGTGTCTAAGTCAATTCTTAGACATTGTAAGTGCAGTAATGCCATAAAGCGTATATGGTCCGTGAGTTTGTCATTGCAAACTCAACAGCATCATAATGGCTTTACTGAAAACTGGGACGTTTGGTAGCAAACTTCTCAACAAATTAAACCCACACTGATGCCAGTGTGGGATTTAATGAAAAATGCACACAGTGGGAATCTTAAAGATGGCCCATGGTAAAACAACCTAACTCTAGTATCCTGGCTGAGTCGCTGCTCGCCAGCTGCCACCACCAGACATGTTTCTGGACCCCTGAGTTCAGAGCCTGCCGCTCTCGGGGTCCCCCCCCCCCCCCCCCCGAATGGGCAGGGTCCCCGAAGTGGAAGCTTCAAAGGCTTGCCGCCTTTGTGAGCTACCCCAGCAACTCCTTGCTGCTCCCAGCAACTGGCCCCCACCGGTTTTGACCCCCACTTTGGGCAAGAGCATTGGCGGGAAAACCATGTTCGGAGGAGAGGTGTGCCCACCTTTGCCAACCCCACACCTCAGGTGGGGGGCGGGGGGAGTGAGGCACAACTCTTAGTCCCTGCTATCTTGCAGACGGGGGGACCCAGCCAACCAGAGTGAGGCTTAAGCCCCCCCTTATACTGGAAGGTGGCATAATAGGGGCTGTATCCACCCCAAGAAAGGGACCCATTGGTCCCGACCTGTACCTACCTGTAACGCCCCTAAATTTAGTATTTAGGGGCAACCCTGAACCTTGTTTCCTCAGAAACAAGGAGGGCCGAAGAGCCATGCTGATGAAGAGGACGAAACCAACTGACTTGGCCCCAGCCCTACCGGCCTGTTTCGACCTTCACGGACTAAAGCAAAATCCTGATATGTCCTGCAGCCAGCAGCCCCCAAGAAACCGGAGGACCTGCCCTTCTTTCCCAACCAGACTTTGTCTCCTGTGAGCAGCGGATTTGCTCACCCACAGACTCGGGCTCTGGCCAAATCAGCGAGTGTGCACCACTCTGCATCCGATGCCCACGGCCCGAGTTTGAGTGGTCCAACACCACAAGAAGGTTTTTCTGGCGATCCTGACCTGGGATCTGGTGATCCCTGACCTGCCTCAAGTTTCGAGCCGACGCCTGCAGCCCCTTTCTGGGGATCCCCCGCGACCGGAGCTGGTAAGAGAAACCCGACTCCAAAAGACACCCCTTCACCCAACTTCCCCCAACTTCCCCCGGCCTTGGGTGGCCCAACTGAGGTGTCCTGGCATCTCAAGACATTTCAACTTACCTTCCCAACTGGTGGTCTTCTCCAGAAGATCTTCTTCCCTGAGCCTGCAGTGTTGGTTTCAAAGGGGAATCTCCAGTTGCAACAAACAGGCCACCCGATGCCAAAACAGCATCCTGCACTCGGCCGCTGCTGTGGGTGCACCTTGTGTGCTGAATCGAATCCCCCTTTGCCGTGAGCCGAACACCACGAGCTTTGCTCCCACAACCTTGTGGCCGGCCCGTGAACAGCCACCAACCAGAGGCCCTTCTATCCCCCATTGGATAACATTGGGCCTCAGCACCCTATTGCCACTGAGGGTGCTTTAAGCGTACATCCCCGACCCTGGGGGAACCCTGGTGCTAACCCCAGAATACCAACTCCAAAACCCAAGTACTTACAGAAAAACCAATAACACTGGTTCGAGGCATGTGGGCTGCTGAATTCATATCTGTGCATAGATCGCCGCCTAGTGTTGGGTCCGGATGTTTGCACGTTGTTGTCCTGGAAGAGTCTTCGAAGTATCCTTGGATAGGTGACTCCTCCCCTGGACTACAGTGCGCATGGGCATCCTCTGCATCCTCAGATTGTTTTTTTCCGCCATTGGGTTCGGATGTGCTATCTTAGCTCAAGTTAGGAAAATATTTGGTCGAGGCCAAAAGGCCTTTAGTTCGCGTCGGTACTGTTTATCGATCGGGTTTCGATAGCATTTTGTTAGTTTACTAACTTTCAGCACCGACTTCTTTCGCATTTACCTGTCCATCGACTACTTCGACGATGGAATCCAGGACGCCATTCAAAAGGTGTCCGGTATGCAATGCGAAGTACCCACACATCGACGTCCATCCGGTGTGCAACAAATGCCTTTCGCCGGACCACGACGAATCGACATGCATGGCCTGTGCCCGGTTCCGTTCCAAGAAGACTCTAAGGAACCGAAGAGCGGCGAGACTCGAGGCGCGGCACGCGGCACCGGCCCCAACAGACATCTTCGACGAGGCCGACGTCGAAGAATTAGAAGTCATACCCTCCAGTCCCGTTTCCGAACACGACCCCGAATCGGACGAAGGCGACGAGTCACTCTTCCACAGAGGTGAAGACGACACCGAGGTAGGAGACGACGAGGAGGCCTTAGGGGCCGAAGAGAGTAGCTCCAATGATGAACAAGGCCTACCCGTTCAAACCGAAGAAACACCAGCGCCACAGCCTTTGGCTCCGGTCGAGGGATCGCCTTCGGGCCTTACCCGAGACCCATCCCGTAGTTCTTCGGGCCCGGCCTCGGACGTTCAGCAGCAGCCATTGCTGCATAAGCCAGCTGGTTTCCCTACCACATAACCGAAACCGAAAGCTGCTCCGGTTCATACGAAACCGAAACTGAAAGTAGCGCTAGTGGGATCGAGGCCTTCCACGCCTTCGACGCCAGCGCAACGCGTCGGCACCGACCGCCCCAAGAGGGACTTCGGTGCCGAACTGGAATCGGGCCACATCGGAGTCGACAAGCGGAAAAAGGCCATCGGCACCGAGAAACCTACTCGGCTACCGACGCCAACAACACCGAGGGCAATTCGACGACGCCGATGCCTCACCTATCGAGGACGTCGACGGTGATCTCCACACCTCGACTCGAGGACCCGCCGGCACCGAAAAAATCCACGCCCGGCTCTACGAACCTGCCCGGTGCCAAAGCCTCAAAGACGCCCCAAGTGCGGCCTGCTGCGACGCAAAGCAACAAAACCAAGGCGGCCCTCAAAGACCCGTCGGGTTCCGGCCCGATCGGAGCTCCAGCAACCTCTACGGGGCCAGCCAACATTACCTTCGGCTTGCCTCCGTCAACAATCCCGAAGATGTTCCAACTCAGGACACGGGTTACCCAGACTCCGGTTCCACCGGACGAGACGTCTCCGTCACGGGTCATCGACACCGACACTGGCAGGATGATTCTCCACGACCGAAGAATAACTTCGGACCCGCCATTGGACCCTTTCAGGATCCCACTAAAAAGGAAGCTGCCGGTGGAATCAGAACCTCTCCTTTATGAACCGTTCCATTCCTCCTACCAGGATCCACACCGGTTCTCCCCCACGCGCTCCGACACGGATGCATTGGAGGACTACATGGATGACCAAGCACCCTACCATGTAGACACAGACCCTGATGACCAGCAGGACCCTGATCAAACTTGGGGCGACCCTGCAGACCCCAGTGCACCTCTCGATACACAGGACCCACAACTCTATGGGGCAAAAACATCTCCCACGGAGGATACTGCGGCTTTCAACGCTCTTATTGAACGTGCTGCAAATAACCATGGGGTACAGCTTCACTCAGATACCATCGAGGATGACTTTCTAATGGACACTTTTGCATCCTCAGAAAGGCATGTAAAAACTCTGCCAATGCTGAAGGGGGTCCTCAAACCAGCTAAGGACATTTTCAAGGAACCCACCAGGGCACGAGTGATAAACCCCAGGATTGATAAAAAATACAGATCAGCACCTGGGGATCCTACTTACATCAAAGGACAATTACCACTCGACTCCATCGTCGTAGCGAATGCTCGCAAGAGGGCACACTCGCAAACGACAGGTGACGCTCCTCCCCCGGACAAAGAGTCCAAGGTGCTAGAGACCTCCGGCAAGCGAGTTGCCGCCCAGGCTGCCAACATATGGCGCATAGCCAACACTCAAGCGCTCCTCGCTCGCTACGATAGAGCGCACTATGATACATTGGAGCAACTACTCCAACATCTCCCTGACCAGTTCAAAGAAGGTGCAGAAATTCTTATCAGAGAGGGGCAGCTACTCGCGAATGCTTCCATCAAATGTGCACTAGATGCTGCAGACACGGCTGCCAGGGCCATAAACACAAGCGTCATGCTGCGACGACATGCCTGGCTACGAATCTCAGGATTCAAGCCTGAGGTACAAAATAACATACTGAACCAGCCCGTCAACCCCGACTATTTATTCGGCCCAGAGGTTGACACCACCCTCGAAAAGATAAAAAAGGACACGGACACTGCAAAGTCCATGGGCGCCCTCCAAACTCAGTCCTTTCGAAGCGGCTCCTTTCGTCGCCCCGGAAACAAGGGGGCAGGTAGAGGACAGGGGTCACAACAAACGTATAACAAAGGCAATACACAGACCACCTACGATAAAAACACCCGAGGTGGATATCGTGGCTCCAGTACAAAGGGCAGAGGACGTGGCTACGGCAACACCAGGTCCTCCCCCAAGAACAAGCAGTGACGCCCTCTCCCTTCCTCCCGACCACATAACACCTGTCGGGGGAAGACTACAAAGGTTCCTGTCAACGTGGAACTCCATCACCACGGACAGGTGGGTCAAAGATATTATAAAATACGGTTACTGTCTGGAGTTAACCTCCACTCCACCCACAATACCACCAAGGAACCGTCCTATGTCCTCAGAGCACTTAACGCTCTTACAGCAAGAGGTGCAAAGTATGCTTCTAAAAGGCGCTATAGAGGTCGTCCCCATCCACGAGCAGGGTACAGGGGTGTACTCCCTCTACTTTTTAATTCCAAAGAAGGACACCCTACAGCAAGTCCTTCCGCTTCTCAAGCAGGGAGACTTCCTAGCCTCACTGGACCTCAAGGATGCGTACTTTCACATACCCATCCACCCCTCACACAAAAAATACCTCAGGTTCACTGTTCAGGGGCAGCACTATCAGTTCAAAGTCCTTCCCTTCGGCGTGACAACAGCGCCGAGGGTTTTCACGAAGTGCCTAGCTACGGTGGCAGCACATTTACGGAGGCAGCATATACACGTCTACCCCTACCTAGACGACTGGCTCGTTCAAGCGAAGTCAGCCCAGCAATGTGCAAGCCACATGTCCCGCACCATTCACCTTCTTCACAGTCTGGGATTCTCACTAAATTACCCAAAGTCCCATCTCCAGCCCGCACACGTACAACAGTACCTAGGTGCGACTATAGACACGCTGGCGGCCACAGCTCAGCCAAATTTAGTGAGGATCAACAGCATACAACGGCTGATCTCCAAGTTCAAACCCAATCACTCGCTTCCAGCGCGAGTGTTTATGCAGTTGATAGGCATGATGGCCTCCTGCATCTTCATAGTCCCGCACGCGAGGTTACATATGCGCCCACTTCAGGAGTGCCTAGCACGTCAGTGGAATCAGGCTCAAGGACAGTTGAAAGACCTAGTGTTGGTGAGCGGTCGGGCATACAACTCTCTGCATTGGTGGAATCCACAAAACCTTTGCAAGGGCCGACCGTTCCAAGAGCCTGTTCCGCAAATAGTACTGACAGCGGACGCGTCTCTCCAGGGATGGGGAGCTCATGTACTCCACTACACAGTGCAGGGACTATGGACGACACAACAGAAGAAGATGCACATCAACCTTCTGGAACTGATGGCAATCTTCCTGGCCATGAAGGCATTCAAAGTACATCTGTGCAACAAAGTCGTGTTGATCCGGACGGACAACATGACTGCCATGTACTACATACAGAAGCAGGGAGGAACACACTCTCCACAGTTGTCTCATCTGGCTCCGAGCATGTGGAAGTGGGCCATTCAAAGGAACATGTTCCTCATGGCGGAACACCTCCCTGGCAAGGACAACCAGATGGCGGATCTGCTCAGCAGACACAGCCACCAGATGCACGAGTGGGAGTTACACCCATCAGTACTCCAACCGTACTTCCAGCAGTGGGGTCATCCAGAGATAGACCTATTCGCGACAAGCGAAAACGCAAAATGCCAAAGCTTCGCCGCCAGATTCCCACATCCGCAGTCGCAGGGCAATGCGATATGGATGAACTGGTCCGGCAGATTTGCGTACGCTTTTCCCCCAGCGCCGCTGATACCGCTGGTGGCTCGCAAACTACGACAACACTCCCTGACACTCGTCCTAGTTGCTCCCACGTGGGCACGCCAGCCGTGGTACACCACCTTCCTCGAACTTTCCGTGGTGCCGCATCAAAGGCTGCGGATCAAACCCGCGCATTTGACGCAGAACCATGGAGAGGTTCAGCACCCAGATCCGCAACAGCTGAACCTGGCGATCTGGCTCCTGAAGTCCTAGAGTTTGGCTATCTCAACCTGCCACCTGACTGTATGGACATCATCAAGGAGGCCAGGAGACCCACTACCAGGGCTTGCTATGCAGCCAAATGGAAAAGGTTCGTCATTTATTGCGGTAATAATGACATCAACCCGCTGGACGCATCCATCCACAACATCATCTGTTACCTCTTACACCTATACCAATGCAATCTGGCGTACACCTCTATACGTGTCCATTTGACCGCAATATCAGCCTACCTGCAAACCAGGCAGCACCTCTCTCTATTCAGAGTGCCTGCCATCAAAGCATTCTTGGAAGGGCTCAAACGAGTCATTCCACCTAGTCACCCACCGGCTCCAATGTGGAACCTCAACTTGGTCCTCACACGCCTGATGGGTCCACCCTTTGAACCTCTACACTCATGCGAGATTCAATTCCTTACCTGGAAAGTGGCCTTCCTAGTAGCGATCACTTCCCTAAGAAGAGTTAGTGAACTCCAGGCACTAACCGTTCAAGAGCCATTTATTCAGGTTCACGCCAACAGGGTCGTACTACGTACCAACCCCAAATTCATGCCCAAGGTAATATCGCAGTTCCACATGAATCAGACTATTGAACTGCCCGTTTTCTTCCAAAACCCACAAACTGTTGCAGAAAGGGCACTACATACACTAGATGTACGGAGGGCCCTCATGTACTACATCGACAGGACTAAACCATTCAGGAAGACAAAACAACTGTTCGTTGCCTTTGCCCCACACCACAAAGGTAACGCCATCTCCAAAGCAGGGATAGCCAGATGGATAGTTAAGTGTATTCAAATCTGTTATCAAAAGGCAAAACGCACATTAACTATTCCACCACGAGCCCACTCAACACGTAAGTTGGGGGCTTCCATGGCCTTCCTAGGAAATATTCCCCTGCATGATATATGCAGAGCAGCCACATGGTCCACTACACACACATTTACAAAACACTATTGTGTAGATGTGCAGTCAAAACAGCAGGCAGCTGTAGGACAGGCTGTTCTCAAGACACTTTTTCAGACCGCTGCAGCTGGCACGGGTAGCCGCCGCTAATAGAGGGCACTGCTATGTATTCTATGCACAGATATGAATTCAGCAGCCCACATGCCTCGAACTGAATATGCTACTTACCAGTATGCATCTGTTCTTGGCATGTAGGGCTGCTGACATTCATATCGCCCTCCCTCCTCCCCGGCGCCTGTCGCAGCTGCAGCTCTCAGAATTACTGCAAGCATGGTCATCACTTTCTGTATCTACTCCATCACTGCCACAATGGCGAAAAACAATCTGAGGATGGAGAGGATGCCCATGCGCACTGTAGTCCAGGGGAGGAGTCACCTATCCAAGGATACTTCGAAGACTCTTCCAGGACAACAACGTGCAAACATCCGGACCCAACACTAGGCAGCGATCTATGCACAGATATGAATGTCAGCAGCCCTACATGCCAAGAACAGATGCATACTGGTAAGTAGCATATTCATTTTCTCACATAGGACTGCTTTTCTGTGAAATTGGTTTGTATGAAAGCTCTAAGAAACTGCATATGTGTAAAAACTGACCCAGCTTGTCCCTCTTGGTTGCAGCTTGATGGAAAATACATTTTCAGAAACTGTCCACAGTGCCATTCCAACTAGCATGCAGTCTTCAATGTGTGCCTCTCCCCAGAACACGAGGCCTCCTGTTTTGCTTGCCTTGCCTTTAGATCCAAGAAAACCATTCATAATCGTCACGACTGGCACCGCGTACATCGTGCCATGCAACAATAAAGAGACGAGAAGATCCCTGATATTTTTTGAGAAGAGTTAAAGAGGATATAGACTCCGGGCAAGTCGTAGCCTTCAGCCCGGAACAAGATTCACTGTCTGAGTCAGATGATCTGGCTACACAACAGCCTAACACAGCATAGACGCAGGGAGTACCGCTTCCCAACATGGCTCTCACCACCATTCTTGTCTTGCAGATTTGGTACTCCCCCAACCCTTGCTCCTTGCTGACCTTTGGGCTCAAGACTGGATTTAAATGCAGTAGATAATACTGTCATATGATGCAATGCAATGAACAGTCAGTACAGTAGCCTATTTGCCTTCTTTTGTTTAAAAGAAAAACCTTAGTTATAACCAATTAGATGATCGCACCCTGTAGAACACTCCCAAGGAGGCTGAGCTCCTCAGATTTTCTACCGCACGTTGTGTGACAGGTAGTCTCCCTGAGCTCTACTTTGTTTTTTTTCCTTCAAAACTTCAGATATGTTCTGGGAAATGTTGGATTCTTCAAAAAAGGTCTCTTCAGGTCATGTGGAACATACGGTAAAAAGAGTCTCCAATCCTGAAGATCCCCATAAGAACAGTATGTTCGAGGCATATGAGCTGCAGATTACACACTTTTGCATAGATCACCATCTGGTGTTGGGCCCGGATGTTTGCAGTTTGTTTTTCCTCTTGGAAAGTCTTTGGAAGTCACGAGGTCGGTGACTCCTCCTTTGGATGGTATTGTGCATGCCAAGAACAGATGCATACTGGTAAGTAACATATTCCTTACTGTTTGACACCCCCACCACCCCAAGCATAAAGTTAAGGACTTAAAAAATCTGTAGAACTTTCTCAACCAAAACCCTTGAAGATGGAGCAGGTAGGTGTTGATTTGGCTGGAGAGATTTAAAAGTAAATCTGATGTCTCTGAGGATGAGGAAAGCTCTGCCTCAAATACCTCTGTTAAAATCTAAAAGGAGAGAGAGGTCACAGGAGTCTCCTGAGGGTAATAATAAAAAAACTTTTAAGAAATCCCATCATGAAGCAGCAGGTCCCTCACAAAAAGAAAAGCGTTCATTTCAGAGCCATCTAAATCACAGTCTCTAAAAAGCTTGTGTCGTCAACTGCACCGTCCTCTGGGTCCCTGTCGATGCAGAAATCCCCGCAGAGGCATGTTCCCCCTCCATAATCGTCTTCTTCGTCACAAAAAACATAGTAGGCGAAGGTCTCCAATGCACCATCAACGGCAGCTCCACCGACTATGCCGGTACCTGCAGCAAAGGTACCCTCACCGCCGACTACTTCCTCATCGACTATTTCTTCTCAGTCATCGATGACCTCCTCGTCGATGTCTATATCCTCGCCAACTACGTTTGCTCCGATGACCACCTCTTCGTTAACGACAACTGCAACAATGACGACAGTATCCGCATCAGTGGCGACTGTAATTTCGTTGTCGGTTCCCATTAAGTCCTTGTCGACGACACACCACTGCCGTGGACAAAACTGACGTCGCCGCATACTACACTCAGCCCTAAAAGACCATTGATGTTACAATTTACTTCTCTATGTCCGTCTATGATCTTGTTGACAACACAGATGAGGCGTTTTGTTCAGTATCCATCACTGATTTCGCCTTCACTTTCTTATACATTTGTGGAAGAGTCCGATGAGGATGACCTGTTTGGCGCTCCTCACAGTCTCTCTCAGCTTCACGTCCAGTATCAAGGCGATGAGTAAGATGACTATGAGGGTTATCAACAGGATTTTTACACCACGCAGTCTAAAATGCAATACATGAACTTGTTCTTTAACCTGTGGTCCGCCTTCCTGTGGCATTAGTTCAAGAATTGCAAATGTGTCGCATGATTATTGTACTTTTTCCTTCATCGACTAGTGCGCCTCCACCTCCACCCCCATTGGCATCTCCGCCACGCATGACACCTCTGATGGGTATGAAGAGAAAGGAGATATTCAAAGTACTAGACCATCTGGCAATGAGTGGGAAGATTAAATCTCAACATCTACTTCCCCATCTCCTCTAACAGCGGATTCTTCACCGGAGGTCATTGGCTGTTTCCACGCATTGATGGAGAGAGCAGCCTCTCACTTTCAGTTACCAATGACAGTCGGACGACTTTCTTTATGATTTTAAAGATCAATCTCGGAAGATTGTGAGCAATCCCTATAATAGACCATATTTGGGAGGAAGGTGTGAAAGTCATGAACACCTGCTACATTGATCGCAGTTTTGCCTCGAATAGACAAGAAGTACAAGGCTCCTGATAATGCGCCAGCTTGTCTTGTAGGATACCCGAAACCAGACTGTATTCACTCAAAGTGCACTACGGAGGTCAAGGAATCCTTCAGCACCTATCACCGCTCCACCAGATAAAGAAGGGAGGCTCTTTAGTAACAGACTAGAAGTTTACCACCACCTCAGATACTTTTGTGCGCGCAGGCAACGGGCTAGCGATATTAGGTAGATATTGTCACGGTTGCCGGTTACGTTCCCGGAGAACTACTAAGATGGCCGCCGCCCGAGTCACGCATGCGCGGAGGGAGGTCAGGCGAGTCAAAGCCCAGCGTCCCTTGAGCAGTGAAGCTTCGCGTTTACTTGCGTTTGAATCTCGATCTGTTTCAGCTTACCTGATTTCTCCTGTGACGCTGCGTCTCCTGTGTCGTTTTGGCAATCGGAGCGTCCTCTCTCCCGCAGGCCTTCCTTCGGCTACGTCTTCCCTGTGGCTCCTTTCTCGACGGTGCTCCTGTGGCTCCCTTCTCGGCATTTCTTCGTTGGTTCTCCTTTCTGTTGCATCTCTCAGCGGTGTCTCTCGGGGAGCATTTCGCGAACCTACAAAAGAAGATGAAGTCTGCATTTGAAGTTGACGGTAACAGCGCGCTCGCGCTGCTCTTTTATTTATGTACAGTTATACTACATACCTCATCCTGCTTCTGGCACTGTGGGGATCCGTCCCTTTTCTTTAGTAAACCTAATTTAAAAAGGAAAAGAAAACCTGACTACAAGGTTACTTTTTGTTATTTTGTACATTGTGGATTAAGAATAAACACTTTGAGCATAGAGGTCACAAGCAAGACATGACGCATAGGTAGGCTTTAGTATCTACACAGAATATTGCATTTAGCCTTTTCACAAGGTACACTCAATATAATATTGTTTTCTTAATTGTTTTAGAGCCAAAACATAAGCCTTATACATATATGGAGGAAGAGATAAATTTAAGACTTTTGCTTTACTATTTTAAGGTAGGGAATATTACCATAAAGAGAATTAAATAAAGATACAGGGTGTATATTTCTCTGTGCTAACTTGTTCTATGTGATTCTACTTACCCACAGCTTTGTGCCTTATCTTGACGGGTTCTGTGCCACTTGGGAGTAGCGACGTGGGATTTCTTCCCCTGTTCCTTGTTTTCCTTCTTCCCGGGTTACCATTGCCACTTTGACTTGGTTGGGTGCAATAGGTGGCTTAGGGAAATCGTGGATCTTGCTTCATGTTCATGACGTTCCTCCGAAAATATTTTTGATTCCTGACAGACACGACTGCCAAATGTGGTCCGATATCGCTCCGAACGCCGACCTTTGTCCAGAAGATAAGACTTAGACGCAAGAGCTTCTTCTAGAAGGTGAAAGATCTGCTTCAGAGATCATTGATGCATCCATGGATGTGGCTTCCTTGGCTTTTCGTCAGCCCGCTGGAGCAGCCGTCCTTAGACGCCAATGTTGGTTGAGGGAAGCAACATTCCGCCCTGAGGTGCAAAGTAAATTCCTAGATATGCATTTTGATGGCGATGCGCATTTAGGTAAGCACATTGACGCCTTACAGGCCATTAAGGCAGACACCGAGACTGCTAAAGCTTTGGGCACACTCCAGTACAGGACGGCCCCCTTTTGTGGAGCCCATGGTAGAGGAACCTATGCATTTCGTGAGGGCTACCAACAATACCAACTTCATACCTATCAGTCATTTCGCCCTTCCTACCAACATCAACAGACCTATTGTGCATCACTACAGGTTGCATACT
Source organism: Triturus cristatus (assembly GCF_964204655.1). Classification (NCBI taxonomy): domain Eukaryota; kingdom Metazoa; phylum Chordata; class Amphibia; order Caudata; family Salamandridae; genus Triturus; species Triturus cristatus. Next base: position 137,981,315 of record NC_140590.1, on the reverse strand, counting down.
CCAGGCAAACCAGACGTAAACAACCAGTACAGTCCAGAGATGCAGTTTGGATACAGTGATGATGTCCCGGCGCCTGCTGCTCTCTCCTATCCTTCCAGCCAGAGGAGCTCGCATCGCACACTATTTCAGTCAATGGCAAATAATTGCCATACACAAATAGGTCCTGGATATAATGAAGTTTGGTCATACATCTTCAGTTACTCAGGAAGGAGGCATTCGTCATGCTACAAAAAGGACCCATAGAAAGAGTGCCACGCTCTCAAAGGGAAATGGGCTTCTACTCCTTTTTTTTTTTTTTTTCTTTTTTCTTGTGAAGAAGAAATTGGGAGAATGGCGTCCCAGTAATTGCAGCTTCTGAACCATTCAGATTTTCTGGCCAGCTTGATTTACAGGATGCATATTTCCATGTTCGAGGCATGTGGGCTGCTGAATTCATATCTGTGCATAGATCGCCACCTAGTGTTGGGTCCGGATGTTTGCACGTTGTTGTCCTGGAAGAGTCTTCGAAGTATCCTGAGATAGGTGACTCCTCCCCTGGACCATAGTGCGCATGGGCATCCTCAGATTGTTTTTTTCCGCCATTGGGTTCGGATGTGCTTATCTTGACTCAAGTTAGGAAAAACTTTTTTCAGGGCCAAAAGGCCTTTAGTTCGCGTCGGTACTGTTCCCGATCGGTATCGACAGTTACTTGTTAGTTTTATTAACTTCTAAAACAACTTTTTCGCATCGACCATCGACACCATCGACGATGGAATCGAGGACACCATTCAAGCGGTGTCCTGTTTGCAATGCGAAATATCCCCATATCGACGTCCACCCGGTGTGCAACAAATGCCTTTCACCGGATCACGACGAATCCACATGTATGGCCTGTGCCCGATTCCGATCCAAGAAGACCCTTCGGAATCGACGAGCGGCGAGACTTGAAGCGCAGCAAGCGGCACCGGCCCCGACCAACATCTTCAGCGCCGAGGACGAAGATGTGGAAGGCGTGGAGAACCTACCCTCCAGCCCCGCTTCCGAACACGATTCCGGATCGGAAGACATCGAAGAACAACTATTTCACGGAGATGAAGACGACACAGAGGTAGGAGACTACGATGAGGCCTTAGGGGCCGAAGAAAGTGGCTCCGGTGACGAGCAAGGCCTACCCGTACAGACTGAGGATATCCCAGTGCGTCAGTCTATGGCTCCGGTCGAGGGATCGCCTTCGGGCCTTACCCAAGACCTATCTCGCAGTTCTTCGGCCCCGCCCTCGGGCCCGGCCTCGGACATTCAGCGACAGCCATTAGGACCCAAACCGGCTGGTTTCCCTTCCTCGAAACCGAAACCAAAAGTCGTGTCGGTTCCACAGAAACCAAAACTGAAAGTGGTACTGGTCGGATCGAAGCCCACTACACCTTCGACGCCAGCAAAACCCGTCGGCACCGACCGCACCAAACGGGACTTCGGTGCCGAACTCGCAGCAGCAGACGTCGGCGCCGACACACGGAAAAAGGCCATCGGCACCGACAAACCGCCTCGGCACCAGGCACCGAAACAATCGGCTCCGGCCACGAAGGTCAAAATGGCCGCTGCGTCGCACACCACTTCGAAAGCAGCTCCTAAGGCCCAATCATCGACGCCATCGACGGCTACCGCCTCTCCTCGACTCGATGACCCCGTGGCCCCGAAGAAGCCCACACCTGCCTCTACTGAACCGCTCGGCGCCAAACAACCGTCGGCGCTCCAGGTGCGACAAGTTGCAGAGTCCTTGCAACGCATCAAAGAAAAGGCAGCCCTCCAGGACACATCGGGCCCCGAGCCGAAAAAAGCTCCAAAAGCTTCTCCAGCAACACCTCATATCACTTTTGACCTGCCGCCATCCATGGCGCCAAAAATGTTTGAAATAAGAACTCTTGTCACCCAAACTAGGATCACACCTGCCGAACGATCTCCTACGGAGACGTCACCATCCCACATCATCGATGCCGACACCGGCAGAATTATGCTCCACAAGCGGAGAATATCTTCCGAACACACTTTGGACTCCTACCGGATCCCGCTGAAGAAAAAGCTGCCAGCAGATTCGGAGCCAGTTCTTTACGAACGTCTCCATACCTCCTACCCGGATCCACAGTCCTTCTCCCCGACACACTCCGAAACCGACGTTTTGGAGGACTATATGGGTGACGACGTCCCCTACCCAAGAGAGATGGACCCTGAGGGCCAACAGGACCCTGACCAGGCTTGGGATGACCCTGTAGACACAGGTGCACCTATGGATACACAGGACACGCAGCTCTATGGCGCAAAAACGTCTCCCACAGAGGACACTGCCGCATTCAACGCCCTGATTGAACGTGCTGCGGAAAATCATGGTGTGCAACTCCACTCTGACACAATCGAGGACGATTTTCTAATGGATACTTTCGCATCCTCAGAAAGGAATATCAAAACTCTACCCATGCTGAAAGGTGTCCTCAAACCAGCAAAGGACATTTTCAAAGAACCCACCAGGGCAAGAGTGATAAACCCCAGGATCGGCAAAAAATATAGGTCGGCGCCTGGGGACCCTACGTACATTAGAGGCCAGTTGCCTCTAGATTCCATAGTAGTCGCAAATGCTCGCAAACGGGCGCACTCGCAAACAACTGGGGATGCTCCTCCCCCGGACAAAGAGTCCAAGGTGCTAGAGACCTCCGGCAAACGAGTTGCAGCCCAGGCAGCTAACATATGGCGTATTGCCAATACACAGGCGCTCCTAGCTCGCTACGATCGCGCACACTATGACACATTAGAAACCCTACTCCAACATCTCCCTGACCAATACAAAGAGGGAGCAGAGATCCTCATCAGGGAGGGACAACTCCTCACAAACGCATCCATTAAGTGTGCACTGGATGCCGCAGATACAGCTGCCAGAGCAATAAACACCAGCGTCATGCTACGACGACACGCCTGGTTACGAATCTCCGGATTCAAACCTGAGGTTCAAAATAACATTCTCAATCAGCCGGTCAACCCCGACTACTTATTCGGGCCGGAAGTTGACGCCACCCTAGAGAAAATAAAAAATGACACAGACACTGCAAACAAAGTCCATGGGGGCTCTCCAAACACAGACCTTTCGAGGTGGCTCCTTTCGTCGCCCCGGGAATAGAGGAGCAGGCAGAGGACAGGGGTCACAGCAAACCTACAACAAGGGCAACACACAAAGTACCTACGATAAAAACACCTGAGGTGGGTATCGTGGCACCAACACAAAGGGCAGAGGACGCGGATACGGCAATACCAGGTCCTCCCCCAAGAACAAACAGTGACGCCCTCTCCCTTCCTCCCGACCACATAACACCTGTCGGGGAAGGCTACAAAGGTTCCTGTCCACGTGGAACTCCATCACCACGGACAGGTGGGTCAAAGATATTATCAAACACGGTTACTGCCTAGAATTAACCTCCACTCCACCCACAATACCGCCAAAACACCGTCCTATGTCCTCAGAGCACTTAGCGCTCTTACAGCAGGAAGTGCTAAGTATGCTGGAAAAAGGCGCAATAGAGGTCGTACCCGTCCACGAGCAAGGCATGGGGATATACTCCCTGTACTTCTTAATACCAAAAAAGGACGGGTCACTCAGACCTATACTAGACCTGAGGCCCCTCAACCGCTACATTCTGTCAGAGCATTTCCACATGCTCACCCTACAACAAGTCCTCCCGCTGCTCAAACAGGCAGACTTCCTGGCCACGCTAGATCTCAAAGACGCATATTTCCACATACCCATTCACCCCTCACACAGAAAATATCTCAGGTTCACTATTCAAGGGCAGCACTACCAATTCAAGGTTCTCCCCTTCGGCGTGACAACAGCACCCAGAGTTTTCACAAAGTGCCTAGCTACTGTGGCTGCACATCTACGGAGGCAACACATTCACGTCTACCCTTACCTGGACGACTGGCAAAGTCAGCCCAGCAATGTGCCAGCCACATGTCCCTCACCATTCACCTTCTTCACAGTCTGGGGTCCAAGTTCAAACCACAACACTCCCTTCCTGCGCGAGTGTTCATGCAGTTGATGGGCATGATGGCCTCCTGCATTTTCATAGTCCCACACGCGAGACTACATATGCGCCCGCTTCAGGAGTGCTTAGCACGTCAATGGAATCAGGCTCACGGGCAACTGAAAGACCTAGTGTTGGTGAGCGGTCGGGCATACAACTCTCTGCATTGGTGGAACCCACAAAACCTTTGCAAGGGCCGACCGTTCCAAGAGCCTGTTCCACAAACAATACTGACAGCGGACACGTCTCTCCAGGGATTGGGAGCTCATGTACTCAATTACACAGTGCAAGGACTATGGACAATACAACAAAAGAAGATGCACATCAACCTTCTGGAACTGATGGCAATCTTCCTGGCCATGAAGGCATTCAAAGTACATCTGTGCAACAAAGTCGTGTTGATCCGGACGGACAACATGACCGCCATGTACTACATACAAAAGCAGGGAGGAACACACTCTCCACAGTTGTCTCATCTGGCTCAGAGCATGTGGAAGTGGGCCATTCAGAGGAACATGTTCCTCATGGCGGAACACCTCCCCGGCAAGGACAACCAGATGGCGGATCTGCTCAGCAGACACAGCCACCAGATGCACGAGTGGGAGTTACACCCCTCAGTACTCCAACCGTACTTCCAGCAGTGGGGTCATCCAGACATAGACCTATTCGCCACAAGCGAAAACGCAAAATGCCAAAGCTTTGCCGCCAGGTTCCCACATCCGCAGGGCAATGCGATATGGATGAACTGGTCCGGCAGATTTGCGTACGCTTTTCCCCCAGCACCATTGATACCGCTGGTGGCGCGCAAACTCAGACAACACTCACTGACACTCGTCCTGGTTGCTCCAACGTGGGCACGCCAACCATGGTACACCACCTTTCTCGAACTTTCCGTGGTGCCGCATCAAAGGCTGCGGATCAAACCCGCGCATTTGACGCAGAACCATGGAGAGATTCAGCACCCAGACCCGCAACAGCTGAACCTGGCAATCTGGCTCCTGAAGTCCTAGAGTTTGGCTACCTGAATCTGCCACCTGACTGTATGGACATCATTAAGGAAGCTAGAAGACCCACTACCAGAGCTTGCTATGCAGCCAAATGGAAAAGGTTCGTAATTTATTGCAATAACAATAACATTAACCCGCTAGACGCATCCATCCAAAACATAATTTGTTACCTATTACACCTATACCGATGCAATCTGGCATACACCTCAATAAGTGTCCATTTGACAGCAATATCAGCCTATCTCCAGAACAGGCAGCACCTATCTCTATTCAGAGTGCCTGCCATCAAAGCATTCTTGGAAGGACTCAAACGAGTAATTCCTCCAAGCCACCCACCAGCTCCAATGTGGAACCTCAACTTGGTCCTCACACGCCTAATGGGTCCACCCTTCGAACCTCTACACTCATGCGAGATTCAGTTCCTCACCTGGAAAGTAGCTTTCCTAGTAGCGATCACTTCTTTGAGGAGAGTTAGTGAACTCCAGGCACTAACCATTCAAGAGCCATTCATACAGGTTCACGCAAACAGGGTCGTACTACTTACCAACCCCAAATTCATGCCCAAAGTGATCTCGCAGTTCCACATGACTCAAACTATTGAACTGCCTGTTTTCTTTCAAAACCCACAAACTGTCGCAGAAAGAGCACTCCATACACTGGATGTAAAGAGAGCCCTCATGTACTATATGGACAGGACTAAAGTCTTCAGGAAAACAAAACAACTTTTCGTTGCCTTTGCCCCACACCACAAAGGTAACGCCATCTCCAAAGCAGGTATAGCCAGATGGATCTTTAAATGTATTCAAATTTGCTATCAAAAGGCTAAACGCACATTAACGATTCCCCCACGAGCCCACTCAACACGTAAGTTAGGGGCCTCCATGGCTTTCCTGGGAAACATTCCTTTGCATGATGTATGTAGAGCAGCCACCTGGTCCACTACACATACATTTACCAAACACTATTGTGTAGATGAGCAATCAAAACAGCAGGCAGCTGTAGGACAGGCTGTTCTCAAAACTCTTTTTCAGACCGCTGCAGCTGGCACTGGTGGCCGCCGCTAATAGAGGGTACTGCTATGTATTCTATGCACAGATATGAATTCAGCAGCCCACATGCCTCGAACTGAATATGCTACTTACCAGTATGCATCTGTTCTTGGCATGTAGGGCTGCTGACATTCATATCGCCCACCCTCCTCCCCGGCGCCTGTAGCAGCTGCAGCTCTCAGAATTACTGTAAGCATGGTCATCACTTTCTGTATCTACTCCATCACTGCCACAATGGCGAAAAACAATCTGAGGATGGAGAGGATGCCCATGCGCACTATGGTCCAGGGGAGGAGTCACCTATCTCAGGATACTTCGAAGACTCTTCCAGGACAACAACGTGCAAACATCCGGACCCAACACTAGGCGGCGATCTATGCACAGATATGAATGTCAGCAGCCCTACATGCCAAGAACAGATGCATACTGGTAAGCAGCATATTCAATTCCTATCCATCCCAAACATCGATAGTTTCTCTGTTTCACTATGGCAGGCACGCACAATTGGTTTAAGGTCCTTCGATTTGGCATCTGCTCAGCTCCTAGGGTATTCACCAAACGTCTCGCTACTGTGGCAGCACACCTACAATTACTGTGCCTGTAGATTATCCCGTATCTTGACGATTGCCTAGTGAAGGTTCCTTCTCTTCACTGGGCCTCAGAAGCCATATCCATCTCTCTACAACGGTTTCGCTCTCTTTGGCTTTCAGTCAACTACCAGAAATCGGTTCTCACACCTTCTCAACGGATAACTTTTCTCAAGGCGACTTTGTATACCCTCCAAAACAAGGCATCCTTATCCACAGAAAGGTAAAACACCATACTATCGCTGGCTCAGTCTCTCCAAAAAAGAGTTTGCTTCTCTCCATCTCCTCAAATCCTTTCTCAACATGTCCTCGACCTGACATCCTCTCAGATGCTCCCCTTAATTGGAGCCGTTCTGGACACGGTGCAGTTTCGGGCCTATCCTCCCGAGCGGCGAGTCCATGATATTCAGCCTATGATACCGATGATTCAGCCTCTATCCTGGATCTCGGTGAGACTGACTCTGAGGCTGCTGGGCCTTATGGCCTCCTTCTGGTGGATCATGCCAGATGGCACATTCGGGCTCTGCAGTGGGACCTAAAGTTCCAATGGGCACAGCATTGGCTAAATCTCACTGACCTAGTCTAGATCTCGGAGGGCACTGCAAAAGATCTGCAGTGGTGGCTGGCAAATCGCGATTGGGTCAGAGGCAGACCCACTCTTTCTTCCCCAACCAGATCCTACAGTGGTGACAGGTGTGTCACTTATGGGATGGGCGGCCACCTGGGAGAGGTGGAGATCGGGGGCTCTGGTCTCAGAAGCCGGGCTCCACATAAACTTACTGGAGCTTCAAGCGAATAATTTGGCACTGAAAGCCTTCTTACCATGTCTCAAGGGAATGCCAATTCAAATGTTCACGGACAACACCACTGCCATTTGGCACTACAAAAAACTAGGTGGGGTGGGGTTGTGGACCCTTTGTGAGGATGCCCTGCGCCTCTGCACTTGGGGTAGACTAACTCAGCTGTCAGTGCCTTGCAGATCACGAATGTGGCGCAAGGTCTCTTTCAGCAGTGGGGAGAGCCTTGGTTAGATCTGTTTGCCTCCAAAGAGAACACTCCGTATCATCAGGTTCGAGGCATATGAGCTGCAGATCACACACTGCATAGGTCGCCATCTGGTGGTGCGCCCCGGATGATTACACTTTGTTGTTGTCCTGGAAGAAGTCTTTGTAGTCACGAGATAGGGGACTCCTCCTATGGACTATAGTGCGCATGGGCATCGACTCCATCTTCAGATTGTTTTTTTCCGCCATCGGGCTCGGATGTGTTTGTCGTGCTCCCGGTCAGGTTTGTTACCGATCGACCTTTCAACGCGCAATCCATAACCCTGTCGTCAGTATTGGTTCGAGGCATGTGGGCTGCTGAATTAATATCTGTGCATAGATCGCCGCCTAGTGTTGGGTCCGGATGTTTGCACGTTGTTGTCCTGGAAGAGTCTTCGAAGTATCCTGAGATAGGTGACTCCTCACCTGGACCACAGTGCGCATGGGCATCCTCTCCATCCTCAGATTGTTTTTTTCCGCCATTGGGTTCGGATGTGCTTATCTTGACTCAAGTTAGGAAAATTTAGTTTTCAGGCCAAAAGGCCTTTAGTTTTCGACGGTACTGTTCCCGATCGGTATCGACAGTTTACAGGCTAGTTTCGCGATTTTAACAACTTTTCGGATCCATTAAATCCGACCATCGACTGAACTTCGACGATGGAATCGAGGACCCCATTCAAGCGGTGTTCTGATGGCCACGCCAAATACCCCCATATCGACGTCCACCCGGTGTGTAACAAATGCCTCTCACCGGATCATGACGAATCTAAATGCATGGCCTGTGCCCGATTCAGATCCAAGAAGACTCTCCGGAATCGACGAGCCGTGCGACTGGAAGCGCAGCAAGCGGCACCGACACCGGCACCGACACCGACCAACATCTTCAGCACCGAGGACGAAGATGTCGAAAGCGTGGAAAATATACCCTCCAGCCCCACTTCCGAACACGGTTCCCGATCGGAAGACGTAGATGAAGAGCTTTTTCACAGGGAAGAAGCCGACGATGAGGTAGGAGACTACGATGAGGCCTTAGGGGCCGAAGAAGGTAGCTCTGGTGAGGAGCAGGGCCTACCCGTCCAAATGGAGGATATCCCAGTGTGTCAGTCGACGGCTCCGGTCGAGGGATCGCCTTCGGGCCTTACCCAAGACCAATCCCGCAGTTCTTCGGCCCCGCCCTCTGGCCCGGCCACGGACATACAGCGAGAGCCATTATTACCGAAAAAGACTGGTTTCCCTTCCACGAAACCGAAACCAATCATCGCACCGGTTCGACAGAAACCGAAAGTGAAACTGACACTGGTCGGCTCGAGGACCACCACACCTTCAACGCCAGCCAAACCCGTCGGCTCCGACCGCACCAAAAGGGACTTCGGTGCCGAACTCGCTGCAGCCGATGTCGGCGCCGACCCAAAAGGAAAAGCCGTCGGTACCGCCAAAGCGCCTCGCCCCCCGACACCGAAACAATCGGCACCGGCCACCAAGTTGAAAATGGCCACTGCATCGCAATCCACCTCGAAGGCAGCGATTACGGTACACTCATCGACGCCGTCGACAGCTACTGCCTCTCCTCGACTCGATGACCCGATGACTTCGAAGAAGTCCACACCTGCCTCTACGGAACCACTCGGCGCCAAAGAACCGTCGGCATTCCAGGTGCGACAAGTGGCAGCGTCCTTGCAACGCATCAGGGAGAAGGCAGCCCTCCAGACCTCGTCGGGCTCCGAACCGAAAAAGGCACAAAAGGCACCTTCGGCGCCGGCCAACATCACCTTTGGTTTGCCGCCATCCACGACGCCGAAAATGTTCGAAATCAGAACACGTGTTACCCAGACAAGGTCCCCATCTACCGAACACTCGACTACTGGGACATCACCGTCCCACTTCATCGACGCCGACACCGGCAGGCTCATGCTCCGAAAGCGGAAGATCACTTCAGGGCAGGCTTTGGACTTTTATAGGATCCCGCTAAAGCAAAAAATGCCGGCGGAATCGGAACCAGTTCTTTATGAACGCATCCACACCTCTTACACAGATCCATCATTCTCTCCAACGCACTCCGACACGGATGCAGTGGAGGACTACATGGGTGACGACACCACCTACCCCGAAGACATGGACCCTGAGGGCCAGCAGGACCCTGATCAAGTCTGGGATGACCCTGTAGACCCAGGTGCCGCTCTGGATACACAGGACACGCAACTTTATGGCGCAAAAACGTCCCCCACAGAGGACACTGCTGCATTCAACGCCCTCATTGAACGTGCCGCAGCCAATCATGGAGTGCAACTCCACTCAGACACTATCGAGGATGATTTCTTGGTGGACACTTTCGCATCCTCCGAGAGGACTGTAAAGACTCTGCCCATGTTAAAGGGTGTCCTCAAGCCAGCAAATGACATTTTCAAAGAAACCACCAGGGCACGGGTAATAAACCCCAGGATCGAGAAGAAGTACAAACCCGCACCTGGGGACCCCACGTACATTAGAAGCCAGTTGCCTCTGGACTCCATTGTAGTTGCCAATGCTCGCAAACGGGCACACTCGCAGACAACTGGTGATGCTCCTCCCCCGGACAAAGAGTCCAAGGTTCTAGAGACCTCCGGCAAAAGGATTGCAGCCCAGGCAGCAAACATATGGCGCATTGCCAATACACAGGCCCTCCTAGCTCGCTACGACCGCTCACACTATGACACGTTAGAGACCCTACTCCAACACCTATCTGACGAGTACAAAGAGGCAGCGGAGCTCCTCATCAGGGAGGGACAACTGCTCACAAACGCATCCATAAAGTGTGCACTGGATGCCGCAGACACTGCCGCAAGGGCAATAAACACCAGCGTCATGCTACGACGACATGCCTGGTTGCGAATCTCCGGATTCAAACCTGAGGTCCAAAATAACATCCTCAATCAGCCGGTCAACCCCGACTACTTATTTGGACCGGAGGTTGACGCCACCTTAGAAAAGATAAAAAAAGACACGGACACTGCGAAGTCAATGGGGGCTCTGCAAACGCAGACATTTCGTAGTGGCTCCTTTCGTCGCCCCGGAAATAGAGGTGCAGGTAGGGGACAGGGGGCACAGCAAACCTACAATAAAGGGGGCACACAGAGTTTCTACGATAAAAACACCCGAGGTGGATATCGTGGCTCCAGCACCAAAGGCAGAGGACGTGGTTACGGCAATACCAGGTCCTCCCCCAAAAACAAACAGTGACGCCCTCTCCCTTCCCCCCGACCACATAACACCTGTCGGGGGAAGGCTCCAGCGGTTCCTGTCCACGTGGAATTCCATCACCACGGACAGGTGGGTCAAAGATGTTATCCAACACGGTTACTGTCTCGATTTAACCTCCACTCCACCCACCATACCGCCAAAGCACCGTCCTATGTCATCAGAGCACTTAGCGTTATTACAGCAGGAAGTGCTAAGTATGCTGCAAAAAGGCGCAATAGAGGTCGTGCCCGTCCACCAGCAGGGAACAGGGGTGTACTCTCTGTACTTCTTAATACCAAAAAAGGACGGGTCACTCAGACCTATCCTAGACCTGAGACCCCTCAACCACTACATTCTCTCAGAGCATTTTCACATGCTCACCCTACAGCAGGTTCTCCCGCTCCTCAGACAGGGATATTTCCTAGCCACGCTAGACCTCAAAGATGCGTATTTCCACATACCCATACACCCGTCACACAGAAAATATCTCCGGTTCACCATTCAGGGGCAGCACTATCAATTCAAAGTCCTTCCCTTCGGAGTGACAACAGCACCCAGAGTTTTCACAAAGTGCCTAGCTACCGTGGCTGCACATCTACGGAGGCAACACATTCACGTCTACCCTTACCTGGACGACTGGCTTGTTCAGGCAAAGTCAGCCCAGCAACGTGCCAGCCACATGTCCCGCACCATTCACCTTCTTCACAGTCTGGAATTCTCACTAAATTACCCAAAATCACATCTCCAACCCGCACACGTACAACAGTACCTAGGTGCGACCATAGACACTCTGGCAGCCACAGCTCAGCCAAATTTAGTGAGGATCAACAGCATGCAAATGCTGATTTCCAAGTTCAAACCCCAACACTCCCTTCCTGCGCGAGTGTTCATGCAGTTGATAGGCATGATGGCCTCCTGCATTTTCATAGTCCCACACGCGAGACTACATATGCGCCTGCTTCAGGAGTGCTTAGCACGTCAATGGAATCAGGCTCACGGGCAATTAAAAGACCTAGTGTTGGTGAGCGGTCGGGCGTACAACTCTCTGCATTGGTGGAATCCACAAAACCTTTGCAAGGGCCGACCGTTCCACGAGCCTGTTCCACAAATAATACTGACAGCGGACGCGTCTCTCCAGGGATGGGGAGCTCATGTACTCCATTACACAGTGCAGGGACTATGGACAATACAACAAAAGAAGATGCACATCAACGTTCTGGAACTGATGGCAATCTTCCTAGCCATGAAGGCATTCAAAGTACACTTGTGCAACAGTCGTGTTGATCCGGACGGACAACATGACTGCCATGTACTACATACAGAAGCAGGGAGGAACGCACTCTCCACAGTTGTCTCATCTGGCTCAGAGCATGTGGAAGTGGGCCATTCAGAGGAACATATTCCTCATGGCGGAACACCTCCCAGGCAAGGACAACCAGATAGCGGATCTGCTCAGCCGACACAGCCACCAAATGCACGAGTGGGTGCTACACCCGTTAGTACTCCAACCGTACTTCCAACAATGGGGTCATCCAGAGATAGACCTATTCGCCACAAGCGAAAACGCAAAATGCCAAAGCTTTGCCGCCAGGTTCCCACATCCACAGTCGCTGGGCAATGCGATATGGGTGAACTGGTCCGGCAGATTTGCGTACGCTTTTCCCCCAGCGCCGTTGATACCGCTGGTGGCACGCAAACTGCGACAACACTCACTAACACTCATCCTGGTTGCTCCAACATGGGCACGCCAGCCATGGTACACCACCTTTCTGGAACTTTCCGTGGTGCCGTATCAAAGGCTGCGGATCAAACCCGCGCACCTGATGCAGAACCATGGAGAAATTCAGCGCCCAGATCCGCAACAGCTGAACCTGGCGATCTGGCTCCTGAAGTCCTAGAGTTTGGCTACCTAAACCTGCCACCTGACTGTATGGAGATCATTAAGGAAGCTAGGAGACCCACTACCAGAGCTTGCTATGCAGCCAAATGGAAGAGGTTTGTCATTTATTGCAATAACAATGACATTAACCCGCTAGACGCATCCATTCAAAACATAATCTGTTACCTCTTACATCTATACCGATGCAATCTGGCATACACCTCAATACGTATCCATTTAACCGCAATAGCAGCCTATCTCCAAAACAGGCAGCACCTCTCTTTATTCAGAGTGCCTGCCATCAAAGCCTTCTTGGAGGGACTTAAAAGAGTAATTCCCCCAAGACACCCACCAGCACCAGTGTGGAACCTCAACTTGGTCCTCACCCGACTGATGGGTCCACCCTTCGAACCTCTCCACTCATTTGAGATTCAATTCCTCACCTGGAAAGTAGCTTTCCTAGTAGCAATCACTTCGTTGAGAAGAGTTAGTGAACTCCAGGCACTAACCATTCAAGAGCCATTCATACAGGTTCACGCAAACCGGGTCGTACTACGTACCAACCCCAAATTCATGCCTAAAGTCATATCGCAGTTCCACATGAATCAAACGATTGAACTGCCTGTTTTCTTTCAGAATCCACAAAATGTCGCTGAAAGAATGCTCTATACACTAGACGTCAAAAGAGCCCTCATGTACTATATAGACAGAACTAAAAACTTTGAGAAGACAAAACAACTTTTCGTTGCCTTTTCCCCACAACACAAAGGCAACGCAATCGCCAAAGCAGGTATAGCCAGATGGATCGTTAAATGTATTCAAATTTGTTATCAAAAGGCTAAACGCACATTAACGGTTCCCCCACGGGCCCACTCAACACGTAAGTTAGGGGCCTCCATGGCTTTCCTGGGAAACATTCCTTTACATGATATATGTAGAGCAGCCACATGGTCCACTATACATACATTTACCAAACACTATTGTGTAGATGTACACTCAAAACAGCAGGCAGCTGTAGGACAGGCTGTTCTCAAAACTCTTTTTCAGACCGCTGCAGCTGGCACTGGTAGCCGCCGCTAATGGGAGGTACTGCTATGTATTCTATGCACAGATCTGAATTCAGCAGCCCACATGCCTCGAACTGAATATGCTACTTACCAGTATGCATCTGTTCTTGGCATGTAGGGCTGCTGACATTCATATCGCCCACCCTCCTCCCCGGCGCCTGTAGTAGCTGCAGCTCTCAGAATTACTGTATAGCATGGTCATCACTTTCTGTATCTACTCCATCACTGCCACAATGGCGAAAAACAATCCGAGGATGGAGAGGATGCCCATGCGCACTGTGGTCCAGGGGAGGAGTCACCTATCTCAGGATACTTCGAAGACTCTTCCAGGACAACAACGTGCAAACATCCGGACCCAACACTAGGCGGCGATCTATGCACAGATATGAATGTCAGCAGCCCTACATGCCAAGAACAGATGCATACTGGTAAGTAGCATATTCATTTTCGATCGTGATCCCTCTTCGATCCTCATCGTTCAAAACCTCTATCTTTCGATTCCCGTTGTCCACACGGGCCGACGGGCCCACCTGCGCCATCAGGCCCCTGGACGATGGAAAGGACACCTTTCAAAAAGTGCCCTCAGTGTGGACACAAATTCCCCCACACTGATCTGCACCAAGTCTGCAACCTCTGCTTGTCGCCACAACACGAAAGTCGACACTGCCAGGCCTGCACCTCCTTCAAGTAGAAGAAAACCATTAAAGATCGATAGGCTCGAAGGGCCATGGCTCAAGCTTCAGCGCCTCCAGTCGACAACATCGTCCCAGAGACTCCTGATCAACAGGAGTTAAGACACCAAGGAACAGTTGGTCATCGACGAAGGCCCAGATTCCGAAGATGGTCAGCAGGCCGATGACGAAGCAGGCGATGATGACAGCATTCCACCAGGTCAACGGGTCGCAAGTACAGACGTCGACCCTACTGACCTCTCTCACCCCTCCATGTCGGACAAGGCTATGGTAACATCTTCACCCTCTGGCCTAGGTGGACGCCATTCTAACACTTCTCTCGCCCCGCTTTCTGGCCCGGCAAAAAAGACGAAACTAAAGCCTTCAGGTGACTCTGGCTCCAGTCAACCTTCCCTCCACTCCGACCACATTCCGGTTCCGAAACCACTCCCACCGAAGAAAGTTTTGAAACCTAGTCACCCGGAAACAAAAAAATCTTCGGAGCCCAAGCAACCCGTACCGAAGAAACACTCGAACGGAAGCAGCCAGAACCAAGAAACATTTCGGACCCGAAGCAACCGGAACCGAAAAAACACCCGGAACCCTATCAACCGGTACCGAAAAAATCTTCGGAACCTAAACCTTCCGAACCGAAAAAAGATTCCGGTCCCCAACCAAAAAAAGGTTCCCGATTAAAAGGAGCTGAAAACGCCTCCCAAAGCTACACCAGACAAACGCTCAGACCCGAAAAGTCCGTTCCCAAAAAGGACACTGCTGATGAAGAGCTTTTTAAACCGGACACATTTCAAAAGACTCTTCTACAAAACCCCAAAACAGGTCTAATTTAATTTATTTCTAATTTAAAACATTTATAAAGCGCAGCGTGCACCGAACGGTTTCTTGGCGCTAGTGGAGGGGATTGGCTACAGAGACAGAAGGGAGCCCGGGATTGGGCCGGAGAGGGGGTTTACACAGGGAATGCCTGATTAAAAAGAAACGTTTTTAGATCCTTACGGAAGGATAGATAGTGGGTAGACGCACGTAGGTGGTCTGGAAGGGAGTTCCAGAAAGTGGGGGCCAAGGTGGAAAAGTTGGACCCACCCCACTTTTTGCGTCTGAAGCGTGGGATTTGGAGAAGGGACTTGGAAGAGGAACGAAGTTGTCTAGAGGGAACGTATTCTGTTATTAGTGAGGAGATGAAAGCAGGTGCGGTGCCTTGACGAGCCTGGAAAACCATGCAGGCGGTTTTGAACAGAGAACGTTCCTTTATCGGGAGCCAATGAAGCTCCCTGAGGAGGGGTGTGGAGTGGTGGTAGCGTGGGAGACCAAAAACCAGTCGGGCGGCTTGGTTTTGGACCACCTGTAGCCTCCTTAGGCTGTATGCTGGTATGCCGTTGTAGAGGGCGTTGGCGTAGTCCAGTCGTGATATGACTAGAGCGGCCATGATCATTTTGAGTGTCTGGGGGGAGAAGAAGCGAGCGACAGTGCGGATAGTTCGGAGAGTGAGGAAGCAGGAGGAGACTACGGAGCTGATTTGAGAGTGGAGGGTAAGCTGATTATTCATTTTAACCCCCAGATTTTTGACCGTGGTAGAAGGAGTGGGGGCAGGACCAAGGGTAGGGGGCCAGAAGAGAGAATTCCAGGGACTGGAAGAACCTCCGGTAAGAACCAACTCGGTTTTGTCCGGATTCAACTTGAGATGGTTATGGTTCATCCAGTCCCTGATAAATGTCATGGTGTACTGGAAGCTGGAAACAGAGAGGGGAGAAGAGGATAGATCAAAGATGAGCTGGAGGTCATCCGCGTAGTTAAACACGGTGACCTCCAGCTGTTGAAGAGCGAAGATGAGGGGGAAGATGTAGAGATTGAATAGTAGGGGGGACAAGGAAGAACCCTGGGGGACACCACACGTGACGGGGAGTGGAATGGTTGTAAAATCTCCGAGCCGGACCGCCTGAGTGCGGTCCCTCAGGAAGGAGGAAAGCCACACCAGGGCTGCTCCCTCAATTCCAGCCGCCTTGACACGGGACAGTAAGATGGTGTGGTCTACCGTGTCAAATGCGGCCGAGAGATCGAGGAGTACCAGGGCGTGGTGTTTGTTATAATCCATACCCTTCCTGAGGTTGTCCAGGACTGATACCACGACTGATTCAGTCGAGTGCCTAGGTCGAAAGCCAGCCTGGCGGGAAGCCAATCCCCCATTGGCCTCTACATGGGTGCTGAGTACCGTGGTGACATAACGTTCCAGCACCTTGCCCAAGTAGGGCAGCAGGGAGATGGGGCGGTAGTTGGCTGAGATGGATGGGTCAGCGCCAGGTTTTTTTAGGATGGGCACTATGGTGGCTGATTTGAGCGTAGGGGTCACTACTCCCTGCGCTAGGGAGCTGTTAAGAAAGGTAATGGGGGGTTCAGGACAAGAGGAGTAGATTCGTTGGAGAATTCGCGCCGGACAGATGTTTGCCGGAGAGCCTGACTTTACTTTGGGGAGTAAGTCTTGGAATACCTCTTCAGTGATGGGGGGGATGGAGGTGAGAAGGTTTTGAACAGTAGGAGGAGAGGGGTCGACATAGGCTGATGAGGGGGGGGGGGGATGTTGGCTTTGATGGTAGCGATCTTATCGAGGAAGTAAGTGTTTAGTTGATTACAAAGGGGCTGGGATGGGGGGATTTGAGGTGAAGCCTTGTCGGAGTAAGCCAAGTCCTGCACTATGCTGAAGATCTCCCTAGGTTTGTTTTCGGCAGACATTATTTTGGTTGAGAAATAGGAGGTTTTGGCGGAAATGATTGCGATCTTATAGTCGGCGAGTGATTTCAGATAAAGGGATTTGAGTGAGGGACAATAATTTTTCCTCCAGTGCCTTTCTGCCTGTCGAGCGGACAGCTTTAGTTCTTTTAGGTGGTCATTAAACCACCTGTTAGACTCCTTTGGTCGCCGGACGGAGATGCGGCGCAGGGGAGCCACTGAGTCACAACCTCTAGCCAACCAGGTATTGATAGTGTTGGCTTGGGAGTCGGACGAGAGATCGGAGAGGGACGGGGTAGAATTCTGAAGGTGAGAGATAAGAGTGGGAAAGTCAACTCTATTCCAATTCCGCGCCCAGGTGTTTTTAGCGTGGGGGACTTTGGATATCGGGTTGAGAGAGACGGAGAAGGAAATAAGGGCATGGTCGGACCAGGGACAGGGGGAGACCATCACCGGGGAAACTGGAAGATTAAGAGACCAGACCTGGTCAAGAGTGTGACCGTGAGAGTGAGTGGGGACAGAGATGTGTGGTGTGAAATTTAAAGATGTGAGAGTCTCTGTGAATTCTTTCGAGGCTGTACACTCAGAAGGGTCCGATGGCCAGTAGTTGAAATCCCCTAATACCAAGACCGAGGCATAATTGACCACCATGTTGGCCAAAAGGTCTTGAAAAGCCGGCAAGAATAGAGGCAAAGACTGGGGAGGACGGTACATTAGGAGACAGGTGATAGGAGGGGAGAGGGCGAGGGAACGAACAGTGAGGAATTCAGTGGAGGAGAGGGGATGGGTTGAAAATTTAGTTCCGACCGAACAATGATCGCCACTCCACCGCCAACCCTACCTGCTGGGCGGTCAGCGCGTAAGGCCACATAGGAGGGGGGGAGGGTAGCCAAGAGAACAGGCAGGGAAGAGTCACAGAACCAGGTTTCGGTCAAGAGCAGTAAGTCAGGCTTTTCAGAATCAAGCAAGACAAAGAGCTCATGATGGTGCTTGACCGCAGACCTGGTGTTAAGCAAGAGGATGGATAGTGACGGGGTGGGAGGGGAAGGACCGGGTGGGAGAGGGCATTGCGGGAAACAGACGGGCGGAGAGAACGGCAGAGTAGGAGTGGGAGAGGGTGCAATCCCTAGAGAAGTAATATGCCTGCGGACAGAGTCCGAGAGTGGCAAGTGGCCCTGGAGGGTGATAAGCTCCTCAGAGGAGTAGGAGATAAAATTGGCATGGAGTCGTGCCCCTAGCCCCGTCCGGCCGCAGACGGGCTTGCCTTAGGCGCGCCTTCGGCGCGCAAACGTCGCGCCCGCTGCGCTCGTCCGCTGCGCTTCCTACCAAGACACATGCTTTATGCCAATGGGTCGGGGGGTTGGAGGGGGTGTGGCCAGCCGAGGGGGCGTGTCTCGCCTCGCCCTCGGGAATGGCGGCCGAAGGAAGGGAGTCGTTGCAGCGAGTAGCGCTGTTTCTGAGAAGCCAAATGTTCAGGTAGGTGGGGGTAACAGGTAAAAAACACAGTATCACATCACAATAATTTTAAAAGTAATTAGTCCCCGCTCCCGGCTTTTCGCCTCAGGAGCCAATCGTGAAAGGTCAAATAATACTGCAGCCTAAAAAGAGGAAATTGGCCACTCCAGCACCAGCTCCAGTTCCTCAGAAGAAAAATGCCCAGACTCCTCCTATAAGGGACATCTCACCACCTCCATTGGTGCCTGAACCTGATATTTCTCCTATAAACTCTCCATTACCCCAAAACACTCCACCACCTTTAGATGAGGATGAGAATTTTGGGGACGGAGACAATGAAGAACCATTCGAAGACCCTAGGGATCTTAATTCACCATCACATGACCCCTGGGAAGACTATGAAGCACCAGGTGCACCTGATGTGCCTCAGGAGGACATCCCTCTAGACCATCCCCTCCAGACGACACCATAGGATCTTCACAGCTACTACACAGAACTGCTCAGTTTCATGGGGTAGATATGCACACTGACCCCATAGATGTTGACTTCCGCATGGACACAATCACACCTTCGCAAAGGTCCACAATAACACTACCAATGCTCAAGGAGCATCCTCTGGAGCATCAAACATGCTCCAGAGGTCTTAAAAGACCCTGTCAGAGCCAGAGTTATCAATCCTAGGATTGAGAAAAAATATAAGCCTGGCCCTACTGACTCAGCTTATATTAAAGGCCAGATCCCTTTCATTAGTGGTTTCTAACGCCCGAAAGAGAGCCAACTCACAAACCTCAGTGGATGCCCCGCCCCCTGATAAAGAATCTAAATTATTAGATGCCTCCGGTAAGCGGATGGCATCCCAAGCGGCTAATGTTTTGGAGGATTGTCAATACACAGGCGTTACTGTCAGGGTATAATAGGGCTCATTATGATGAGCTGGAGACCCTATTGGAACATCTCCCTGATAAGTATAAAACCAGGGCTAACTACCTATTTCAAGAAGGTACAATCATCACAAACACCTCCATTCACTGTGCTCTAGATGACGCAGACACAGCCTCTAGGGCAATAAATACTAGTGTCCTCTTACGCAGACATGCATGGCTGCGTATCTCCGGATTTAAACCAGAGGTGAAAAACGCTATTTTAAATCGGCCTTTTGATGAACAGCATTTGGTTGGACCCAATCTCGATAAATCTTTGGAAAAGATGGAGAAAGACACTGATACCGCAAAGTCAATGGGAGCCTTGCAAACCTAAACTGCTAGAGGGTCCTTTGGTCACTCCTCTTACAGAGGCGCGTCCAAGAATTTCCACTTTAACAACGCCTCCTCTTCTTTCAAAACTCGCACCCAGTCCTCACTTGGCAGAGGATATTACAGAGGAGGCTACAGAGGCAATAATACCAAAGGTAGAGGTAGAGGCACCAACACTTCCTAACGGTGACTTCCCTCCCCCAGACCATTCCACTCCTGTCAGGGGGAGATTATCACAGTTCCTACCTGTCTGGAACTCCATCACAACAGACAGGTGGGTAAAACAAATAATTCATTAAGGTTATTGTCTGGAGCTCACTTCAACTCCTCCACACATACCACCCAGACAACGTCCCATGTCACAAGAACATCCGACACTACTGAAACAGGAGGTCAATGCTCTCCTACAAAAGCATGCAATAGAACCAGTTCCACTGCATCACCAAAATATAGGGGTTTACTCAATTTATTTCCTCATACCAAAGAAGGACGGTTCTCTCAGGCCCATACTAGACCTCAGACCACTAAACCTCTACATTCAATCAGACCATTTCCATATGGTCACTCTGCAACAAGTCCTTCCTTTGTTAACACAAGGCGATTTCCTTACCACTTTAGATCTCAAGGACGCCTACTTCCACATTCCCATTCACCAAGCTCACAGGAAGTATCTTCGGTTTGTGGTGGATGGTCAGCATTACCAGTTCAAAGTCCTCCCATTCGGAGTCACCACAGCCCCCCGAGTTTTTACAAAATGCCTCGGGGCAGCAGCGGCGCATTTAAGGAGGCAAAACATTCATGTTTTCCCCTATCTGGACGACTGGCTAATAAAAGCCAAGTCATACTACCAGTACACACAGCACATTTACCAAACCATTCAGCTCTTACACATACTCGGGTTCACCATAAACAAGACAAAGTCACATCTCCAGCCGTCCCGTTGTCAACAGTATCTAGGTGCCACAAAAGACACCTCCAAAGCACTTGCAACCCCCAATCCAGTCAGGATAAACAGCTTGCTAGCTCTTATACAAAGATTCCAACCACAACACTCATTACCAGCTCGAGTGTTCATGCAACTCATAGGAATGATGGCCTCTTGCATCTTCGTGGTACCACATGCAAGACTACAGATGCGCCCCATACAGGAATGCTTGGCATGCCAATGGAACCAGGCCCAGGATCAGTTAACAGATCTGGTGGTGGTAGACGGTCAAACACATCACTCTCTGCGGTGGTGGAACACCAAAAACTTTTCCAAAGGTCGACCGTTCCTGGACCCGCTTCCACAAGTAGTTCTAACCACTGACGCATCGCTCACCGGCTGGGGAGCCCATTTATCAGACTATACAGTACAAGGCAGGTGGACACCTCAACAAAAGCTACTCCACATCAACCATCTGGAGTTATTAGCCATATTCCTAGCCCTGAAATCCTTCCAAACTCACGTCTTAGTCCGGACGGACAACATGACAGCCATGTACTATCTACAAAAACCGGGGGGGGGCGCACTCCTTACAGGTCTCACAGCTAGCGCAGAGCATATGGAGATGGGCCATTCCTCAAAACATTTTTCTCCTAACAGAACATCTACCAGGAGTTCACAATCAAGTTGCGGATCTGTTGAGTCGTCAGTGACAACAAATCCACGAGTGGAAACTGCGTCCACAAGTTCTTCAGCCTTTCTTTCAAAGGTGGTGACAGCCAGACATAGACCTGTTCGCCACACACTTGAACTCAAAATGCTCAAGCTTCGCCGCCAGGTACCCACACCCATTCCCCAAAGGCAATGCGATATGGATGAGTTGGTCAGGCATATTTGCATACGCTTTTCCATCTCTCCCACTCATTCCGTTATTGGTACGCAAGATGCAACAGCACTCACTAACACTCATCTTAATCGCACCAACTTGGGCAAGACAACCGTGGTACACCACCCTACTACAACTCTGTGGTACCACATCAAAAACTACGCCTCTCTCCACACCTCTTAACACAGAACCATGAAGAGATCAGGCATCCGGACCCCATGCCGCGGAACTTAGCCATTTGGCTCCTGAGGTCCTAGAATTTGACTACCTAAACCTCCCACCTGGTTGCATGGACGTAATCAAACAAGCTAGACGCCCCACTACTAGAGCCTGCCATGCAGCCAAATGGAAGAGATTTGTTATCTACTACAACAATAACAATATCAATCCACTAGATGTTTCCATCCAGCATATTGTATGCTATTTACTACATCTACACAAATGTCATTTAGCATATACATCCATCAGGTTACATCTAGCAGCTATAGCAGCTTACCTTCAAAATAGACAACATCTGTCGCTTTTCAGAGTTCCTGCCATCAAAGCCTTCATGGAAGGCCTCAAAAGAATAATTCCTCCCAGGGTACCACCCTCACCAGTGTGGAATTTAAACATTGTTCTCACTAGACTTATGGGTCCTCCGTTCGAACCCCTATACAAATGTGAGCTACAATTTCTTACATGGAAAGTCGCTTTTCTAGTGGCTATCACATCACTCAGAAGAGTAAGTGAGCTCCAGGCACTAACAATTGAGGAACCATTCTTACAAATATATCAAAATAGAGTAGTTCTAAGAACGAATCCAATATTCCTAGCAAAGGTCATTTCACCTTTCCACCTCAATCAATCTGTTGAGTTGCCAGTATTCTTCTCCCAACCTACAACAGTGGCTGAAAGAGCTCTTCATACACTAGACCTTAAAAGAGCTCTTCTTTACTATATTGATAGGACAAAGTCCTTCCGTAAAACAAAACAGATTTTTGTGCCTTTCTCTTCACCACACAAAGGCAATCCCATTTCAAAAACAGGTATTGCAAGGTTGATTGTAAAATGCATACAAATTTGCTACCACAAAGCAAAACGTACTTTATCCATTCCCCTTAGGGCTCATTCCACCTGTAAAATGGAGGCATCCATGGCATTTTTAGGAAACATTCCATTAGATGATATCTGCAAAGCAGCTACATGGTCTACAACGCACACATTCACAAAACATTATTGTGTAGATGTGCAAGCAAAACAAGCTAGTGTGGGCCAGGCTGTACTCAAAACACTATTTCAGACAACTGCAACAGATACTGGTGGTCGCTGCTAAGGGAGAGAACTACTATGCACAGTGTGTGATCTGCAGCTCATATGCCTCAAACGGAAAATGCTACTTACCAATATGCATCTGTTCTTGGCATGTAGAGCTGCAGAGTCGAACACGGCCACCCACCTCCCCGGCTACCTTTATCTGTTCCAGTATTCTCTTACTTAGATACACCATACATGGACATCTTTTTCTGTTCTCACATAACTCCATCATTTCCCTTCATGGTGAAAAACAATCTGAAGATGGAATCGATGCCCATGCGCACTATAGTCCAAAGGAGGAGTCACCTATCTTTTGACTACAAAGACTTCTTCCAAGACAACAACAAAGTGTAATCATCCGGGCCCACCACCAGATGGTGACCTATGCACAGTGTGTGACTCTGCAGCTCTACATGCCAAGAACAGATGGATACTGGTAAGTAGCATTTTCCTTTTGCGTGTTGGAGTTTACAAGGCGGCTGTCGCACAGCTCCGCTTTTTGTCTTGAGTGGAGCGCAGTCCTCTTGTACGCCTTTCTGCCCCTACCACTCCTGTCCAGAGTGATCAAGAAGATCAGTAGCGACCAGGCCCGCCCAAGTCATCCTTGTGGCTCCAGAATGGGCATGTAGAGTTTATCCCGAGCTTCTGCAGATGAGCATTGATCTTCTGATCAGGCTGCCCCTTTGGGAGGATCTTCTGTTGCAGCAGCAAGGGAGGGTCCTTCACTCGAACCTGTCCACCCTCCGCCTCCTTGTGTGGAGATTGAGCAGCGACAGTTGACAGCTTTTGACCTTCCTTGTGAAGTCTGTGAAGTTATTCTGGCAGACAATCGTCCTTCCACTAAATCGGTATATGCCTGCTGATGGCAAACATTTTGTAAATATTGTACAGAATGGTCTGTTGACCCCCCGTCTGCCTCCCTTTCTTACATTCTTCTTTTCTTTGGTCGAGCACAACTCTGTTCTGGGCACTCTGAAGGGTTACCTTTCGGCCCTCTCTACTTTCTATGGTTGCCAGATCAACCATAACTTTTTAAATCTCCCATTATACATAGATTCTTGAAGGGGCTCACATGTGTGCCCCCTCACCTTTTATAATTCCCCAGTGGGATCTTAACTTGGTTCTCACCTATTAGATGTGTGCACCCTTCGAGCCACTGCATAATTGCCCCCTCCGACTGCTTACTATCAAAACAGCATTTTTAGTAGCAAATACATCTGCTAGGAGGGGGAGAAAATTGCAAGCTCTATCCTCTCGGCCTCCTTGCCTGACTGTCTTTCCAGACAAAGTAGTGCTCTGTACTAGGGCTTTATTCTTGCCTAAGCTGGTGACACCTTTCCATCTAGGGAAATCTCTCACCTTGTCCACCTATATGCTCCTCCGCATTCTTCTAGGAAAGAGCATCTTCACCATCTGTACCCAAAAATAACGTTCTTGTTCTACCTTGATCGCACTAAAGTGGTCCAGGTGGATGGCCAACTCTTTGTAGGGTACGGTGTAGGAAAGCAGGGTCGTGCTGTGCAGAAGAAGACCATCTCTCGGGTTAACCTCCTGCATAAAAATAATTTACGCTTTGGCAAAGAAAGAGCCTCCTGAAGGTTTTTTTGCTCATTCAGCCAAAGCTAAGGCAGTCACCACAACTCTTCAGTTTGGTGTTCCATTCCTCGACATCTGTCAGCTGGATACTTGGGCATCCTGCACATATTTGCCAAACATTATTGCCTGGATAATCCGGTCCGTAGGGAAGGCCTCTTGGTCCATTCAGTCCTACAGGACTTTCTAGTCTAATACTTTTCAGCAGTCCCTCCTCCCGGGATGGTATTGCTTGGATATCTCTTCTAAGGTAAGGAATTAGGTGCCTATATAGATAACGCGGACGTCACAACGATGACGAACCAGATGACGTCCTAATCAGGAATAATGTAAATCAAACTAAACACTGGTAGAATGTATACGATAGAGAATAGGACTGTACCCAACAATCATTTGATTTCACCCATGGGGAAGAGAACACCCAGTCTAGTAGTCCACTTTAAAAAATATGGAATAGTGAGAAAGTTATGAATCTTAAAACAAGGGGTTCCGCAGTATATTTGTAGTCCTCTCTAACCAAATTGTTTTATTGTCCACTCCAATCCTTTCTATGCCTTTATCTCCTTAATTGCCATTAAAGAACAGAGGTGGGGAACCAAATGGCATGAGCCTCAGCAAGGGTTCTCTAGAATCCTCAAGCCCAAAATTAGCCCAACTTTCACATGGCTTTTGCCTGCAACTCAAGCTCTGAGCTCATGCTCCAACAATTAAGTACAAAGCACTAGCTTATGATGTAAAACAAAAGGAGAGATACCCATCTAGTGGCTGAATTGCCCAATGTGAAACCAGAAAACCTGAGATAAATTCTGGCTTCCCTACTGCACCAAATTCAGGATGTACATTGTACAAAACAGTTTCTTGAATAGGAGTTAATGGAGTTAATAAACTAGAATGGCCCATTGATGATAACGGCCTAGGCCACTCGGAGGGTGTACAAGACAAATGACTTGCCTCTTGTTTCATTTTTATCAGTGCGGAGGCAGGTATGAATGTTTCCAAGTTCAAGTTTGAAAACTGACACTTTTAATAAATGACTCTCAGTGCAGTAATATAATTTCAATCAATCAATCGGGAGTTTATAAAGCGCGCTACTCACCCGTATGGCTCTCAAGGTTCTGGGGGGGGTGGTTGCAGCGGCTCCAGCTCTGGGTCAGTCGAAGAGCCAGGTCTTGATGTTCTTCCTGAACGTGTGCAGAGTCGAGGTGCGTCTGATGTTCACAGGGAGCTTGTTCCAGGTTTTCGCTGCGATATAGGAGAAAGTCCTCCCACCAGTTCTGTTTCTGCGGAAGCGGGGGACTTCTGCCAAGGCGAGGTCGGCGGAGCGGAGGTTCCTCTTGGGTATGTGGAAGTATAGCCTCTCGTTGAGGTATTTGGGTCCGATGTTGTTGAGGGATTTGTAGGCGTGGGTGAGGAGTTTGAACGTGACCCTCTTTTCGACTGGGAGCTAGTGGAGGCCTCGTAGGTGTTGGGTCATGTGCTCGTGCAAGGACAAGACTGGCTGCAGCGTTCTGTATGGTTTGGAGTTTGTGTAGAAGAGCTTTGTTGATTCCGGCTTTGAGGGCGTTGCAGTAGTCCAGTCTGCTGCTGATGTGTGCGTGGGTGATGATCTTTCTGCAGTCAGGGGGGATCCATTTGAAGGTCTTACGGAGGATGCGAAGGCAGTTGAAACTGCTGGAAGGAACGGCGTTGATCTGGTGGTTCATGGAGAGGGATGAGTCCAGGATGATGCCGAGGTTCTGAGTGTGGTCTGTAGGGCTGGGTGGGAGGGCAGAGGGCCACCAGGTGTTGTCCCAGGCGGTGGTGCAGGGTCCGAGGATGAGGACCTCGGTTTTCTCAGAGTTGAGCTTCAGGCAGCTATCCTTCATCCAAGCTGCCACGTTAGTCATTCCTTCCTGGAAGCAGAGTCTGGCGTCTGGGATTCTTTGTGAGCGAGAGGATGAGCTGAGTGTCGTCGGCGTAGGATACGAGGTTTAGCCCATGCTGTCTGACGATGGCGGCGAGGGGGGCCATGTAGACGTTGAAGAGCGTGGGGCTGAGTGATGATCCCTGGGGTACTCTGCAGCTGATTTCCGTGGGTTTGGAGAGGAAGTAATGAGGTTTAACGCGTGTGCATGTTAAAGAAGTACACTGTTCGAGGAATGTGTGCTGTAGATACTCATGCTTTGCATGTCTGCCATCTAGTGTTGGGCTTGGATGATTACATGTTGTTTTTGTTCCAACACGTTTTCTTCGAGTCACAAGGCTGTGTGACTCCTCCTCTTGGGAATACTGCACATGGTCATCGATGCCATCTTCAGATTGTTTTTTCCTGCTGATGTGTTCGGATGTAGTACCTCGCGCTCCGGTTCGAGTCTCCTTCGGTCCAGGATTTATATCTCAACAGTATTGTTTCGATCGGTATACTATACGTCTCACACTAAATTTCAAAGCGAGTTTTCGACTCGTCTGTTTGGCCTACAGGTCATGCCGGCCAGGCAACTCTTATCCATTTTGAACGAGATTGAAAATGACCTGCTAATGAAACTCCGTCCGTTCCGTTTCTGTCCGAAGTGCCACTCCAAATACCCTCACACCGACCAACATCCAGTTTGCAACTTATGTCTCTCGCCCGAACATAGAGAGGACACCTGTAAGGCCTTTAAGACTTTTCGGTCTAAAGACTCTTCATGATCGAAGGGCTAGACGGCAAGAGATGCAGCGCAAGCAAATGGACGATGTCCCCGACATCCTCAGTCGACAAAAGGAGGAGGAAGAGGCTTCAGCGGCACAAGAAGAATCCCTTTCCATACATGACTTCGATTCAGAGTCTCAATCCGAAGAGGACTCAACCACTCTTCAGCCTGCACAAACACAATTTAGGGCGAGTACTTCTACCACTGCTCCGAAATTCAAATTCTCAGTCTCCACTGAGAAACCTGCTCATGGACCGCCACTTTACATAAGCCATGGCATGCACCGAAAACATGACTCTTAACCCTTGTCCTCCGGCTAGGCTCCAAAAGTTTGGCCTACCACAGGGGCCTTTCATCCGTTCCACCCGAGACCAAGACACCTCACTCTTCGGTCTCAGCACCGAAAAAAAGACTTGTTCTAGTAAGGTGGGTCTACCTGTGCCCAAGGCCTGTAAATAAATGCAACTAGTGGGCCTGCAGCATTGATTGTGCCACCCACTTATGTAGCTCTTAAAACTGCACACAGGCTACAATGGAAAGCCTGAGATATGTTAAAACTGCTGTCTCTACCTATCAAAATAAACCCGAAGGTAAGTAACTTGTCTTATTGGGTGATAATAGGTACTACTGTGATATACTTGTTCATGTGGAATATTTTGGCACTTTATTTATGACTACTTTACTTGATTAGGGGGTAACTGTGGGTGGGGTGGGATTGATGTTATAGTTGTATTGTAGTAGGTTGAGTGGGCCTAGATGTGTATGAAATTTACAGTAGTTAAAATATGTTTGAATGCTTGTGGATGCATGTCATATGAGATATATTGATTATCACTTTTAATCTATTGTAGTCATCTGGTTATTTCTCCTTTTAAATCTAGTTTTTAATCTAATATAATCTGTGTACATCTCCTTTTTAAAGCAAATGATTGTATATGTAGTGCACATCATTTATGATCTGTATTATATGCCTGTGACTTCTGCACTAAATTCTATTTAATGATGCTAATAAATTATTTAAAACTAATGATCCAGCGCAAAGGACAAAAATGTACATATTCTCCTTATGTCAAAGATTCTTATTCACGAAGGTTCATTCATACATTCATTCATTGGTGGGGCCCATAACACCAACACGCTTCTCATCCACACAAACTCACTCGAATCTGTACACAGGAAAAATGGCTGCTGGACAAGTGGGTACCTTATTACCTATTAGGACACATTTTCTATTTTATATATACAGTCTTCAGAATCCTGACTTTATCAAGGCACTCCGCTGTCTGGTGGATGGACCAACTAGTTGGACTGTTTGATGGTGAATCGGAATTTGCCTAGTGCTATGACGGTAAGTTCCAATTCTATTAAGGACACGGAGGCGAGGATTATGCTTATCTCTCTTCGCTTTATTACTTATACAAAACAACAGCAGCCAGAGAGATTTGTGAATGTCAAAGAAAAAACCATACAAAAAACTACAACTCCCTACAACCAGGGAGGTAACCTAGTCATTAGTCCATCAACTATCTCTATGACACTGTCTCAAAGTCCTCTGTCAGCTCTCTCTCCTCCTCTTTCTTCGCGCAAGTCACGCCACTTCCTCATTGGTCTTGTTTGGATCCATCATTTCCTGAAAGAAGCCAAACAGGGAGGTGAGAACTGAACGAACCGTCCGGAGCGCAAGCAACGGTCATAGAACCAAATACAGCAAGCAAAGCAAGCATTTCTGTCAATAAACATCCAGGAAAAAAACTTACTTTCCCCTATACGGGGGGGTTCGCACCAAGGGTGCCCCGGGCGGGATAATCCTCGCCTCCGTGTCCTTAATAGAATTGGAACTTACCGTCATAGCACTAGGCAAATTCCGATTCTATGTCAGGACCGGAGGCTTCGGATTATGCTAGTTCAAAGCTTACTTACCACTAACTGTGCCACGTTAAGAATCGGCTCAAAATAAAACCTCTTAAAGGTGGAGTCGGACGACCAGTCCGCTGCACGCATCAAATCCTCCAAACGCGCTCCGAGCGCGAAAGCCTTCGAGGCCATAGCGCCCCTGGCTGAATGGGCACCAAACTGTTTAGTATCAATGCTAGCCTCCTGCATAACCCAACGCACCCACCTAGCAATGGTGGGAGAAGAGACTGCCTTGTGTGGCTTCTTGAGAGCTATCAAGAGTTGTCGTTCGCCTGGCGGGCGGAGTTCCTGCGTCAAATCCTCATAAGTTTTCAAACAGTCTACCACACAAAGTTTGGGAGAATCCCGGAAAGCCGGATAGGTTATTGTTCGCGAGTTGGACTTGGTTCTACGTCCAATCGTAAAAACTACCCCTTCCGGGGAAAAGACCCGCGCCGAGACGTCAAGTGCACGAACATCGGAAACTCTCCTGCAGGAAATCAAGCAGAGAAGCATAGCAAGCTTAGAAGACAACTCTTTCAGAGAAAGATACCGATTAGGCTGCCAGGAAAGAAACAAATTCAGTACCCTGTTAACGTCCCAAAGGACGGAGTAGCGAGGCTCCGGGGGCAGCGACAATCGCACGCCCCGCAGAAGTCTGCAGACCATTGGATGTTCTCCGACAGGTGCTCCGTTTAGAGGCTCGTGGCCGGCGGAAATCGCCGATCTGATAGCATTAATGGAGCGATAAGCCAAACCCTCCGACGCCAAATCGGCGAAAAAATTCAAGAGGGGAACGATTCCTGCGACCACGGGATCCAGACGTCGTCGAAGACACCAACGAACCCAACGTGACCACGAGGATCTATAACGTTTCGTGGTACTGTCCGCCCATGCCTTTGACAGGAGGGCCTCAGCTTGACCCGAAAGTCCCGGCAACGACCATCGTCGCCTGAAAGACGCCACGCCATGAGTCGGAGTGTCCCCCGAGATATCAGGTGATGAGGGTTCCCTTCCGGATTCTGAAGAAGTTGAGGATATAGGGGGAGTAGGATTGGAGAATCCCAGGAAAGTTCCAGAAGAACTGGAAACCAGACTTGAGACCTCCAAAGGGGGGTTATCAGGACCACCTGCGCACATTGGCGCCGGATCTGGGCCGTTGTCCTCATGATCATCGAGAACGGTGGAAACGCATATCCGTTCTCCTGACCCCAATCCTGGAGGAAGGCATCCGTGGCAAGGGCCAGTGGATCCGGTCTCCAACTGAAGAACCTGGGCACTTGATTGTCCAGACGTGAGGCAAAAAGATCCGCTGAGAACGGACCCCAGAGGTTGTGCAACCACTGGAAGATCGGAACATCCAGCTTCCAAAGGCTGGAGTCGTAGAGATGACGAGAGTGCCAGTCCGCTACTTGATTGTGCTGGCCCGGGAGATATTCCGCCGTCACCGAAATATGATGCTCGAGGCAGTAGCTCCAAAAATCCTTTGCCAGATTGGCCAGCGCCCGAGAACGGGGACCACCTAATCGATTGACATAATGGACCGCGGAAATGTTGTCCATCTTTAGGAGGACACAAGACTGCACTCTGTCCTTGGTCCAACAACGCACCGCGAAAGAGCCAGCGAGCAGTTCCAAGCAATTGATGTAAAAATCCCGCTCGTTTGCTGACCAAACACCTCCGGTGGAAAAATCTCCGCATCGAGCGCCCCACCCCAATTTGCTGGCGTCGGACTCGATGACCAAATCTGGAACGGATCCGAAAATCGCTCGGCCGTTCCATGCCTCCATATGATTGAGCCACCAGAGGATCTCCTCTTTGGCTTCCGCCGACAGGGGCACCACATAATCGTAAGAATGACCCCGTCGGAGGTGGTAGGCCTTTTGACGTTGTAGAGCGCGATAGTGCAAAGGGCCCGGAAAAATCGCTTGGATCGAGAACGACAAGAGGCCTACGATCCTGGCGAGCTGACGCAAGGAAATGGTGGGCTTGGACACCGTACGGTGTAGTTCGTGTCGAATTTTCGCCATCTTGCGAGACGGAAGACTCAGAGTCGCTTGAACGGAGTCCACCACAAACCCCAGGAAGGTGACCGCCTGAGAGGGGTGAAGTATCGATTTCTTCGTGTTGATAACAAACCCCAGGCTTTGGAGCAGGGAAACGGTTTGTTGGAGCTGCATCACCAGGAGTTGGGGAGTCTGAGCCATCAGAAGGATGTCGTCCAAATAGACGATCATGCGTATACCCCGCGCCCGGAGAAACTCTACCACGGGACGAAGCAGCTTGGTGAAACACCAAGGTGCCGAGGAAAGCCCGAATGGAAGGGCCGTGAATTCGTATACCAAACCCCCCCAACGAAACTGAAGGAATCGTCGATGGGGCGGATGCACGGGAACTACAAGGTAAGCGTCTTTTAAATCTAGACGCGCCATCCAATCGGAAGGGCGCAAGAGATCTCTTAAAAGGTGGATTCCCTCCATTTTGAAATGGCGGTACACCAACCACGCATTGAAGTCCTTGAGGTTGATTACCGGACGACGACCTCCGTCCGTTTTGTCCACAAGGAATATATTGCTGAGGAAACCGTGAGGATGCAAAGTTGTGCGACAAATTGCGCCTTTGCAAAGCAATTCGGCGACCTCCTCGTCGATCAACCGTGCATCCTGAAGGGTGAACTGCAATGGACACTGTCGCGTGGCCTGGTGAGGGTTGCCCAGAAGTTCCACATGAAATCCTCGAATTGTCTGCCGGATCCATGCATCGGACGTTAGCTTTTCCCAAGCCTGAGTGAAGCTTGCCAATCGTCCTCCTATCTTCAGCTGACATGCGGGGAGGACACTTACCGTTAGAAGCTCCGCCTCCAGCACTGGATTTGTATCCTCCACGGCCTCTGAAACGCTGTCCTCGCGTTGGGTAGAAATTGGTATAGTTTGCAGTGGAGTTGTAGTGACCACGGCAGAGCCTTGTCCCCTTTGAGGATTTTGCTGGAATCCGCGGCCGGACGAGCGGCCCCTGCCTCGACCGGCCCCGCGGACAACCCGCTGGGTAAACACCTTCTTAATACCCGACTGGGCCTTGTCTAAGGAGGTAAATGTAGAGACAAACTTCCCCAGTTCCTTCACGAAAGGTTCTCCAAACAGGCCCCCTTGAGCAACCGCTCCTGCCTCTGAGGAAGCTAAATCCCCAAGTTTGGGGTCCAACTTAATCAACAAAGAGCGGCGACGCTCCGTTGAAAGAGCACAATTTGCATTGCTCAAAAATATAATGGCTCGTTGGGCCCAATTCGACAAGACTTCCGGCGAAATAGTTGAGCCCGTTACTTTAGCCTCCTCCGCCATGTCCAGAATTTTTGCCATAGGACCGACGGCATCAAGGAGTTTATCTTGACAAGACCGCCAAGATCTGTCAATACCCTTACGGGGATCCTTTACAAATTTCGCCAGGAACGTAGCCATTTTGGAATCTAATTCCGGCGTAAGCACGATTTTGTCTGGCAAGGAGGGACGCGGGCATTCCGCCCTCAAACAACTCCGTGCCTCTTTTTCCAGTGGCTTACGCAAACGGTTGGCAAGGAACCTAACAACTTTATCCCCTGGGACCCAAGCGGAAGACCGGGGATGCATTATCTCATCTGGGTTTAGCATATCTGCATCTTCCTCAAGCGCCGCCGAAGTGGACGCCGAGGCCGGTCGCCAAGGACGGGAAGAACCCGCCTCATCATCTGTATCCCCTTGAGTGTCATTATCTGTCGCTGGGGATGGTGGTTCTGGGATATCCTGAAATGGATCGGTCGTTGGGAGAAGGGGGGCCACCGGTGCCGTCTTTGCTAGAAACGCCGTCTTAAGGCGCGCAAAAGCATCCGCATCTACTCCATCAGGGCGTTGCTTTTTTTGGGGGGGGGGGGGCCCATCGGGAACCTGCCCAGGGGTCTGCGCTACACTGCCACGTGCCGACGCTAATCTATTGCATTCTTGGACTATCCTGTCCGAGAGACGCTGCTCCATCGGACCCACTACTTCATTAACCACCCGGTAGATTGAATCATCAACCGCGTCAAAGAAGTAGTCGCTATAAGGTAAGTATTCCTGCACTTCCTCTTCATAGTATTCAGACTGTGTGGCCATGCTCAAAAGGTAGGTACGTAACCCTTACAAACTTAGCAGGATAAAAGGATTAAGCGCAGTCCAAAGGCTGCAAGATAGGGTAGCCCAGAGGGTTACAATAGGGCTGCACCAGACCCTCAACGCGGAAAAAACCCTCAGAAAGAACCTGACCGGGTGGCTGCCTCCCTACCGCGTTGTGAATATTTATTTATGCCAAATACATTTGGAGATAAATGCCCAGAATCCAAAAATAACACCCTCCGCGAGATGCGTGGTGTTTAGCAGGTGCTTACAGCGCCGGTTTATTAAGCGCGTTCAACGCGGATAAATCCGCAATACAGACCCCCACTGGGGCGTAGTAATTAGTGAAAGCGGGGAGAGCATACAATCCGCGATGCGGACGTCAAGGTGAGGCAGCAGGGGACGGCTGTGACCGTTGGTCTCGCTTCGCGCTCCTCCTCTGAGGAGACACGACGCGAGAACGACAAGGCGGTCAAGCGCCCCTAGCGGCGCCTAACAATGCCGCAACAACAGGGGAGCCGGCCGCGTAAGGAGCGAGAACGCTCCCGCGGCCGGAGAGGGCTCTGAAATTGATCAAACTGACAACGTGTTAGGAAATGTCACTGAGAGCCCACAAAAAACAACATGAAACGCATTACAACCTGAAATATATACAAATAATCACTCGTTAATACCGGAAATAAACAAGAGCACTTAATTGGCTGCGCAGCAGCGAAGAAAGAGGAGGAGAGAGAGCTGACAGAGGACTTTGAGACAGTGTCATAGAGATAGTTGATGGACTAATGACTAGGTTACCTCCCTGGTTGTAGGGAGTTGTAGTTTTTTGTATGGTTTTTTCTTTGACATTCACAAATCTCTCTGGCTGCTGTTGTTTTGTATAAGTAATAAAGCGAAGAGAGATCAGCATAATCCGAAGCCTCCGGTCCTGACATAGAATTAGAACCAGCTAAAACACAAAGTCTAGAAAACACTTGATATCTTCAGTGATTTAATTTAAGAACCACAAACTCATTTGTTATTTCAATTTTGTTTATCTAGATCATTAATCAATCCCTTTAACCTTAAATTTATACACTGCAGCTCATAATTTGAAATTTAGATTTATTAAAGAGTAATTAAACATTTAGAAATCTCTTTAAGCATGAATTTAAGAAAAATGCAGTAAATCATATGCCAATAAACAGGCGACAAATAACTTCAGGTCGAACCACCCAACAAGAACTCCCTCTCAAGAATAACTCAGACAAACGCAGCCACAGCTCCAACTGCAACTCTCAAACTCCGCCCGAACCCACTAACTCCAACTCCAACCAACTCTAATTCCAAAAACCAACTGCTACTGCAACTACCAAACTCCAACAACAATAATAACACATAATGACAGATGAGGGGTTATTATACCTTTCTATGTCCTACTTCATACAAAATATGGCAACTTTAGGGGCAGACCAAATGTTCTGATTGGACAGTTAGGGTTATCAATAGCTCATTGCACTCTTCCCAGTGCAAACTGGTTCTTCATAGTGACTTGGCACAAGAGTTCCCAAGTTGTCACGGTCCCTTCCGATTCCCATGCGGAGACCAGTAAATGTATCTTTTCAAGGCAAAAGGGTCTTATTGACAGGTTCATTCTTTGTCTCTTCCGTGGTTCTCATATAGTCATCTTCTGGCTTGCGGTCAAGTCCCCAACACATCGACCTTGGTAAGGAACACTATGTCAGGAGTTCATGTCACCTCGTGATCTCAAGAATCATCTGGGCATGCGCAGAAATCATCGCGCGCACAGGGTGGCATCTGCTTGAGAGAACGCCATCTTGAGTACTGCGGCCTAGTAGGCCCAAGCGTTAACTAAGCGAAAATAGACATGGCGGCAATTAATATGTAGAAATTAAGGTTCTAATGTTCAAACCCACACTAATCCCAATATATATATTAGTATTTCCCTAGCTGCAGCAACATTTAAAGCGATAATACTTACTATACGATAACTTTAAGCCACAATACAATCACAAAGCAATATAAATCATGCAATTTTACTCTCACCGCAGTCTAAAGTTAGTTTACGTACCATTGTTAATTAATTAATTTTGCCATGCAATTAGCAATTTAGTCCCACGTGTATTTGTGTTTATCAAGGTGCAAATATTGATTAGTACCACTTCTACTGTAAACATGTTATGTAAATTAATTTTAGAATGATTACGTAAATAATTTCATGCAAATTAGAGGGGTATACAAAATGTTGTTTTACCTGCTCCATCACTAACAAAATGAACTGAAGCAGCTTGTATTTGTTTAAGGCTCATATGTTATTCCTCTAAATATGTTTGAATACAACCTACTAAGTTTATCAAAAAAGCATGGTTGCTTTCCTTTGTTTTTAAAGAAAATTATTAACTTTTCAAGAGTTCTAATTTCTTTTTTTACCACCTTTAACAATGTTTTAGGTAGAAGAGCTGAAGAACGAAAATGCACTTCTGCGAGCACAGCTGCAGCAACATGGCATAGAGATTGTGGGCGACACACCTGGGCAGTGATCTTTACATGGCATTGTCATCCAACAGCTGCACTTGAAAGGCTAGTCTTCCTTACCGACATATGCCTGCTCATCCGTCATCTCCATTTGTAGTGCAGAGATTTTCAACAATCCTTCTGTAAATTATGGCCCGGAAACTCTACTTGTAGCTTGGAAATAATGGTGCATCTTTCTCAAAAAAGCAAGAAGTGGTAGCCTCACATGCTATCGCTAGCCACAAGCTGCTTTCCTTCTAACAATGTAGAAAATATTTACTGCATTTTTATAGCACATTTTTAGCAACAGAGACAACAAAAAATGAACGGATTATAGCAGAACGTTAGTGGTTTGACCTCTATTTTCTCTTTCATGTTAAATAACCATGTCTGCTCTTAAGAGGCAGGAAGCAGCAAACTTCAGTTGTGCTTCTTTTTGGCGAAAGTACTGATTATTTAACCAGTATCTCGGTATCTTGCTTCAGACGGTATGAACATAGCCGTCAGCGGTAATACTTGCTTGGCTGACAAGCACACTTTGTTTATGTCTTCTTTTATTTTTTTTACAAGCAAAACAAAACCATAAGCTACTTTATCTGTAGTATTCGAGCCTTTTGTTGTGCTAACGTTTTATTCGTTCTGATGGCAACAATCGAAGAATAGTTGAGACAAGTTTTCTTCTAAGGCCTTCATAAACGATTTTCTAATCTAATTGACCGAAGCAATATTACCCCAAGTACACATTGGTGAATCTGATTCACCTGACACTGCAATTGGGAATTAGCCACCAGATCACTTTGGCTGGAGAGAAATCTGACGGAGGCCTGTTATTCTTCTCGCTGTTCCAGCAAAAAAATCATGTCTATTTGTGGGCCTTCAAAACTTCCAGCAGCTCAGCACTGTGTGTTGGAGGGCTGCATCAATATTTGTGCAATGCATCACTTATTTGCGCCATATCATATGATCTGGGTTCTTTGTATTTATGTAGAAGAGATATGGCACTTTGCCTTCCTTATCCGCGTTCACTATACGTTCCACAGTTGTGGAAAGCTCTGCTGTGTAATAGAATGCAAAAAGTCTGAAGGTACAAGATCAAATAGGCCTCCCTGTGTGTGTGTGTGTGTGTGTGGGTGTGGGTGTGTGCCTTCTGAAACTTTAGGATCCAGTCTGAATCACTGTTATGTTAATGCAGTATATAATAGCCATGCAGACTGAGCCTTTCAGCCTGCAATAGCTTGAACTGAATCTAATTGCCTTTAATCCATACTTTTTGTAACAGAAGAAGAAAAGTATATGTTGCCACACTTTGTTAAACGTAACGTTTTTCTGCCATATATGTTGTGATGCAATATAGACCAGCACGGCTCCCTTTTTCTCCAACTTTCCCTATATATTGTTTAGCTGAAGAGCTTACTGTAGGCTATTCACAACAGCATGATTGATTCATGAATATGACTGCTACAGATGTTTGAAAAAAAAGCCATTGCTGCTAGAAACTCGACTTTAGTTTATGTAGTTTTGTCCATTGCATTACATGGAGGCAGATTCATGACTTCCCCTGAATGTTCAATTATGTGGCTCTGCAATGTGCATAGTGTTTGGAAATAATGTTGTCTTGCTAAAATAAGTTAAGAGGCCCTTCCTAATACAGTGAATGTAAAAATAACCGTGCTAAAGTTGCTAAACTACAGTGTTGCATGGTTTTGCTCCAGTTAGCAGAGGTTGCTGCTTGATTGGTCATCAACGTCCTAATAGGAATATGGTTCTCAGCAGATGGCAGTCTTTGCTCCCATTCTAAATATGCTATGAAGAAATGACATCTTTGCTTAGCATCAAGTTCTGGTTCCATTTGGTATTGCCCCTGTCTGATTATGTCATGACAAGAAATATGGCTGCATCCCAAACAGCATGAGAAGGTAGGAAGGTGAAGGGTTTATTACACTGTATATATTGTGCCCAAGAAAATAGATGAGTGTTTAAATGTTGCCGATCATTGATCCATCGAACTGTGCATTCATCTACTGCTTAAAGTTTCATTGCAGAGATTTAGACATTCTTACCTAGCTTAATGCAGCACTAACACTGAGCGGCTACATCATTGAACTTTAAGGTCTGCCTGGTGATTTTGGTTAGAGGAAAACGAGAGGGAAACAACAAGTGAAGCAGTGCAGGAGAAATTACAGGCCCACCTGGTTAAACACTATTTAATTTGTCAGAGCCCCACATTTCAAGACGGGTTCTTCTACAACCTTCTTCGGTGGATTTTCATGTATTCAAAACTAGAATATTGCCCCCCTTCCAAGTGTAATTGCAGAGATAGTTCTGTTCGAGATGCTCCGGTCATCTGCATTTTCAGCTATAATGTTGGAAATGGGTTCTCATCTGCTTGATTTTTTGGGGGGTCAGTCCCTGATCTATCAACTTATATTTTACAAGTGTCCC
Organism: Triturus cristatus; assembly: GCF_964204655.1. NCBI lineage: Eukaryota > Metazoa > Chordata > Amphibia > Caudata > Salamandridae > Triturus > Triturus cristatus. The sequence continues at coordinate 137,942,961 of NC_140590.1, read as the reverse complement.
TTGTTAAAGTGTGACAATAAAAAACCTGCCTGCCCTCTCATACTATTGTATGTTCTGTTTGAGAGCATCTCTGGGAATTGGTTTTGTGAAGCAAATTCAATTAAAATAGTCCTAGTCACGAGCATCTGTTTTTCCAACAACATAATACGGTTTGTCCAGTCTGTTTACTGGGGCTCTTTATGCTCTCAGCACTGGTCCAATACTTTATTGATAAACTTTTCATGCAGAGATCCTTGTACAACTTAACTTTTACGGGAAAAGTAGACCGGAAACGTAAAGACTAGAATTTAAAGAGCGTTTTTTAGGGATTTCTGTGTATTTATTTAATTTCCTTCTGTACAATTGTGAAATTGAATTATTCAAAAAATAACTTGCGGGGGCATTTTCATAATAATTTTTGAAGATGTAGGTGCAGGAAAACAAAGTGATGAGACTTCGGCCTGCTACTTTACGTTATCCATGTAAATGCTAGTATAGCCACATACATATAGGCCGAGTACACCATTTTACAAAAGAAAATGAGTTGTCTTTTTCTCCAACTGGTAGCATTCTGCGTTAGAAAAACACGTTTTTATTTCGGGCCTTTGGTAATTCAACTTTTTAATCACTTTTTCAAAACCTTTTTATGTACTCTTTCACCCATTTCCGATCCATGGCAGAATTATTGGTGCCAAAATGTTTTACGTCACAGCCCTTGCCACACCTCTTCCACGTAGAATATCCCCCGAACTATTGCATTTAATTTGAGTAATGTTATGATTTATTGACTCGTTGACTGATGGTAACATTATTTACCAGGGGATCATCAGAACTTGTGACTTATTTTTTAAAAATGTCTGCAGCATAAATGATCGTCCATGCATCTAGTCCCCCACTGAAAAGAATATCCAGTTTTTAAATTAATGCATTTTTGTTCTGGCCACGTGAGGCTAGACTGTGCAGTGTAAAGACATAATGGAGTCTGTAATGCCCAACTACATTTCGATTTCCGACTTAATAGCTCTTCATGCTCAATTATTAAAAAGCAAATGGGCTGTGAGCAGAAACTGAACCACGTTACAAAGTGGCATATAGAGGTTTTCAAGGACAGTCAATATGTATATGAGATGCCTTGAAAACCTGCTCGAAGTTGTACTTTCCAGTGATTTTTTTTTGTACTCTCACAGAGCTATGTAATGCATAACTTGAATTTGCACATCTGGGTTTCCCCACATAACTGCTTTTTCTAGATTGCGTGTCTTAGTATGTTTATGGTTGCTGATGTCTGCCTCACACATTTTTCAACATTTCAGCTTTCTTCCAACGTTGACAACAAGAACAGTAATTGAAAGAATACTAGTGAGGCTTGAGCTTTTAAAAGATAATTCACTTTCTGTGTACAATATAGCCTTTCCTTATCACAAGATACAATTTTGTAGGTCCCTGTTAACTTTAGGTAGATTAATGGCCAATCCGTTGTGTACACATATTGTGTGTATGCTTCTTGTACACTATTTGAAAATGTAATCTCTTTCAGAGAAATAGATGGCTGGTTGGACTATTAAACAGGCTACAACTAATTTGACAGTTCACGTAGTGAGGGTGATTGGCTCTCTCATGAATGCCAATCAGCCATCAAGACTAATTCCATTTATAAAACTTTTAAATAACCCAATTTCATGCACCACCTTTCCATCAGTTTTTTGTATATCATTTTTAGAAAAGTGGTTGGTTGACACTTTTTGCTTAGCTTTTACACCTTGCAAGTTTATCATTCCAATGGTTGCCGTGTGTCCCTTAAAAATAAATGCTGCCACTTGCACCAGTAGTCTGTCTTGTAGCACGGAGTAGACTTTTAAGACAGATATTGCTACTTTAGTTTATTGAGACTACCAGTTCTTCATATGCACTTTGGCAAAGTGAAGAGGGATGTTACAACAGGGCCTATCATTCACCAGTCTCCTCTGACTTAACAATCTTACAGTGGTTCGAAATGATAATCCACCACTTGTCTTTCCCTGGAGTTCAACAAGACTGTTAAGGCGACAGGATTGGTCTTGGAGATCAAGTGCCTTTCAGTCTGTCAGACTGTCTTGGATGAGATCTCAGTGGGATATGCCCAAACTGTACATTCCCTTTTGGGCGTAGTTTTGCTTTTATTTTAGACTTGTTTGCAAGTATTTATTTGTGGTTAGGTCAAAGTTCCGCAAATTAATGACTTTTTCAAAGTGCTACTAGGTTTGCCTTCCTTCTGAGTTTCGTAACAAGGCGTGTTTTTAACAGCTCATCTTTCTTGCTAGATCCTAGGAAGTATTTAATTTGTATATCTGTATGTGTTGTGGCGCCTGTGGGCTTCCACTGTGCCCAGAATTACCCTGAAGAGATATTCTAGATAATTGTTGTTGCATTTCTCAGTTGTAGCTGGATGTCTTGGCGTCTGGTTCCTGGAGCACCTCGTCATAGCCTATGAAGTGTAGTGGTGCTTTGTGTCATTTGTTTAGAGTCCAGGCAAAGATGTTTTTTAGAGGCAAGTGAGTTGTCCTCCTTCAGTCGTGCCTTGACATTTTTCCAAACGAGTGTGGCCCAAGCCCTATTCTTAAACCATTGCCATACATACTCCTTCTTTGAGAAACAACAGCTTATACAGATTACTGTCCTATTAAGAAGACTAAGAGGTGGATTTCGAAGAGAAATGGAGGTTTTATTACAGTTCTACTTGAAGGAATCTCTTTTCACTTTATCAATATTTTTTTTTCACTGGAGTTTAGAAACCCATGTTTCTTCATCCACTGATATTCAGGTGGTCTTCCTGGAACTCCCCCACAGAAAAACGTGTTACTAATACTGTTGACCAGTGTTCTATCCAAATAAACTAACTTTCCTCCATTAGTTCCAATGATCAGTATCGATTGTGGGTTTTTCATTTAAGCCTATCGTTAAAGTCCAGTGTATTCAGGAGTGGCCTGCATATCTTGACTGTGGTAAAACACCACCAACATGGTTGATGTTTGTGCTGCTCTGCACAAAACAAGGCTCCTGTTTTTTTTTTTTTTTTTTTTTTTTTTTAAATCAACAGCCTCCCCTTGAAGGAAGTAGAGTATAGTGGCCTAGTAAATTATATTCCTGGCAAAAAACGCTAACATGAAAGCACTTATAGTAATTCATATGAAAGCAGTTTGGCTGTTCAGAAACCATCATTAAAGCCCTCTAATTTTCTACTCGATGTGAGTGGAGAATTTATTGTTTTATCATCTCGAGGGTCTGTAGGTGTCTAGCAGTTGGTAATAGAGGCTTGTACACTGGCAGAATCGTTAGCAAGTGTGATAGATACCCTTAGTGGGTGACGTGTGAAGGGATCTTGCAGGTGTCTGCATTCATTCAAAAAGCTTTCCAAATTTTTAAGAAGTTCATCTGATTTAAGGTTATGAGATATTTTTAACATTTGACTTCTCTCACGTCATTAATTTGCAGAGGTTGCATTTTACAGATCGAGTTATTTTGCCATCACGGATGGTACTACTGGTAACAAGTAATGTACAGTCTCCAAGTGAATTAAACTGTAGTTTGCTTCAAGCTTTCTCAAGTATCTACATTTTCCATTAAATATATTATGATTAGGCTCCTAAATAGGCACATGAGCTTAGAATTGTCTCAGATGAAAATCTGGACTTTGAGAGAACGTGGCTTGCTGAAATGTCTTGGAACTGTAGCTTGTGTCTCCTTTACCTTGTCGGATATTCGGCATAATAAACTAACAAAAAGACTCATTTTGATATGTTGTAATCAGTTTCTAAGTAAACACTTCCAGTCTCTTTGGAATATTGTTTGCTTCTCATCAGATTCATTTGGAATATTAGACCGTGATTGGCAAGTTTCACAGAAATTAAGGTGAAGGATTCAAATTCTTATATCAATTTCAAGGGGCTTGAGATGTTAATGGTTATCTATTCCCTGTGTGGTCCATGTCTGAAGTGTAAGTTTTGAAATGGCATAGTTATGGAGAGTTATACGTATCTTCAGAGGAGCATCTGCTAATTAAATTTATTTATTTATCCCTTGTCTTGTGTAGGGATGATTTGGCTAGTAAATTAAAAGCCTGTATGAATACATGTATGTTAGGAGTTGAAGCAGTTTAGTTATTTTGTGTTCTAGCCTGCGTGTAAATGTGTTAATAAAGCAGATGGATGTTGCTACCACATCTAGTGTGGAGCTACCAGTTCTGCTTGCAAATTTATGTACATCATTTTTGAGTCGAACTTATTTCCAAATGTATTTCTTGAATGGCTGTGACTAAAACTACTAGTCCATGTGGCAAAAAGTATTCTTTACATTCAATGACCTAAATGACGGTGGAATATAGTGCAGTACTGACTATATGCTTTGTAGAAAGCTGTTGGGTGGCATCTGTGGTTAAACGTATCATGCTTTCTACTTTGAAAAAGCTTCAAATATGTGCCTTCATTAAACATATTGGTCTTGTAGCAAGCTGCAGAGGTGCCACCTGGTTTTTTGTATGCTCCACTTGAACAGTGTTGTGTGGAATAAGTTAGCTTAACTAAAGCCAGGCATGCAAGAGTGTTGTCACATTAGCCTGCACCTTCTACTCTGGAGTAAATGTTTATGGTGTTCTTGAAGCTCTGAATTTTGCATGGTACATTCCAGAAGACCCTGAAGGAGAGGAACAATGTAGGTGCACTGCATCTTCTGGAGAGAAGTGTGTTCTTGCCATGGTGTAGTCTGAGTTGATATGCGAAACCTTGTGACTAGCGGTTTGGAAGCAATCTTACAATGTGACAACTTGATTAATCATGGCCTTGCCATAGTTGTTAGTTGGCACTGCTTTGAAATCCATGCAAGATGCTGATGAACTGGGTGAGAAATAGCATGCAAAATATTGCAAGTTCTAGACCTTCTAATAACCGATCCCAACCATGTCATTCTACCCCTTCCCAACATGTTTTGCCACTTGTTAATCAGGCCTAAACTGAAAGATTGGGATGTTAAAGGATGTAAAAGCTTGTACCACTGCCACCAGTACTAGTGGTTGCAGAATGGTGCCAAACAAGTACATTCCTTTCCAGAAATTGAATTCCATATACTACAGAGTTTTCCTTTGTGCCATTTAACAAGCAGTGTGGAGGATGAGCTTTGTATGAAACAAAACCGAGAAATATAATCTGTGAATATTTGTTCTTTCTGATGAAACCAGTAAATGAACTATAGCAAAAACAGACAAGTTCTTAAAAGCAGACTAAACCTATGACGCTTAGGATGGGAGTTAAGATTTCCCTCCTTTGTGTTATCGGACTTTTTAATTTGTTCTCCTTTTTTGAGTCTGTTGTTGAATGAATGAATATGTATTTGTAAAGCGCATGGCTACCAAAGGCCTCCCAGCGCTAATGATAGAACCAATCAGTTGTTGAAAGTATATTTTCCATAGCTTGGAATAATACAAAGAATGAAGCTTTTCATATGTACAGCTGAGTAACTTGGAACATTTTTTTAGACCCACAATTTAATATTCTGGTTTGGCATTCCACGCTAGCGAAGCTTTTATTCCAAACCAAAATGTAGTAAAACGTTTGAAACTTGAAACTCCCTTCGCTCTATTGCCATAAAGTAATGCAATAATGTTTGCATATTTTCTACGTTCTGTGATGGTGTCAGAAAATTTATGAAACAGAATAGTGATGATATTTTGTTAGTTGATTGTGCACTGAAAAAAACTTTTTTTTTAAAATGCAAGTGTCCATTGGTGTCAGCAACATGCTTTGCTATGTCACTGCACTGGATATAAACAGCAGGTTTTAGACTTTACTAAGCTAAATCCGCTTCTTGGAAGCTGCCTTTGCAAAGTTAGATTTTAACGTGATTCCCTGTTGCATCATGGCATGGCGTGTGGTTCGGCAAACCAAGTAGCAAAAGGGAGTTAGAATTCGAACTTGAGTCCTGTGTTTTAGCAGTACTACAAAGACCCTTCTTTCATTTTTTTCAATGTATAAATTCATTTTGTTGCTCCGTTCTGCTTTCGGTGTAATATGATGGCACATGTTTTCAAAGAAAGCTTCTATTTTCCTAACATAGTCACTTAATTTCTCTTTTAGGAACATGTGAAAGGTAGTGTTACCTTGTGTTTATTTGATGCAGGCATGTACTACAGCACCAGCTTTGATTTTGATGTTTGCTATAATGAAAACATTTCAGAAATTGAAACTGTTAGTTATGCATTATTGGATTAGTGATGGATGGATTTTGTTGATCTGGAGGGGGCAGGTTTATTTTCGAGAGCTGATTGACTAGTTATTCGGAGTTCTGCTGCTTTAACTTTTCTTTCACAGCTGCTTTAATCAACCTTTTGCATTGTTGAACCTGGGTATGTATTGTGTCCCTCAGAATAAACATACCAAAATGCTGCAACTTTAATATAGAGGTGTGCTACAATGCAAATTTATGTTCAGAGGGGAAGATCACTGCAACAGCTATAATAAATTCTAAGGGTTAGCCAACTGTTGCGAAGCTTTTCCTGAGGATTCCTTAGCATTTTAAAAGTGGGACATGTCCCAGGTGCTTTATATCAGTTAGTATGTTGTTCACATGTACTCAGCACAGTTTTATTATCATGTGAATATATCTGTAAACTCCAAGTGCCCTACATGGACAGTCTGGATGTGCTAGATGCTATAGGCAGTTTGTTGTAACATCATACCAGACCTTTCTTGTAGTGTGTACTCCTCACCACTAAAGACATTTTGTAATGCTGTAGAGTACTCATTCTAGTTGGAACAGACTGGAACATTAAAGCAACACTCGGATTTGCTTGTCCAAGCAGAATGCAAAGACTGATTTCCATGCATTTATCTGCCTACTCAGATTGTCCAACTGTCACTTTGACTAACATTAATGGAAAAGCATTGGTAAGCCCTGACTTTTATTTAAGAAAAGGAAAGAGGACAGAACGGCTGACGAATGGTATGATTATTGGAGACAGGTGGATGGCAGAACTAATCAGACCATAGAAGAAAAGGCTTCAGTATGAAGAATGACGATCCATGCAAGCAAGGGACTCTGAGATCTAGGAAGTTATAATCTAACCATGTAAAAAAATGTCAAACCGCAATGGTTGAATCCGTCTTCGTTTGTATATATTAGTAATTAACTGAAAAATAAAGTTAACAGCATCTGTGATATTGCTGTTTTTTTAAGGAAATAAAAAAAAATAAAAAAATACTTTTGTGTGCGTTGTAATTATAAGTTGGACTGGTTGTGGTTTTGTTTTAGCAACAACTGTGTATCCTTTGCAAACTCCAGACCATGAATCTTCCAAATAAACCATACCCTTATTTCCTGACTCGTTCCCATTTTTAAATGTAGAAATCTCTGCCTTTTGTTTGGGAGTACACAATAAGTGCTTAGATGAGCTACCTGTGGCATCCTTTCAGATCAAGCAGGTATCCAAAGGTATTTGGAGAGGTCACCTCACCCACTATTTATTGTGGCATGCTACATCATTGGTGACCGCTCGACGCCAAGGTAGTTGAAAATCATCTTGACTGGCTCTACAAGTCCTAGGAGTTTCTGATAAATTTCAGCTAGATAAAAGCAAAGATCCAGATGTGTTATAAATAAATCTTGGGGTATACTATAAAAGTATTACTTGTATTTGGTAGGTACCCTTATTATTGTTAAAAAGCTTATATATGGATTTTTTAAAGAATATTAATGATTCATCCAGTCACAATATCTTGTCAACCTGTTTCGGCCTCATTAAATGCCCAACCGAATCAAAAGGCCTTCAGGGTTTCTAATATCTGTGCCTCTTATACATTTACATCATGTAATTAAATAAGGCATAGGGCTCTCATACCTGTTCCAGTAATAATATTTAAGTGCACTCATAAGTTAAAAAAAGAACAATTATTGTAAAGTACGTTCTTGTTGATGAATTTCAAAAGTGCACCCCAGCAATGGAGGTCTGATATTGCCGTGTATAGGGGCACACATGCATGCAACAAGACTAACAAAAACACAAGATCATGCCACAATTTGGCAAGTAAACCTAACAGCCACATGTGTTCCTGGTCGATGGGAATGTAGTGATTTAGTGAGTGCCAGCCTTTCTGTTAACTGCCTGGAATTATCAGCATCTGTTTTTAAAGGAATTGCTAAGCTTCGAAAATAGTGCTGTGCAATCAAGATAAATACCTGTAATGATCTCAAAGAAGTGATTAGTAAAAAACTTAAGTTGATCAGCGACACTAACCCTTTGATGAACTATCTGTTCCCTCATCCCCCTTTTGTTGAACGGTGGGTTGAAGGAGCCAGTATTAACACAGAAAAAGGACAGCCGCGTTGGGATGTACCCCTGCATATGTCATTGTGTGCTATTTGCTCTCTGGCGCTCAATAGCACCCAGGAATGCTGGGAAATGTTTCCATTCACATACATGGCAACTGGTAATTTTTGTGCTTATTTCCACTAACGACTAAGGTATTTCCAGCAATGAAGGGCCATTTTTGACCTAATAGAAAAGCAATAGCTTTACATACTTGAATCAATACTGTCTTCGAAGTGAGAGGCCCACGGAATCATAATAAACCAGAATGTATTGTGGTCTAAAATGGCACTGAAAAAGTCAGTTTAATAGTACATCTGTCATCTTAATTGTTTTTAATTTTTTTTTTTTAAGGACCAGACTTGAACTATAATTAATCGAGCAACAGCACCCTCTAGAACACTGCTAACAGAGGCTGAGTCCCTCTGATTATCAGGTTTGTGTGTGGGGAGTCTCCCTGAGCTCTGCTTAGTTTTTTCAGCTAAAATTATTTTTGGAACATCCAACATTATATTTCATGTTTAATTTCTCTGTCCCTGGCACTGATATGTCAAAGTAGCAGAAAGCAAGGTAATGTCAACCTTTCCTCAAAAACTCCCCGTTTAGAGAGATGAGGCTATTGTGGCTACAGAAACTTAAACCTATCACTTCTGATGAGTGAGGATTCCTTCACCTCACAGGAGAAGTCAAAAAAAGAGGTTGTGCCAAGTGGCCCCAAATGGCGCGCTGAAAAGCCATAAAAAAAGACTTGCCACGAGTCTTCATAAGGAGCTTTTCACACAGAGAGAAAATTGGAAAAAAACTTCCTCTATGGCAGACCCTGCGACTCTCTTCAGCCCTGACACTACATCAGGGAAATACTCATAAACTGACAATGAGGCATCTACGGCAAAACCGCCAGCAAAATCGTTGTTCACAATTATGGTGACAACGTTGACCACCAACACCTTGTCTGGTTATTACTGCCTCATCTACGATGGCCTCATTTACGTATGGCCTGGTCTACGATGGCCTCAACTAACTCGTCTATAACAGTCGTCTAAGTCGGCCTTGCTATGATGGTCGTCTTCGATCATTTACAGGTCGACTATGGCTGCATCATCTACGACTCTTCTACGACTACGGCCTCGTCTACGATAAACTCATCCATGAAAACCATGTCTGACTGCCTCGTCTATGACTGCATCGTCTAATATGGTAATCTACAGTCTCATCTATGAAGGCCTCATCTACAACGGTTGTCTGGGACAGCCTTGTCTACAATAACCACGTCTACGGGGGCCTCATCTACGACAGATGCCTCGTTGATAACCAACCTTGTTGAAGTCAACTAAGTCTACGTCTGCCTCATCGACTCTTGATGACCATACAAGCGATGACTAAAGCAAAGAAGTCAGCAAGAACCAAAGACACACAATCCAGCATAACTTAATGTCAAGAATAAAGGGGACTGATATGAGGAAGAGGCAATATGTGGAGCAATTTTACCACTTCACTCCTCCAACTTCAGAGTATGGATCAGGTTCAGGTAGCTCTATTACTAGACCTACAAGACATCGTACTGGATTACTACAAACACTTTCTTGAGCCTGCAAGGTCACTTTGTATCTGATATGTCGGCATCCTCCGATGCTCCTGCTCTCCAAGAACTACCCCTGTGTCATATATTGCCATGCTTGCCTGAAATGACCCGTTCACCTCGGGTGGTGATAGACAGAAGGCCCACAACCAGTGGATTCCCCACCAGATTATTTTTGGTAGTTTCCATGCCCTTGGGGAACGAGTGGCCAAACGCATCCAACTTTCAATAGCAGTCAAACAATCGGTTTGTTTTCTTTGTTTTTTTAAATAGAAAGGCTGTGAGACCTATTCCAATTGTTGATATAGCCGGGAGGAATTCCAATCATAAAAAACCCTGTCGCTCATAGCCTGCCTGGGAGAGGTTCTCCATTATGTCCAGTGCTACTGTACGGGATGCCAATTCATTGGCAATACTGGGCAGGTATGACTGCCTGATGTGGCCAGATATCGCCACATACATAATTTCTGTTGGATGGCACAAAGGGACAAAACAGAAGATTCAGCAAGGGGGCAAAATGTCCTCATCAGAAAACCTAGATTGCACTATAGCTATAGCTTCAATAGGATACCCACACCTGATAGGGTCAAGGTTGATTAGGGCCACAGCATTTAGAACCTGAGATGCAAATATATCTAAAGTTTCTACCTTACCATGGTGACTCTGTTTGGCAAGCATGTCGACAACGCCTTACAAGCAGTCGGGCTGACTGACACTGCAAGATGTTTTGGCACATTACAAATTCAAAAGAAACACTGTTAGAGAGACCCGCGAAAGAGACACTTGTCCATATTAAGGAGGATACCACACATCAGACTTAACCCTCTCAGTAGCCCATAGGCTAGCTGACCTACAGTGACAAAGTTCTATTGCTGCTTACGCCATGCTGTGGGAGAAAAAATTCTAAAGTCTTGTCATCTATGGTGGAAAATAGCATCAGACAAAGGTCCTGGATCTCATCACATATGTCAGATGTTACAGGTCACCCAGATTCCGGTCACTCCTCCAAAACGAAGGCGCCCACCTAATCTGCTTCGGCAGGAAGTGCTAGTTATACTAACCAAATGTTCCATAGGGAAAGGCCCAAATTCCCAGCAAGGAACGGGCTTCTATTCTCTATTTTTCCACATAGACACAAAAACAGATGGGTGGCAATCCATCATAGAGCTCCGGAAATGAAACCAGTATTTCCTGAAACAATCCTTTTACGTGGTCACCCTCTCGGACACCACATGACTGCTCTATACAGGATTCATACTTCTACATCCCCACCCACGCATCCAAGGTCTCCCGTTTGGCTTCAAATAAGCTTCCTGCATTTTTATCTACTGCCTAGCCCCTCTAGCAGCTTTTTTTCAGGAAGGACGGTCATCGGGTATTCCCCTACCTTGATTGGTTGCAAAAAGCACCAACGGCATTTCAAGCGTCCAAGGCCACAGTTGCTTGCCTAAAGCCGTTTCACAAACTAGGTTTCCTTGTGAATTATCAAAGATCATCAACTCCTCCATCCAAGAAGATTCTGTTCCTTTCCCAAAAAACTAGATAATGACAAAGACTTTCTATCCCCAAGACAAGCAACAAATGCTCTAAGAACTGGCTCTCAAACGTAAAATATTTATTTATTTATTTATTTTCCATCAAAAGCTATTTGGAAGGGCACACAGCAGCTCACCCACGAAGAAGTGACACTGAAGCCGTGCAACGCGGCAGCGAATGACAAACTCACCAGGGGTTTGGCGTGAATGGTGAAAGCTTGCACCGAATGGTGGGTGAGCTGCTGTGTGCCCTTCCAAATAGCTTTTAGGCATTTGATGGAAAAAATGATCGCGGCTGCCAAGGTCGTAGGGAAGGAGCACCATCCCTTCAGAAGTGTTAATGGGAGCCTTCGGACTGGATACAGCGCAGCAAATCAATGTTAATGACATTCACCCCAAGTCTCTGGACCTTACCATGAGGATTAAAATGTATTTAAAAGCACGAAATTATGAATGCACCCACTTACGGAAGAATGTTTTTTTACTTTGGGGACTATGAATCCCATAATGCATCATTGAAATTTGCGTTGGTAGCAAGGCCTACCAGAAGGCTAAAAAAATTCATAAAATACCGGAAATAAGATGCAAAAGCGAAATTGCATTGTCCTTTGTGAACACAGCTTCGAAGAAGAGGCACGGAAGCCTTGAAACGTGTCGGCGAATGACAAACTCACCAGGGGTTTGGCGTGAATGGTGAAAGGTCGCACCGGATGGTGGGTGAGCTGCTGTGTGCCCTTCCAAATAGCTTTTGGGCATTTGATGGGAAAAAAAATGTGTATATATAATATATTTTAGTGCCATTTGTTCAATTAGCTTAGCTTTAGCCTGGTGGTCCAAGTCCTCTCACCTGTCAAAGGGCCTAACTTACCTCGAATGCCTCACTTTGTAATGACTATAGATGTCTCGGAGAGTTGGGGTGGTCATCTACAGAACCTGCAAAGGCAAGGAAAGTGTTCTTCACTCCAGATGAACATATCCGTTGTCTGGAGCTCAAAGCCATCTGCGTCTCCCAAGCTTTCCTGCCAATGATAGCGGGGTCTTTCTTCAATGTTCGTTCTCACGCACAATACCACCAGCATGCAATATGTGAACAAACAAAGTGGCATAAGATCACTGGTGCTGTTCAAGGAAGCCCAGTAAATCTGGAGATGGCTAACAATGCACAGATTAACTTCGGGCCGCACATGTTCTCGGGGATAGCAATCTTTTAGAAGTCATGTCATACTAAGCAGAGCTGGAAACAGCCTCCACAAATGGGAGTTTGATCAGTTGGCGCTAAAAATTATGATCTCGTTCTGGTACAAATCTCTAGATCTCTAGAACGAAAACCACAAATGCCAGTTCTATGAAAGTTGCCATCCACATCCAGGATTGTGGGAGAATGCCTTTTGACAGGTGGTCTGGGATCTATGCATACCTCCCCCCATCATACCTTTAATACCAAAGGTTCTCAGCAAGATAAACATGGAGCATTTTAGTTTCATCGTGATCGCCCCCAGGAGGCTCACACGGCATGGGTTCACGTAGCTTCTGCTATCTGAATAAAACCACATTCACCTACAAACATCCTGTGAACCTTTGACGATTAAGAAAGGCCAGGTCCTTTGCCCTCACCCGATCTCTCTCCTGTTGTGTACAGCTCCTAAATTCTATTAATTGAAAGATCTCAATATTCATCAGGACTTCAGGTGTATTCTCTCCAACTCAGGGCGGAAGCCACAATAAAGGCATATAAACCGTAATGTAAACTTTTCTCCCTATGGTGCCAGAAATCAAGCCCACATTCTCTACTAGCATAATCTGGCAGATACCCTCTCTAGCTCCTCTCGCGAGCTCAGTCACGGTCCATGCATGTGTCTGTTAAGGTACAGCTTGCAGCAATTTCAAGATCTAGGCGCTCATCACATTTTCTCTCTGCTCTAGCAGAATCATCAAACAGTTCATGGAAGAATTATTCAGAGTTCCCCGACTGGCACCTGAGCATTGTTTTATCTCAACTCATGAAGATTTCATTTGAACCCATACACAGAGATCTCCTCTTATTTCTCACATGGAAGGTAGCCTGGTTACTAGCGCTCGCCTCCACCATGAGAGTAGAGGAGATGCAGGCTTTCTCAACTCAATAACCCTTCTTGCATCTCACAGGCAATTTAGTAATTCTCAGAACTAATCCAAAGATATATTCCCAAGGTTCCTTTGGATTTGTGCCTCAATTAACCTTTACTACATCGTGCTTTCTTCCGGAATCCAGCATCACCAGCAGAGAGGTCTATTAATGCACTAGGTTTTAAAAACTAAAGGTTTTTAAAGATTTTCTAAAGGACCTTAGATTGGGACTGTCTTTTAGTGGTAAGGGGAGCGAGTTCCACAGCTTAGCTGTTCCTACAATGAAGCTTCTTCTACCCCATTAGGCTCTTTTATTTCTCTGGACTACCAAGAACTTAGCAGCGGCTGAACTTAAATTTCTTGAAGGAGTGTACCAAGTGAAGCATTCTCTCAAAGTCTGGACCAACATTACATAATGATTCAAATTTGTTTTTCTTTGTCAATTGAGTGCCAATGTAGTTTGATCAACCCAGGGGACACACATTGATACTTGGGGATGCCCTGGAGTAGTCGTGCAGATCTATTTTGTAGCATATGCAGTATCTTCAAATAATGTTTTTAGGATGTTTAGAAATCATGCATTTCCATAATCCAGTCTAAATAGAGCTAGAGCAGTCACAACTGTCTTCTGGAGGTCATAGGATTCTTGGTTTTTCACGGAATACCGCTTGTTTAAAAAATGCCCCAGGAGTCAGGTTACTGTGTTTTTTTACATCTGAATGCATTTCAATGTTCGTTGATACATATTTTGATCTTATGTGTAGTCATTCTGATATAGATGAGTTTGTAGTGGCAGATGATACCTTGCATGAGTTGCAGTTGTGGTTCCTCAGTATCCAGGGTGCACTGAGACCAAGGTCCAATTATTTTACATTTTTGGTACGTCTGCATATATTGTAGTATCGTCAAGGAAAATGGCCAGTTATTGTAAGTGTAGCTGTGACAGTTCTCGGTTTTGTGTGTACTAACATACACTTGATCGTCCTTCCACGTCTGAATGAGAACATTGGTTTATTCTTATTTAGTGGTCCTGATGTAAGCATTCTCCAGGGTTTTATGATTATCACTTGATTGGAGTACATTCCTTATGTTTTAAGACATTAGGCAATCCGTCTCTGTTTTGTTAAATGTATAGTGTGTTTTTTCACTGGAATGATCTGTGCCCGTTTCCTATCCCTCTGAACTATTTTGTGGGGTATGCTTTTCCCCTCTGAGTTTTGACTAGCTTATTTCCATGTTTTGTGATCATTTTTTGTGGTACAGTTCCTACTTTGTCCCAAAATTGACAGATTGGTAAAATCTCCTTGAGTGACTGAGGGTGGAAACTCATGTTACAAGATTTTTTCGGTCAGTCGCTTTAGAATAGACTACACATTCCAGAGTGTCTTTTGTGTGCTTTGATTTCTAAATCCAAGAATATTTATTTTGTACTCATTGTGATGGTAAATCTGAGAAAGATATTTCTTTTTTGTTCCAGATGTTGAATTAATTTCCTTGACTTTCTGTTCCCCCTCCCGATAATGAAACTATCCTTTGTATACAGCCTCCAGATCTTTATGTTGGAGACAAAGGGATAAGAATGATTCATCACATGCTCAATCTCAAAGTTGTGTCTGCACAAACAATACTTGGAGTAAAAGTATTGTTTGCGCGTGTTATCTTTTGTGCTGGGCTTTAGTGCCCATTTGTTTTTTGCGACTGCTTGTATTTTGTAACTTGGCTTTTGTGCCTGTTTTATTGCTCAGCCCAGTCTTCTGTGCACATTTTTGTGCTCTTTTCTATTCTTTTTATGCCTGTTTTTGTGTCCATGACTCGTTTCCACTAGCTGCATTTTTTTCCTCTTTTCTCATCTGCTTCTCCTCTTGCTATATGGACTTCCCCGGCATCCCTCCTGTGCTTTAACTGCCTCCCTTTCCTGTTCTCCCACATGCCTTCTCCCGCTGCAGATTCCCACCCCTCACAAGCCCTACCCTCTGCGCTCCTCCCCGTCCTAGTACCTGCTTAAAGGCGCTCGTTGCGAGGGTGCATGCTCCATTGTCACGCCAAAAGCAAGCCCATCTGCGCCTGGATCGTGCCCATCGCCATGGACCCTGATCCTTCTGACCACCACCGCTACACTTCCTCTGACTTGTTAGAACTCTACACCGGATGCCGACACGATTGCTGCCCATCACTTACTACTGCTTGTCTTGCAGTGTCAACCATCCACACACTTCACCTCGTATTGCCTGCATGCTCCTCAACACCAGATCTCTGCAAATGATCCACTTAGGTCTGGGACCTCTTCGACACACTCCCCGGACATAATCTTTTCCCCACTGAAACCTGGGTCAGCCAACTCTGCCATCGTAGAGGCCATCCCCTGGCTACAAGATAGTCTGCCGTGACAGCCTACACAAACTTGGGGGAGGTCTTTATCTTCCACAAAGACACCATCCCCTGCACAATCACAACAGCCGAACCCATTTCGCTCATGGAAAACACGCACTTCCAACTTCACATCAACCACTTCATGACCATCTCGGGCACCCTCACTTGTCAGCCTCCAGATCCCTGCATGACCTTCAGTAACCTTACGGACTTTCACTCCCATCGCCTTTAAGTCCAAAAACGTCTTACTGCTTGGCAACTTCAACATTCATCACGATGACGCAACGAAATGCAACACCACTGCCCGCCTAGAAAGCATAGACAAAAAGCATAGACAATGCAGGACTCGCACAGCTTGTTCATTTCCCAACTCACATCGTTGGGCACACACTTGACCCAGTCTTCACAGCCATCAACAAGATTACACTCCGCCACCTCGCCCTACTCACATGGGCTGACCACTCCATCGTACATTTCTACATCAACCCACCCCATTCCAGAAAACCAAAGCCAGCTATCTAATTCAGCCACAACTGGAACAACATAACAGAAGCAGACTGAACAAACACCCTCGTATCCAACCAACATCTCATCACAGGCAACCTACAGAACAACTTATCTACTTTAAACAACTGGATCTCAGACTGCTCCAATACCTTGGCTCCCAAGAAGATTCGCCATACAAGAACTCGCACTCAAGCATGTTGGTACATGGAAGACCTAAGAGACCCCAAGCAATATTGCAAACAACTAGGAAGAAGATGGAGACCAGGCCAAGACAATACCTCTAGAGACACCTACAGATCCGCACTCAGAAGGTACCACACCCAGAGGAAATCTGCAGTCGTACTCCGACTAGAATTCTTCTCCAGTTCCTGCAAAGAAATTTTCAACTTCAAAATATTTGGCAATCTAACGGCAGACACCAACACCATCAATCCCTCAGAGGTCCTCTGCGATGAACTTTCTTACTTTTTCCACATCAAGCACTCTAAAATCTACACCAATTTCGCACCCCAATTTAGAAGGCATCATCACGCAACTCCCCCTTCCCCACCACCAGGAGCACCCGGGGGGGGAGGGGACACAGACCCCTTGTAGGAAGCTGGCTCTCTATATACTAGATCAACCTAGGGTATAGTGTACACAGAGTCCAGGGGATACCCAAACATGTAACAGAAGCTAAAGTAAATAATATATTACTCTCCTTTATGATTGAGCAGTCAAGCTTATCAGAGGGTAATATTAAGCATTCTGTGTACACACTCTGGCAAGAAATGAGGTCACATTCAAAGACTGAATCTAGACCAGTTGTTTGTATAAAGAGTTGTTACTTTGTAATTTTTATTACTGAAACCAAGATTTACTCAGTAGCAGGTAAGTGATACTTTCAATACAATGATACTTTTCAAAATATGGTGTGTACTGTTTTTTAAGAGTTGTACAAGTTACTTTGCAGTAGAGAAAATGGTTTGTACACTCATTAGAATACTTGCAATTACCTTTGATCACTTTTTACTTACTTTTCAGGTACTTTTCTCACTTTGTGCAAAACAAACTAATAACACAGTTTGGTTATTGCAGTACATCAGTAAACAGGTTAACTCGTTTGAAGGCACTAAGTTACTTTGTTGTAGTAAAATTCAGTATCAGCACTTTCCAGAGGAAAAACCCACCATGCAATCCGATGGAGGAAAAAGCAGTGTTAAGTTTGCAGGTAAGTAAACGGTTCTTGCAACTGAGTTTAGGAGGTAGAACCAAGGTTCAATTCGAGATGCACCACCAGCGGCACTAGGACTGCAGAGTGCAAGGGTGCCAAAGCTAGTCTATGGAGACGAGGGGCACATCAGTTGGAGGCTGCCCACGGGAAGGTAAAGCTGGCTTGAAGGACAATTTTCAGGGCTTAAGGTAAGTACAAATGGGGCCCAAAGCAGCACCAAACCTACCAGCCGCGCTGGGGTGGCCAGGTGCAGGGTGCTCACACAGCGTCTGGTGGGCAATATTACCCAATGGAGCTCGTCCGTTCCGGTTTCAGGCTGCTGATCAGACCAGGAGGTCCCTTTGGTGGAACCAACAGCCGGGGAGGAATTTGAGATGTCAGGCGACGTTGAAGCACTGTTAGATCTGGCCACCAGGACACCGGGCCGGAGGATGCAGTTGTGTCTATGGACATCCAGTTTCTTCTGACCGGTAAGGTTGTGGTCAACGGGGTCATCATGAAGAGGTTGAAAGTGTCAACACTGGACCTTTGAGTTGACACCCCTCGATGGATTGGAGGATAGAACTGCTGGGGAACCACTTCAGGACCTGTGGACCCTCTGGACACGGGTCCTGGACGGGGGTGCAGAGGTAAGTCCTGTAGCAGGATTCTGGATTCCGCAGGGGCTTGATCTTCTGTGGACAGGGCCGCTGTCCTCTGAAGTCTCAAGTCTAGAGGTCGCTGATCCTTTTTGGAGCATTCCTTTTCTGCTTAGGGCGGTTTGGAGCTGCAGGCATGCCAATAGGGCTGGAGCCAAGTCATTCGGGAATGGTATCTTCACTGCTGCGCCTTCATGTTCCAGTCTTCTGAGGTCGTTGATTCTGGGTTCAGGGCTGCCCCCCTAAATACTGCATTAAAGGGATGTATTTAGGGGTTGTGTTTAAGGGTCTCGAGGTAGTAACCAATGGGCTACTGTTCTTAGGGTGACTACGCCCCGAGTGTGCTCTCCTCACACTGATTAGAGGGTGCCAGCCATCTGCATGATGGTGGGCACTGAAGAGTTGGCTGCATATTGCCTCCCCCACCGAGAGGTCAGGTTGGTAGTGGTGGGCACACCACCTGGGCTGATCTGAATTATCCCACATGCCTTTCTGCTGAAAAGTGGGTGAGACAGGAAGGGAGACTACTGCTAATTGCAAAGGCAGCAATGACTTTAAAGCTCCCCTGACACAGATGGCTCTTCCTGACCTGGGGGAGGTGTAAACATCAACACCCAGGAAAGGCTTTGTTTCTGGGCACAGAGAGCGAAGGCTCCCACCCAAGGGGTCCAGAAACCTGTCTCGTGGTGGCAGGCTGGTGTTCACAATTCAGGAACCCTCTAGAAGGGACCCCTGAGTGCATGGAGTATTAAATCTGACACTGGTATCGGTGCAGGTTTATTACTCTGAGATGTTTGATCCCAAACATCCCAGGATTCAGTTAAGCCATCATGGTGCTAGGCAACTCGTAAAGACCAGTTTCTAGACTATATACTTAGGATGGCTTTACTGGGCACTTATAATATCTAAGAATTGCCTTAGATATTATAGGAACCTGTCTGCTCATTACAGATAGGGCTTCACATTAGGTATAGGGCACCCTGACTTAAGGGTGACTTACCTAGGCCTCATGCAGAGCTGGGCAGGCATGGCACACAGGGATACACGCAGGGTGCAATGGCAGTGGTGCATGTTTGTGGAGAGATGTCTCTGAGGGTGGCATAATACATGCTGCAGCCCTCCGAAGCCTTTCACTGGCTACCATGCCCTTTGTACCATAGGTAACCTCTATGGTACCAAGGGCATGGCAGCCAGGGTTTACATGTAGGCCAGAGTTGTGCCAATTGTTGAAACAATGGTACAGGTTCTGGAAAGAACGCAGGTTTCGGGACCCTGATTGGCAGGGACCCAGGGCACACAGTTAAATTGCAGCAGGTATCTGTCAAAAAGTTAGGGAGCAACCATGCAGAAAGAACACTTCCCTCCCCGCCCCCCAAAAACGAAAGGGTATGAGAGTAGCCTTTCCCTAGAGAGTCGTCTTTGTCTAAGTTGAAGAACCTGTAGAGTCCATGTGCAATGGCAGTCCCAGTTCTGTGTTTCACTGTGAAGTCAATTCCCTGTAGGGAGATGGACCACCTCGACAGTTTGGGATTTTCACCTTTCATTTGCATTAGCCATCTGAGAAGTCTGCGGTCAGTTTGGATTAGGAAGTGAGTCCCAACCATGTAGGATCTCTGCTTGTTCAGGGACCAAACCACATCAAAGACATCCTTCTCAATGGCACTCCAACGCTATTCCCTGGGGAGGAGCCTCCCGCTTATAAAAGTTGTAGGTTGGTCTTGGCCATCGTCATTGGTCTGGGATAATGCTCAGTGAACTGCTTGGAGTAGTCTAGAGCTCGGTGAATAGGTGCTGAGCACATTGCCTCTTTCAAAGTGTCAAAAGCATTTTGACAGCTAACTGTCCATTTTATCTTTTAGGGCATCTTATTGGAGTCATGTTCTGTGAGGGCGGGGGGTCACCGTGGACCCATATACCTTCAGAAACCTCCTGTAATACCCTGTTAAGCCAAGGAATGCCTGACTTGGGTCTGGGTTGCTGGGACGTACCAGTCCAGAATTGTCTGGAACTTGGCCTCTACTTACAAGATGGCCCAAGTATACAACAGTTGCCCGCCCTATCTGGCACATGGATGCCTTGATAGGCCTGCAGATTGCAGGGCCTGGAAAATATTCTGCAGGTGATCCTGTGAGGAGTTCTAAAAACAGCATTATCATCAAGATGTGCTGCACTAAAGGTCGCCAACCCTGCAATGACTTGATTCACGAAACTTTGGAAGGTGGCATGGGCGTTATTTAAACCGCAGGGCATAACAGCAAACTGATAGTGCCCATCAGGTGTAGAGAATGCTGTTTTCTCTTTGGCTCCTTGGGCTATGCCAATTTGCCAGTGCCCTGCAGTTAAGTCAAATTTAAAATAGCTTTATTCGGTTTCAAGAACAAACCATAAAAGTACATAAAATCAACATTACAAATTATGATTCCAATGACCTATGTACAAAGCAGTGTGAGCAGTAATTCATGCAAGTCAATTATTTAAAAAAAATAGAAGGAAAACAAAATACAATCCTTAAAATTCAAACTTTTGATGAACATGCCACTTGCTTTACGAGGCACTTAATGTGTAGCCCTCCCCCATAAACATATATCAGAGCTTAAGTTGTATATTAAAAATTGGGCTGTTTGAGTTCAACTACAATCACTAATACCGTTTGGAAACCCTAATACATGCATTGTGTGTAGCCAAAGAGTGTAAGTAACTAAAACCTTCGATATAAGAACATGGCCTAAATTCTTTTAAAATTGAGACCATAAAATTTCCTCTTGGCTCTTTATAGAGGGTGCAAAATACCATAAAGTGCAATGTGCTCTGGAATGCCTGATTATCACAAGTGCACGGCTGCAATTTGTCTGCCCACCCCGTTTGTTTCCGGAACATCACTAAAAAATGCAGGGTAAGTAAAAGAAATCTTGTTTGATAAAAACGTGTCTGTGCATTTATGGTGAATGTTAAATAAAATTGCTGCTGGGCAGGAAATAAACAAGGTGGGCCTGCTGCCTCGGGTTGAGAGCGGTGTATGTTTGCCCCTGTAGAGTACGCCTCTTTTATTATATTTTTCTCATCTCATGAATGCCGGCTGAGCAATCAAAGTAATGTCCTAAACCTAGTTTGTAAAGATTTTCCCTGACAAATCGTAGCCAAGGGATAGTTGGTGCTCTGTCAAGAATGATACAATCTTTTTTAACCTCTCTGGAAAACACGAACTTCTCGAATAACCAGATTTTAACCCATAAAAGCAGAGGGTCAATATCTATACGATCCTCTACATACAAAGTCAAGCCCCAACTCATGATGACAAAAAATTGTGGGGGCACTATTTGGAATCATTAGTGGCCTTTTTGTAATTTTGTTTTCCATAATCTGTAACTGGCCGCTGTTATGATAACCCCATACTCCTGCTCCGTATGTTGCCACAGACACACATTTGGCTTTGTAGAATGTAACCAGCCCAGTCACTGGTTTATGGCCCAATTTACAGGCAAAGCGGAAAAGCCCTTCATCAAACCTGCCTGCGTGTTGCACCCTTGCAGTAACAAGCAATTCCCAATTCATCCTGTTGTTCAAAATAATCCTTAGGTAATTAAAATTATTCAATTTGTCAATTCTGTTAACCCCCACAGCATATTTTATAGTTTTGGGGCCACACACCTTAACATATGACTTAATAAAATTGACCTTTAAATCAAGTGCCAGTATAAAATCTGTGAATGCATCAAGTAATTTTTGCAGGGCATTTGCTGTCGGGGCCATAAACACGGTATCATCTACGTCAGAAAGTAGAGGGACCCGTGTGCCCCCAATGCGTGGACAGTCAATTTCTTTGTCCGATAAAAAAACCTCTAGGCCATTAGTGTAAATTAAAAAAAGAAAAGGGGCTAAAATAAATCCCTGCTGAACACCTTCTGTAGAGCCAATAGACCTGTGTTTTCCCCCCCATGTGGGCCGTATCTTATAGTAACAGAGGTTGAAGCATGGAGCCTGCGAAGGAGAGAAATCCAAGCTTCCTCAACTCCTGTTTTCCCCCATAAGGTCCCTGTAACGCCCTGAACGTCTCAGGATCGTTTAACAGACACGACAATGAGGACGCAACCACTTGTGAAGGGTTAGTTCTTTTAATGAAGGCAAATAAAATACAAAGAACAAACAAAAGTTATAGTCACTGGAATCCTCCAGGCTAAGTACGTTACCAGCCCACAGCACGGATGGTCCTAACCGTCCTCTGCATATACGCCGATCCCGGCGTATGCCAACAGAGGGCAGAAATGAAATGGCCGACAATGCCAATCGGTAGGCTGTGAGGGGCACGAAGAGTGTTGGGGAGAATCGAGGAGTCAGGGAAACACCCAGCCGGGGTCTCTACCTGAAGGGAGCAGCCGCTCAACCTCTTCCTCAGACTGCACCGGGACGCGGAGTCACCTCCTGGTGATGCGTCACCGATACCCCAATCACAAGCAAGAAGACTGAACCGAGAGCAGCCGCTCGATCGATCCTGTGGACTTCCGAGTCTGTAACGCGGCAAACACCTCCTGGTGTGCGTTACAGCTGGCAGTCCCTGTGTCTCTGGTCGGGCTGGGAGTTACGACTCCAACCAGCAAAAGCGCCACTGCGCTTGGACTCCGCCGAGTCAAAAAGCGAAGCTCAATGGTTGACCGGTAGAGCTTCCGGGTCGTTCACAGGTGACGATGGGGCAAGACACGGCCCAGGGAGTAACGACTCGACCTACCTCCGTACTTGCCTTACTGGAGCACCACTCCGGAACACTGCTCTTCACGAAGCAGGTACGTCGGTGTAAACACAATATCCGACAGCCTTGTACCTCCCGGTTCCTCCCTTTATAGGGCGTGTTTTCCTTGAGTTATGTAACAGCTCTCCTGTTTACATAAGGGCGTGTTTCCCTTGAGTTATGTAACAGCTCTCCTGTTTACATAAGGGCGTGTTTCCCTTGAGTTATGTAACAGCTCTCCTGTTTACATAAGGGCGTGTTTCCCTTGTATGACAGGAATTCTTGACAGTCCCACAGCTTACCCGATTGACGGTGTCAAAAGCACTTGACAAGTCCATGAAGGCCAGGTGGATCGAACCCTTCCTGGCCTTTGTGTACTTGCCCATAATCAGGGATAAGTTGAGGCACTTTTCAGTGGTGCCCATCCCCCTCCTAAAGCCATACTGTTATCTTGCTATCAGCCCTGTGTCCGTTGCCCAGGTTTCAAGTCTGGCAAGGCCGACCCTTCCCAACAGTTTCGCTGTAGCATCAATAAGGGAGATTGGCCTGTAACAAGCAGGGTCACTTCTATTAACTTTTCTTTTTTAAACACAAGAACCACGATGGCCTCCTTCCAAGTTGCTGGAATAGGGCCGGTCACCACTGCTATAAACCCGTTGGTCAATAATGGGGCCCACAGTTTAGGAATACTTAAAAAAAAAAAAAATCTAATGGCACTCTGTCCGGACCGGGAGCTTTGATGCTAATTCCTTTGGCTATGGCTTCTTCAACCTCGGCTACTGTGATTAATGCATTTAAATGAGAGGCAGAGGTTAGGTCTAGGGGCAAATCCCCACTGGGTACCTCAAACTGGTGGCTGTTAGGATTAAATATAGCCGCAAAGTGAGCTTCCCAGACATCCCCCAGAATCGGGGAATCCATTTTGCTCTCCTCTTCAGTAAATAGTGGACGATTTATAATATCCCAGAAGCTTTTGGAGTCCTTAAGGGAACTAGCTCTCTCCAAACCGTCCCAAGCAAAGCGCCTAAGTTCTTCTTGCCTCTGCTTAACAACACTTTTAAAAGTCTTCCTAGTATATTTGATTTGAGCCCTGTCTCAAGGATTTGCGTGGAGTGCCAACTTTAAGATTTTATGTGCTCTTTAGCATTGCTCGTTAAACCACCTCATCTCCGGCTGATCCCTGACCTTACCCAGTTAAGTCAAAGATGATGAGAAATTTGCCCGCCCCTCAGGTTATCTTTCAGCTCATCAGCCTTAAGTATGGGGTGAGCATCTGCCTTAGTGACAGCATTGAGTCCTCTATAGTCCACACAGAACCCCAGCTCTATTTTTCCACCCTGGGGGTGAGGTGTGGGTACTAAGAACACTGGGCTGGCCTAGGGACTTTCAGAGGGCTCAAAAAACCCTAACTCCAGCATCTTGCTTACTTCTGTTTTGATGTTCTCTTTGACTTGGTCAGACTGCTGATAGATCTTGGTTTTGAGAGGCAAGATGTCCCCAATGTCCACATTATAGGTACACCAGTGTATCTGACCGTGGGTCAAAGAGAAGAGCCCAGCATACTGTTGCAGAACATGCCTACAATCAGCCAGCTGTTGGTCAGTGAGGGTTTTTGAATAGATAACTCCATCAACTGACCCATTTTATGGACTGTAAGAGAGGAGGTCAGGGAGAGGTTCATGCTGTCTCCTGATCCTCATCAGTGACCAACAGCATGGACACATCAGCTCTGTCAATAAAACGTTTCAGGCGGTTCACATGGATCACCATCTTGGGGTGCCTGCTAATGTCTAGGTCTACTAAGTAGGTGGCCTTTATAGGATAGGGTAAGGCCTACTCCATTTGTCCTGGAGGGCCTTAGGACCCACAGGTTCCAAATCCCACACATTTTGCTCTGGTTGGAACTCCACCAGTGCGGCTTTTTGGTCAAATCACAGCTTCTGAAGCTTTTGGCTGGCCTCAAGACTTTTGGAAGCCTTTTCCATGTACTCTATGTTCAAAGAACAAGGGGACCCCAGTATTATGACCCAGGGTAGTTAAGGTAGTAAGAAGAACAGAGGTCTGGAGGAGGCCAAATAAGGTCCTCAGGTAGCTGAGGCTACTAATATTTAAGAGCAGCGTTAGTCAGGTGGAGCAATGCAATAGCGTCCAGGTGGGACAGATTACGCAACATATGCTGGGACACAAGATTTTGGAGTGACATCACATTTTGTTAACAGCATAATTGTAATATCATAAACTTTTTATAGTAATAGTTCTAGTGCTCACACAAAAAAAAGTTTAAGTGCTTGAAGGTGCTGGTGACATTTATAATTACATCGCATTGAAAACAACGGTAGTTAACAGAACTCCTAATTCAAAAAATATATATTAGAGGAGTTATGGTTGTACAGGTCAACAGCGTTTCGATCTTACGAATGTAAGATCTTCATCAGGACGAGGATGAGTGAGCAATGAGAATCTATAGGGAGGAGAGATGTATATCAAACCATGGTCCCGGGATGACAATTAAAACAAGCTATTTGCGAAGGAGAATATTAATTACACAATGTGACCAATAGTTAAATTAAACAAATGAATAAAACTTGCTTCACACACGGGGAAGTGTGAGTTTAATCAAGACCTATGTTGGAACATAGGTGGTCCGGAAGGCGCCTGTGTGTAAGAGACGCTATGAAAGAGGCAGGAGTGCCTCAGAACTAATTGCGGGAAGGGCCCTGAGGGCGAGCGCAGGGTGCCCTATTGTCTGCGGCGGAGCCAAGGTGGACGCCTAAGCGCACTAGCTGCTTCAGGAGGTGTGTGGGAAGGAAGTGCAAGGGTCACAGCAGAAGCGGGGTGCCCAAGTTTAGCAGAGCGTTTAGTGTGTGATCCTGAGGGAGGAGGAGGATAAATTGCTTCAGCAATGGCAAGAACTTACTAGAGATACTAGGCGTGAACCTGAATACTGGTGGTGTCGGGCCTGGATTCCTTCAAGGAATGTTGATACTAAGGAGAAAAGAATACTTGTATCCAGGCACACCACAGTAGGTCTGCCATGACGTGGGGGCACAGTAAGGTAGAGAACTTACTGGGAGAGTCAATCACGGAGCCTGGAAGTAGGGGAGAAGGCACGTATACTCAGTTCAGTGAAGGGCGAGTGACTATGAACAAGTGAAAGGACAGTTAACTAATTAATTGACTGAAATGAGGATAGACTGTCAGGGCAAGGGGACATAGTGGTAGCAGCTGAATTACTTGGGAGAAGAATCAAGAAACCTCGAAGTCTAGGAAGAGCATGCGGTACACAACTGGGGCCGTGCTCGAGTTGAATCTAAAAGGATAATTAAATTAACAACCTAAATGAGGAAAGGCAGCGGAGGGTCGCCTATAAAGGAGCGCAAGGAAAGGAACTTGCGGAGTAGCTGTGGGTGGATGTCGTGGGAGGAACGATGGACCCGGGCAAGCACCACGACAAGGCGTGGTAAATTCAATTCTAAAAATGGAAGGGAGAAAAATCAGTACGACGAGATAGCTTGGCGGGGAAACGGAGAGGCACCCCGGTGGGTACTTACTTGAAAGCCTGTTCAATGTCGGCCGGAGGACGCACAGTGTGAAGCCGGTGTCGTCTTTGGAACTTAATCCACAAATGCTGGGGAGGCAAGGTGGTACAGATGTCCACCTTGCGCCGAACCCTGCGCATGCGCCAGTGCCAGTCAGGAGTGAATCATTACGGTGACTAGAGTGCGCTTTGCAGGAAGTGTGTTACTGGAGTGGGCCGCCATGTTGGGGAGGAGAACGGCACGGCGCATTAATCCAGCCAAAAAGTGACAGTTAGGCATCCGAAAGGTAACACCGGCCCAGATGCACGGGGCATTTAAGGTTAAAAATTATTACAATTACAATGAGAATTTGGAGGGTACATGATAGTCAATTACATATATACAAAATTATAATTTACACAGAGAATTACCAGGGTGTAGTCGTTGACTACACCCTGGTAATTCTCTGTGCCTCCTCCCTGTACCCGTTACAGGGAGGAGTTAAGTACAGTAGCAGAAGCTGCCAACATTATAGAATCATGTTCCATTCATCCAGTGCGTTAAGTCCATTTTCGATGGAACAACAGTTGAACATCCATTTACATTCCAGCCTGTTGAGAATTGCTTGAGGGTCACCGCCTCTGTCATGTGGACGTTCACTGTCAATGACTTGCCAACGCAGATCTTGTTCTGAATGTCCTTTTTGCATGAAATGTTCCACAAGGGGTGCCGTTTTCTGCTTTTGTGTTGGCTGATCCTTGCTTTTATTTTTTGAGTTGTCTGACCAACAGAGATGAGGTTGCAGGGATATTTTATACAAAAAATTACGTTGTTTGAGTTACAGTTAGAAAAAACCCTCAATTTGTGCCTAACATTTCTATATTCAAACATTTTAGTGTTTTTAGTGAGTGGGCATGCAGCGCAATTTCCACATTTAAAATGGCCTATTACAGGAGGTAGACCTAAGCATGACTGTAAGGTATTCTCATTACGTGATGGTTTGTGCGCCCAAACCAGATGTTATGTTATGTTAAAATTAGTCTTATATAGCGCTCGGCTACTCTAAAAGAGTGTCCCGGCGCTTTTAAAAATAACCACCTGAAACAAAAGACACAGCACAGCAGACAAGAGACAGAGCAAACAAAAATAAAACAGCA
Organism: Triturus cristatus; assembly: GCF_964204655.1. NCBI lineage: Eukaryota > Metazoa > Chordata > Amphibia > Caudata > Salamandridae > Triturus > Triturus cristatus. Next base: position 137,915,304 of record NC_140590.1, on the reverse strand, counting down.
GCCAAACTAAAGGGCAAAAAGCCAGGTTTTGAGGCCCCTCCTGAAGGTAAGCAAGTTAGAGGTACTACGCAGTGCCAGAGGCAAAGCATTCCAGCGTTGCGGCGCCAAAAGCTTGAAAGAGCTCCCTCCAATGCGAGCTTTCTTAACGCGGGGAACTACAGCCAAAAACAGTAAATCAGACCTCAAAGCTCGGGCCGGATGATAGAAAGCAAGTCTCCTTTGAAGATATTTCGCACCCAAAGCATAAAGGGCCTTATGCGCTAAGGTCAAGGCCTTAAAAACTATCCGTTTCCGGATCGGAAGCCAGTGAAGTGACTGTAGAAGACTGGAAACACTGGCTCGCCTGTGTAGGCCAAAGATGGCTCGCGCGGCCGAATTCTGGACTACCTGCAACCGTTGCAAAAGATATTCCGGTAGGCCGAGATATAAGATGTTAGAATAATCCAATCTTGAGCCAATCAAGGCCTGCACCGTCGTCTTCCTGTGATCTTCTGAGAGCAAAGGAAGAAACTTACGAAGCATTCTCAGGAGGCCAAAACATGTTCCGGTGAGACCAAGAATCTGAGATCTTAACGACAAACCATTGTCAATCTTGATCCCCAGATTCTTTACTAGCTGAGAAGAACTCGCTGGAGGGAACATGTTGACAGGCCACCATTCCTGCCAGTAAGGGTCAGATGGACAACCAAAGAAGAGTACCTCTGATTTATCTGAGTTGCACTTGAGACTGTTACGCTGAAAACATTTAAAAACAGCCCCAAGGCACTCACGGATACTCTCACCATCAAAGTCTTCACCCTTCCTACACGTAAAGAGGAGCTGGGTATCGTCGGCATAGGAAACGATCTGAGCCCCCCGAGACTCCGCCAGGGCCGCCAAAGGGGTCATAAAGATGTTAAAAAGAGTAGGGCTCAACACCGAACCCTGTGGAACTCCGACTCCCAGAGGCGGCATCACGGCAGAGCTGGGCGGGACCCAGACTGTTTGCTGCCGGCCCTCCAGGAAAGATCTAAACCACCTGAGCACCGTCCCCCTCAAACCGATGTCATGAAGTCTGACGAGGAGACCCTCATGGGGGACGGTGTCGAAGGCCGCCGACAAGTCTAGCAAAATGAGCATGGCTTTACCCCCTGCATCCAGTACTTCTTTTACAGCTTCAGACACTTCCAGAAGCGCCGTCTCAGTACTTAAGTTAGGGTGAAAACCTGATTGTGACGGGTGCAACAGGCTATGGGATTCCAAAAAATTGGAGAGCACGATATGCACATGTTTCTCCAAGATCTTAGCCAACGCAGGAAGGAGAGAGATAGGCCTATAGTTGGCCAAGGCCTTTGGATCCAGGCCAGGCTTTTTGAGAAGAGGAATAACCATAGCCTGCTTCCAGGCCTGCGGAACCGACCCCCGACTGAGGGAGAGATTTAGAAGAGGATTTGCCAATGGATTGACAACTTCCGCCTTCTTCGCCAAAAACTTGGCCGGACACGGGTCAAGAGGCGACCCAGATTTAAGATTGGCCATAAGTGCCAAAGATGACGAAGTTGAAATAGGCGGGAAAACTGCCAAGACTGGGCCCATAAGGGCCACCGGGTCCAGGTCATCCTCATGACTAGGACACACCTCGGCGTTCCTCAAAGGAAAAGTATCCTGGATCAATTTGATCTTAGTGATCAAGAAATCAGCCAGGGCAGAGACCCACGACTCAGAGGGAACAGCCACAGTCACATTTTGTCGCAGAGACGTGAATTCCCTGACAATCGTGAAGATCTCCTTGCAGGAGTTAGAGGCAGCCTCTATCCTCTTAGCCAGATAGCCCTTTTTTTCCAAGAGGATAGCGCGATGGTATGCTTTGACCGCCATCCTATACGTCAGCCTGGCCTCCGGGTCGTACTGTGACCGCCAGGCCCTTTCAGCCACCTTGCACTGCCGGCGAGACGCCGACAGTGCTGCAGTAAACCAAGGGGCCGAGACCTGTTTAGATGATAGCCGGGGGGGCCATCTCAGGAGCCAGATCATTCAGTCTCTCCGTTAGCCAGGCCTGCAAGGACTCTAAGTCACTCTCCAGATCTCCTGTAAAGGAGCAGGGATAATCAAGAGATGCTTGAATCAGCATTTCTGGGGTCACCCGATGATATGCCCTGGATGAGCGTCCCTGGTGCCTAGGAGCGGTACTGAAAGATTTCATTGTACCTAGTACATAAAATTTGGCCAGCCTATGATCTGACCAAAGCACCGGTAGAAGTGCAAGTACTTCTATAGGGGACGTAGAAAAAACCTGGTCCAGGATATGACCCTTATCATGTGTAGGTCCTGAAAGATAAGGAACAAAACCTAAAGGAACCGTAACATCAGAAAGCTTCATCGTGTCGGAATCTAATCCATCTTCCATATGAAAATTGAAATCCCCGGCCAAAACACAGTGCTGTGCTCTAAGAGCAAGCACAGCAATTATCGACTGGAGCTCATCAAAGAAAGAACCAACCGGACCAGGGGGTCTATAAACTAACAGCCCTTTGAAGGAATGATGGGGCGCCAATGCTAGGGAAAAGGCGAGGGATTCAGATCCTGTGATGGCATCCGTAGGAGTGATGGAACATGCAACCGATTTATTCACTACAAGAGCCACACCCCCGCCCCTCCCGCCCGATCTGTCTTGACGGTAGATATTGTAGTCTGGAGGAATTGCTACAGCTATATCAGGGTTGGAGGAATCCCCCAACCAGGTCTCAGTCAACATTAAACAAAGCGGCTTTTCGGTGGCTAGAAGATCGTAAATATCCTGTGCGTGTCTGCGCACGGATCTAGTGTTGAGAAGGAGAAACAAATGCCTTAAACAACCCACTTCCTCGTTTGATATGTGGGCCGAGGACGTGTTAGGGAGCCACCCACAACCAGGGCATCGTTTCTTCCCCTTATACCGCCCGGGAAATACTCTTCGACAGGTACAGGACACCCTCTGCAGAGAGCGCAGCGCATGCGCCGTATAACATACCATTGTGCCAGCAGCAGATGATTGTACTGAGGAATATGAAACTAACGCCTCCTACGCTCCGATCGCCTCCGAGACGCTGACGAGCGCAGACGGGCAGAACTCTGGCGCGACTCAGGCGCAGAGAGGGCGCCCACCACTGCGCGTCACCGCTGCGCGTTCAAGTGGCTGGCTAAAGTACCCCGTCCGCGCATGTGCTGCACGCCTCCACCACCAGTATGGCGCCCGACAATGGCCTGCCGAAACCCCGACCCAAAATGGCCACCAAATATCCCCCGGCTTCTCCCCGAGGACAAGGACCCGCCAAACAGCGGTGCACTAACAGATTATTGTGCAAGTGAGAGGACAACAGCCAGGTAAAACCAGGGATAAGAAATTAAGACAAACAGAAATATGCAAACAGAAAATATTTAAAAATCTACAAATGTCTGAATAGCGCTGCGCTGCGCTGTATACGTGCGTCTAAAGGCAGGTAGTATAGAGCACAGTTGCCTTATCCAGATGGTCCTTGATGTTGCGCCCATGTTTGAAGGAGAACAGGGGTGCCTCATTGGTAATATTGATGGACGTGAGAAGAGGCCAATGTTTTTTTTAATCATTTTCGTTATTTTATTGCTTGCTAGGCAGAATGTGGTCATGCAAGCAATACGTTGTTTATCTGTATATAATATAGAAAATACATTGGTCCTTAACCAAGTTAACCCCCACCGCAATAAGATCAGGAGTTGGCACAGATACATCGATGATGTGTTTATGGTCTGGCAAGGCACCAAGATTGAATTAGACAACTTTTGAACGTGGCTCAACAGTTGCCAACCAGACCTTCAGTTCACGTACAATTCTAGCAATATACAGATAAACAACTTAGACGTATCTGTAAAACACAGTGATGGAGGACTCTATACCACTTTGTACAGGAAACCGACGGAACAGAACACACTTGTACACTACAAAAGCACCCACCCTAGAGCACTCAGGGATGGCCCTTTGGCCAATTTTTAAGGATACGCCGTAATTGCAAAATGAAAGAAGACCACTTCAGAGAAGCAGACTTCCTCTGCGATAAACTCATGAACAGGGGCTACTCTAGACGCCTGATCAAAAGATCCATGAAACGCGCATGGTACTCACACAAGGAATTTCTTCTATAACCAAGCCCCAAAAAGACCATGACACATATTGCTTGCGTGACCACATTCTGCCCAGCAAGCAATAAAATAATGAAAATGATCAAAACACATTGGCCTCTTATCATGTTCATCAATATTACCAATGAGGCACCCCTGTTCTCCTTCAAACATGGACGCAACATCAAGGACCATCTGGTTTGGGCCCACAAACCATCCCGTAATGAGAATACCTTACAGTCATGCTTAGGTCTACCTCCTGTAATAGGCCATTTTAAATGTGGAAATTGCGCTGCATGCCCACTCACTAAAAACACTAAAATGTTTGAATATGGAAATGTTAGGCACAAATTGAGGGTTTTTTCTAACTGTAACTCAACCAACGTAATTTATTGTATAAAATGTCCCTGCAACCTCATCTATGTTGGTCAGACAACTCAAAAAATAAAAGCAAGGATGAGCCAACACAAAAGCAAACTTCGCTGCCAAATCACAACGGCACCCCTTGTGGAACATTTCATGCAAAAAGGACATTCAGAACAAGATCTGCGTTGGCAAGTCATTGACAATGTACGTCCAAGCAATCCTCAACAGGCTGGAATGTAAATGGATGTTCAACTGTCGTTCCATCGAAAATGGACTTATCACACTGGATGAATGGAACATGATTCTATAATGTTGACAGCTTCTGCTACTGTACTTAACTCCTCCCTGTACCCCTTGACTACACCCTGGTAATTCTCTGTGCAAATTATAATTTTGTATATATGTAATTGACTCTATCATGTACCCTCCAAATTCTCATTGTAATAATTTTTAACCTTAAATGCCTCGTGCATCCGGGCCTGTGTTACCTCTCGGATGCCTAACTGTCACTTTTTGGCTGGATTAATGCGCAGTGCCGTTCTCCTCCCCAACATGGCGGCCCACTCCAGTAACACACTTTCTGCAACGTGCACTCTATTCACTGTAATGATTCAGTCCTGACCGGCGCATGCGCAGCATTCGGCACAAGGTGTGTATCTGTATCACCTTCCCTCCCCAGTACTTGTGGCTTAAGTTCCTAAGACGACACCGGCTTCACACCGTGCGTCCTCTGGCCGACGTTAATCAGGCTTTCAAGTAATTACCCACGGGGTGCCTCTCCGTTTCCCCGCTAAGCTATCTCGTCGTACTGATTTTTCTCCCTTCCATTTTTAGAATTGAATTTACCACGCCTTGCCGTGTCGCTTGCCCGGGTCCGTCGTTCCTCCCATAACGTCCGCCCACGGCTCCTCCAGTAAGTTCCTTTTCTTGTGCTCCTTCATAGGCGCCCCTCCACCGCCTTCCCTCATTTAGGTTGTTCATTTTATTTAATTATCCTTTTAGATTCAACTCGAGCACGGCCCCAGTTGTTTACCGCACGCTTCTCCTCGACTTCGAGGTTCCTTGATTCTTCCGCCCAAGTAAGTCTGCTGCTACCACTATGTCCCCTTGCCCTGACAGTCTATCCTCATTTCAGTCAATTAATTAGTTAACTGTCCTTTCACTTGTTCATAGTCACTCGCCCTCCACTGAACTGAGTATACGTGCCTTCTCCCCTACTTCGAGGCTCCGTGGTTGACTCTCCCAGTAAGTTCTCTACCTTACTGTGCCCCTGCGTCATGGCAGACCTACTGTGCTGTGCCTGGATACAAGTATTCTTTTCTCCTTAATATCGACATTCCTTGAAGGAATCAAGGCCCAACACCACCAGTATTCAGGTTCACGCCTAGTATCTCTAGTAAGTTCTTGCCATTGCTTAAGCAATTCATCCTCCTCCTCCCTCAGGATCACACATTGAACGCTTTGCTAAACTTGGGCACCACGCTTCTGCTGTGACCCTTGCACTTCCTTCCCACACACCTCCTGAAGCGGCTTGTGCGCTTAGGCGTCCACCCTGGCTCCGCTGCAGACGATAGGGCACCCTGCGCTCGCCCTCAGGGCCCTTCCCGCAATTAGTTCTGAGGCACTTCTGCCTCTTTCAAAGCATCTCTTGCACACAAGTGCCTTCCGGCCCACCTATGTCCCTACATAGGTCTTAATTAAACTCACGCTTCCCCGTGTGTGAAGCAAGTTTTATTCATTTGTTTAATTTAACTATTGGTCACATTGAAATTAATATTCTCCTTCACAAATAGCTTGTTTTAATTGTCATCCCGGGACCATGGTTTGATATATATCTCCTCCCTATAATCTCATTGCTCACTCATCCTCGTCCTGATGAAGATCTTGCATTCATAAGATCGAAACACCGTCGACCTCTACAACCATAACTCCTCAACTATATTTTTTTGAATTAGGAGTTCTGTTAACTACTGTTGTTTTCAATGCGATGTAATTTTAAATGTCACCAGCACCTTCACGCACTTTCACTTTTTTGTGTGAGCGCTAGAACTATTACTATAAAAAGTATATGATATTACATTTATGCTGTTAATAAATGTGATGTCACTCCAAAACCTTGTGTCCCAGCATATATTGTGTAATCTGTCCCGCCTGGACGCTATTGCAATACTCAACTTGACTTAACACTGCTCTTAAATATTAGTAGCCTCGGCTACCTGAGGACCTGTTTTGGCCTCCTCCAGACCTTTGTTCTTACTACCTTATCAATGTACTCTGCCATCCTGGAACTTAGACTTCGCATTTAGTCCACCACCTCTTATTCAGGTTCACGTAGAGGCCTCTCCCAACCTTCTTTTACAAGAGCATGTGGTCCCCTTACAGGATGGCCAAACAGAAGTTCAAAGGCGGAAAACCCTACTCCCTTCTGAGGCACCTCTCTGAATGCAAAAAGCAGGCATGGCAGGAGAACATCTCATCTCCTTTTGAGATTTTCAGGGAGCCCTATGACCATGCAGGAATTGTAGTAGTCCTAAGCAGAATTGCTTCAGGATACCTGGCAGCATGATCCACTACTACCAGTATAAATTTGTTTCCTGAGGATGCCTCATGGATTAAGTGGATCCACTATGTCCAAACCAACCCTTTTAAAGGGAAACCCCAACTACTGGTAGTGGAATTAAGGGGGCCTTTGGGTGTCCACCTGTTTTGCCACTGGCCTGATAGGTGACACCGGAGCTGATAAACTCCTTCAATATCTGGGGCCAGGTGCCCAGCCAGGGGATGTCAGGCCAATGGGAGTAAAACCGCACTATACAGCTGAGGCACTACCACTCTCCTAGTGGCACCAGGTTTGGGGTCTCTACGTATAGAAGCCCCTCCTCCCAACAGACCCTGTGGGAGCCACTGACATCTCCCTGTTTTTGTGAAGCAAATTCTTGTCGCAGGCTCTCGAGAGTGGGACAGACCGGGATAGACCTGCTGTCCAAGGCACATCTGTTCCCTAGAGGGTCCCCCTGGGCCCAAGTGCTCAACCTGGTAATGTCCAAGTTTCAAAGGCTTGGTTCCCTCTGGGGCCGACAAGTCCTCTCCTTGAGGAGAAGGGGTCCTGAGCTTGTTGCAGTGTATAAGCTGGTCCCCCAGTCTCCTTACCTCTCCTTTTGGAAGGTTGGGCCATCCTTTTAGGCTCCAACACTACTTTTTCACCCTGTGCTCGAGTTTGTGCTCTTGTCTTCACACAAACGATCTCAGGGATTTGCAGCATGGCTTCTTAGCTCTACCTCAGCCCATGCTGAGATCTCCAGGTCAATTCCAAGCAGCCAGACAGCTGCAAGTTTTGGGAAGACCACTACCTGTTTCAGGTCAGTAACTCACCCCACCCCTGTCTAATGTCACCATGGCCATTTAATGTTGGTGACTGGATAGGTTTTTCCAGTCCGGTATTGCCCAGGGGAAACCAGTCTATCTTTCACCATAGTGATGCTTACACCTGTATCCCTCTATCCTAGTCCCATTCACTAAGGGGTACTGCAAGCACTTTTTTAGGTTAGGGGGGGCCAGACAGCTAAAGTGGCCAACTCTCCCTCCCCTTCAGAAACTAGAACAGCTTCAGTGTGAACCCTGATTTGCTCTGGGCACACTGTTGATCCGACCTGGAGATTTGCCACACCAGTGCTAACTGGAGGGGGACTAGGAGTATTTTCTTTGGGACAGGCAGAATTTCTAGTTTGGTGTCCAACCTTCTTACAGGCTCAACACCATCCCTTTAGGGGATGAAAAGGTTTACCCTTATACCCACAAGTGGGCTGGAAAGATTTCTTGTGCCCACCCTCCTGAACAGATTTTTGTGGCCCTTTAGAAGACTCTTGGTTTTTGTCTTTTAGGGGATCACCCCATTTCCCTTGAAGTTTTGTAACCCCTTTATTTTGCTCACCCCCAATGGAAGTTTTAGTCACCTTAGTCTTGACCCAATGGTCTGCCCTCGTTCCCAATTCATGGGGAGAAATTAGACATACGTCTAGTAGATACTGATGCAACTTTTAATTTGTGCAATTACTTAATGTGTTCTTTCATCAACAAATTGTAAAGTACAAATTGTAACTTCCAGTTAACCAACCATCTAGTGCATTTCCTAAGTAGTCCATGAAGTCAACGCAGGATTGGGTTAGTAATTTGTGAGCCCCCATGAATCTAATCCTATACTCTTCAGTTCTGAGTCCAAAGCCCTCAATCAGGGTGCCCTTCAGGAGGTCCTAGGCCTCGGCATCTTGCCCAGTGAGGGTCAGAAGTCTGTCTCTGCAGTTACCAGAGAACAGTTCCCAAAGTGAAGCCCCCTAGTGTGACTTTTTAACTTGCTTCATTCCACAGGCCTTCTCAAAGGTACTGAACCATTTGGCGATGTCATCACTTTTCATATATTTGGGAACAATCCCTTTGGGGATTTTAGGGTCATAAAAAACGTTTTTTCCCCTAGGTTTGATATTGCTGCCACCTGTGATTGGAGGGGTGGGGGCGAGGTTTAAGCCTATGTCTTCTATTTCTTTTTCTAGAGCCAGGAGTATGGACTCTAAGTCTAACTTTTTGGTCAGCCTTGCTAGAAGGATATCCTCTTCACTGAGGCTGTCCTCCGTGATCTCACCAGGACTTGGCCCACCTGTGTATGTTCTAGTTGTTGTGAGTACTATCCTTGGAGTCAGAGCCACATTAGCCCTGATCTCCCTATTCAGTAGGGAGGGGGACGGGGTTGGGTGTTGTCCTCCCCACCCCTGGTTTTATCAACTTCTGAGGGGAGAATCTTCCCTCTCAGAAGGGCGGTCCCTGGAGTATTCTGCCAAGAGCTCTTGGAGCTTGACTATGGAAGGACAGCACACCATGGGTATTTTCTTTAGTTTGCATAGGGACCTCAACTCACTCATCTCCAGATGGAGGTAAGGGGTGGTGTCGAGCCCATCCACCCTATTCTCTGTCAACTATTACTGTAGTCATGGTTGGGATCTTTTTCCAGGAAGTAAAACAAACATCTAAACACTTTTCCCCTGAATACAGTGAGTTGTTAGTTCTTAAAAATGCTAAAGGGACTTAGTTAAGGCATTTAGGAATTTAGAAAAATTGTCAATTCAAAAAACGAGTTGAACTAAAGGCAACTTTTGGATTGTATTTGTGTGATCAGGTGTTGATCAAATGGTCCAACAAATTGAAGGTTTTAGACTCTCCCGCTATTCCATCAATGTAGGAAGCTGGCTCTGTATATACTATACCAAAGTAAGATATAGTGTGCACAGAATCCAGGGGATCCCAGATGTATAGCAGTGGGGAGGGTGCGTCGGTCCAGATAAAGGGGTGAGGGGGGAACAGTCCCCAGTGGAAGGACGAGTGTGTTAGGGGCAGCCAGCTATGAGGTCAGAGCACCCCAGGACTGACCCTGGTGAGGCCACTTCTGGACTGGGGGAGGGGTCTTCATGCACTGTTAGGTGGACAGAAGGCTGGGGACCTTCATCAGGCCGACTCTTGCACAACTCATGGGAAGTGTTTCCCTGGGTGGTGGGGTGGGAGTCCTACCTTGCCAGGCACATGTCCAGCCTCAGGGTACAGACCCTGGGTTGGATGGCCAGGTTCAGGTTACCCCCCCTGCCCAGAAGGAAGGAGCGACTACTAGCACTGTTCCTACCATTTTGCCTTCTGGGGGTACCGCTCTTGGTAGAAGGGTGCAGAGCCCCAGGAGGGTGAGCAAGGGGAGGTGAGCCTTGCTCCAGACTCCTGTCCAGCCTAAGGGTACAAACCCTAGGCTGGCAAACCAGTTGCAGGAAATCACCCCTGAACTGGTGGGAGAATTGTGCAGGATGGCTGGCCCAGTTGTCCTGACAATACTAGCGCATGGGGGTACATCTCCCCAGTGGAGGGTACAGAGCCTCAAGAGGGTGGGCAGTGAGTGGAAAGCATCGCCCCCTAACCCTTGTGCAGCTGAAGGGTACAGACCCTAGGCTGGTGCACCAGTTGCAGGATAGCTCCCCTGAACTGGTGGGAGAATTGTGCAGGACACCGAATACAGGTGCCCTGACAATTCTGGAGTTTGGGGGTACCGCTCCAGGTGGGACTGTGCAGAGCCCCAGGGAGGAGGGCAGGGTGTTGGAGAGCCCACCCCAGTGTCCTCTCCAGCCTCAGGGTACAGACCCTGAGGAGCGACGCTGCCGCCACTTCTTGCACTGCAACCTGCCACCGGAACAAGCACTGCCCCACTTTGCACTGCAACCCTGGTCTTCCGATGCCATCACCGAGCCGTTGCGTGCACTGGGACCTGAGGGCACCGCACGCCGTACCACTGTACTTTGCACTGCGGCCTCGACGCCAGCACTCCTGACTTCAACTGCACGAAGTTCGATCTGCAACACGTGTGACTTCAAGAGCCCGACGACTCCTGCATCGACCGCAGGAACAGACACCGACTCTTCGAGGCCCATCGTGATGTCACCAACACCCTACATCTTGCGGGTCTTTCTGACACCGTAGCTGGCCTGCGACGCCACTGTCAGCCAGAACTGTTTTGATTTTTTGTCACGACGCCGTGATAGCCCCAGACGGAGCTATTGAATACAACAGTATTTTTAAGTCTCTTTTTGCTTAGTGACAGAACTGTGGTTTTGGTCTGATTTGGGGTCCTTTTGTAGTGTTTTCACTGCATTACTGCTGGTTATGTGCAAATGCTTAACACACTGCCTCTGAGACAAGCCTGATTGCTCGTGCCAAGCTACCAAGTGGGTGGGCAGGGGTTATTTTAGAAGTGTATCACCCTTATCCTGACTAGGAAGGGTTCCTACTTGGACAGGGTAACAACCTGCCAACTAGGGACCCCCATTTCTAACAATACCAAGTACTGCCAATAGATGCCATGCATTTGCAAAAATAATTAATTTTCAAATTTGAAATAGTTTCTTATGACTGCCTTATTTGCGCAGTCTAATAGAAATTTGACCGGTGTGATGGACTCCCATTGGGTGTTCATGAAAAGTGGTTCAATAACTCTTAGTGACTCCTATGGATTACTTGAATATAATGTCTCCAGTTCTGTGGTTTCCTGTATCTCTGTGAGGACCTGGGATCTCAAGAAATGAGCTGCAAATTTAGATAGGGGCTCTACGTCTCACCCAGTGCTTGATACCGTAGGTCTTCTGGGTGGTGGATGCGGACTCTTGTGGACCTTGGACAGTATGTAAAAATAAACTGGTGTTGCTTTTCACACTGAAAGTGAGCATCATGTTTTGTGATCCAGTGATTTTCTTCTGCTGACTTCACCATATATTGGATAAATTCCTTAACCTATTGAGGGCAGAGGGGTTGGGTGGGGTGGAGGGTTCTCTTTCCAATTTCTTGTAGTTTCTGGTTATCTTTAAGTAAATTTAAACGTTAATTCCTGTACATTTGTTTAGGCATGACCATAATCGCACCCCCCCTTTCTTAACAGGTTTGATCAGCATAGCATCCACTTTTGATAGTTTGGTAAGTACATCTTGTTTAGCTCTAGTTAGGTTATGAAAAGAGTAGATTCTTTATTCAGGAGATCTGTCATGCCAACTGCCTGCTCAAATGTTGCTAACAATTCATATGGCATAATTGAAGGAAGTGGGTTGAACCAGGATTTCTTACGTAATCCTATCTTGGTTTCACAATCCACTTTTGTTTGGTCACTATTCCCTAAGAATGTTTTTAGTTTGACTTTTCTGAAGAATTCTGAAATCTCTGCGAAGATTGAATGTGTCTGCTTTGAGGAGTGGGGGAAAAAAATCCAAGCCGCTTATTGAATTACTTGAAGGGGCAAGGGGAACTCGTTCCTTAGTTAAATTAGAAGTGCTATGGCGACCTATGACTTTTTGATGATATATCCCTATATTATTCTATGACTGCACAAAAATGTTTTTGTTTATATTGTTCCTTATGACTAATGTATGATTGTCGCTTTCCTTCTCCTTGTAATATTCTTTGATTGTCTCTTTCTTCTTTTAATCTATTATATGGTTGATGTATATTCTATTATTTTTTTTGCTTTTCTGTATTCATGTGTCACTTTTGATGATGAAAATAAAAAAATAAAAAAGGAACCTTTGTTGACATCATCAGGATTATCTGACCCCCATCGTACGTTTAGTAAATTAGGTATTACCCCATTCTGATGAGTAACTCTTTAGAGAAAGTATCAATATGATCTATACCCATGGGTTGATAATCCAGTTTTGAATAATGGACTGTGCCATCATGCAAAAAGCATGTCTGATCTATTTGGAATTCAGTTTGTCATTATTCTTTATCTTCATTAGAAATGATTCAGATAGTTTATTTCTTGCTGTCTGTATAATGAGCACCAAAAAACCCCTAGTGCACTTCCAAGTCACTAGGGACCAGATCTTCCTAAATTCTGCATCCTCCTGAAAAATGTGTGGTTCATTGGTCACGATAAGACCCCTGGGTGTTTTTATTTCTTCAGAGATACATAGTCATCATGGTGCAGTGGAATCGTTTTTTTTTTATATGTGATCTTTTTAAATATGATGATTCTGTGTCATTTATGTTTTTAAAAGTTTGCTTTAAAGCAGTGTCTATTAACACATAAGGATACTGGGAAAAGTCCCAGTGTCTGGAGGGTTAAAGAGGAAATCTTACTCTGAGTATATCCTCCCTTCAAAACATTCATCTAAAAAAATACTCCAGTTGACCGATCAGTGGTCAGAGTTGCTACTATATTACCCGTGTCAAAGGACAGGGAAGAAAAAATTAGTGGGGCCTCTCTAGTGGAAGGTTGTGCTAGTCACAATCCTGTGTCAGGGAAAGAGCACTTCTTGTTTTAATTACCCTCACACACCCTAGAGGTGTCATGCTTCATCATCGGGTCACCCCGACCCCTAAAAGTCGGGGTGGGCTCAACCACAGTGTTGGGAGCTCTTTGGATAGATGAAGGTAGGGGGGTTAAAGATAAAATACCTCAGTCAGACCACCAGTTTCCCATTATTCTTGGGTCTGTCTGGGTCAATAAAAATCTAAAATCGGGTCTTGTTAGGGTATTATGGTCCTAAGACCCTAGTGCCGACATGTTTCAGTCCTGTGCGGCCATAAAGGTCCCGGACTTTCTTCAGGACAAAGGGAGAACCCCCTATGTGAGAGCTACTACAGGATGGGAAGTCCCTATCATCTCTGTGAAGCAAGGGCAGAGTAGCTACTCCTCGCGGTGTGTGAAATGTATGTGTGTCTGTGTACTGCCAATCTCCATCTGAAAGATTAAATCGGGGACAGACACACCATAAAAAAACACATTAAAAAACGTTCCATCAGTGCTTCATACCCAATCGGTGTATGGTGGTAGTGTGGTGAGTAGCATGCTAACAATTGTGTGCATGCCTCTGTTTGAGAAGTCCCCTCATTGTGCCATTCATCCTAGGTAGTTCTGTGGCATACTAGTTATATGTGACAGACCTTGTAAAGTGGCGATTTTACTCGCATTCTAACACTATCTGCGTGTGAGTCTCGCTATCAACAACAACATTGCACCAATGAAAAACAGTCTCAGATTGCAGCAATTAGCGTACCGCCTCGTAAAATAGTATTGACTTTATAAACACCATGCACATATATGCACATTCATTCAAATCAAAATATACTTTATTCGGCTTTAAAGTTAAAACCATAAAAGTTACACAATTCCATACGATACAATAGATGACAATAAAAACAAAGGGAATTAATCCTATAGAAAAAGCAGCAGTGTGTACATCTTGTGCAAAAAAATAATCAAGCGGAAAAAGTACACAATGAAGGTTGCCTACTAACATTAAAGATTTACTAGCTCTCCATACAGATTCTAGATCTCAATGAAGATTTCAGAAGGCCTACTATAAAAGATACACATTCTGGTTTCAACAATTGTAAATGAAAAAGAGCTGGACGGACCTGGATAAAATTCAACTTTTTTAAAAGAGGTGTTAAAAAATATCTGCGAGGTACTTCATAAAATTTACAGAAAAACATCAAGTGTAGCAAATCCTGAGGAGACAATCCGTCGCAGCCACAGGATGCTAACACCTGACCTCTGCAACTCCTTTTGGGGCAGCAAGCAACAAATGAAAATAATCTAAACTAAACCTGACCAATAAAAATCGTTCATGAGATGAAAGTGGCCACAAAAGATAGGGCTCAATGGATGGCGATGTTTTGAGCACCATGTGTTTGCGGACACTCGATTTTCCAATTTCTGTAGAATCTCTACCGAACCTTTTTAGGGTAGTGAATGTATACTTTACAAATTCCACATCCTTCAAAGTAATAGAATCAGGGTTTATAAAAAAGTTTGGCCGTCCCAGCTCTTCAAAGCAATCCTTAATGTATTTTAACTATGGGATGCATGTCATATGGTCGAGGCTCATGATTTCTCTTAATATCTGGTGATTGAGAGCTAGATCTTTATTTAGCCAGCAATTGAGCCAGAACAACATTGGACGCATAGCCAAAATATCCCCTATAAATGGCAACCCCAATTCTTCGTGTACCACCAGATTTGATGTTCCGCTAGGCACTCCTAAATGACGTTTCAAAAAAACATTCTCAGCCACCTGTAAAGCGTCAGTTGATACATAGCCCCAGATTTCACATCCCATAGCTGGCAACGGCAACACTTTTAGCCTGATGTATTTTCACCATTGCCGCTATTGGGCGCTTACCCATCTTCGCGGCAAAGTTAAAAATCGCGGCGTTCGCCCTTGTTACCTCCCCTTTTTTCCTCTTAATCAAGGGCCCCCAGCTTAACCGATCATCTACCAAGATACCCAGGTAAGAGAATAACGTGGTCACCGGAACATTCTCATTACCCACTTTGAAAGGGTACTGTTTCTTCGGTCGAATCCCGACCTGCATTATGTAAGATTTAGAGTTGTTGACTGCAAGATCACGATCTTCCATGAAGCTCCGGAATGTATCATGTAGGGTCTGTAATCCCCTTGCCGTCCTGGTGACCAGGACCGTGTCGTCCGCATATAGCAGGACGGGCAGACCCTGTCGCCCCACGTAAGGGAGATCGGCCCCTGTGTTTACCAGAGTTTTTTCCAGGTCATTAATATAGAAGTTAAATAGGAAGGGGGCCAGGATACAACCCTGCCTAACCCCCCTCTCTATTCCCTGGATACTCGAAGATCCTTGGCAAATCTAATGTTGGCCTTAGTGTCCCTATGTAGATCCCCCAGGAAGTCAACCAAATTAGCCTCCAACCCCATGGCCCTCATGGATTGCCACAATTTCCCCCCCGATTAACACAATCGAAAGCAGAGGAAAGATCCATGAAGGCCATGTAGATTGTACCTTGGCCGGCGATTGTGTACTTCCCCAGGATCATATACAGGTTAAGGCACTGAGCCAAGGTGGACCGCCCTGGTCAAAGCCCGTACTGTATTTCAGAGATGATCTTATTCTCTGCCGCCCAGGAGGATAATCTTCCCTGTAGCACCCCACCCACAACCTTAACCACGGAATCAAAAAGGGAGATCGGGCGATAACAGAGTACTTTTGCGATCGCCCTTCTTGAAGACCGGCACGATCGTCGAGGTGCCCCAAGAATCCGGGCAACCGGTCCTCACCGCTGCATTAAGCACCGCCATGAGGACTGGGGCCCAAAGGAGTGAATTTGCTTTAAAAAGGTCCGGTGGAATACCATCTGGGCCTGGGGCTTTGTTGCATGAGAGCCCTGAGATGCCCTTCTCCACCTCTTTCTGTTCGAACATTAATGGGGCATTGGAGTTAGCCCTGCTGAGGGATTTATGGTAAACTGTGGGGCAGGTGAAGATAGCTTGAAAGTGAGACACCCATTCATCCTCAGTTATATTGGTGCCTACATCTCCAGCCCCCGCCCTTTCAAATAGAGGTCGGTTAATAATACCCCAGAACCTTGCACTGTTCCCCAAGGTAATAGCATCTAAAGGGTCTCTCCACATTTCCTCCCTCAATTCACCCTTAAGGGTGGCCAAAGTCCGTTTGTACTCTAGACGCCGAGCACAAATCATATGTTGTGGTTTCTAGGGGTAACATTTAGAGCCTCTTTTTTTTTTGATAATCAATTTTATTAAGATTTCAATGTAACCAAACAAACAGCACCATTCAGAGTTACATCGCTTGCGAAATGTCCAGGGTAAGCGCAGTTCACATTGATATAAAAGGGTGATGCAAATCAAAGGCCCATATCCCTAGAAGCATTCCATAGACCCTGCCGGCCCACCTTAAAATTCTATCACCCCCACCCACTTCCCCCACATTCTGCGAAATTTCCCGGGGCATTCCCAGGCCACATACAGAGGTCGTTCCTGGACGGCACACCAGTCCAACCCCCTACGCCAGCGCGCCAATGTTGGTGCTGTAGCCGTCAGCCAATGGGCAGCGATATCTCTCTTAGCTACCACCAAGGCCGTGCTAAGAAAAAGCTCTGCTACCATCCAGACCGTCCGTTATGCCCAATAGAATACACGCTGGACCCATAGGGACCTCCCAGCCCAAGACCTCTGTCAATTCCCCTGTTAAGGACTCCCAATACCTCTGCATCGCGGGACAAAGCCACACCATGTGATAAAAATCTGCGCTGGGATGCGAGCAGCGGGGGCAAAGGGCATCCGACCGGAGCCCTGCGCTGTGAAGGCGCAGCGGCGTATGATAGGCAGCATGCAGGAAGTAAATTTGGACCAACCGAAGCCGTGCCGAGACCGTGATTATTTAGGGGCCCATCAAGGCATCTCTCCAGTCGGCATCCTCTAGCACCCCAAGCCAGCCCTCCCACCTCTCCCGGAGGTGAGAGAGGGAGTTGGGGGTATTATTAGTGAGTGATCGGTATATTCTGGAAATCCCCCCTTTCCCCAAATCACCAGTCATAATCTGCGCCTCCGGCGGACTGTACTCCGGCAAGGAAGTACCATCTGAGATGTACGAGCGAAGGGCATGGTGCAGCTGCAGGTAGCGGAAAAGTTGGGAGGGGTGCAGAGAATGCCTGGCCTGTTGGACCTGAAAGGAGTGCAAGTGGGTACCACTCCAGACATCGCCCAACAGGGATATCCCAATGAGGTCCCATTGCCGGAACCCTATCAGGGACGCCACCTCCCCGAGCCGGGTGCCACACCAAAGGGGGGTATATTGCGTCAGTCTGCCCGACCAGCGGGTGTGGCGCAATGAGGCCCGCCAAGCCAAGAACACTCCACGAGTAACCTCAGGGAGAGCCTGAGGGACAGCCGCACCATAGAGCATCCCCTGGAGGGAGGCGAAGCCCAGAGTGTGCAGTTCCAGGCGATACGCCGGATCGGACCATCCGCTGATAAACCAGTCAAGAAGCGTGAGTAGTCGGGTCGCTAAATAGTACAGATAGAGGCTCGTCAAACCCAGGACCTCCGTCAAAAGGCGGAAAGCGGCACCGGGCCAGGGCCAACCTAGACCTCTTCCCCCCCACCTCCCCCCCCACCCCCCATAAAAACTTTGTGATCAGACCATCCATCTCCCGGAACCAAGACCTGGCAAACAAGAGGTGTGTGTTTTGAAGCATGTAGAGAAAACGGGGTAAAATCATCATTTTGAAAAGGGCTATCCTTCCCAGAGGGTTTAGGGGCAGAGTACGCCATTTCGAGAGATCCGCACGGACCCTTTTGACCAGCGGGGTGACATTGAGCGACCATGCAAGTTCGGGGAGAATGGCTACCCAGATCCCCAAGTACTTGAAGGACTGCCTTCAAAGGGGGATCGTCGATTGCCAATCAAAGCATTCCCGCGATACATGCAGGGGGACCAACACGGACTTAGCCGGATTGAGCCCTAGGCCAGAGGTACATTCGAAGAAGCTAAGCACCCGGAGGCATCGGGGTCCCGACTGGGCTGGATCAGCCAAAACAGCAGGACGTCATCCGCATAAAGTGCGATTTTGTCCTCCGCAAAGCTTGAGGGAGTGATCACCATGAATCAGGCAGGCAAGGGGCTCCATAGCCAGAGCGAAGAGGAGTGGAGAGAGGGGGCACCCCTGTCGTGTACCACGGCGAATGGGGAAAGGATGAGATAAAGCTCCATTGACCAGGACCTGCGCCCGGGGGTCGCTGGTACAGCGTCTTCACCAGCTTGCGAAAGGGAGCACCAAAACCCATCTGCTTCAAAACATCTTCCAGGTAACCCCAATTGACCGAATCAAAAGCCTTCTCGAAGTCTACCAGCAGGAGAGACAAATATGGGGACAGCCGGTGCCGGTTCGCGAGAGCAAGATGAAGGCGTCTGAGACAATGTCTGGTGCCTCCGAGAGGCATAAATCCACACTGGTCCGGATGAACCAGTGTGGCTAGGTGGGGTCGTAGGCGGTTAGCCAGGATGGAGGCGAAGATCTTAAGTTCAGTGTTGATGAGCGAGAAAGGACGATAGTCCGAACAACAACTCGAGGGGGGTTGAGACTTAGGGATTACTACAATGGTCACCAGGTCCATCTCCGGGCGAAAGGAGCCACACTCCTGGTAGGGAGGGAAAGGCCAGGCGCCCGCACCGAGTATAGGGTAGTGTAATAAGTTGCGAAGCACTGAGCCACTGCCAACGGGGCCCGTTGGATCCCACCACTCGCGTCCACCACTTCCGGTATTATACGATTGGCCATGGGGTAGGTGGCCAGGCGATGGAGGAGTTTCCCATTTTTATCTCCCCAGCCGTACACTCGGGCCACCGAAGAGTGCCAAAGGAGTTTGGCAGCTTCCATCGAGGTCTGCCTGATCTCGTCCCTCAGGAATGCAAGCCTCCTATTCTGGGCTTCATCCCTGTCCACGGGCTGGAGTGTCTCAAGCTGGGCGACCTGCGCTTCAAGAAGCGTGACCTGGGATTCCCGGGCGAGCTTAAGCTGGCCCTTCGCAAATCCTTGGATGGTGGCCTTGCCAGCCTCCCAGAGAGTGCGAGAGGAGGACACCGAGCCCTGGTTTGTAGTGAATTAACGTTGGAGCTCGGTACCAACACTGTCCCTGAACTTACCGTCCTGGAGGAACCAGGCGTTGAGCCGCCAAAATGGGCGGGAGGATTGGGGGAGGGCGCCCACACGGAGGGTCACCGGAGAATGATCTGAAAGGCCCCTGGGAAGGATAGAGACCGTTTGAGTCGCCCGACAATCCAAGGCCGGCAGGAAAATATAATCTATGCGCGCATGGGTGTGGTTCGAGGCTGAGGTGTGAGTGTACTGCCGCGCAGTCGGGTGCCAAGGTCTCCAGGCATCTCCGAGCCCCAGGCCGGCAGCCCATGTCTTGAGGAGGCCAGATTGGGTGGCTCTGGAGGTGGAGGAGGGGGACGTGAAGTCATGGACAGGGTCCATAACCGCATTAAAGTCACCTCCCACCACGGTCAGTCCCAGGGGTAGGGCAGCAATCACAGGGGCAAGCCTATGGAGTGTGGGAGCCAGCAGGGCTGGGGGGCGCATAAACCACTACCAAGTTAAGGGGAGGGTCCCCGAGGGCCCCTTCTAGAAGAACAAAACAACCCTGCGGGTCATGCATCACTTTACGCGCTACTAAGAGAAGAGCCCGGCACGCCAGGATAGCCACTCCTCTCGAACCACTATTGAATCCAGAATGCCAGACAGCTCCAAAGCCATAGCGCGCAAGGAAGGGGCAGTGGTTGCCTAGTAGGTGGGTCTCCTGAAGCGGGAGCACATCCACAGCCTGATGCTGAGCGTATTGCAGGACGGCAGTGCGCTTAATCTTGTCCAATAGGCCATTGACATTCCAGGACATGATATGGAGCGAGGACGCTCTGCTAAATTCGCCAGACATGAGGGGACCTTGCAGGAAGCCGGACCATCGGCCCGTATAGTGGAGCGTGCGGGGATAACGCCGAGCTCAGAGCCAGTGGACTTGGGAGCATGTCAATGTGCGGGATGCGTTCACCCAGATATAGTGTGCCAGACTTGGTGCAGAGAGCAAGAGAAATAAAAACCAAAACAAACGAGAGCCGGAGCTCCAAACCCCCCCAACCCCCCACCCTACACTTCAGGAACGGAAGCATCTGTCGCCCAACAGTAAACAACGAAGCAAAAAACTAAACTAAAACGCTTGGTAACAAGGGAGCATCGTGGAGGACCCCTCCTCATAGCAGGATGTACAAGCCAGATATCAGCAGTCGTCAGAGGACCATAAGACTAGGTACAAACAATTAAAACCTTTCATAGCTGGAACTAGAGACACCGACATCCCCACCCGGCCTCAGTCCGGCCCTGGGAGGAGCATCGGACTACGGGACAGATCAGTGTCCGGGAGGTCCAGCAAGTATGGGCGAGGCGGCCCGGGCATCAGAGCGGCCCCAAGAGCCGGAGCGCCGCTCAGAAGAAGCCATCTCCCCAGTTGGTCGCGGTGTGCGGCCCTGCTGAGGGCCCGCCGGAGAGTCGGAGCGGGTGCGCCGCGGCCGGAGGGTTGGCATGTTCTGATGAGTGCCCTCTCTATCACTGGGTGGCGCTGGGTCTCGTGCCTTCAGCTTCATCGGCCGCTCCTCTGTAACCCATGCCCAGGCCTCCTCAGGCGTATCGAAGAAGAAGGATTTATTCTGGAAGAGCACTCGCAACCGAGCTGGAAAAAGGAGCCGATACTGAATGTTCAGCGAGCACAACTTTTGCTTGACCTCTCCGTACGAGCGACGCTGGGACTGGACCTCGCGAGTGTAATCAGGGAAGACCAATATAGTCATGTGATCGTAATTGAGAGGCTGTTGTTTCCGAGACTCCGCCAGGATAGCGTCTCTGTCTTTTTAAAGTTGAGGATACGCAAGATGATGAGTCTAGGAGGCGCGCCTGGCCACGGATGAGGAGCCAGCGATCTATGTGCTCTTTCAATCGTAAACCAGGGGGAGAGAGAGCCCTCAGGCATTCAGGAGCGTATCCAGCGCTCCACGAATTCCGCCGTCCGACCCTGCTCCACGTCCTCCGAAAAACCAACAAGGCGGAGGTTGTTGCGGCGGGCCTGATTCTCAGCGTCCTCCGCCCGACGGTGCAACTCCTGCTTGCGGGCCTGAAGTTGGGTCATCTGAAGTTTAGGCTGGTGGACATCATCCTCCACAACGGCGACTCGAGACTCGGCCTCCGTAATCCGGGCAGTGGCATTGCGGAGGTCCTGTCGGATCAGGGTCTTGTCCACGCGGACCTCCGCGATCTTCCCCTCAACTGAGGACTGAGACATATGGATCGCCTGGAGGATGGTAGAGAGGTCTGTTGCAGCCGGAGGGTCCTTGTCCGCAGGCCCACCCGTGGCCCCAGCCACAGCGGTGGTGAAGCGATCAATCTTAGTTTGGGTGGCGGGCGTCTTGGGTACTTTGTCTCTGACCATGGCTGCCTGTGGGCAAAGAGAGGGTAGAGCGCGGGCTCCCGGACCAGAGTGTCCAGCAAGCGAAGGAAGGTAGGTGAGATAAGGAGGGGGGACACGGCACGTCCAGGCACACCTATAACTCCGGTCCGGGGCCCATCCAAATAGCGGGCAGGGCCAGGTATCGCAATCCGCAGGGGGCGGGAGCAATGGCCTCTGGACCAAGTAGAACCGCAGGCCCTAGGCCCGCAACCAGAAGACAGAACAGCTGGGGGCAGGGGCAGCAGAAGGCCCGGTTCAGGAGTCCCACTCCAGGTACCAGCAACACTTTCTCCCCAGAGTCAATCAGCAACGTCACCTCAGCAGTTCAGAAGCCCAGTCACCAGGATCCGGGAGGGCGTATCCGCAGCAGACGAGCCAGGAGGAGGCAACAGGTCGCCCATCCACAATGTCCTCGCCAGACCCAACTCATTTGCAATCCAGGCGTGCGGGGGAGGGCCGCCCACAGTCACACCAAGGCCCCCCGCCGCCGTCAGGACTCACCACGCTCCAAGGTCGCCACCCGGTGGGTCCGCACCTCCGCCAGACCACCAGCCAGCAGCAAGGATCTCTTACCCCCCACCACTCCGGCTCCCCGCCGCCCGACTCGGCAGCCGGTGTCATGGCAGCGCAGCCGGGGAACCGAGTCGCCGCCGTAGTCAGCACCGCTCACAGAGAAGCCAAGGGCAGGTCAGGGCCATCCCGCGGCCACCGCGCCGGACCAAGAGGCAGCCAGTAGGGCCTCTTTTAATTGTCTCGCTGCCTTAGAGCAGAGTAAATTTAACCATCTAGGATCAGGTGACACCGTCCTATGTGAAGGAACACGTAGGAGTGCCCCGACCTTGGTGATAATAACATCAAAAGCCTTAAGAACATCCCCCGAATCGGTATCAATTGACACACAAAAAGCTATTTCTGATGCACAAGACTCTTGGACTTTGCCATAAAAAGAATTCGGAGAAATCTGTGACCATTTTACATGGCGATTTCCCTCCACAGGTCTCACCATGCCCGGGGCTATCACCCTGGCTTGTGTTGATAGTAGCCTACCATCCAAGTACATACAGACGGGGTTATGATCACTAAAATCACTAACCATAATTGTGAACCTGCAAAAACTAGACTGTAGACCAGGGGAGATCAGGATATGGTCTATAAAAGAACCATTACTGCATCCTTTAAAAGAGGGGACGGGCTGTGCGCTAAAGGGAGCAGATAAAGTTATTGAAGATAACAAGTCAAATTCATTAAGCAAATTATTCAATACGTCCCCCTGGGCAGAGTGCAAGAAATTAAAACCCCGCATCCTGGCACATTCCAACTCAGCCATGCTTTTAATTTTAGGATCACCACAGGGATGAATATTGAAGTCCCCTGCCACCATGAATGAATACTTTCTTATATAGCGCATGGCTACCCTGGGCCATCCCAGCGCTGTGAGACCTGGAGGATGTTAGTAGACCTTCTTAAACAAGAACGTCTTTAGTTGCTTCCTGAAGATGGTAAGGTTTGATTCATGCCTGATATTGTCGGGGAGCTTATTCCAGAGTTTAGCCGCTTGTACAGAGAGTAGCCGGCCGCCCATCCGGGCGAGCCTCACCCTGGGCACTACGAGCAGATTACGATGATTGGATCTGAGAGATCTTATTGATTGTTGGCGCTGAAACCAAGGGTTCAGAATGGAAGGGCCCATGTTATGAATGGACTTATGTGCCAAACACATAGCCTTAAATACGATCCTCTCCTGAATTGGGAGCCAATGAAGAGTTCGAATTGAGGTCTTTGCTGAGCAACGTTTGGGGACTTTCATGACCAGACGTGCTGAGCAGTTCTGAACAGCTTGCAAAGTTTTTAAAGTGGCTGCTGATGTCCCCAGATATATGGCATTAGCGTAATCCAGTCTTGAAAGAATCAATGACTGGACCAGTATGCGTCTTGCTTCAAAGGGAAGAAGGTCAAGGACTTTTTTTAGTGATCTCATAAGACCATAGCAGGTTGCCGCCACCTTATTGGCCTGATGTTGGAAATTTAGAGTGGCATCCATCCATACCCCTAGGCTTTTTATTTTGGTCTTAGGCTTAGGAGGGGTTCCCAAACAACTGGGCCACCAGGGGTCCAGGTTGATCGGAGCTTTAAAGCCCAACATCATGATGTCTGTTTTGGCTCCATTTAGTTTTAGGCAGGAGGAAGTCATCCATTCCAGGACATTGGTGAGACACGGGGTTAGATTGTTAAGCCCATGATGTGAATTATTGTCCCTTGCCAAAGAAACAACCAGCTGCGTGTCATCGGCGTAGGTGACAAGCTGAATTCCCCAAGAAAGCACCACATCAGCCAACGGTCTCATATAAATGTTAAAGAGTGTAGGGCTGAGTGATGATCCCTGGGGAACGCCGTAACTCAAATGCAACTGGTTTGATGACACCTCGTCCTCGAAGACGGAGAAATACCTGTCCGATAAAAAGGAGTGCAGCCATTTGAGAGCCAATCCTGATATCCCTGCAAGACGAAGCCGATGTAGCAGGAGAGAGTGATTTACCGTATCGAAAGCTGCGCTGAGGTCCAATAGGACCACCGCAGCGCAGCCTCCAGCATCCACAATCCTCCTGGTAGCCTCGACTACCGCCACCAGCGCTGTTTCGGTACCTTGCTTGGGTCTGAAACCAGTCTGAGAAGAGTGAAGGGCACCCGAAGATTCAACAAAAGAAGAGAGAACCTGGTTAACGTGCTTTTCAGCTATTTTGCTGAGACTAGGTAACAATGAAATAGGTCTATAGTTGGCCAGGCCTTCTGGGTCCGACTTAGGTTTTTTTAGTAAAGCACGTACCTTTGCTCTCTTCCAGTTCGGGGGAACCTCTCCTGAGGTCAAAGATGAATTAATGACCTGCATTATAATAGGGCAGACTGTTTTCGAGACCAGTTTGAGTACTGCCGGTGGAACGATGTCCTGAGGCGAGCCCGATTTTAAGTTGTTAAGATGACGTTCCACCGTAGCAAGATCTAATAGCGGAAAAGCCATGAGATCATCGCCTGAATTAGGGGCAACTACCTCCGAGCTTTCAGTAACATTCTCCAATTTATCAGGCGTGTGAGGGGTTGTTGGAAAACTAGTGTAGATATTAGATACTTTGGCCGCAAAAAAGTTGGCTAATGCCTCACAATGTTTCTGAAGGTCCGGTGGAGGGTTGATGATCCTAGGAGTAGCAACCAGTGATTGAAAGACTTTAAAATCTCTCTGGTGGAATTATCTGCCTCTGAAATTTTTGTTTGATAGTATTCTGCTTGAGTGAGTTTAAGTAGTTTTTTATAAGACCTGAGGGCTGTTTTATATTCAGTTTTTGCAACGGGAGAAAAGACTTTCCTCCATTTCCTTTCTGCCTGTTTGCAAGACTGCTTATGTTGTTTGAGATTATCAGTGTACCATGGATGTTTACTATGACCTTCACAATGGCGCATTTCTTTTTTTGGAAGGATGGTATTTAGAGTGTGGTTCAGCCAGTTGTCAAAGGCTTCATTAGCAGCCACAGGATCCTCAAAAAGGGAGGGTGGACAGGGCAGCTTCCCAGTCACTGACAGATAGTCTGGACCAGACTCGGCCGACTTTCTTTGAGAGGCTAACTTTATGGTTATGTATATCAGGCGACCAAGCAAAGGAAAGTAGGGCGTGGTCTGACCAGGGAATAAAGTGGGGCGACTCACACACTATGTTCTTGAGATTAGTGAAACAATGGTCTAACAGATGACCTGCTGTATGTGTGGGGGAAGTCACAATTTGATCCAGGTGTACTAATCCCAAGGTATCCAGCAGGCATTGAGTAGCAGCTGTATCTGTTTCATCAAGATGAATATTAAGATCACCCAGGATGGAAAAATTAGAGGAGCTGCTAATGGAAAGGGAGATTTTATCAAGAAGATTATGACAAAAGCTGTGATGGTCACCCGGAGGTTTATAAACCAAGATCCCTGAGAAGGTACTCGTGGGCGAAATGGAGATGGAAAAGCCAAGGCTCTCGCAGTCTGTAAGTGGGCTGTCTTGGGTTCTGCAACTAAATATATTCTTATAGATAATTGCCATACCTCCTCCGCGTCCTGTCTGACGGTCTTGTCTAATAATAGAGTAATTGGAGGGGAGGGCCTGAACTATATCCGGGTCCGATGATTCAGTGAGCCACGTCTCGGTTAGGAAGAGTATATCTGGGTCTCTTTCCTCTAGGATCAAGTTGATTTCTATTGAATGCTTCGGGAGGGATCTGCAATTTAACAGTGCAAATATAATAGGGGTGTTAATAGCTTTCACTGACTTAAGGGGGTTGCAGTGCAGTGCAGTGATGACAATGGGTGGATATGTCATCTAAAAGGGCCACCGGAGGGCATAATGATCTAGCGTGGTCTCTCAATGTCATCAGAAACTCACCATTATAAGCAAGTCTATTTGACAGTTGAGCTGACATGACTATGGTCCTAAGCACCGTCCTGCTCCGGCCTGGCACGGACGGGCTCAGACGGGCTTTCCTTAGGCGCTCCTTCGGCGCTCAAGGCGCTCCCGCCAACGCGTACGCTAACGCGTAGAGGGAACGTTTTAATTTATGCGTTTAGTGGCAGCGCGTGTAGCCCTACCTCCCAACAACTAGCCCGTCACCTCCTCCTACTCCCAAGATGGCCGCTGTCGTGTGTCGGCCCCTCTGGTCCCGAGTGCCCATCGTCACCAGGAAGCCTGCAGGGAGCAGCGGTATAAGGCGGTAGCCTTCAAGCGCCAAGAGCGATGTGCAAAATGCTCCGTAAGTGAGATGCAATTTTATTTAAAACACACAGAGAAATAAAATGATTAAAACTAACTGGCTCCCGGCTTTCCGCCTCAGGAGCAAACAAGTCCCTAGGTCTGACACGAGTGTTGTATCCTGCTTAATTTATGCGTTTAGTGGCAGCGCGTGTAGCCCTACCTCCCAACAACTAGCCCGTCACCTCCTCCTACTCCCAAGATGGCCGCTGTCGTGTGTCGGCCCCTCTGGTCCCGAGTGCCCAGCGTCACCAGGAAGCCTGCAGGGAGCAGCGGTATAAGGCGGTAGCCTTCAAGCGCCAAGAGCGATGTGCAAAATGCTCCGTAAGTGAGATGCAATTTTATTTAAAACACACAGAGAAATAAAATGATTAACACTAAGTGGCTCCCGGCTTTCCGCCTCAGGAGCAAACAAGTCCCTAGGTCTGACACGAGTGTTGTATCCTGCTTAATTTATGCGTTTAGTGGCAGCGCGTGTAGCCCTAACTCCCAACAACTAGCCCGTCATATGCAACAGGGCCACAGGACTGTCTTATGAAGCAGCCCAATTGGACAATCTTACACTCTCCCTGCGCACTTGTTGCATTATAAAAATTAATAATGCCCGTGCTGTCGTTCCCTCTCCTTAGGACGATTGCTTGAAAACAGTTATTATCCGTAGGGAGTTGCTGTATCCTACAGGGCACAGCCAACAATATATAGATCACCAGCCCACCCCTAGCTCTACCACATGAAGATGGGGACACAGGAACAAAGAAGGCTTTATAACCCTCCAAGAACAGGTTACAGTTCACAAGCCAGGTCTCCTGGAAACAGATCACAGGATATTGTCTGATGAACATCCATATAGGGTCCTGAAATTTTCCCGTCAGACCTGCAATGTTCCATGACAGGATATTGTACAAGTCTGCACTTGCGGTCATCCCTTGATGTATAACCGGTAAAGGCACCTCCTGCAAGGAGCTTGACTTCCCAAGTGTCTCCATGGCACTGGGCACAGCATTTCCCCTAGTGATATGTGGAGACCCTTGTTGGGGGTAATATATCCCCCACGGGCTCAGTGATCTTCGTTAGTCAGTCACACTCATCCAATCTGGATAAAACTGAGAATCTGTTAGATAACTCTACCCCAGTAACAGGCTGGTGCCCAGTCCACCGGGGATAACCCCCTGAGATAAAAGCTGGTTAACAGCCAGGTCCACGCGGGGTCTTTGAGACCACCTGTCACATGGGATACTAATATTTGGGCGCCTAGTATGGACTGCCTTGTAGAAAAAGCCCAGCGGGAGGACCTGGATACCAGAAACGTGCTGTGAATGGTCATAATAAGCATCCTGTAAAATTCTATCCACTAGGGAAGAGCTGTTAAAATTCACAACAATACAATCACCCCCGCCAGGTTTTCTCGAGCTCCCAAGCCAGCCCACCCGACGCACCATGATAATATTACATTCCACCATTGGGCCCACAGATGTATTAGTTGACAGCCAATGAGTAACCTTGTTTTTAAGTTGGCCGAGGTCCTCATTAGACCCTGGTTGAAGCGGAGGAACATTACCCAAAATTATTACAAGGGGTGTTGATTGGGGTGGAAGGTTGATAACCAGCAGATGCTGTGCAGCGTTTGACGGATGACCCTGCGTCACTTCTTTGAGAACCCGCACCCTGGGGATGAATAGGAGAGGGCACATTAGGGACATGTCTTTCACTTGGGGCATCAACCAACCCCCCCTAGGACTTTTGAGGCCACATTTTTGCCGCAGGGCTGATCTCCACTAGCAGGCCGAGGAGCTAGATCTGGCCCAGGCATGGACCTAAAACCAGGAGTCATGTTATCCCTGGACAAGTCCGAGGCCAAAGATTGAATAATTTGGGTGGATGGTACAGACCTTTTGTGTTCTACTAGAACTTTCTCTATTGAGTTTAACCTGTCCAAGATGAGGTTCAATTTGGCATCCAGCATACAACTCATGGTTGCCATAAAGGCTTCCATCATGGCCGGTTGAACTGTATTTACTACTGGTGCTACCGATACCAGGCTGGCTTAGTATATATATTAGGCTTGATTTTTAGCTTGACTACCCATGGGCTTTAATTTTCTTTTTGCACTCCCAGATGCCCTATGAACCATCCTTGCTTGTTGTGGGGGGCCATCATTAGTATAAACTTTTTGGGATTTATAATTATTAATGCCACCGGTCTCAGTCGTGTGTGTAGGGGCACCATTCTCCTTAACAACAATAGCAACATCGGGGGAAAGTGGCCTATAGGGGGGCCACACCAGAGGTTCCATGTAAGGGAAGTGAGGCTTCGTTAGGCTGTGAGTCAATACCCAGCCCTAGGGACAAGGGTAGACTTGGTGTTTCCATAACAGGGCTAATACGGCCAGCCACATGTGAAAATAGACCATTTAAAGGAGATCTAGAGAGACGCCTGTTCACTAATTCGATCTCCTTGTCTATAACTAAAGCATGGTTGTGGCACTAGCCCTAGTTACAGCTTTAGAACCATCTTGACTAACTTGAGTCTTCCGCCTCCCCATTGCACAATAGAGAGATAAGCCCCCCAAAACTGAAGCAGGAATATCAACACAGCACTTAATACAGAGGTTAAAATGAGAAAAACCATATCAACCTAAGAAAAAAAAAAGTTACTGGGCCCTACCATACAGCAGAGCCCGTTTAAATGAAATTGCCTATACACTTCTCCTAATGCCCCTCCACAGGAAAGACAAGGAACCAGTCCAATAAATTCAATTAAATCCCACCTTTGCGAGCGCAACAATAAGAATCAAGGAGGGGGGGCTCAGCCCGGCCTCCTTCGGCCCCTGAGGGGCACAGATGAGCCTGCCCTTGACCCGGGCTTTGCCCGGGCGCGTCCCGCGAAGCTGGAGCCGCGGGTGAAGTTATGCGCCTCCTGGCGCGACAATTGCAGCGGCAGCAACGGGAGCAGTCTGGGGGCTGTAGTCCTTCCCCGCAAGCAGGCAAGTAACAGGCAGGCTGTGTAGCGCGGGTCCCGCGTAGCGGGAGCCGCAGGTGAAGTTATGTGCCTCCTGGCGCAAGAATTGCAGCGGCAGCACCGGGAGCAGTCTGGGGGCTGTAGTCCTCCCCCGCAGGCAGGCAGGCAAGTAACAGGCAGGCTGTGTAGCACGGATCCCACTCCACTAGTCAAATGAAGAAAAAAAGGGAAGACAAAGGGAGGGCAGGGGTAAATTCTTCTTATTGCAGAGACTGCGGTAAGTTTGAATTCAGCGTTGCCCCCATAAACAAAACACCTTCTCGTTAATTAAAAAAACAAATGGAAGGGGAGAAAAAGGAATCACAGCGTCAATCAAAAAAAACCCTGCTCAAAGGAAAAAAACCCTCGCCCTATATACATAACCTGCTCTTATGCAGATTCTGTTAATACACCCAACCCCCTCATAAGCTATTTCAACTGACTTCAGATACCACCACGTATCGTACCCTCCTAAACACGTGCGGCAGTACCGGAACTTTAGGACTTGCTGCATTTGTCTACCCCCCCGGTCTTTGTGTGTCCAATTTAAACATTGAATCAGCAAGACCTGTCTTAACTTATTTATTACTCTCTATGAATATTCTCTGCCTATAGAGACCTCTGTATTGTCGCGTCTTTTTTTCTAACTTTTTACCCTCTCTTAAATCAATTACATGGGCACCGAGACAAACTTATGTGCTGTTGTCTCGTATTTCACACGTTTTACCATCTCTTTAATAATCACACGAGCTCCGAGACTACCTCTATTGTACCGAGTACTGGGCCTGAACTACAGTTCCCATGTATGTATGTGTATGTATTTTCATTTATAGAGCGCACTGTAACCCTACGGGCATCCTGGCGCTAAAGACACAGTGAAAAAACTTAACAGCAACTAACAGAGGACAAAAAAGCCCAAGAAATTATGTTCTGGGGGAAGAGCCAGGTCTTAATCTGCTTACGAAACAGTGTCAGTTCCTGAATCTGTCTTGGCTCTAAGGGAAGACTATTCCATAGACGGGCGGCTGCAACGCTGAACGCTCGTCCCCCCAGGGTAGATCTCTTTGTCTTTGGAATGCTGGCCAGCCTGGCAGCCGAGGAGCGCAGGCTGCGCGTGGGGACATACCAGCCAAATAAACGTTGCAGCGTTCCAGGGCCAAGCCCATGTAGAGCTTTAAAAGCTATGCACAGAGACTTAAACAAAATTCTCTGTTGCACAGGGAGCCAGTGTAGCTCTGTTAATGCCTTAGTGCTAGATGCTTTGCGCGGTCTCATTAGGGTAAGCTTTGCAGCTGCTGCCTGTATACGCTGAAGTCGCCGAATCAGGTAGCCAGGGGACTCAAGCAACAGGGCATTGCAATAGTCCAGACGAGTAAGAATAGTACATCGGACCACTGTGTCTCTAACTTCAAAAGGAAGAAGAGGTAAAACTTTGCGAAGGCCTCTAATGATCATATGACAGCTCGAGACCACTTTATTAACAAGCTCAGCTTCTCATTGAAGCAGACCCCCAGATTACGCACAGTCTTCACAGGGACCAGAGGGGTGTCCAAGGGAAGAGGCCAAAAATTAGAAGGCAAGGCCTGTGGCACTTTACCCACTGCACAGTGCAGAATCTCAGTTTTCGCGCTATTGAATTGCAAAGCATTATTTTTCAGCCAAGACGCCATTTCTGTCATACATTTATGGAAATTGGTTAAGGGAGCCGCATGATCCCCCTCCAGGGAAACGATCAATTGTGTATCGTCAGCGTAATTGACCGCCCTGATGGTATTAGATTTAATAATTTCAACCAGTGGTCGCATATATACATTAAACAGGACCGGACTGATTGAAGATCCCTGAGGGACACCATGTTTGTTAGGCAAGAAATCGGATTGATACGGAGGCAGAAATACTGCCTGCCGTCTATCCGATAGATAGGAACGAAGCCACTTCAAGGCCAGATTTGCGACTCCCACCTCCTCAAGCCTTTGCAAAAGAGTGTCATGGCTTACCGTATCGAATGCGGCGGATAGGTCTAGCAATATCAATGTTACAGATTGACCCTTATCCGCACGCATCCGAAGATCGTCTAAAACGGTAACCAGTGCGGTTTCGGTCCCGTGCCCGGGGCGGAAGCCAAACTGATTTTCTTCCAGCTTGTAGTTGCTCTCCAGGAAACCCGAGAGCTCCTGACTAACCAGGCGCTCTACTATCTTAACCGGGAAAGGCAACAGGGAGATAGGTCGATAGTTCCCGTAGCAAGAGGGATCCAGCGATGGTTTCTTCAACAGGGGTGAGACAAGCGCATCCTTCCAGCAAGACGGAACCACCCCGCTACTGAGTGATTGACTAACAATCTGGTAGTTGCGGAAAAGTCTCAGAACCCAGTTCCTTCCAGAATCTCTGAGGGATAGGATCCAACGGAGAGCCAGAGCACACTTCTTTGGCCAACCTACTGAACTCCTCCTCGGAGGGGCAAGTCCAGTGATCAAGGAGAGGCCCTACCAAAGACAGTTTTTCCCCAGGGTCCGTCCAGCCGGAATGGTTAACTGTCAATGATTCCACCCCAACCCTAGTGCTTAACAGTGGGTCAGGTTGCAGACCCTCAATAATTCCTTTGATTTTATTATGGAAGAAGGCTGCCAACCCATCACATAACTCCTGTGAAGGAGTAATCTTGTTACCCATGTTGGTGATGTCTCTCAGAATGTTAAAAACACATTTCACACTATTAGGTGCCTTTAATATTAAGTCTGCAAAAAACGACGCCTTAGTGGTAACTATAGCTTTTTTGTATCTGGCTAAAAGATCCCTCCAGATAATTTTGTCATTATCTGAGTAATACCGTTAGTCAAAAAAAGGAAGATCTCCCTTGGATCTATATATGCCAACAATCATTCAAACACACAAAACTTTAAACAAATGGCAGGGTAAGAATCGGCATCAATGAAACAAACAAGCTACAAAATAGTTTATTTATTAAAATAAGTCACAATGATATCCCACAAAGCGAGCAGTTGTACACATCAGTTAAAAAACAGTTGAAAAACAATTTCTCAAACATGTAAACAAATTAAAATCAATGGAAATTTACATATGAAAAAGTGGCACACAATGTAACAAAGCACCAACAGTAATAATCAATGTCAATACATAATTGAATAATTCATAAAAACAAAGAAATTGGGAAAAAGAAGAACGAAGAGGGAAATTATTCCTACTCAACGAAGAAAATCGCTTAATCAAAGATTCATCGGTTGTGATCCCAATAGAAATATGATTACATTACATATATGGCACAACCCATATTGTCATAGATTTTATCCGATTTTCTTTTTTTTGTTAAAGCATCGACGCGTTTCGGTAGGCCACAGGTTAAAGCCAACACCTTCCTCAGGATATTTTGCTGATCCCAATTTAATTCTTAAAGGTTCCTTTCCTTATAAATTCTTTTAGGCTTGCATAAGTCGTAGTACCATAGGGCTAGTGTTCCATCGGTTGACTCATGGACAATATTCTCATAGGAGTCTGTTACTGATATATCCTTAGAGCAGCCAGGTTGTATATATACACTTCCTTGACTAAAGTATTCTAAGTTTGAAGGAATCGTAGGTCGTGGTCCTTCAAGTATATTGTTCAATATACTTGAAGGAATCCATCTTGCGGACAGCATTGAGCCCTGCTAAGGGACGTACTGGATCTGAGTTTCTATCTCCACCACGCCGGAAGGGCTTTTGAATAATTAAAGGGACGCTCTGTATCTGAGGTTCCATCCCCTCTACGCCGGAAGGGTGTTCGAAGTGTCAAAGATACTTGATAGGACAACGACCTACGATTCCTTCAAACTTAGAATACTTTAGTCAAGGAAGTGTATATATACAACCTGGCTGCTCTAAGGATATATCGGTAACAGACTCCTATGAGAATATTGTCCTTGAGTCAACCGATGGAACACTAGCCCTATGGTACTACGACTTATGCAAGCCTAAAAGAATTTATAAAGAAAGGAACCTTTAAGAATTAAATTGGGATCAGCAAAATATCCTGAGGAAGGTGTTGGCTTTAACCTGTGGCCTACCGAAACGCGTCGATGCTTTAACAACAAAAAAGAAAATCGGATAAAATCTATGACAATATGGGTTGTGTCATATATGTAATGTAATCATATTTCTATTGGGATCACAACCGATGAATCTTTGATTAAGCGATTTTCTTCGTTGAGTAGAAATAATTTCCCTCTTCGTTCTTCTTTTTCCCAATTTCTTTGTTTTTATGAATTATTCAATTATGTATTGACATTGATTATTACTGTTGGTGCTTTGTTACATTGTGTGTCACATTTTCATATGTAAATTTCCATTGATTTTAATTTGTTTACATGTTTGAGAAATTGTTTTTCAACTGTTTTTTAACTGATGTGTACAACTGCTCGCTTTGTGGGATATCATTGTGACTTATTTTAATAAATGAACTATTTTGTAGCTTGTTTGTTTCATTGATGCCGATTCTTACCCTGCCATTTGTTTAAAGTTTTGTGTGTTTGAATGATTGTTGGCATATATAGATCCAAGGGAGATCTTCCTTTTTTTGACTAACGGTCTTGCTTGGCACCCCTCTCCCTTGGTACAGGGGTCCCTCTCTCTCTGTTTGAAAAAAAGAAACATTATCTGAGTAATGACTACGCCACTGCCTCTCTGCATGTTTACACTGGATCTTGAAGTTCCTTAGTTCCTCCGAAAACCATGGCGCAGAGGGGGATCCCCGTTTCCTAAGCCGCTTCAGAGGAGCAATCCGATCAATGGTGTTTATCAAATGGCTGCACAGCGCCCCGTAGTTTTCATCGACCGACTTCCCTGAATCAAAGATGGGGACCGCACCAAAAAGTGGCGCTAGTTGTGCTTTCCTCAAAAGGGCCTTCCAATCCCTAACCAGGACACTCCTTTCCTCCCTGGTAGGGGGCCTACTTCTTAGGAGCGGAAACATTCGAAATTTGACCAAATGGTGGTCAGACCAATCCACTGGTAAAATACTGTCCATGGCCACCACGTTATCCCCAGCAAACACCATATCAAGCACATTGCCAGCGATATGGGTAGCCTCCAACACCAGTTGCGGCAAATTAAGGTTGGCACATGATTGGA
This sequence comes from Triturus cristatus, assembly GCF_964204655.1. Lineage (NCBI taxonomy): Eukaryota > Metazoa > Chordata > Amphibia > Caudata > Salamandridae > Triturus > Triturus cristatus. The sequence goes on along the minus strand of NC_140590.1, from coordinate 137,880,583 downwards.
TAATGTTGTTATAGGCTGTTCTCAACTTTGCATTGGGCCAGAGGTTAAAATCTCCCAGAATCAGCAGTCTGTGGTGAGTAAGTGCCAAATTACTTATCACATTAAGTAATTGCTGTTGTGACTGTTCACTTACAGCCCCTGGGGTCTGTAGCAGACTATGCCAGTCAGGAAATGACCGGATCTATCCTTTAGCGAGAAGCCCAAGGTTTCCATGTGCATAATCTCATCTATATCCAGTGACGAGAAGTCCCACATTTCTTTATATATGATCCCGATTCCACCCCCCCTGCCGCTAGTTCTTGGCTTGTGAAAGGCTTTGAATCATGAGGGGCACACTGGCCCCAATTCCAGATCCAGGCCAGGCTCTAGCCAAGTTTCAGTCATAAACAAGGCATCTAAATTATGTTCCTCGATTAGCAATTGAATTTCTATAGCGTGTTTAGGGAGTGACCTAACATTAAGGAGGCCACAGCTCAACCCTACCTCATGCGATGGAGAAGCAACATTCCTCGGCGAAGGTCTAGACCCCGGCACCCCCAGAGCAAGACTGCACTTACCAAACTCATACAGCTGTTTGACAGTGTAGCAATACCGCACAGTGTCCTTATCCCCGCAAGCTATAGAGACTGGAGCGACATCATCTGGGGCGCAAGGCGCGACCGAGGCGCAGACGGGCTTGCCTTTGGCGCGCCGCCTGCGCGCCCGCTGCGCGCGTCCGCTGTGCGGTCGCTCCAGTGTGACGCAATATAGCCGCCACAGAGCAAAGACTAGACTGCAAACCTCCTGAAAACGCGGCGCCAGCTCTGCCGAGCACGGTCGCCTAGGTAGGGAAGCACTAATGCCTAATGTGCCAACACCCAGCAGTCAATAGCCCCACAATCCAGCACTGTCGTCTTTAGTCGTTTGTTCGTTTATATCATTTTAAAAAACTTTAACCATCACTCCTAGCACGCTCCCTACGCATCCATGGCGGCGTCGCAGCGTCACTTCGGGTAATCCCGGGGGAGACGGACTTCCTCCCTAGACTTTACCGCGCCACCAATACTTTTCAAACTCCGGCCTCGCGTCTCGCCAGTGCACGAGCCGAGGACCGGAACCGCAACAGGTTGAAATGCCGGGTGAGGACCTTCACTTAAGTAAGCAGCTCTGTGGCACAGTCTATGTCTACGTACCAGGGCATACAATATCAATGCTACCCGGGGCTACTTCCCCTCCCCCCCCCCTTACTACCGTCATCCTTTCTAATACTATTTTTAGGACCACCCACATTATCGCTCCGGTCCTGTGTGTAATGCGCAGCCCTCCCGCAATTGGTAAGTTTTGACAACAGTATGAAGAGATGATGGACATAAGTGAATGAATGTGTATATATGTGCATGGTGTTTATAAAGTCAATACTATTTTACGAGGCGGTACGCTAATTTCTGCAATCTGAGACTGTTTTTCATTGGTGCAATGTTGTTGTTGATAGCGAGACTAACACGCAGATAGTGTTAGAATGCGAGTAAAATTGCCACTTTACAAGGTCTGTCGCATATAACTAATATGTCACAGAACTACCTAGGATGAGTGGCACAATGAGGGGACCTCTCCTCGAACAGAGGCATGCACACAATTGTAAGCATGCTACTCACCACACTACCACCATACAGCGATTTGGTATGAAGCACTGATTGAACGTTTTTTAATGTGTTTTTTACAGTGTGTCTGTAATCTTTCAGATGGAGATTGGCAGTAAACAGACACACGTACATTTCACACACCAGGAGGAGTAGCTACTCTGCCCTTGCTTCACAGAGAGGATAGGGACTTCCCATCCTGGAATAGCCCACACATAGGGGGTTCTCCCTTTGCCCTGAAGAAAGTCCGGGACCTTTATGGCCGTACAGGACTGATACATGTCGGCACTAGGGTCTTAGGACCATACTACCCTGACAAGACCCGATTTTAGATTTTTATTGACCCAGACAGACCCAAGAATAAAGAGAAACCGGGGGTCTGATTGAGGTATTTTATCTTTAACCCCCCTACCTTCATCTATCCAAAGAGCTCCCAACACTGAGCCCACCCCGACTTTTAGGGGTTGGGGTGACCCGACGATGAAGCATGAGACCACTAGGGTGTGTGAGGGTAATTAAAACAAGAAGTGCTCTTTCCCTGACACAGGATTGTGACTAGCACAACCTTCCAATAGAGAGGCCCCACTCATTTTTTTCTTCCCTGTCCTTTGACACGGGTAATATAGTAACAACTCTGACCACTGATCGGTCGACTGGAGTATTTTTAAAGCAGTGTCCCCTATTATGGTGGGGTGCTGAAAGTATAGATTCTACACTGTAAGACGAAAGACTGTACGCCACGGTAGCTGGATATCTGAGGACACGAAATGAGGTGTTGATGATGGAGGCCTAAGAGCCAACACCGGCTGACTTATTGAAATTAGCAGTAGATATGTGGATCCGATGCACATAAGGGACCGGGTTCATAACCGGTGGAATAGAGGCATGAGATACCTATTTGACGAGTGCATAATTACAACTGCCCTGTGGAAGTTCTGATGTGGTGAATGAAACGTGTTGGCTGTCTTTTGTTATCACCAAAGAAAATAAAGACAACTTGGAACTCATATAATTCAGAACTGGACTTGTATCTAAACGGACTTTAACTTTTTGGTCAGGAGCAGCCCATACAGGTAAAAGCGGTGGGGTAGGGTTGGGGGCGATTCGACAGACGACCATGAGGGGAAATTAATTAAATAAATAAATACATTTTCCCTCCTCGTCATCTGTCGAAATCCGGCCTCACCGCTCTTACTTGCACGGGCGTCTGCTGTTTTCAGTTCACCACCATTTGTGCAATTTGGATTTAGCTTGACCTGTTCACACCTTGTGAACAGAAGGTGCTTTGGTACACGTAGTAGGATTACATTATTTAACATTTTGGGATAAGAGGGAGGTATGGTATCTTGTGTGGCTTGCTGCTGTGTTCTTTTGTGATCTAAGGCATATCTAATGTCCCTCATTACACTATAATGATAAGGAGGGGAGCTATCTATTTATCCTCATTACAGTGATGCAAGGCCTGTTTTTAGACTTGCAAAATATCAATGGGTTTGATACCTGAACAGAAACGGAGTTGACTCTTCACCTGGTTCACCAATGGATAGTGCCTCTTTCGCTGTAATAGTGAAAGAGCAGCAGAAGTGCTAAACTTGCAATTGTCTACTCTGGAAATTAAACCTAATTTATTTACTGACATTTTCCAACCAGTTCAACTTAATTCCCACAGCCTCAACCTGAAGGGTCCTTCCGGTAAAAAAAAAACCAATGCCCCACGGCCTTGGGTGGCCCTGCTGATCTTAACTCCAGGAGCTTGGCTTTCACAACCGTGTGGCCTTCTCGTCAGCAGACCCTAACAAAAGGCCCCCTTAGCCACATTGGCTAACATTGGGCCCCTGCATTCTGCACTCAGCTGCCCCAGTGCCGCTGGTGGTGCAACATGAGTGCCCATCTAGACCGTGGTGACCCTTGTCCTAATCGCCAAAGCTCATCCTCGTGAGTTGAGTACTTGCCTCCAAAACCGATAACCATTTTACTCCCATAGGAACCCATGTTATAAGATTTTGGCCTTAAAATTGTTCTAAGTGTTGAACTGCTAATGTATGGAGAAAAGTGAACTCATTTGCAAAGTATAAAAAGCCGTACTTACCTTGTATGTAAAACTCTTAGGGTGTGGTATCTAGGCATACCACACCCAGTCTTCAAAGTAACTCAAAAGTAATCTAAAAGTATTATACAAACTGCATTTAAACATGATACAAACCTGTAACAATTGTAATTTCAAGTACAACTGCATTATCTTGAACAGTCCTGCATTTTTAATGTATCTATTACTCATCTGTGCCAAATCCAGCTTGATTCTAAAATAAAACATACATATCTTTTTTTATACTTACCTAATTGGTCTGATTTCTGTGTGGGAGTCAGTGTATCAGTCCTTGATTGAGTAAATGCAATAAATACTTAACACAGCCTCTGGATAAGCCTAACTGCTTGCCCATACTACCACAAAGAGAGCTATTTGTACTTACCTCATTTAGCTTCTGCTATACCTCTGGGGAATCTCTGGACTCTGTGCACACTATACCTTACTTTGGTATAGTATATACAGAGCGATCTTCTTACACATACGTATTACTGAACAAATGTTTCCAACCTCAGTCCTGTAATCATTGGATTGTTGACCTGATTTCCAAGTCAAGAAGCTCGCCCAGATACTATTCGCCCCCGATCACCCTCCACATCCATCTGAGAACTCTTATTTCCTGCTCTGACCCAGTGGAACTCACCCGGAGTATCTACAGATGTCCAATTTTAGCAAATTTCCCTGCATGCCAACAATATCGAATAAAAAAGTAGCTGCTCCACTCCTTCATTAATTTGCCTACTAGGCACAAGATCAGTGCCAAATAATATTAAAATATCGCTTAGCTTTACATCAAATATGAAAAGCTCGGGGGCGTGGCCTGGGATTCACCAAGATGGCCGCACAGTAGTGTTGCTCTGCCGCCGAATTAATCCTTTTATAATCCTGCTCCTACCGGACCGTATTTCGCTTTTGCCTGAGCAGAGGTGCTTGTTGCCACTGAGGGCGATTTGGCGGTGTGTCTATCGTCAGCGCAGCTCCTTTCGGAGGTTGTGAATGACTGGCGGAGCACCCCGGCTGGGATCGGAATGGTGGCCGGGATGCTGAGGCCGTGAGAAACGTTGTGAACACCTAGCCGGTGCCGGCGGAGGAGATCGAGTGAGTCTGGTGAGAAGTGAGGATTTCGGCGACTGCATATTAAGGTGCGTTCTTGCCTGCACGAGGGGACCGGTGCAATACAGTGAACGGTGTGCGTGGGCGGACGCTGGCTCGAGGGCGGCGCGCTGCACTACGCAAGTGGCCGGCATTGGCCTTGATCACGGAGGCTGAGCGTCGATTGCTGAGGATCTCCCTGCGCCTGCTGGGGACTGCTGTGGCCCGAGTGTCATTTTGACGTGAAGGAGCTCCCCATTAAAGGATGTTCCCCTATGTTGTATAGCCTAGCCGCAATTCTGCCTGTGAGAGAGGCACGGTAAACAAGGTGACTAGTGTGACTGGACACCGTTGGAGCCTTCGTCTGTGAGGATCACGTGTTGGGAGCGGTCACAATTGCATCCATTGGTCCGTCCTGATTATTGCCTGGGCCCTGTGGCCGTTGCGACTGGGAGACCAGCGGGGACGGCTTAGGACTGAGGGATTGCGGTGATACGATCACTGTATTGCACTGAATTACAGTGCAGGGGAGCACAAGGCACCACATTCCCACTGCTACAGTACGCTGGAAAAAAGGGGTGCAGGGACTCAATTGTTTGCCCTTGAATTGCGGGAGCGTCCTTATTCTGTGCAGAGGGTCCGCATCGTGCAGATTTAGCGCGCAAAATAATCTAGCATCCACTTTACCGATCGGGGCCATTATCTTGTGTGGCACACGTACAACTCCCTCTGCAACCGCCTTAGGTGGTGTCCTATTTCATCTGGGTAGGGTTCCGTCTACTGAGAGCAAGGGCAAGCCTGATAGAAATCAGCCTCGGCTGACATTCGAGCTGCGCAAGGGCGGTAAGTCTTTGCAGACTGCAGCCTCAGATTCGGAGCTAGAATCGACAGCCCAGGCCCCCACAGCACTGGAAAAGACATTATCTGCAATACAAGCCAGCCTACAGATCATTGATGGCAAGATTGAGGCCCTTAACGGCAGGATGGACCATTTTTCTGCAAAACTAGACAAACACGCAGCGCGGATCGGAGAGGCGGAGCAGCATATATCGGATGCCGAAGATGGCCTTCAACAAGTTGCTGCGAAAACTACCGACATTACGAAACTCTTGGCTGTCATCCAGGCAAAGAATGAGGACATTAAAGCGCGTTCTCGGCGCAACAACGTGCGCATTTTAGGCCTGCCGGAGTCGACCAATGTTGGGCGACTTGAAGACTAAGTGGAAACTCTCTTGCGAGATCTCTGTGGCGCTGACAACCTTTTGGCAATGTTTGCCGTAGAACGCGCACATAGATCCCTGGCAGCGTGCCCACCACCTGGTGCCCCCCCAAGACCAATCATCGCTAAATTATTGAATTTTAGAGACCGAGACACCGTGTTGCGTATCACCCGCCAGAAGGGCACAATCACCTACCAGGGAAATGTGTTATCCTTTTATCCGGATTTCACAGCTACAGTACAGGCGGCACGTAAGGAGGTTCAGGGAGTTAAGAAACTGCTCATGAAGGGCCAGGTTCCATATGTCATGCTCTATCCGGTGCGGCTGCGCATAGGCAAGACTGACAACGCCAAGATTTTCACGAATCCGATGAAGGCGATGGAATACGCCAGATCCCTCTGCCGCCGGCGGAACTCTCCGGCCCCTACTTCAGACATTGACTGAGTAGTAAGGGGTCCTGGGTTCTGCTTGTTGGTTCTGAGTGCACATGATTGTATATTAGTGTATTATATTGTAAAACAGAGTTGAATTGCTTAGTTGCTTTAAGGCATGTGCGGACTGTAATGGTGCTACACTGTGCATTCGGGGGGAGAACTCTAGGTTTGCTGTTTTATATTGAGTGTATGTCTTATTGTGCTTCACTGCTCGGTATGCGTGGGTTATTGTCTTTGTCATCCACAGAGCTAGTTGTGCTCCATATCTCTGATGGGCTACGCCTCATGTGCCTCCTGATATAGACGCGGTGTCTTCCGTCATGCCCTCGCCCCCAGATTTAACAAGATGGCTAATGAGTAGGAGACCATCATGTCTCATCGGCGGCCCCCTCCCTACTCGATCTGGGAGTGGACTTTGCCGCTACGTCCCCCAATGGGTATACCCCACTTGATGCCTTGCATCACTTTGTTTCTGTTGGGATTTTTTATAATGGAGGGAATTGTCTTTGGCAAATTGGGGTTGCTAAAGTGGGTGGGGGAGGGGAAGGGATTTTTATTTAAGTTGTAGGTACTGTGGTCAGATTTTAAGTCATAAAAGTGGTCTCTATCGCTATTTGTGTATCCTATCTGTAATCCATCATTCGGGGAAGCGGCTAGCCTTCCTGTATAGGTAATGGGGGAAATGTATAAATGCATAACTTGGAATATCCGTGGTTCGAACACCCCAAAAAAGGTCCGACAAGTATTAGCACATCTAGAGAGACACGCTGTGCAGATCGCTTTTTTACAGGAGACACACCTGAGAAAACAAGCAGAAGTCAGGATAGCACATAGGTTGGCATCTTTCTGATTGGCCTCCTCGTACTCTACCTATTCCAGAGGCGTACTTATCCTCATTAAAAAGGTAATACCATTTCAGCCCATACATACCTGTACAGATACTGAGGGTCGGTGGGCCATGGCACAAGGCAAGCTGGGAATGGCATTAGTTACATTAGTAAACAGGTATAGTCCTGTGGTGGATGATCCGACACCTTTTCTGCAAATGTTCAATGTTTTGCATGCATGGCCTGAATCTGCGGTCCTGTGGGGAGGCGACCTAAATACCCATCTTAATCCACAAGTGGACAAATCCAACCCCTCGGCTGCACGCACGATTAAGGTTGTCCAGTGTATTAGGGATGCCATGGTGGAAATGGGTTTCATTGACGTTTGGCGTCTGCGAAATGAGGGGACGCTGGAGGGTACACACATCATCCCTGCGTTTAATAGTTGGTCTCGACTAGACTACTGGCTGCTGAATGAAGAAGCTAATGGGTGGGTGGAGGGGGTCCATACGATCCCGCGTACATTATCTGATCACAACCCCGTTGTCCTTACCATCCGCATTCCCATAAATCCTCATCGCACCTTCACGTGGCGGTTTAGGGCGGAGGCATTACTTGATCCGATATATAATGAAGCCATCAGAACAGCTATTGCACAATACTTTGACTTGAATGTGGGTTCAGTGGACAGTCAGGCCATATTGTGGGAAGCTTTTAAAGTGACAATACGGGGGGCGTGCATAGGTACCACAGCGGGGATCCTAAAGGACATTAGAGGTCAACTGTCCAAAACAGAACGGGCTCTGGAGGAGCTCGAGAGACAATATCTGCATTCGCCATCTTCAGACACGCTGGCTCGCATTCATGATTTACTAGCTGATACTAAGGCGAGGTATGTAATTAAAAGGCGTGTGGCCGAGCTTATGGTGAAGGGGGAAGACTGGGTAGAAATCTAGCCGAAAAGTTGCGTTCTAGGACTGACAATCCCATAATTGATCACATTATTGACATGAGGCGGGATGGAGGAGGAAGCTATGGATGAATACCTAGCAGATACGGCCTGTGTGTGGCTTTCGGATTCCCACAGAGAATATTTGAGCCAGCCCATAGATGAAACTGACGTCAGGGAGGCTATTCTGTCTCTCTCTAATAATAAGGCCCCCGGGCCCGACGGCCTAACAGCAGTGTTCTACAAGGCTTACGCAGATCTCCTTGTACCCCGCTTATTGGAGATGTACGCGGAGGCCCATTAGGCTGGGATACTTCCTCCTTCCTTATGCCAGGCCTTGATCATCACTCTCCTTAAAAAAGACAAATCGTCTACATGTTGTGACTCTTATCGCCCCCTTTCGCTGATAAACCTTGACGCCAAAATACTGGCGAAGATTTTGGCTACAAAATTCCAGCCTCTGATGCCTCTTCTAGTTCTCCCGGACCAATCTGGGTTTATTCCAGAACGGTCCACCTCCCATAATCTGCGCACGGTTTTTGCTATGTTCCACGTTCTTAACCCTGGATTATCTGCTGCTGCGGTCATGTTGGATGTCGCTAAAGCATTTGACTCCATAGAGTGGAAATATATGTTCTACTTATTACACAGGATGGGGTTTCCTTTCATTTTGACACGCTGGATACAGGTTTTAAATACCAACGCCTCAGCGAGGGTACGCATGGGAGGACTCACATCAGAACCCTTTAGTATAGAACGCGGTACCAGGCAGGGCTGTCCCTTGTCCCCTCTCCTTTTTGCCCTTGTTTTGGAACCTTTGGCTTGTAAAATCCAGCAATGTCACAGAGCCGCTGTTCTTAATTTTAATCACCGTCCAGTCGGGATCTCCATGTATGCGGATGATATGGTCCTGTTCGTCCGCGATCCCCAGATTCACTTGTCTCCGATCATCCGGGAATATATTAAATTTGGTCTATTTTCTGGGCTTCAGATTAACTGGGAAAAATCGGATATTATTCCGCTAACGCGGATTACGTCTCCGCCCCAGTTAGAATACCCATTGATATGGTCTGAGGATCCAGTTAAATACCTGGGCGTATGGGTGCACCGTGATCCTGATATTGTGATCAAAGAGAACTATGGCCAAGTGTACAATACCTTGGTGCAACAAGTGGATAGGTGGTCCCATCTTCCATTGTCCCTGGCGGATTGAATTGCAGTAATTAAAATGGTCATACTACCTAGGTTTTTATATCTGTTTTGTAATATTCCAATCAAGCTGACCAAACATTTTTTCAAAACAGTGCAAACTCAGTTATTGCGATTAGTATGGGGGAATAAGCAGCCTAGAATTAGTTGGCTCACATTAACGCTTGCCTACGGCAGGGGTGGATTCGCTGCTCCTAATTTCTATGTCTATTACCTCTGCACACAGGCCCAATATGCTTATTATTGGTTTAGGTTCCATGACTATATTCCACACATGGCTGTAGAGGACGGAGATGCTCACCCTGTATCGTTGATGAGTGTCCTCACATATAGTCGTAGGCAGACGCCCAGGGCGGAGATTAACACAAATGACACCACTATTGCGGCCTGGCAGGCGATTGGCAAGCGCGCACACAAACTACCTTTATATGCTCCTACGTTACCTCTTGCTGGACATGCGGCTTTATCGGTCACTCAGGAAAGTGGGCACATAACTGCGTTGAAGGAGGCTGGCATCACGCATATGAGCGATCTTTAGCCGAGGGGTAGATATGTTGCGGATGAGGACCTCAATTACATCCAAAATCCCATTCCGCTCTTTCGGTACACTTGCTACCGATTAAAGCGCGCGGTAAGAGATCATTATGTTGGTTTCCCCACTGAGCCAGACACACTTAAGTCGCTTCAGTTATTACTGGTAGCCCCAACCAAGAAAAAACGAATTACTAAGCTATACAAGGTAGTGCAGGATGAAACGGTCCGTGGGCCAGATAAAAGCTTAGAGCGATGGAACACTATAGTGTCTCCCCCGATTAATGCAAAAGAGTGGGAACAAATCTGCATGCTAATAGGACGCCTTACTCCGAATGGTAATTTGCGAATTATTCATTTTAAATTTATTCATCAAATGTATCATACTCCTGTTAAGCTATTAAAAATGGGTCTTAGGGACTCTGATTATTGTCAACGATGTGGTCGAGTCAGTGCTGACCTTCTTCATCTAGCATGGCAATGCGCCCCTGTGTTCCACTACTGGGAGAATGTTACCACAAGTATACATACCATGACAGGTCAAGTGTTGCAATGCACACCTCTGGAGTGCCTCCTTGGGTATGTCCCTCACCTGAGGGCTGTCATGGGTAGGTTTGTGCGAGTGGCCCTCTTGCTTGCCAAGAGGCGAGTTCTGTTCACGTGGGAGAGTAAACTGGCTCTGAAAGTTGATGACTGGGTTAAGGATTTGGTCGTGAGCAGGTGGACCTCTATGCTGAGAAGTTGCCAACGACATCTAGACCCACGGACATCTGGGCTCTGTTGAGGGAGTATTTGTTAACTCAGACTGATAATGATTCTGTGTGATATTGTATGATAAACTATGCTTGAGGTGTTTCCGTATCACCCGAAATGCTCAACATCGCAGAAAGTACAGGATAATTCAAATGCACATGTGATGGTTACTGATCACTGAAATGTACCTCGTATTGCTTTTTTTATTTTTTGTTTTTCTTTTGTTTCCTCTTTTATATTGCTGTTTTTCATTGCATTGTTTTTTTTATATGTCTATATGCTGTATACGGATGCAAAAACTTCAATAAAAAAGTAAAAAAAAAAATATGAAAAGCTCAAACGGGAAAGTACTCACATACTGCCACAATGAAGAAAGCTTTGGACATTCGACAGAGCGATGCTTGTCATCCGCTTCGGTTAAACCACACTTCAGTCATGTCCATGCTTGCTTCTATATTTTAAGCAGTTTTGGGGGAGTCCAGTATATTCTATATAAAGTAAAAAGATGATTATACTTTAAGGCAGCAGGTTTTATTGTGTCATGGAGTAGTTTAAAGGATTTTTGCTACAGATCTTCGAGGATGAGCGATGGTAGTGTCCACCCAAACTTGGATAGAGCTGAAGCCTTTTCCACTCTAAGCTTTGATTATTTCTCTGCCCCCGAGTGCGACTTCCTTCTTGTCTATAGAATTGGAGACAATCAAGTCCTCGATTGCCTTACTTTCTTGAACCCCTCATTCTTGAGCTGTCCATCAGGAAGCTATTTGCAAGTCCTTGAACTTTGAGAGTATGCCCCTTGTCCTTTCAAAAAGCTTCCTGCCATGATATTAACTGTGACACGTTTTCTGAATAACAGATGTTTACTGTTACCCAGCTCAATGGTACTCATTTTTATCCATTTCAGATGGATGAGAGGCTGAGTGAACCCACCAGTATTTGAACCTGTGACCATGAGGTCGAACACAAGCTCCTGCAGTGGGCACATTAGTCCACTGAACCACCAGACCCGGCAGAGGGGTGGGTTGTGGCAATAATGCTTGAAGGTCTGCATCATCCCATCTTGACCGAATGGGTCAGGCCATGTAAATATTGGACCAAGGATGGCAACACTGAAGTGGACAGAACTGACTTCCCATTGTTTGACACTCAAATGTAACTGGAGGCTTTCACACACCCTGCTTACACTCATTTTACTTGTTCTATTTTGGAAGACTCACGCTGCAGCTATCTAAGCTCACTGAAGGCCTATACAGTATTCAACAGCATATTTGAGACCATCACTCCTTCATCACCTGCATGGTTCAGCCAAGTGAAATGTGCTGGACTCTAAAGTACAGTACCCGGCAATCTCGTCTGTGTATCTGTCTCCTGTGGTGAGGAAATCATTGCCAGTCCTGTGGGCAACGCAATTGCTATTTCTTCAGAAAACTGGAGGACATTCAGCAGGTTAATTATATACAGGCTATTGTGTACAGGGGAACCAGAGGCGGTCAGGAAACCTCTCTGTGATCGCAACTGCTCCAAGTCCTCCACCATGCCAAATCCATACTAGCTATCAGTGTAAATGATAACTTTCCACCCATCAGACGCACTGCATGCCCTTGTCAGAGCTATCAACTCAGCCACTTGTGCAGAGGTTAAGCGGCACAGGTAGGATGCTTCTACAAACCCATCCATTCTCAACATACCATGTCTGTCTCCTAAACAAGAGCCATCAACAAAAAATGTCTGATCAGATTCCTCAAGGCATACATCCAGAATGTCTGGTCTTGGCAGGCAGCACTATTTTGCGGGTGGTGGCTGCACGGCACTGGTGGCTCATGGCTAGTCAAGGATTTATTTAGGGACACTGACAGTGATGTACACAGTCACCCACCACCACCCCCCCACACCCACACATGCGGCATTTGCTGAGCAGCACTGCACTATCAGTGCGAGCGCACATGCTTGCAAATGCTGCACCACCTACCTTAGTGATGGTGCAGCGCATGGCGTACAGTATATGTGGGTCCCAGGGTCGTCAATCTTGTAGTGCGCGAAAGCGCTACCAATGACGGCCCTGGGCATCTTTTTTGGCCAGTCCCCGCACTGTACGGTTAAAATGTACCAGTAAAGCGTGCCACCATCACGCGCTCTCTTGAGTGGAGTCCCTGCAGTGAAGGGCGATTTGCAGCAGATAGTCCAGCAAGATCAAGAACAACAGCAGTCTAACTTAGTTCGAGACCGACCACCACCGCTTCGAGATCCCTGACCGGGCTGTGAGTCTTCTGACGTACTAGTGGACCGGATGTATGTACAGCATTCACATGAATACTGTTGGTGCCACAATCACAAGTAAGTGCTATTTTGCCTAATTTATCGCCGTTTTCTCCTACTGGAACCCCTCCCTCTCCCTCAACCCCAACAAAGAACGGGTCGTGTTTGCAGGTGCCACTTGTCGCTTAGGGGTGCTGATGGAGGCAGCTTTTGCAGCTTGCAGTAGGGCCTGCTCTGCTTGTTTGTATTGGTGTTTTATTATAGGACGATGTGTTTCTTGTGCGATTAAGAATTCGCACAAAACTAGGTAGAGCTTTCTGGACCCGCAGAATTAGGTAGTGCGAGTATCGCTGTGAAAGACCTATTTATTAATCTCCTGACAGGCCAACATCTAATTGATCTGTTGCTTTTCAGTAGCAGGCTAGTGGCCTCTTCAAGAGGCCACAAGCCTGCTACTGAAAAACAACAAGCCCTCTTGTGTGCTTTTTGGGAATGTAATCTGCTAGTCAGGCCTGACGTTACTGGTACAAGATGGCTCACCTCTCTAGGCTCTGTCACCTAATGGAAACAGTCGCCATTGTCACCGGCCCAATGACAGATGCTCTAAGTGGAAATGACATGTCTTGCGCGGGTTAATAAATGTGTTTCCAATGCTTTGAAGGACAGCTACCAGAAATTGCAATTTTCTGAATGTATGGAACCTGTCATGCAGTAGATACTGGTTCTTCAGAGAAGTTTTTTCTTCTTATGAACTTTATGTTCACAAAATAATGGCACAGTGCTATCTTCAGGTGAATAGTTTACGCACTTTAAACAATTGCTGTGCTTTTCAGAGTTAGTTGTGTTGCCATGGAGCAGTGACTGTTACCTTGCTTTTTGGATCCCCCAGTTTCGAGTCTGCACTAATCCTACTGTTCACCTTGTGTATTGTGCAGCAAACGAAAGACAAGAAGGCTAGCTGCTCGCAGATCGCTTATGGGTTCTTATTCCAACAATTCTGGCATTTTTACTCATAATATCAAATAGGTTAAATGCTGTTAAGTACCTAGAAGAAACACAAATGTGGAACTGCTAATCCAGAACTTGGCATGTAGACTATTCCTAAATAAAAAAAAAACACAACCACGTCACCTGGGCACTGATGCCCCGCCTCTATATTCTGAAGCAGTAAAACAACCAGTCCCAGGTTTTGTGCTCCATACATGCAACCATTGTAGAGGCACTGCCTACTTATAAGAAATGGTCACACACTACCCATGAGAAATCTGTTATCCAGAAATGCTGCCTGCTCCTACTAAAATAACTGCAGGTATCGGAAGCATTGATTAAAGCTCTGATAGTTATGGTCCTCCTACTGTGAAATTAGCTAGACTTTGTTTAAGAGTTCATCTTCTTTCAGTTCAGAAAACACTTTAAAAACCTACCTCTTTAAAAGGGACAGTGGCACTTTCATGGCTGAACCAGACACCACCCTCGATCCCATGGATTGGGCAACTCCATCGAATAGGAGGACCCTTCCAAGATCAGATTGTTCGCAGGAAAACTGTAAGGAATCTCCCCGTTAGCTGGAATTTCTGGACGAAACAGACAGAAAAGACTAGATAGCACCCTGGAGTGTCTAAAACCCTGCCAATCCACCCCGCTGCCCGCCGTCCATTTTCCCCAGCACCCCCCCTCCACACCCCCGCTACCTATCATGGGCGCCAATCTGAGGGATAGCCAGAAGCTCTAGCTACGCCCCTGGATGACCTATTACAATACTTTGACTTTGCTGTATGTCTAATGGCAGCAACCTTTATGAGGCAGCCCATAAGCGCTGCAGTCACTGGATTTTGTAATCTGAAAAGTATTCTAGTGGCCATTTTGCTTCCCCGTTTATCTGTGTCAACACAGACTGCGCACATCCATCACATTTGTGTCAGTATGTAGTGAATTCCTTGTTGTAGATTGGCATTCATAGAGTAGGTGTCCATGCATTCTTCATCAAAGGGTAGCGGGTGATTGATGTCGTTCTGTGTGATCCTCCGTATGGCATCGTCATAAGGGAACAATTTGGAATCCACTGTTGACTGTAGCCCACCATCCTTAAAAACATTCTCACCTCTTGGTGTGTGGAAGGGCACTTCATCGTCAACCATGGAGATACGTTCATGCAACACTCTCTGTAATACTTTCTCAATTTGGTGTTCTAGGTAATGGACTTCCTTTTGACAGTACTGAATTTTTTTAAGGGGAGACCTTGTGCCCATTCTCAGCAAGTTGGTTGAGAAGGCCAATCGTGTCCTGCCTGCATGCTTCTTTGGTCACAGATGCCATAAGCATATCTTTGATGTACTGCACCAATGTCAAACTGCAAGGCAACTGCAGGGTCTCTAGCTTTTTCTTCAGTATCTAATTGAAGTGATAGGGACTTTCTGTATGCCCTTGATCCGTTCCACACCACACGCTAGTTTTATCTTGTAATCTGAACGTGAGAAGGTATTGACTGTCTTCTGTAGAGGAATCAATAAAAAGCCTGACACAGATCAATGACCATTACCACTCAGTCTCTTGGGGAATTTGGAAAATAAGTTTGTTAGGGTTCGGTACCACTCAGTAACATGGAAATACAATTTTGTTGATTTTTCCCATGTCCTGCACTATCTTTTTTGTTTGATTTCTGAAGAACCATGATCAGAAAGTTACATGGACTGACTTCTTCTGGCATGCTTTCAATGACTGGCATTATACTGGCTATTGCTACTGGTGAGAGCTTCTACTAGGGTATGTGTGGGAAGGCTGTTTTGCCTTAATGTAATCTATAGGGGTTTTGCTTTTTTGATTAGCCCAATTTCCTTTTATCTGAAATCCTCTTTAGGGGTTTTGCTTTTTTGATTAGCCCAATTTCCTTTTATCTGAAATCCCACACCTCTGCCTTCACCGTTTAGTTCGGGTCAATAGGCGAATCCACTTTTGTGAGGACAGGTATAACCTGGTCATGGACTCTTGAGACTTTATTTTAAAATGGTCATCAGCTGCCTGAGTTTTAATCTTCACATCTTCCAGTGTGCAGTAAATCAAGCAGCTGAGTTTGCAAAACAGGCTCCTTACTTTTAGGTTCACAGGACTTGAATCGCAAATGGCAAATTGGTGACTGCCACTGATTTAACCTATTTTCAACAGGACTGGGGTGAAACATTATTTGTGCACTGATGGTTTGAAATACCTATAACATGGTTCTCTTTTACTGAGAGGGGACGGTGTAAGACCTTAAACGTTCTGATGGTCGAGCGGGTAGCTCCATTGTCAATCAAAAATTATATGGGGTGGCTATTCACCTCACCTTCTACATATGGGCTTCTGATCCACTGGAGTCGGATGGGACTCTAAAACATCATGGGGACATGGGTCCTTTCATCACTGATCATAAACGGGTTCTGCTGGACTCTGGAACGGGGTTGAAAGTTTGGGCCTCTGTTCTGAATCTGTGGTTGCATCATCTGGGCCTGAGGTACATTCTGCCTCATATGTCATTTGTCGGGACTGTATCTACATTCCCTCTTCCAGTGGCTGACCTTATTACAAATGTAGCAATGGGTAACTTTCTTCAAAGTGTTGATATTTGTACCACCAACATAACACTTCCTGTCCCTTGTGGGACCACATTACAACTTTGTGCATGTCCACACCAAAAGCAGGGACCAGACCTGAATCTTCCTCGACCACCATTGTGTGCCAATTTTGCCCGCGCAATCAAGAATTTCTCCTTCAACTTTCTCTGCTTTATGTCTTGGGTGTCACAACAATACTTTGCATACTGTAGGACCTCATCAAGGGACTTTGTCTTTCAATAAATCACATTCTACTGCATCTGCAAGGTAATCGACAGGCGCAAAACAAGAACAAAAGGTGGAACAAATCTACATACATTTTCAGCAATCGGGTCATTCATTCCACTATGCTCTCTATAAACCTGCATTACACCTTCAAAGAAAGGATGCACTGACTCTTTCAGTTCCTGGGTCATCCTCAAAAGATTGGGTCAATTCACCTCTTTTGGTGGTACCTTCATTTTCAAATGCGCAATCACAGCGTCCTATTTTGCCCTTTGTAAGAAATTGGGTTGTTGGTTGACTGGGGTGTGAGCCCTGGTCAAGCAGCAACCACAATCCTTGTCAGGGTGAAGTCACATGCAACCCTAAATTAAACTCTTTCAACCCTTCAGAAGCTTGGCACAGAGAGGTAAAGCTAAACTTGGAAGCAATGTGTAAAGTATTTATGCAACACTCCAAACAGTAACACAGTGAAAACACTCCATAAAAGGATCCCACACCAGTTTGGAAAAAGAGTACAATTTCATAAATAGAACAAGATAAAAACACCAGAAATTCAATCAGTAGACCCAAAGCTATGGATTTTTCAATATTTTTGTGTAAAATAGCACCAAAAAGCACACAGTGGCAACCGAGGCTATCTAGTCGCGCTGGACCAGGTCAAAGTCACATTTTCAGGCCAACCACGATGGAAAACAGTTGGGATGCAATCGCCAGGTAGGGCCCGCTAAAGATTACCTTCTCAAATCCGTGCCAAGAGTCCCGTTCGCGATTTAGCAAGTAGATCATAATAGGAGGCTATTGGCGTGGCACAGAGAGTAAGCTGGTGTTGCGGGCGGGTGTTACCAGAACTTTGCGTTGGCAGTCTCTTCTAGTGGCCGATGCTGTTGCGTGAAGAGGGACTGTCGGAGCTTGACCCTGAATTGCGGTGCAAGCGGCACGGTCTCGATGCAAATGGGCCTGTTCGTGGTTGCAAAGAACAGAACGACTTCAATTCTGCTTGCTTGAGCAACACCATGGGTCCAGGACCTGAGGGGCACCACTTGGGAGTCAAGAACACACTGCAGCTGGGTCCAGGGGCTGGTGCAGGATATTGGGGAGCCTTCTATGACTCTGAGGCTCAGATCAGGAGGCTAGTGGTCTAGCCCTTGGAGTCACTGTCGGGTCCTGTGTTCAAGGGTGAAGTTGCAGATCTAGTCTCTTCTCACCCAGGCAAGAGGGCAGCAGGCAGCGGGTTAGTACATCAGGGCAGCAGTTCCAGCAGACTGGCAGGCCAGAAAAGTGGCAGTCTTTTCAGCAGCACAGCAGTCCTTCCTGGCAGAGTATCCCCAGGTACAGAATTGCACTGAAGATGTGTAATTATACTCAGTTGTGCCTTTGAAATAGGGGAGAAACTTCTAGAGGTTTCTCTTTGAAGTTCTCAGGCATTCTGACTTCCCTATCCTGGCGCCAGACTAACTATAGGAGGTATGCAGAACTTTGTGTGGAGGCAGGGCATAGCCTATTCAGGTGTAAGTGGGGCTGTGCCCAGATCTGCCCTCCTATCCTGCCAGTAATGGCCCAGCCAGGCACACCTTAGCTCCCTATTGTGTGTGGCTGTCTAGAAGGAATACACAAAGCTCAACTGTCAGATACACACAGTCATGTGGCCAGAGACAAGACTCAGGAACCAAATAGCTAGGGCAGGAAAATGCAAAATTTCAAAATTGCAATTTAATATATGACGTCACCATAAATTAGGATTTTAAATTAGGATTACAGAGACCCCAAACATGAACTCGATACCTATTCCCATTTGGAAATTACTCTCATAAAATGTAATATGGTAAATTCAATGTTATCCTAGGAGGGAGGTAGGTAGTCCTTGCAGTAGTGAAAAACGAATTTGGAATTTTTCACTACCAGAACATGTAAAACTTACAAATGTACAAATCCTATTTATTAAATACATTGCACCCTGCCCTGGAAGGTTTGGGCCTGGCAAAAGATTTACTTTGCCAGATCGAAATGGCAGTTTCAAACTGCACACACTCAAGTTGCATTGGGAGGCAGAGACATGTTTAAATGGTTACTTAAGTGGGTGGCGCAATCAGTGCTGTAGGCCCACTAGTAGCATTTAATTTACAGGCTCTGTGTATATGTAGTATCACTTGACCAGGGATTTATAGCTAAAGTAAATATGCCAATTGGGGATGAACTAATATTGCCATGTTTGAAGGAGGGAGCTCATGCACTTTAGCACTGGTTAGCAGTGGTAAAATGAAATGAGCAGAGTCCTATGGCCAGCAAAAAGTAGGTGAGCAAAGATAGTGGAGGAATGCAAAAACTTTAGGGGAATACAACCCTAAGGCTGACAGGTCTAATATTTTTGACCATGGGAGAAGGGATATTTGTTTTCTGCATCCTCAGAGGCTGTAGGGTAAGCCAGTCTATGGCTCACTTACACTATGTCTACCACTTCAAATGCCATGTCTAGACCTTCCCACAAAAACTTTGAAATGGTCACAATTTTGTTCACTTGGGTGTACCATTCATCAGGGTTCTCTCTCAGGTTCGGAAGGCTGTTTGTGAATGGAAGGGGTCTGCAAAAGTATATGGAACATGCATATATGCTTCTCCCTGCACTTTACTTAAAGGGTATTCCTTTGCTTCTGCCCAATCAATGTTTTTGCCCCCTGATGTTACTCTTTTCTTTCTCACTTTTTTTTTTTTGACCACTGTGCCCTGAATTTTTCCAGCTCTCCCCATTCTCTGATACACTCTACCAATTCCTTGACACGCATTCTCGATCCTCGCAACGTCATTGCCTTCAGATCCTTGTGGCTCACTGTCATTCTTGAACTCTTTTGGAGTTTCTTTCTTTGTGACCAATCAAATCCGCACTCGTCTGCCAACTCCTTCGTCTTAGCATACACTTCATGCGCAACCATCACAGCTTCCTTGCTCATATACATTAATTCACTTGCACCATAGTGCCTCAGAAAGCTAAGGCTTAAGTTTCTCTTAATGATCTCCTCAAGCTCGGTTTTCAATGGAATGACATTTATTTTTTGGGGATGTTCCTGCTAGGTTGGGGTGTAGATCGGGAACTTTAGCCGCAGTGGCTCCTTGGTGCTAGGCACCTCATTGGACTCTCCCTCTTAACCCTTAGAGGTAAAGGAATGCCTGTGTTCACTGGGGTCTGAAGGGTACCCGAAATCACTTGAAACTTTGGTGGCTCAAAATTAAGTACATCAGAGGAAGGCTTGTACTTTCCAAAGTCTGGAGAATGGTTGGGATGCCTGGTGTTTAGGGGAATACTTTGGATTACTGAGATCTGGGGAGTGCTAGTGTCTGTGTATATCAGGTTGCACTTGCTTTGTAGAGCGACCTGTCTCTGCTACTCTCTCCGGAGAGCTCTGTTGGAGTTGGCCTGTGGGAGGAATCAGATTGTAAAAGGGTGGTCTCGACCTGAACAAATCACACAAGAAATCATCACCTTCATCACTCTCATCCTGGGTCTTTCTCCTGTTTTTTCTTGGTAGTGCGTTTCTCCTGTTCTGGGGTGTTGGACATGGCCATTTTAGGGGCATTTACCCCAAAACATTTTGTTTTTTTCTCCTAGTCGTTGCTGACTTTCTCAACATGACCATAGGATTCTGGGCACCTTCCCCCCGTACTGCAGAGGGAAGGTGTGCGCGTGCACCTTGGCCGCACTGAGCAGGGAGTGAGTACGCGATGGGTTTAGGTGCCGTATGTCCGTGTGCCCTGTAAACGGGTACACCCCATACCTGGGGCAGGTACGCTACTGGCTATGTAGTGGGGCATAGCACTAAGTGTGCCACCGACCGGATAGCCTGTCAACCACGTATCAGGCCTGTAGGGAGCCATTGCGCCCCTGCCTAGGTTGGCATCACTTACGCCACAGCCAACCCTGAGTGGGTACCATGGGGGCACCAGCCAAGGGAAGACCTAAAGGGTGCATGGGGGGTGGTAGGCTAAAGGCTGGGTGGGTACATATGGATGTTCCCTGACCAGGTAGTGAGGACCCCCCCCCCACCCCTGGGATCTTCCCCTGCCTTGGAGTTCGGCTCTTTTCATGGGCTACTCCTGTGATGTTGCCGACTCTCTTGTGTGGCCTTACGGCTCAGACAGGCTAGGGAGAGGCGCTGACACAGTGATCTGAAACATGTGCTGGTCTGCCAACGCAGACCTGGGTGTTCAAACTTGCACCTATAGGATGTTAACTGTTTGCATCGCCCCATATTCGCTTTTCAAAACATTTCCCGCCTGCTGTTCAGGCTAGAGGATGTGACCTGGCACCTTTAGAATTTTGGATAGGTGTCCAGCCTGCATACCTGCATCACCAGTTTTCTAAAACCCGGGTCAGGCCTGCCATTGCAGGCCTAAGTCCATGCGCTTGGACCCATGGTGCTAGTGGCAAGGTGCCCAGGCCGCTGTCACGGGCTGGGCGTGCGCAATCGCACCCATAAGGGGCAAACCTGTGTCTGACTGGCCTGGGCTGGGTTGTGTGCATGCACTCGCACCTGAGGTGCTAGGACGTGGGTAAGCCCATGAGTCCGGCCTATCATTGCAGGCCTGTACAGGCGTACTTGCACCTAAAGATGCTAGGGCCTGGGTAAGCCCACAAGCCGAGTCTGCCATTGTAGACCAGTGTGTGCATACTGGCATCTATAATGATTAAACTCATGAGCAGCATGCCAAGGCAGGCTACTGTGTACGCGCACCTGCACCTATGGTGCCCGTGATTGCGTGTGCCACCTGCCATCGCAGGCCGTACATGTGCACTGACCCCCGTATTAGTTAAACCCATGTCCTGTCTGTTGTTGCAGACTGGTGTGGGGGCACTTGCACCCCTGGTTCTAGGGACTGTGTGTCCAGCCTAACATTGCAGGTCAGTTTGCACATTAGAGCAAGTGCCCCCAGGCAGCGAGAAATACCTGTGTGTGTTTTTACTACCTATGAGGGTTGCTCTTTGCTTAAGTTAAAATGGGGAAGTGGTTGGCACTACTTCCGGCTGCAATAGTGGATTGCAGCAGAGCAGCCTCATGATGTTTCCTATCAGGGAATTTGCAGTGCCAAACCCTTTCCAGTGGTAAAGGTGATTATGGCATAGCTTGCTTAGAAATGCCACATATAGAATATGGGCATTACTATGCTCTCAGAGTCTTGTGTGTTGTGGTGCCTGGCTTCAGTGGACACAGGGGTCAGAGGAGCACATATACGTATTCCCCTGCAACACCCATAACCACTGACATACAATGGGAACGACAGATCTCTGCCATTTGAGAGTCGGATGGGATAGGAGAGAGAGGTTTTGACAATTGGCCATTAGGGGCCGGATCATGGCCCCACTAAAGATTAAGATCTACTTTCCACAGGCCCATGGTAGATAGGCCTACAATTTAGGGAAGACATCTGTGGTTCAAAGGGAAACACCTACATCTCCCCTAACTTCAAAGACACATGACCGTATATCTACAGGTTTCATTCTTCGCAAAGGGTGAGATACACTTGCAGGGACATGGGACCGGAGAACCCGGACTGCGTGGTGCACACTGCCAGAGGATTCTGTTGTGCACATGGAGGATTACTGCCACAATATGGTGCAGCCCTGCGTTTCCCCCTGGGCTGGCGCTAATTACAACTGCCTAGCGCAATTGCAGGGTGAGATTGTTTATGTGCAGGAAGGCATCCATTCCTGCACATAAACAATCTTAAATGGCGATTTGTAACTTCAATGTGTGCTGCATTGTGCAGCAAACATAGAAGTTGCAACTCATCATTGTTAAAATGATTGTTTATGTGCAGGAAGGGACAAACAATCATACATGGCGTTTTGCTATTTTTATGTGTGCTGCACAATGTAGCACACATAGAAACAGCAAAAACGAGGAGAATAAAGCATTTCTCCTTGCACCATGTTAAAAAAAACGTTTTTTTTTGTCTAAATTTTGGAGCTGCCCCATATTTAGGCCACCCTTGCAAATATGGGGCAGTGTCAAAATCAATGGGTGTTTCAGCAAAACGCATACTGCAACACCCATTGCCCACCCCTTTCACGCTAAGTGAAGAGTGAAATGGCGCCTTATTTACAGGGTGGTGTTAAGACACGTTAAGTGGCTTAACACTGGCTTGTAAATAAGGCAGGAGCGTCGAAAAAAAGTGACGCTTCGGTCGCTATAGGCGCTTGTAAATATGCCCCCAAGTTTTATAGGGTTCTGAACAAAGGATTTCATCCATGCATGCTCAATCAGAACTAAGCAGAGAAAGAGTTGCAGATGAATACATTTAGAAGATTTCCCATAATACTTCAACATGCAACTTCTAACAATCACCACCTATGCTAGAACACGTTACAACCAGTGCCATTCTACTGAGACAGCTAGGTGCAACTTTGAGGCAGTACAAGTTTTGTTCGGGACAGTATTTGAAGGTCTCTGTAGCTGCCCATGAAGCACAGTCAAACCTTATTCTACTGAAACATTAAAATATGAGTTTATCTATGTAGTGCAGTGAAACGTCACAATATGGAGTTTGAGGCCTAAAATCTCTGTAAGCCGGAGTTTGCGTTTTCATTTGTACAAACCCTCAAATTTCCGAAAAAACAACTTTCTTACATACAACACCCAGCTGACCCCACAGCCACACATATAAACACCCCCACACACTCTCATACTCTGTGCCCACCACAACTGACATGCCTTCACAAGGAACAGCATGGTCAGCTGAGTAACAGTAGTGCAATATTCACTTCAACGCCCATGACAAACAGCAAGCTTTATACATACATAATCATATGTCCAACAACTTAACACAGGCAAAACATAAACCTTTACAGGACCCCCCCACCCCCCAGTCATACTGTGCTGCATGTGCAAAGATAGCCCCTGCCAGCATCTCTAGAGGTCATTGTTTACAGCAGAACCGAACACCCAGCTGCTTCTAGAGCTTCAGGAAGTCCAACAACTCGTCTATAATTAAAGGGCAACAAAACAGAGATTACATAGACATTAGTGCGTTCTGGAAGTTCAGGGTCATACTGTGACAGAAAGTAGGCCAATGGGCCAAAATAAAAGTAGCCTCCTTTAGCGAATCAGATAGCTAAAAAAAAACAAGCATTGGCATAGCCAACAGGTCTCGCTTTTCGGACCTTATAAGTACTTAGTTATGCAGCACAATATCCTTGGTGCAACAACAACTGTTGCATGGCAAAACACTTATAAGGTCCTAAAGGCGAGACCTATTGGCTATGCCAGTGCTTGTTGCTGTTTTTGTGGTACTGCAATATATAGGGATGTTATTTGTCACAGTTTACAGTTTGGATTAGATCATTGATGACACTATTGTTCATAGGATCACGATGTCTCCAGTGACAACTTTTTGCTGCCCAGGTCGTGCCGAGGGGTTCCTTTTCTGGTGGTTCTGCTGTCCTGATCGAGCCGAAGGTCCTGCTGCAGTTGTCTGCTCCCTTTGTGTGTATGGTTGTGTGTGTGGTTGTGGTGGTGTGTGTGGTTGTGTGTGTGTGTGGTTGGGTGTGGTTGTGGTTGTGGGTGTGGTTGTGTGGCTGGTTGTGGTTGGTTGTGTGGTTGTGTGTGTGGTGGTGTGTTGGGTTGTGTGTGTGGTTGTGTGTGTATGTGTTGTGTGTGTGTGGTTGTGTGTGTGGTTGAGTGTGTGTGTGGTTGTGTGTGTGGTTGTGTATGGTTTTGTGTGTGGTGGTGTGTGGTTGTGTGTGTGTGTGTGGTTGTGTGTGTGGTTGGGTGTGGTTGTGTGCGTGTATGTGGTTGTGTGCGTGGTTGTGTGTGTGGTTGTGTGTGTGTGTGGTTGTGTGTTTGTGGTTGTGTGTGGTTGTGGTTGTGTGTGTGGTTGGGTGGTTGTGTGTGGTTCTGTGTGTGTGGTTGTGTGTGTGGTTGTGGGTGTGGTGTTGTGGTTGTGTGTGTGGTTGTGTGTGTGGTTGTGGTTGTGTGTGTGACAGTAATACTAAAAGCATCTCAAAATAAAGGAACACAAACATCGAATTTGGAGAAAGAGAAAGCACGTTGTAAGTCAAACGGGCGCAGCAAAGCATTGACACAACAACAAAAACAAAACAAGATCACTTAGCGAAGACTGAGTGCTGATAATGGATACACACAGCCCATCATCTTAAGAGTTTGATTGCTACCAATGTGCACTCAAACCTGCCCCCTCCTTGTGAGTTGCACCCCATATTTCATGAGTTATAACTGCTGCACCCACCATAGCGCTTTGAGATCTGAAGCGCAACATAGGTCTAATCGACTAAGCAGTCGCCAACATGCTGTGATTTTAAAGAGAATGTGCCAAAGGTTTCCAGCTTCCTCATCATGTCCTCATGAAAGCGCCAACGAAAGGACTCCCTGAATGGTGCAACGGACATGAAGCAGCCGCTGTGATCAGAAATAAACACTGTGAACGTTGTCCAGTTTCACGGTAACATTTCCTTAATGTTTCTTAAGTCACAAAACAGTAATACTAAAAGCATCTCAAATTAAAGGAACTCAAACATGGAGTTTATGGAAAGAGAAAGCACGTTGAGGCAGCGATGGAAGATACATTTAAGGTGGGCGTGATATTGCCTGACGGAGATGCACCCACTGGGAGAATCCCGAACGCTTGAAAGCAAGAAGGCGGGGGGAGGGGCGGAGGAAGGGAGCAAGCAAGAGGAAAGACAGATGGCGCTGAAGGCTGGCGATTCGCGAGTGCACGCTCGCGTGAACGCAAGCTTGTCGCCAGCCAGCAACACTTTGAAAACTCACCTAATAAAGTCTCTCCGAGCAGCGCATGCTCGCTGACTCAGCGAGACCTAAAAAGGATGCAAATGACCACAAAAACACCAAATGTGGCATAAAAATGTTGCAAGTACAACGCAGGTGTCAAAGCACTTCCTCTATACAAAAAAATGCACAATCACCAATGTATCAAACAACCATTGCACGATAAATGAAGTGCCTGTGTGTGAGTAACAAACGGTGGTCACTGAGAGCTATGGAACCTCATCCCACGGGAGTTCCACGACAGATGACGTTCGCGTAACAAAAACTACTCACAGATCTGACATCACTAAAGATGCTTCTTCGGCACAGCAGACTGCGGAGGTGACACATCGATGCCTACTGCTCTCTCCGGGCACCACCGCAGCTCCGAGCCAGAACAGCAGGCAGCTCCCAGAGCAGCAGAGAGCTGGCAGGCAGTGCCACACTGGAAGCAGATGGTTCATGTGCCAAGCGAATACACATCTCCCGGCCTGGCGACTCCCGTGCTGGACACGGTGCCACCCACCAACGCCCCCCCTGACGCCCCCCTGAAGGAATTACCCCTCAGCCGAATCGCTGAAAGAGCCCGCAAGAGTCCGGTGGCGGAAGTAGTGCCAGCAGTAAGGGGGGCATGTGCCCAGGCAGGAAAACAACATATGTCCACACAGAGTCACGTCACAAATTGGTTTGTGATGTGTGGGAAGTATCAGCAGTATGAGGGTGTGTGGTTCTTGCCTGTCCATGCATTTAAATTTTTGGGGTGTGGTCCGAGGTCCATCTCGTGCAAATCGAAAGGGAAAAAGTCATTTCAGCATTTCATTTTCACTGCTGTACAATTAAGCCAATGAGAAGCAGGAATTGCAATGTATCTTTTAAAAACGCAAAATAAAAGCAAAAAACATCAACAGTAAGCCCATTAAAGATAGCCATACAGGAAATGCTTAATAATAGCTGCCGGATCCGGGACCCGCCTGGACCCCTCTCATTTCCAGCTCACCCACGACCAGGTGTTATCCTGAGCTAACACCATGGTCCAGCCCGGTGTTCCATTCTCCAAGAAACGGTATGTTTGGCACGGGGGGCTCAAGAAGTGTAATATAAACTTACCCCGCCAAGCATGGTGAGAAGCACCAATCAGCATGTTTTAAATGCTGCGTCACGTGTGCAGTACGGGAAGATCGCCAGGACCTAGTTTAAAAGGCATGTCTGACTGCAGATGATGTCACATGCAGATCTAAGCAATGGACATTAAACGGTAAAACTCGAGCAGAAGGGGTTAAATATGTCCTGGAACGTAAAACCTCGGTGTAAAAACAAGTCCGTTGACACATTCAAGGAGCCTCCAAACTGCCCTCCTTAGCAAATGCTCCCGCCTCTGGACATACTAATAAAAGGCTGCTGTGGTTCAACGCACCTGGCGCCTCGTGCCATCAACAAGGTGTACCTTTAAGTTTGTTAGCACAGCGCCAGCAGGTGAGGCCTGGTAACCATGGTAGCCATGCACTGCAACACTGTAAGCGCGAAGGCAGGGGGAGGGGCGAAGGCCGCTGAAGGCTGGCGGTTCGCGCGTGCACGCTCGCGTGAACACAAGCTTGTCGCCAGCCAGCAGCACTTTTGAAAACTCACCAACTAAAGTCTCTCCGAGCAGCGCATGCGCGCTGACTCAGCAAGACCTAAAAAGGTGGCCCATGTTAGCAAATTGGGGCAGTTTCGAACTTATAGAAACAAACTTAATATATGTTTTACAATGTATGGGAGACTGCATCCATTTGTACATGCTGCAGGCAATGTTTGTGCCAAAATCAGTTAAAACTGTCCCAGTAGACCATAAAGCAGGCCTGGAATCAAAGCACTGTCTCCCTACTGATATGTTAGACCTCTGGTTAGACCAGACCAGAGGTTACAATGATTCTGCTAGTTCACAAGGGATATGGCTACCTGCAGCTGCAGAGGCCACGTGCACTACAGAACTTGTCAGAGGCATATTTGCAAGAATGGGGCAAGCTTGTACCTCGATTTCGCTATCATGTCATGTTTTCGTTTGACCTAGCTGGGTCGTTTACTTTTATAATGTTAAAAAACAATTTGATATCATGCCTGGAGTTAATGGTGCCCTTCGATGGTGAGAAGGCTCGTGAAATCTGGTGTAACCTTCCGGTTAAGCAGTCAGAGTGGTCCGCAAATGCTAACCCTCCAAGGTGGGTAGAACAGCCTCAATCACGCAGGGATGACCTGGAGGAGAATCACGACTATAGAGGGTACTGTATTCAAGTCACTGATCTCGAGGAGGTTTTATTACAGCATCTCAGAATGAATCTGTCTTTTCCAGATCCAGCCTAAGATGATGAAGATGATGATTGTCTTCAACCGTATCAAAGGAAAGAACCGATGAGCCCCCGCCCCCTTTGCACAACGCTTTCGAAAATGTTGGTCTAGGGACTGTAAGGAGCTTCATAAACTACATTTCCAAGATTCCTATCGCAGGCATATCCACTACAAGGTTTCAATCAGGAGCTCCCACCTGTAGTGAAGGTGGATACCCTTATCGATGGATTAATACTCCAAGGGTCCATCATATCAGAAGATTTGGTGAATAAGAAGCTCATTGTTGTGGTAAAGAAAGATCCAATTCTGCAGCAAATTTCTCCATTCGAGCTACAAAAAACACAACTTATGTGGTCTCGGCATTGCTCAGAGACTGTCAGTCATTAGCATGGAATATGTAACTGAGGGTAGCTTGTACTTTCATCCTGTCAAACATAGAGCTAGGTGAGACTCCAGTCGGATATTTCTCAACTTTGGTGTGCGGCTCCTACAACAACTGGTTTGTCAATTGCAGCCAGATAGATCCGCTTCTTTAAGACGTACAATTCTCAGAATCCCTTCTCATGCATTCGCCCTTCACATGAGCCAAATTCTTCTCTCTCTAACTCAGGAATGATCAAGAGATCTTCTGAAATTCGCAAGTTGATGACTCCCATTTTCTTGTTGAGAGACGACGCGCAGGGAGTGCCCAAAGGTTTATTTGATCATCCTTGTCTTAAAACAGCACCACCCTTTCGAAGGATGAGTATAGTCCCTGTCCCAGGGAGTCTCTATCCCTTCGTCCTCGGCACCAAATGCATGACCATTTGATGGATGAGGAAATGGTGAGAGTTGACTTTAAACTTTTCCCAAGGTTTGGCTCTTGGCAATTTTAGACATGTACAAGAATTTCTTTTGAAGTCTTAACATCATTCCAGTTTCGGAAGACAACTCAACAACCAATAACTCACCCTAGTCAGTCGCTAAATTGCAGATCACATACAATCACTCACTCAACCAATGATGCACTGTTCTATCCATTCATCCATCCATCTTCCACCCACTCACTCCACAGTCATCCAATTACTGTCTCACTGCATACATCAAATTACTCACCCATGCATCATACCGCCCATCTATGCACTGGCTCACATGCACTCTGGCCTCCATTTCCTCATGCATCCAGCTACCCACATTTCAACCCACACATCCATACTCTCATACACACTTTTACTCACCCGTCAATCTACCTAGGTTGTGCAGGAGACCCCGACCAGAGAGACCTCAGGTGAGTCATGGTGTGGCGTGAGCTGCTCTGAAGATAGCATCGGTTGTCTGCGCGCCCCCTCCATTCTCTCTGTTCAGCCTCCCTTCAGTCACACCCTTCGATCGATGGCCTCCATCCACTGCTTTCCCCATCGCCTGCCCTCTTCATACTGTTCTGCAATATATACCAAAGAGAGGGAGATGACTGCACAGACTCATGAAAGCTTGGTCAGCAGGGCCATGCCGACTCCCTAAACTGTGTATTGCCGCAAACAGGTTGGCTTAAGCTAACGTTGAGAAACAAGCATTGGCAAGCGGCAGGTCTGGCTCTTCAATAGTTCATGCAAAGACTTGCACACAGACACACATTCAACATGTAGAAAGGCACCTATATTCACAAACGAGCAGTCACACCGCAAACATCTTCCTCGCACCCTCACAGGGGCACCCTCACCGCTGGTGGCGCCGTGTGCGCGAATCGTTTTTGGCGGCTCCCAACGACCTCCTTTCTCCCCTACCGCCATCCAATAGTGCCCCTCCTCACTCCATTGCCCCTCTTTATCACGCATTTCATGTCTTTTGTAGCGCTACTCAGCGAAGGAGCACTTTACATCACAAATACATTATACAGAGACAAAGAAACATACTTGTAAATCATTGCAACGTCAGCCCGAGCACACATACAGTATTTGTCATTTATAAATTAAGACCAGTACAATACATAGCCCAAGTTTGTTTATAAGGGTTTCTTGTGTGTTGATTTTCTTTTCTTTGGTTGCTCCAGCCAAAATGTGTTTCTTCGTCCAGGATTGACCCACGACTTCCTCAGGGCTGGAAAGACAATGTTATGCATGTATCATAATATATTACATGGAAACATCTTCCATTTACACTAGTGATTGGTGGTACCCACATTTTGAGTCATATCAATATACACCGTATGATGGACCTGTACTGTGTTACAGCAAATCGTGGGGCAACATTTCATTGCCAGTTAAATTTTATAGCATAATTCCGTATTGTTCAATGGGTGCGGGATATCTATATCACTGTTGGTGCATAAGTGTTGTTGAGTCCAAAATCCTAAACCTATTGTTGTGTACAATATGAGTGCTTTTATCCTTATTCTTGTAGGTGGTAGGAGAAGGTACACCTGGCATATGGTGGGGAGTGCGCATCTCAATTATTTATAATGTGCTGGTGAACCTCATGATAGAGGCTAAAGAGCAGGAAAGGGCATACCTGTATTAATGCAACACAGTCTGTAAGCCTAAGAAATATTGTTAATAAAATTACAATAGTATAAGAAAGGATACATGAATTTATCAATTGATATTGTTGAGCGTTAAAGTGGATTAAACCCTACCTCTGTGGCGGTTATAATTCCGTCGCGGCCAGGGAGGCAGGGAAAGGTAAAGATGGTCTGATTTTCTATTTCTTTGTTTCTTAATGGAATCTACAATCTAAATGATATTCGTGCTCAATATAGTATTCAAATAAAGTCCAGAAGTTGAAAGTCCACTCCTTAATACATTTACTTCACATATGATTAAATAGATCTAGAAGCTCCAACCAAGTACTGTCGTAATCACCCGAATTGTAAACCCGATCAAGTATCCGGGTTGAGTTTCTTTATTATTAGGTCTGTATTTATAAATGTTTCTTTATTATTTATTTTTATTTATTTTATGCGTTTTCATATAGCGCGGACTTTACCCGAAGGTGTCAGAGCGCTTCACAATAGGAATAGTAATGAAACATGAGGATAAAATTACAGGTGAGCATGTTACAAAAGCAAACGTTACGTTACATGAGGCAATAGTGACAATTGTGCAAGTATCAAGAGCAAACAAAAGACAAGAGGTAGCAAACGATATGCTGCAAAAGGAAAAAGTGACATGTGTGTAGGTTACAAAAGCGTACGAAGTACAAGTAGAGGTATAATACTGCACTAAATGGCAGACACTCAAAACACAAGAACACACAGGGAAGGCACTTCTATTGGCATGGAGAACAGAATTTCCTATAATGGAATGACTTCCTTAAGATAATAGAGGCCGTAAATTAAGTTTGGAAGTGTCTTTGAAGGAGGAGAGCTTTGAGGTCAGTTTTAAAGGCCTGGAAAGAGGTGGTGGTCCGAAGCTGAGGCGGAAGTGAGTTCCAGATTCTCACCGCGTTGCCTGAAAAGGATTGGGCCATCGATCTTTCCTTCTTGAAAGTGGGAGGTTCAAGCAATACATTTTCTGCATTACGGGATGGTCTGGAGCCTCCAGAGAGTTTCAGTTTGTTCGCGAGGTAGCAAGGAGAGGAGGAGTGCAAGACTTGGTGGGTGATACAGGCAGTCTTGTAGATAGATCTTGCCTCGATGGGAAGCCAACGGAGGGTGGACAAAATGGGTGTGATGTGGTCACTTCTTTTGGCCCCATATATGAAACGAGCTGCTGAATGGAGAACAGACTTAAGGTGGGACAGGTGGGATTTCGGGAGGCCAGTAAGAAGAGAATTGCAGTAGTCCAATCTGGAGAGAACCAGCGATTGGACCAGGGTTTTAAGGTCTTGCTCCGGGAAGAAGCGACAAATCCCCCAAAGAAGGCGCAGTTGATTTCGAGCAGACTTTGCAATGGAATCGATGTGGGAGAGTAGATTGAGTTTTTAGTCGAGTATGACGCCAAGGGATTTTGCGCTGTCGACAATGATGGGTTTATTGTTAAGTACATTCATCTGATCCATCCATGATTGAACCGGGGGAGAAGAAAGTGAGGAGGAGAGGAGGAGGAATTCAGTTTTGGAGGGATTCAGAATCAGTTGATGAGTTAACATCCAGTTTTGAATGGAGTCGAGAGTAGAGCTTAGGATGGAGAGCTCGTGAGTGGAGGCCACCCTAAGGTAGATTTGAGTGTCGTCCGCATAGGGATGATAGTGGATCCCGGATTTACTAAGAAGATTTCCCAATGGTTCTAAATAGAGATTGAACAATGTGGGCGCAAGTATAGAGCCTTGAGGGACACCTTGACCGACCGCCAAAGGAGATGAAAGACTGTTCGCTATTTTGATCATTTGGGATCTATCAGAGAGGAAGGAGGCAAACCATTTAAGCACAGTGCCCTCCATGCCCATTCTCTGTTGAAGAGTGTTAAGGAGAGTGTTGTGATTGACAGTGTCAAAGGCTGCAGAAATGTCAAGGAGAATTGAAGACAAGACTCTCCCAAATTGAGTATCCGCAGCGCGTCATCAATCACTAGCAGCAGGGCTGTTTCAGTGCTGCAGTTTTGAATGAAGCCGGACTGGGAATTGTGAAGAAGATCATTGTGCTTGATCTGACAAGAGAGTTGTTTCCCTACACATCTTTCTGGGATTTTCGCAAGAAAAGTTAGGTTAGTGATGTGGCGGTAGTTGTTGAGGTCGTTCGCATCAGCGGTGGGTTTTTTAAGCAGAGGGGTGACCTGCTCAGTTTTGAAGGAAACAGGAAGGGAGCCTTGACAGAGGGAGAGGTTGACCAGAGTGGTCCAATAGGAAAGGGAATGGGTATAGAAGTCAATGGCAATGGCACTAGGGATGGGGTCAAGAGAATGGTTGGAGGGCTTTGTTTCGAGGATGCATTTGAGGAGGGCATCTTCAGAGATGGGGTCAAAGTTCTGCCAAATGGTTAAGGATTTGCGCTCCTCTGTAGGGGTAGGATGAATGACCTTATCTACACGTGATTTCACTTTTTCGTAAAAGAATATAGCGAATTCCGCTGCTTTCTTAGTAGAATCCTCCAACTTGGAGGTTGGGGGGAGGGCAGTTTGGGTTCTTGATGAGGTCGAATAGTTTTTTGGGTCTATTTTTGGCTGAGTCGAGGAGGGATCTGAAGTGCGACGCTTTTCCAAGGAAGATGTGCTTATGGTACCTGGATCTTGCTGAACGAAGCATGGCCAGATTATCGGTGGAGGGCGCTTGTCTCCATTGTTTCTCAAGGACTCTTAGGTACTTCCTTTCTTCATAGAGGGATTTGTTAAACCAAGGTGCTGAGGGAGTAGGCCTTTTCTTTTTGCTTTGGAGAGGTGCGACATTATTAATTTTGACTGCAAGGACTGTGAGGCATTGGGAGGTGAGTTTGTTAACATATAGGTTCGGGTCTAGCCTTGGAAGTGATAGCAAAGCAGAATCACAGAGGGTACCGAGGTCAATATTTTTAGTGTCACGGAACCAGGAAGTAGCCCTCTTAGGTTGGCCGAGAGTTGTAGAGTGTGATAGGTGAAGAGAGAATGGGATGAGGAGGTGGTCAGACCAGTCTACATGAATAGGGGTAGTGATAGTCAGCAAGTCTGCTTTCGAAATAACAAGGTCCAGGATTGAGCCCTTAGAGTGTGTTGTTTCTGTGCAGTGTTGGATAAGATCGTTTGCATAGAGGAAGGTGGCCAGCAAATTCGCAGAGGTGTCTTGAGGCGAGCCCCAGTGGACATTGAAGTCACCCACGAAGGTCTGATTGTCACTTTACGAATATTGGTCGCTGAGGAAATCAGTGAGTTCCTCCATAAACAAAGGGCTGCTACCAGGCGGGTGGTAAATAGCATGGAATCTGAGAGGTGAGCGGTGGTGCAATTGAAGCTCAAGAGATAGGCATACAAAAATGCGAAAGGAGCTGTTAGGAAAAGCCTTAAGTTGAAGGGAGTTTCTAAAGATGACTGCAAAACCTCCCCCAACTTTGTCGATTCTGTCATTTCTAAATATAGAATAGCCTGTGGGTAATAGGAGATCAAACATAGAGTGAGAGGTATCATTGAACCAGGTCTCTGTGAGGAAGAGCATGTCAATATTGTGCAGGATGAGGGTATCGGAGATTTCAAGTTTGTGTTTTATTGCAGATCTGCAGTTGTGGAGCATACAGCGCAGCTCTGTCGAGACTGTTTTGGTGACGGGGGCACTTGGGCTATGAGGGGTGATGGGGATGTTGTACTTATACAAGGGTGCTCGGGAGGGTTTAGGTGGATGAGTGGTTGTGACAGAGGAGATGGTCGGAATAGTGTAGATAGTAGGGTTACTTGGAGATGAAAGTGGAAGAAGGGTGGCGTTCGAGGGCTTGTGTGAGTTTGCGATGTTTGTAGACGACAGGTTATGCTTGGCTATTATGGGGTGTGGGGGCGAGGTGCAACTCGTGGGAAGGTGAGTGTTTTCCAAAGGAATTGAGGTGCATAGCTTATTTTCCAGAGAGAGCAAGGCAGAGCACGGCATGTTTGGTGGCTCGATGGAAACAGGAGGGGGTGCACTTGGTGGTGGAAGGCAGGGAGAGGTGGGGGAACGGGAGGGGAGTAGGGGTACAGGGTTCAGAGGTGGGGAAAGGTGGTGGATGAGAGCAGGCGTTGGTGCACTAGAGGTGGAAGGAGAGTTGTCTTTGTTAGCGTTGCAAGAAGGATAGGAATTAAGGACATAATTAGGGGGAGAAAGGAGAGGAGCGAGGCAGTGGGGTGGAAGGAGAGGGGAGGAATGTGTGGAGTCATAAGGATGAAGGAGGTTTGGGAGGAAAAGAGGGGAGGGGGTTGGAGAGGTCCTGTCAGCTAGGTGAGGTGGCTGTGCGGGAGCGGGCATCTGGCAGAGTGAGGGGGTTGGGAGATAAGGAAGTTGAAGAAAGGAAGTGGTTCTGCTAGGCCCGAGGGAGGGAAAGGGTTACCAAGGGGGGAAGGAGGTAGCACAGCATTGCTGGAGGAGTGGGGGGAAGGAGAGAGATGCAATGGGTTTGTGGAGAAAACGGGGTATATAGCGAGGGGAGGAGGGGGTAGAAAAGCAGAGAGGAGGAGGGAATAAGGGGAACGTAAGGAAAGTTAACTAGGGGAGAAGGCTGGAGGAGAAGTGAAGTAAAAAGGGGGGTGGCATGTAGGGATAGTGGGGAGGAGATGAGAATGGAGTACCGGGACGGTGCAGATTGGACGAGGAACGTGTTACCTAGAGGTAAGGTTGAAGTGATGAGGGGGGGCATACTGTGAGGGGGGAAGAATGGGAGGGAAGGGCACAGGGGAGGGGGAGGGAAGAGGGTCGACCTGTGCCTCCCGAGGGTGCAGCCTATTGGAGAGTGGGGGGGGTCAGGGGAGGAGACAGGGAGTAATTGGTGGAGCTAGATGAAGAGTCAAGGGATAACCCGGTCGCAGGGGAGGGGAGTAGGGAAAGGAAGAGGTGGTCAAAGAGAGAGAGACAAGTGTCTTTGACTTGGATCATGACAGTACCGTTGTTATAGAGTGAAATAGTGAGGAAGCCATTGGAACACGCAGAGGGGGACATTTTTAGCTGTTTCCCATGAGGGGTAGAGGAGGAGGAGGTGACGTTAAGGGAATTGTAAAAGCTGGTGAACCAAGAGGGGATGTTGTGAGTGAAAAAAATGAAATCGTTTTTGAGCCTCCCATAACGACCATTGTAAAATTGATCAACAAAAAGGGAATCAGGGAAACATTCAATGGTGTTATGCTTGAAACGTTTTGCTGAAGCTTTAGTCAGGTTAGAAGGGTAAACGATTTAGTAGCAACTAATTCCAGACTTAACTCGAGTGGTGACCATGTTGGGAAACTGAGGAGGTGGAGGGTGGTGGGGATATGAGAAGGGTGTTACTAGGAAAGCGGTGGTGAGGAGAAGTATAAGGACAAGAAGGGGGCACATATTCCAGACGCTAGGTGAAGAGATCTGAACTAATGTGCAGTCAGGGAAGTGAGGCGATTAGGAAATGAAATGAAATGAAAATTAATTTATAACGCGCAACTTAGCCCAATGGGCGTCAAGGCGCCTAACCAAATATAAGATCTTCAATCACAGTTGCTTACTGGTAGGCCTTAGAGAAATACCAGGTTTTGAGTGCTTTTTTGAACATGGTCATAGAGGGTTGAACCTTGATATCAAAGGGGAGAGCATTCCACAGCCGTGGGGCCACAACAGAAAAAGCCCTACTTCCCCATCTAACTTTCTTAAAACGAGGAATTACTAACAAGTGCATATTTGCAGAACGAAGAGCCCTGCTAGGAGCGTAGCAAGTCAAGAGAGAGCCCAGAGCATTAGGAGGATCTGCCCTTAAGGCTCCGAAAACCAGAGTCAGAAGTTTAAAAGAAATCCTATATTGGATGGGGAGCCAGTGAAGGCTTTTCCTGGCTAAGGTGGCCGAAGATGCAGCAGGAACAGATAGAACAAATCGCGCTGCCGCATTTTGTACCACCTGAAGGCGA
This sequence comes from Triturus cristatus, assembly GCF_964204655.1. NCBI lineage: Eukaryota > Metazoa > Chordata > Amphibia > Caudata > Salamandridae > Triturus > Triturus cristatus. The sequence continues at coordinate 137,844,267 of NC_140590.1, read as the reverse complement.
TGAATCAAGCCCTTATTAATTTCAGCATATAAGGAGTTGCAGTAATCTAGTCTTGATCCAACCAATGCCACCACAATCTGCATATGTGATTGAGGAGAAAGATAGTGAACAATTCTCCTCAAAATCTTAATGACCCCCCAGCAAGTAGAAACCGTTCTGTTAACCTGGAGGGTCATTGACAGTGAAGTGTCAAATATGACGCCCAGGTTCCTGGCGGACTGAGATGGAATAGGACAAGAACCCAGAGAAGGGGGCCACCACTCATCAGACCAACAATCCTGATTGTTCCCGAAAATCAGGACTTCGGTCTTATAACCGTTCAACTTCAGAGAGTTTAAAATCATCCATTCGGAGACTGCCTGCATGCAGCTCCTAAAGTTGAACGCTGAGATATTCTTCGAGTGGGTCAGGGACACCATAATTTGGGTGTCATCGGCGTATGACACAACCTCCATCCCCTGCGATTTCACAAGCCTTGCCAGAGGGGCTATATAGATATTAAACAGGGTCGGGCTAAGAGCCGAACCCTGTGGGACCCCGCATTGCAAGGCTTTAGCAGGGGAGAGAAACTCGCCGAGTTTAACCCTTTGTTCTCTTTGCTCTAAAAAGGAGGACAAAAGACTCAAGGCAGTACCCGTCACTCCTAACTCCCTCAGACGAGATGTTAACGTCGAGGGAGAAAGAGTATCAAATGCTGCAGTGAGGTCTAGGAGGACCAAGAGAGTGGTCTGACCCTGATCCACCTTTTTTCGAATATAGTCCGTCACCATAGTGAGTGCTGACTCAGTGCTGTGACACTTCCTAAAGCCATGCTGGGAGTCATCCAGATATCCAGAAAGATCTAGAAAGGCCGACAAATGCAAATTAAGATGAAGTTCTAGCATTTTCGCCGGTGCTGGAAGCAGAGATATCGGACGAAAGTTCTTAAGCGTTTCCGGATCCAGGGTGGGCTTTTTAAGCAAGGGCTTCACAATTGCCTTTTTCCAGACCGCCGGAAAGACTCCCTGTGTTAACGCACTATTCATCACCTCCATCAAAGGGGGTGCTAAGGTATCCTTACATACTTTCAGCACTTTCAAAGGACAGGGATCCAAAGGAGAGGCCGATTTTATTCTATTTAAGAGAAGATCCATCTCCTCAGAAGAAAGTAGCGGAAAACAGGAGAGAGTCTTAGAAGGATCTCTCGTCCAGGCTTCAGAGCTTAAATAGGCCAAAAGAGGTTGGAGACCCAAAGTGCTCCTCTGAGCTTCCAGGGCAGTGAATATGTCCTCAATTTTATTATGAAAGAAGTCTGAGATGTTATTACAGAGCTCCTGAGATCCAACTACCGGATCAGGCATTTGTAGAGAACAAAGGGAGTCCACAATTTTAAAAAGCTCCCTAGATGAAGTAAGGGAGGCAGTGAGGTTGGTGAAAAACTCCTGCTTTTCACTTATTAACCTAGCCTTATAATCTCGTAGCAAACGCTTATGAGCCTCGCCTTCAGAGGGATCCCATGTCTTTCGCCATCTTCTCTCCTGCCTCCTACAGGACTGCCTCAGGAGTCTTGGTGTGTCAGTATACCAGGGGGCCGAGGGGCTGCGCCTTGCTATGTACCGGAAAGAAGCGGGTGCCAATGCTTCTACTGCTCTAGAAATAGAGTTAGCAGGTTAGCAGGAACAGGTTGTTACTTCAGAACAGGACTGGATCAAGAAGGGGGCACATATTCCAGACGTCGGGTGAAGAGATCTGAACTAATGTGCAGTCAGGGAAGTGAGGCGATTAGGCGATTAGTGAGGCGATTAGGAACAGGTTGTTACTTCAGAACAGGACTGGATCAACAAGATAGGACTGAAGATGGAGCGGTGTAGGAGGAAAGTCACTGTACTTAGCATCAGCCTGTAACATAAACCACATTATGCACAGCATCACATTAGGCGCCAAACTCATTGTACACCCATAATCTCAACAGCCTAATATTAGACCCTAACCTCCTAAGTATCTCCAACATTAGGGGCATAAAGCACAGGGTGGAACATAATCTCACTAGCCTAAACCATAGTATGCAAGACAACCTCATAATCATAAAAAACACATTTAGAGGTAGCCAGAACAGGGTCCGTAAATCATACTACATGAAATACATTTCCTAGCACCACAAACACATTAGGGCCTGGCGCCCTACAAACCTCCCAGTCCTCCTGGCCAACTGGCCATCTCAAAGGGGCTCAAATGACCTGTGTCCAGAAAGTCGGGGCTGCTGCCAATGCAGCGAAAGTCCAGGGTGCGTACTTGTGCACATCTAAAGTTGGAGCTGGCACTAAGTGCTGCGCAGCTGTGAAGAAATGGGGCAAGGAATGCATCTCCCTCCTAACTCAGACAGAACTGCCCCCAATTACCCTAAGAGTCTAGAGGAGAACAACTTTTGTCAGTTCACCCATTGGGAGAGGATTAATCTGCCCTTATTGTCCCTTCTGGGCCCCAGTCTTGTGGTTGCTCCTTCCCTACTGCACATTAAATACATTGCACGCCGTCTTTGGCATTCACGGAGGTATTGATGCTTGTATATGTCCGCGCGGCCGCCATTTTCAAGTCAGGCAGGCCGCTTGGGGGCTTTCTTACTCATTCAGGTGCCGCTGGGGAGCCCCTGTCCTGCTGCAGTCGCAGCGTCTGTGACCTGCGGTCACCCATTCCAGTGTTGTGGTGTGCAGTGTGAGGAGTATTCTCAGGTGTCTCCCTGGGCGCTGTGCCAAGTGATTGCCGCGCTCTCCGTCCCCCAGCAGGCCTCACCTCTCTTAGGTGCCAGTCACTAGTAATGAGCCGCGCAGCCCCCCAGGTCTCAGGCAAGGTGACGCTGGCCTCCGCATTCGCGGCTCCCACAGCCCTCCAGCAGATCCCTCCAAGCTCCGATGCCGATCAGGGGCCAGGCATCCTGCAGCTAACTGGGCCACGCATCAGGTGAGGGCCGCAGCCCCTTCCTTTCTTCTGAGGCCGCAGTTGGAGGCAGGCACCCCGCCGAGTTTCGCTCCTGCGGGCCCGATTCTTGTCACCGCACGGGACCCTCTCGCTTCCCCCCAATGAAGCTGTAGGCTATTGAACGTCGCACTCCCTCTCCTCACGTGGCCTCACCGTGGTATGTTGCGAGCTGCTCATCCCCCGGGGATTAGGTCTGTATTTATAAATGTCAATTTGGGAAGCGTCTCCAGGGATTATCCGAGAGATCCGTATTTCAGCCTGCTGTCTACATGACTACAAATTGATATAGAGCAAGTAATGGGGGTAAGTATTAGAGAAATGCGACCAGTTTCGCCCAAGAAGTTCCCATTCATCCCGGCTGCATATGAAGTACCAGTATAACCTTCTGAATCCCAAGTCAATCAGCAAGTTATGCAAATAGCTTAAATATATTACCTGACAAGTCTCGTGTGATAGCGTGTTGTCAACAGTAGAATGGATGAACGTTAAGTACACGCTTTGATGAGGCACAGCAATATAGAGCAATAGTATAAGTATCTATTTTTGTTATAGAAGTTTAAATAAAGTAGGTAATATACCTAGTTCACGCTCAACTTCAGTGCACGCACGTATTGTGGCTTCCAACACCAGCTCCCAGTACGGCCAATGTGTGTCAGGGAACCGGAAGTAATTCTGTATTATATCGGTAACTGTAAGAACTACACCACTTTCCGACATAGGATCGTGCAAAAAGGTGTCCGCCATGTGTAGTGGTGGACACCTACATGCCACACATATAGGATGGAATCCATAAAATATTGCCCCGTGCGCGTGATCATATAGTAGGTGGATCAGTATCTGATATGTTGGGAAGTAGCACATCAGTAAGTATATGGATCATACATAAGGACATATTGTGTACCAGTTATGGTCCAAATTGGATACAGTTAGTGTGCCCTGAGAAACTAGAATGAACATGCACGCTCCGCCAAACATGCAGAGCATTTACCCCATAACGCGTAGTAATGTCTTTTTATAAGGACGGTCCTGCGAGTCATCGATATTGGAGACCGTAAAGGTCAGCTATATGTTAAGTGATCAGAGACATGCCCAGAATAGCCGAAACCATAGCAACATAATTACGTTTTCTGTCCGACCAGGAATCAGTATCAGACAGAGTAGTGCATATCAGTGTCAATCAATCAATCAGGGGTTTATAAAGCGTGTTACTCACCCGTGAGGGTCTCAAGGCGCTGGGAGGGGAGCGGCTCCGGATCAGTCGAATAGCCAGGCCTTGAGGTCCTTCCTGAACGTGTGCAGGGTCGCGGAGCGTCTGATGTACACCGGGAGCTCGTTCCAGGTTTTGGCTGTGATGTAGGAGAAAGCTCTCCCGCCAGTTCTGTTTCTGCGGATGTGGGGGACCTCTGCCAGGGCGAGGTCGGCAGAGTGGAGGTTCCTCTTGGGTACGTGGAAGGATACTCTCTCGTTGAGGTATTTGGGTCCGATGTTGTTGAGAGATTTGTAGACGTGGGCGAGGAGTTTGAACGTGACCCTCTTCTCGATGGGGAGCCAGTGGAGGCCTTGAAGGTGTTGGGTCATGTGCTTGTAGCACGGTGTCCAGAGGACGAGTCTGGCTGCGGCGTTCTGGATGATTTGGAGTTTGTGTAGAAGAGTTTTGTTTATTCCGGCGTAGAGGGCTTTGCCATAGTCCAGTCTGCTGGTTATGAGTGCGTGGGTGACGGTCCTTCTGCAGTCAGGGGGGATCCATTTGAAGGTCTTACGGAGGATGCAAAGGCAGTTGAAACTAGTAGAGGCGACGGTGTTGATCTGGCGGTTCATGGAGAGGGAGGAGTCCAGGATGATACCGAGGTTCCGAGCATGGTCTGTAGGGGTGGGTGGGCTACTGATGGTGGAGGGCCACCAGGTGTTGTCCCAGGCGGAGGTGCAGGGTCCGAGGATGAGGACCTCGGTCTTCTCTGAGTTTGGCTTCAGGCAGCTGTCTTTCATCCAGGCTGCCACATTCTTCATTCCTTCCTGGAAGCAGAGTCTGGTGTCTTCGGGGTTCTTCGTGAGTGAGAGGATGAGCTGGGTGTCGTCGGCGTAGGATACAATGATGAGCCCATGCTGTCTGACGATGGCGGTGACGGGGGACATGTAGATGTTGAAGAGCGTGGGGCTGAGTGATGATCCCTGGGTTACTCTGCAGTTGATTTCCGTGGGTTTGGAGAGGAAGGGAGGGAGTTGAATCCTCTGGGTTCTGCCGGAGAAGAAGGCGGCTCCTTGTATTCCCGTGTCGTGAAGTCTGGCTGCGAGCGTGCGATGTCGAAGGCTGCGGAGAGGTCTAGGAGGATGAGGGCCGCAGTGTGTCGCTGATCCAGTAGCATGCGGATCTCGTCTGTGGCTGCGAGGAGGGCGGTCTCGGTGCTGTGGTTGCTGCGCAATCCAGACTGGGAGGCATCCAGGATGGAGTTCTCTTCAATGAAGGCGGTCAGCTGGGCGTTTTACAAATCTCTCGGTGACTTTGGCCGCATAGGGGAGGAGAGATATGGGCCGGTAGGTTTTCAGGTCCGTTGGGTCGGCCGTTAGTTTCTTGAGGAGGGGTTTTACCTCTGCCCGTTTCCAGTCGTCTGGGCAGATGCCTGATCTGAGGGAGGCGTTGATGGTGCGTCCAAGTTCAGGTGCGTGGTATTTTACAATTTATTATGTGGTGTTCTGCTGCAAATAATATGAGAGAACGTTATTGCCAAAATTATTAATATCTCAGCGAAGAAAATGAATAAAAAGGTTAAACATAAAAAAAAAACCTGCAGCTAGACCTAAACAGCAAGTATATAACAACCATCTCAACACACATAGGCCTTAGGCAATACAGGCGGCTTAGCTTTGGGATCTCATCTGCAGTAGAGGTGTTTCAGAACCCCATCCAAGAAATCCTCTCAAGCCTACAAGGGATACTGAACATCAGTGATGATATCCCCATCTATGCGACTGCTGTTGAGGTCCACCAACGCTGCATCTGGCCAACACTATGACTCAGTAACTATGGCCTTACCCTACACCAGGAGAAGTGCTCATTCTTTTAGCCACAGATTACTTTTTTTGGCTATGTAGTTACCAAAGATGAACTAACAGTGGACCTCAGAAAGGTGGTAGCCGTACCAGAGGCTCCTGCTCCCTGCAATGCCACAGAGGTCCGCAGCTTCTTAAGCATGGCGACATACTGTGGTTGATTCATCATCAACCTCGCAACACTCTTGGAGTCCTCCATGCATTGACATAGGCTCCCGTGAAATGGACCTGGGACAACAAGGAAGCCAAAGCCTTCACCAAAAGTGAAGAAAGCCCTGCTCGATGGCGCCACAGTGGCCTACTTTGACCCAAAGAAAACAATGGAACTGGTCATCGAAACTAGCTCGTAGGGCTCGGGCGATTCTGACACAAAATAGAGAACTAGCAGGCCAGTGGACCTCCATTGCATTCACCCGCAGGGCACTCACAGCAATGGAAATTAGCCACGCACAAATTGAAAGAGAGGTCGTGGCTGTCAAGTGGGGATGCAGACACTTTCATTTGTACTTGTGTGGCCGGGGGTTCACGGTCACCACCCACCATCAACCTCTGGTTGCGCTGTTTAGGAGTGACCACTCAAAATCGCCAACCTGAATCAAAAAGTAGGTGGTGCAGCTCATCTATACAAATTCGCTGTTGCATACCGCCCAGGAGCGTGAAATCCAACCGACTTCTATCTAGGTTCCATTGAACCAAGGAACTGAGCAGAATACCACAGAATCAGACATTGAGGACTGCTTACGGATGATGAGCTCACACTCATGTCTGAAAACACTCATGGTGCAAGAGGTCAGTCAAGCCACCCAGGGAGCAGAAGCACTTTAGAAAGTTCTCGCCATCCTCCAAAGGGGAACCTTCTTGAGAAAAGTCAACCAATGGAGACGTGAGAACAAAGAATTGGTGTCTCAGCTGTGGAGGGTGAGAGATAAATTGAAGGTGGTGCCAGATGTGCTTCTTCTGAGAGACCACCACATTGTAATGCCGGAGGTGCTGTGCAAAGGAATCTAGTCGCCAGAGTATCAAAAAGAAGGCCTCCCTGAGATAAAAGGTCTGGCTTTCAAGACTGGACACACCAGTGGATGACCTACTTAAGAACTGCATGGCATGCCAGGTGACAAGTGGGCAAGAGACACCCATACAGGTGCCCACCGAAGAAAGCTGCACCGGGCACCTGGACCAATGTCAGTTTCGACTTCAGCAGTTTTCCGGACACGCATCTGACTATGGTGCTAATTGACCGGTACTCCAAATACCTGGTAGTGGAGCTCACAAAATCAATTGCCTTCTGCAAAGGTGGCCCACCCCTTGAGAAAACCTTTGCAACGTTGGGCAACCCTAAAGAGATATGCACTGACAATGGCACCCCCTTTCACGGAGCACAATTTAAGGACTTTGTCTAGCAACTGGGAAGGTCACAGGGGAATCCCACCCCAGTGGCCTCAGGTGCATATGGATGTCGAAATATTTATGTGGATGCTAAGCAAAGCAATTCGACTGGCTGCTGAGGAAGTCACAGACCTAGAAGTGAGCTTACATCGATTCCTGCAAAAGCACCCCACACTGCACAACATGAAGCTCACTGTGGGCTTTGATGCTAAAAGGTTCAAGTTGGGACACCATTCCTACGAGCCCTACATAGAGAGGGCCAAACCTTGAATGCTCTGGGGTGCAAGACCGAAAGAGGAGGAATAAGGGAGAGCCCGGACTCCCCATGTGATACTGGGGGACCAAGTATTAATCTGTGATCGGCAGCCAGGATAGAGGTTTCCCACCCCATATGAGTGTGGGCTGCGGAAGTAACCCCAAATGGGTACCATGGTGTCAGCTCATCAAAACATGGAGACTGTGACTTGGAAAGTGTCACGGTACAAGAGAGGAGAGGCACAGGATACCAATGGGCTACGCAACCTGGCTGAACATACGGTCTGGGAGGTGACAGCACAATGAGAGGAAGGGATGAACGAGTCGGAATACGATCAACCAGCCCAAACCAACAAAGGAATAAAGTTGACCCCATGAGCCATCTAACTTCACATACAGTGCCCTCAGGAACGGACAGCAGCCAAGAAACTGCACTGGCCTCAAGCAGAGAAAGAGGCCGCCCCTACAACCTTCGTCCAAACCCACCACCCAGTCAATGATTCCAAGACTTTGTATGTAATAATCAATTATACAAGGAGGACTGGCTGTAAACTAAATTGGAGGGAAGTAGCGGACCACCCAGCTCTTCCTGAGCAACCCCTGATCTCCCATGCAATTCGAGGGCCGTGCATGGCCAACGAATATAAATAGAAGAGACATAAGCCAGTCGGGCTTAGTCTCGCAACTCCAGTCGCTGTATCTGTATGCATAATTTCGGAGCACGACCAGGGCCCGCGAGCAGCAGTGCAGGCTGGTCCATGCCACCACAACTACCAACATCACTCTCACACCATTCCCCCAAAAGAGTCACAGTTTCATTCCACATACAGCACTATCAAACCTCACACAGAGTAGCACTCTTACACTACAGGCAGTGCTCTCGCCCCTATGCTGCTCACAGAGTACCAATCTCAAATTACCAACAGCACTCTCACACCCCTCCCAGACTAACATTCACAAACCACCAGAGCGCACTCACACTATATCTAACTAAAAGGATCTCTGATAGCAGCGTATCTACGAAGAGGGCCCTTATGCTAGACCCGAAAGACCTACATAGGATACTGCAGCCAGTGGTGTACTGCATGCACTGGCACAATGTTGGGTATTGCCTTTAGGTATTGTGAGCATTCTTAAAATAGTGAGCTGTATAGTCTTTTTCAAAGCTTGGTAAATCTAGTAGATGACATCTTACTGAGGAAGTAATCCAAATGTACTCAAGAGTGATGGCGCCTCTAGAATTCAGATCAGAAACTGTTGAGCTATAGATTTATTCCAACTAGGTGGGCATCTTCCTGTCATGTGATATTTAATCTGATTCCTCCACCCTCCCTATATATATATATATAGATATTGGTTACCCAGAATGATGGTCACCCTTTTGAAAGCCTACTAGTGAGGCATGGCAAAGTTTCAGTCTTTTATTGATCTACTGTAATGTGCTGCTCTTTAAAAAAAAAAAAAAATTGGGTTTTGGAGGTGGTTGGTTGGGTGTGAAGCACCTGAGCGGGCAAGATGTAAAATAACACAGCAGGTATGGGGAGAAGGAACACGAGGTAGAGAACATGGGAGAGAGAGCAACCCAGAGAATCCTTGTGAGAAGCAAGCCGGTGAGAGAAAGCAACAGGAGCAACGGTCGGGGAGAAAAACACAGAGACAAAAGACAGCAATGTGGAGAGGGGACAGCTAACATGGTGTACTTGAACAAAAAGAAAAAAGTTGTTCCCTTAAAGCTAGCAGGAAAAGCATTGAAGCCAGCCAATCAAAGAGGTGGTAGATGGGCTGTGCTCCATGGAAGCGACAAACACAAGATGGACAGGCTAAAACAAGGAAACCATCCAATAGAAGGCACGGAAATAGGAGTTACAGTAAAGCCAAGCATTGGTAAATACTGGGCGAGCTGTAAGCCCCTGCATGCTTTTGGTAAGTCTACAATATGTCTTTCACAACAGGACAGCTTGCGCCGTCTGGTAGGGTCAATCTAAAAATGAGTGTTGCCATTAGTTTTAAAAATTGTGATTTGTGGAAGTTCCTCTAAAAACAGACTGTATTCTGCATAAGATGAACATTTTGTTCCGTATGGTAGCTGTGTTTCGAATAGAGGTATTCATGGTGCTTGAAACTTTGCAAAGTTGAAAAGAAGAAAACATCATGTGTGTTTTCTCGGGTTTGCATGCGTTGGTGCTCTAAAGTCAGACCTATTGCCTTTGCCAATGCTAGGTTTTGTGGAGTTCTCTGTTGTAACTTTTCATCTTAATGAGTTGTAAACAAAAAAAAACCTGTTCTTTGTAAAGATGCAGCTCTGTGTAGACTTCAGTTCATTGTGTGTAATGATTTGTATCATTCAGTAACTGAGCTCCTGTCTTGCGTGCCTGCTTACATTTGCTGTCCCTCAAGCATACTTTGGCCATCCGTGTTGAGAGGCCAAGACATGAGAGGCCAATATGAAGACATCACCCATCTGGCGCACTGCTCAGAAGGCATTGGTGTCTCAAGGCCACAGAGACATCAGTCTGAGCCACCATACTGAAGTCTCCTTGGGGACTCTTCTTTCAGAGTTTATGGTATAGCTATTCGTGGACCGACTAGTACATATGTTCACAGCCATGCGCAAAGCGTCCTCCGTGTAGACGCTTACACCAATGTCTGGCTGTAAATGGTGGCATCCTCTCCACAGAAGAGGCTAAGGGGCACCCAACAGCGATCCCCAGACATGGAATGGGATTATTATTAAATGATCGCGTAATATTAATTGAAGTATATGAAGTGCCTCCATTGTTCTGAGGAGCTTCTATTTGAACTATTGCTACATTTTTTTGTGCATATTTATATAGCGCGAACTCGACCCGAAGGCATTGGAGCGCTTTACATAGCACCGTATTTACATTACACATTCAGCCACGGGGAGATTAAGTGATTTGCCCAGAATCACAGGATGTGGACGCGACCTCGAGGCTCGAACCCTGGTTTCCTGCACCAGAGGCGGCAGCGCAGCCGACGGACCACATCCTCTCCATTAAAACATTTGTAATAGATTTTGAGAGTAGGCACTTGGTGTGATGTCTGCTGTACATTTACCTTACTATAATGATACATATGCACCTATTTCCTTTTGAAGTATGTATCATCTCGCTGCCTTCGGTGGACGCACGGTGCTAAAGCCAGTAGGAGACATCTTGAACACAATAATAAACAGTGTAAATGTCTCTGACTGTACTTGTATGTTTGTAGTGAACTCCAGGTCCGGGGTTTCATGTTTACCCTCCTCTCCACCTATCACCCTCAGAGATGCTCGGCTCACACCGCAGTGCGTTTGGCCAAAGTCCTACAAAGAGAGGCTCCTGCCAGTCGCCGTCCTACAGACAGGAGGACGCCAAACTGGGCACCTTGCTTCGCACGGCAACAACAAGGCCAATGACCCCAGGCACAGCAGGCAGACCAGCACTGGGGATGGGGGGCCCGGGACTCCTACGGGGCTCTTTCATGGCTTGAACTAAAGTGTGTGTGGGCAGTCAGTGGGAATCAAGTTCCCATTTCTGCAGTCTTGAGCTGGCAGGGGTGGACAGGCTGAAAGTGGGCTAAGGAGACAGACAGGTCTTATGAAAAGAGCCATTCAAATATCACTCATGGAAAATTGCCTTTTAAGGCTTTTTTTTTTAAAAAAAACGATAAGCAAGGACAATCTCTAAACAGATGGGGGGTGGCTGAAGCGGCTAGTAAATCAGAAAGAGTGGTACACCAGGAAAATAGTTAGTTGCTTGTTCGTGGTGCATGTTTGGCTTAGTTGCTTCAGCCCCACCAGACATCCAAAGGCCTCAGTAAATTGTGGATTACCCCAACCTTTCTTCAGACTAACACTTGGTTTGATGTTTCCTCTTCAGACTGCAGTATTTTAGTTAAAAAAAATTCAGATGGCAGAAGGGTGTTACAAAATCATTGTCGCAGCAGCCCTTTTCAACCCACTCCCACTTGAAGGATCTCCTTCAATTCTGAAAAAGTTAAATAGGCATCTAATCAAACTTTACCTTAATTAGTTACTAACTCCAACACATTATCCTTTCCTGACGCCTTTTTGCGACCTTCGAAGGCTCTTTTTAGTCTTCCTTATTCCACCTTCGCCCACATTTCCCAGCTCTTGAGTTTACGGTCCCCGTCCCCTTCCTCACCCTCACCCTCCACATTAAATCTTATCCCTGTGGTGCTGTTTCTACTCTTTATGCCGCTTTACCACCTTGCCCTTCTTTCCCTCTGACCCTCACAGCTTTCTGCTGATGGTCCTTTGTCGCCGCATGTCTGTCTCTCTACTCTTGTCTTCTTCTCTTTGATAATGACATTCCCTCTGTACTGTTTTCAGTCATTTCTATTCCTGGTGATTTAAAAATGTCTGTTCCCTCCTTGTCTGAAGATTGAAAATGTCATGAACAGTATCAGTTTGAATTAACTCTATGAGTCTTATTAATAAGCCCCTTGCGCCGCAGGTGCGTCCCTTTCTTCGAAGCTCCGGTGGTGCAGGAACCGACTCCATATTTATCAGGCAGCACTAAACCACTTTTTTGGGCTTAATGCTGCCTTGTAAATATATATATATATATTTTTAACATACCTTTTTATTAAGAATAAATTTCAACACGACTTACATCATACGATCTAGTATTTATAGAGGTCACAATGGGCAACAGGCGATTGATAATTACAGGGTCACACATTTTGTTTATTCAATGGCCTGAATCTGCATTGTAACAGGCTATCTGACGCAGTATCTCTCCGGGTCTGCGGGTGATCGCAGAGTCCACCCCTATAGTCATTCAATCTCTCCCAAACATGCATCCATTTGGAAGGACATACCCTGAACTCATACACCGTCCTTTCTGACACCATACACCAGTCCATGTCCCTCACCCACTCCTGCAACATCGGTGGTTCCTGCCCCCTCCATTTCCTCGCTATATTTCTTTTGGCTATCATTAGACCGAGTGTGACCCATATTCTCTCTTTATTGTTCAGGTCTGTTGGGCCCCAGATATTTAGGAGACTCAATTTGATGTTGCAATCAATTTTACACCCCGCAACTCGTTCCATAAGTTTCATGACTGCCGACCAGTATCTTTGGATGACCGCGCACTCCCAGAGAACATGTATAAAAGTACCCTCTTGTCCACATCTCCTAAAGCGGTCAGGTTCATTACTGAGTCCCACCCTTACCAGCACAGATCCCGCTAGGTATATTCTTTGTAGTATTTTTAACTGCACGAGTCTGAGCTTGGCGGAGATATCGACTTCTCTGGGAGAGGCTAGAGCCTCGACCCACTCCTCGTTGTCTAGTCCAGCAACGTCGTAATCCCACTTTGCTCGCAGCCAAAGTAGGGGGTGAGCCTTATTAATACATTTTTTATATATTAGTGATATAGTTTTTTCTGGGAGATTTCCCTCTAAAACCCTGTCTTCCAGTGGGGAAGAGTCTAGTGGCGCCTCGCCCTTTTGTATCACCGCAGTCAAAGCGTGTCGGATCTGTAGATATCTATAGTACTCTGTTTTGGCCAAATCATACTCTAGCTATAGTTGGGTAAAAGTAATCACTCCCCCCACCTTTCCATAGGTCGCCCGCTCTGGAAATCCCTATCAAGTCACAACGATCGAATCCAAGGATATGGCAAGCGTGGTCCTATCCTCCCATCAAGACTTTTAGTGGCTGTTCACCACACCTGAACCACAGGCATCGTGGGTCCAGACAGCCGTAACTTACCCGGGTTGTTGTACAGTGCCCCTGTAAACCCTCCCACTGGGAGCAGCCATCTATCCATGAGAAAGTTGGGGTCCTACTGCGGTCTATATATACCATGATTTACTGCAGCAAGTTGTGTCGCCCAGTAATATTTTTTGATATCGGGCAGGGCTATCCCTCCATCATACCACCCCAACGTTAACTTTTGGGTGGCGATCCTAGGCGTTATTCCCTCCCACAAGGGTTCCCTTAGAGCTGTGTCAAGGGCTTTGAAATAGTCTGATCCCACTGGGTGTGGCGTGTTCTGTAAAACATATAGAAACTGATGAAGAGACATCATCTTAAAAAGGACCACCCACCTCAATAGGGACAGAGGGAGCGATTCCCAATGTAAAACGTCACTCTTAAACTTTTGCAAGGGGGGCAGCAGGTTGTGGTCATAAAAGAGAGCCGGGTCTTTGGAGGATTCCTAACTATTTGAAATCTGTTGCTGCTTCTATGATAGTAAATCCCTGTGGTAAGGTCAGCCCCCTTCCACTAAGTACGTAAAAGACTGATTTAGACTAATTAATCCCGTACCCAGCGAATCTACCAAACACTATGAAGATGTGCAATATCCTATTCAGGGAAGTCGCCGGTGAAGCCAAGTATAAAAGGATATCATCGGCATACAATGAAATGCGGTCCTCCCATCTTAACCATCTGACGACAGGGTCCTTCCATATCCACATAGCCAATGGCTCGAGTGTTGAGGCAAAAAACATTGTGGAGAGGGGGCAGCCCTGCCTGGTGCCTCTGCTAAGCATGAAGGTATAAGATTTTCTGTTATTGACTACTATTTGGGCTAGAGGTTCCGTATATAGAAGGCAAACCCACCCTACGAACTCCAAATTTCAAGATTTCTCAACACTGAGAACATATAGGGCTACTCGATCGTGTCGAACGCCATGGTTGCATCCAGGGACACCACCACCGCGTCTTCTTCAATCGTATTGGTTTGGGCCATCACTCCGTGGAGCCTTCGCAAGATGTATTTCTGGCTGGCATGTAGCCCGATTGGTCCGAGTGTACTAATTTTTTAATCGCGCAAATAAGAGAGTGGCGAGTATTTTAGCCAATATCTTAGCTTCCACATTAAGCAACGATATTGGTCTATACGATGAGCACATGGTCTTGGGTTTCCCCACCTTGTGAATGACCACAATCGTCACCAGCCTTTGCCAGCGGGGAGCAGGCCTTCCTCCTTGCTTGCATGAAACATTTTAACCAAGTGTGGTGCAATTTTCCTCGGGGCAAGTTTATACAGCTCTATGGGCAATCCATTGGGACCCATTGCTTTTCCTACATTCAAGTCGTGTATTGCCTTGTCTATCTATCTCAGTCCCTGTTAAGTCTAGGTCCAGATCCAATCGTTCCTTTTCAGTAAGTATTGGCAATGAAATGTCTCTCAAAAAGGAGCCCACCTCTTTCTCTGCGTGCAGCGTCTGGGACGCATAAATGTTTTGGTAATAATGGCCAAAGGCATCTGCAATTGACTGTGGGTCAGTGAGTGATTCCCCCGAATCCGCCACCAGCTACGCTATAACTCTGCTCGCTTGCACCCTGCGATCTAGCCACGCGAGTAGCTTCCTGGCTTTATCTCCCACTTCATAAATACGACTAAATGTTGCCCTATGTCGAGCCTTTGTCTCGTCAGTGGCCAGGGCTATGTATTCCCTCGTCTTGATTTGCAAGGCATGTTTTGCCTCATCCGAATTGTCTTCCCGGAGGCTTCCCTCCAGATGTAATATGTCTGTTTCTAGGCATGTAAGTGTTGCCTGTTTCTCTTTTTTAAACCCGGAGATCTGAGCTCTAGCTGACCCTCGGATGACCGCTTTATAGGCCTCCCATAGAGTTGAGGCCAAGTTCTCCTGAAAATAAAGTTCTGTGTCTCGCATAATGTTCTCTTTTATCTGGGGGTTCTTGAGATACCACGGGTTGATTGGGATCATCCTCCCCGTTTTTGATTCCTCCACCTCCAATTGACACCAAAATGAGTGAATGATCCGATATACCTCGGGCAAGATGTTTTACCTCTTTAATACATTGATAATCTGATCCACCGGCGTTACTATATAATCAATTCTAGACATGCTTCGGTGGGCACCCGAGTAAAATGTATATTGCTGCTCCACTGGGTGGAGCGTTCTCCAGGTATCCACCAAACCCATCGCCTCCAGGAAATTATGAGTTTGCGTTCGGGCTGGTGGGAGAACCCTAGGGGGACACCGATCCAGGGAATCGGAGACAATGGAATTAAAATCGCCCCCGATCCGAAGTCTGCCCTCCAATAAGTCAAGGAGGAGGGCACCAAGGTCCCTAAATGTCGGCGCCTGAAGTCCAGGTTTATCGTACTACCCTCCCACATCCCGGAGGTTGCTACAAATCTGTCCAGGTTGTCCGTCCATATGCGGTTAACAGTCATCAACAGGGTTTTCCGAGTCATAATACTCACGCCCCATAAACCAGACCCAAATGCAGAGTGAGACACTAGCTTAAACCTCCTACTTGACAATGTGTAACATTTATTACCTAACAAATGCGTTTCTTGCAGCAAAATCACGACTGGGGCGTGTTGCTTTATAAATTGTAGCACGACTCCCCTTTTTATCTTGTCCCTGAGCCCATTAACATTCCACGACAGCAGCTTGAGACTATGTACAAATGCAGTCGCCAACCATAAACAAAGTAGCGATTCGCTCCCCCAAGAGGAAGTCCCTGCGTGTCTGCGTTTTCCCCCACTGACCCGCTGGTCCTGCATCTGGCGACTGTGACCCTGTCTACTTCCCTATGTGTGGGCTCCCCATTTTGCCATCTAGTGTCTATTGTGTCCGAACTGTTATAAAAAAACAATAAACTCCCCCGTCCCGTCACTCGTGATGTCCCGTGTTGGAAATGAGGAATCCATACAGTCTGAGTGACTGGAGTCCCTCCCCCCTTACTATACCAAGAACCTCCCACCACCCCCAACTTGCAGAGTGCCTCTCGACCACCCCTCTAACCTGTAGTGCATATGCCAGCCCCCCCATTCAACAGTTATGTTACTGAGTTGCTGAGTCACAATTGCAATGCTCCCAGAACCGTTTGCTTAAACAACATGAGTCAGTCTTGTGCTTGCAAAGAGTTTCCGCGCCTATCACCTCCGGCTCCTTTTCTGGAAGGTCAAGGCTGACTCGGGCCCAGGGAAAGAAAGTCTATGGGATTCCTGCAGTTAAATGATGCATACAGACCAGTTCTCATTAAAGCCGAAGAGAGGTAGTGGAAGGACAGAGTGCTTGATTGAACTGGCTCTGTGAGGGGGCCCAGAGCAAAGGCATCACTACAACACTGAGGAGTATAGAGGAGGGGCAGATACTGGAGCAAGTCTGAAGACCTGCCCCAGCAAAAAACGTCCCTGATTGAGGACTTACTGTGTTCTGGTGGAGGAGAAGTGCTAGTTCTGGTATTGTGACTGAAAATATGGGAGATACAGGGTCATGTCCCCAAAGGGCATCAAATGCTGTGCTACAAAGACCTGGGGGCTCAGAAGGCACAGAGAGTACACACGAGTGAGGAGAGGAGCCAATGGGCCCTGAACTTACCAAGTTTGAATGACTGCTTTTAGCAGCCACTGGAAACTTGCAAAAATTCAATGCCAATACCAGCCATTATGGGATGAATGTCACAGACAGTAGTGACCCAATTGGATCAAATCATTCCAAGGAGGAGGAGTAGTAAATTCTCAGTTCAACAACAATTCCCCGCACTCTGAGTAGTTTGAGCAGTGCACTAGGACAGCTATATCCTTGCTAGAAAGAAAGGTGGAGACTGCAACATGGTGGTAAGGGCTCTCTCCTCCAGACCATGAGTGCACCGTCTCCTGCTGAAGATGTAGATGTGAGAGAGCTTGCTAGGGAGTTTCCGGCAGTGTTGGGCACTGAATCCTTAGCTGTGATGGAAGTGACCAGAGTGGTTATATTGCACATGAATAGTAGTTAGGGGTCAGCCTCTAAAACTCTCACTCTGTTGGTTGATCTCACAAACCCTCCACGTAGAGATATAGGGGCATATGTATCAAAGGATACATTTGTGATTCTCAAATAGCGATTTTTCGAGAATCGCAATTTGAGAATCGCAAAACGCTATGTATGTAGGATTTGCAAATAATTTTGCGAATCCTACATATTCCTTTAATGCGAATCGCAAATCGCGATTCACAATTAAGGAATACCTCACCATTCATTTCTATGGGCCTAGAGGCCCATAGGAATGAATGGGAAGACATTCTATTAGAGAATCGCAAATTGAGAATGCAATTTCAAGGGTGCCAGGGTGTCAAAAGGTCACCCTGTTGCACCCCTGGCATGTATGTGTGCCACATGGCACTTTGAAAAATGCAAAAAAGTGCATTTTTCAAAGAAATCGCAAATTACCACCAACTTGAAGTTGGTGGTAATTTGCAATTTCTTAAGGAGAAGTCGCACAATTTGGGTGCTTTTTATATCGCATTTAAGGAATTGCAAAATGCGATTCCTTAAATGCTTTCGCAAAATAAGGATCATTTGCGATTCCCTATTTTGCGAGGGCCTTTTGGGATGATACATCCCAAAAGGCTTTTTCCCGTTCGCCAACGGACCGATTCTGAGAATCGGCCAGGTGGCGAACGGGAAATGGGTTTCATACATATGCCCCATAGTGACAAAAGCAGCAGCTGGAGGGGCTGATCTGTGGCCAGTGGCTGTACCTCCATTAAGGCAGAGGAGCGTCACCCCACTGCTCAAAAGGAAAAATAAAATGATAATAACGTAACGTTATTATCATTTTAATTTTCCTATTGCAGTCAGTGGTGGGGTGGGGCTGGCCAGAGCAGGGGGAGGAGTGGTTTGCACTAGGGCTGGCCAAACACTCATGCACACTTTGCATGTTTCCCGACTCGGCTGCATGTCGAAGCCTGGTGAGGAACATGCACAGGCTCCCTTTCCCTGTCTGAGCGACGAACCACGGCGCTCAGACCAATCACAACGCTGCATTACATCGTTGTGATTGGCTTAGGGGAGCCTGTGTGCCCAGGTGCTTCCTGCTGCCAGCAGGGACAGGAAGAAGGAAGATGAAGTGGGTGGAGGAGAGGTGGCGGCCAGCCATTCCAGGTAAGTCCTGTTTTTTCATTCCCCCCCCCCTTGCCACCCCACTACCTCCGTCTGGTAGCAGCCGCTACTGTCTGTGACTGGTGAGGTAGAGAGTCCATGTGTCCCCAGAGGTGAGCAGATGACACTCCAGAGGAAGCACAAGTTATTGCTATCCAAGAAAGAGGTGGTTGCCAAAGGGACTTGTATAGTCACCCAACTTGATGGATCAAGCCACCTTCCAAAGATCCATGTGAATGACCCGAGTACTACTAATGCTCTGAGCTCACAAGTGATGTGGCCCTGCCTATGGTGAGGATGATTTCCAAAAATAGTCTGATGTTTTTTCACCCTTTTCCATAAATGGGGAGGGTCTACTGCAGTAGGGTTTGTTGCGATATTTATTTATGCTTAACAGGAACTAATCTCACTCCACTTCCCACCTCCATCCCCCTTTTTTTGAGCCTGTACTTCAGTCTCTGTGATAGCAGTTGGACTTCAGAGCCAACTATAGTACTGAATCCGCCCTTCTTGGGGTTTCGGAACATATCAAGGAGAAGCTCGATCTGGGGGGTAAAGCCATCCTGATTTTATTAGACCTGTCAGCAGCCTTTGATACTGTTCCCCATGATAGGCTCCTGGAAAGGCTGCGGGAACTTGAAATTGGCAGCTCTGCATAAGAATGTCTCTCTTCCTTCCTAGAGGACAGATGTCAGGAGCTTTGGACTCCCCCCTCTGTGGCCTCTATCCCCAGTCTGAAAGTCGGAGTTCTGCAGGGCTCTATACTGAGCCCCATTCTCTTGAATTTATATATGTCCCCTCTGGCGCAGTTGGCGGAAGCATATGGTGCTAAAATAATTTCATATGCCAACGACACTCAGCTTCTTTTTACCTGTGATAGGGGAGCGGACTTTGCGGGTGAGAAGATTAGGATTTGCCTCACGAAGGTGTTTAAGTGGCTGAGGAATAATCAATTGAAGTGTAATCCGCAGAAGTCTGAAGTTATCTTTGTTGGCTCCCCACCTCCGAAAGAATGGAGATGCTGGTGGCCTGAAGATATGTCACCCCCTCTCTCTGCGCAGAATACAGTAAAAAATCTGGGCATCATGATGGATGATATGCTCTCGATGAGAGCCCAAGTTCAGTCGGTAGTAGGCACTTGCTTTGGCCTCATGCGTATGCTAAGGACATTTCTTCCCCTTCTGCCACTTGATTTTAGAAAGACCATAGTCCAGGCACTGGTCACTTCCCGACTGGATTATGTGAATGTCCTGTACCTGGGCCTTCCTGAATATCTTTCACAGTCGCTTGCAGGTAGCCCAAAACGCAGCCACTAAAGCGGGTCTTATGCTTAGGCCCAGGAACTAAATATCCTCGCACCTCAAGGCCTTACACTGGCTACCAGAAAAAAAGAGGATTAGGTTTCAAGCTTTGGTGCAATTTTTCAAGGTCCTGCATGGGAGTGGCGCTGGCTACCTCAAAAGTAGAGTAACCCAATAAACGCCACCAAGAACCTTGAGATAATCCACTTTTCGGTTCCAGCTCGAGTACTGCCTGGGGTACCGACAGTCAGAGGAGTGCCCCTTCACTGAGCTGTCGCCAAGTTGAGATGAGGCTTCTTATCCGTACACCACGGGTACAACCAGTAAATCAGCTACACAATCAGTAGGATTACTGGTGTTATATTTCACTTTCTTATTATTTATCACTCATAACGTAATATTTCGCAGTAACATTTTGAGGTCCTGACGAAAGCCGTGACACCTTTTTAGGTCGAGGACCATCCGGTCTGCCGAAGGCAGAACCGGAAGTCGGAGATTTAATGTTTTGGAGAAGAGGGGCTTGAACCCGCCCCTCTTCTCTCCTCTTCTCCATTGGCTGGCCTCTTGACTGCTGGCCAGCCATTGGAGAAGAGGTCCCTCACGCCGAACAGGCCCCGTCCTTTTCGGATTCGGGGGCGTGTTTTTTGCAACTTTTCTAATTATCTCCTCCAGCCAATGGCAAGAGGAGAGAACAGAAAAACAACCCCCCGAATCCGAAAAGGACGCCGCCTTTCTCCGAGGCATTTCTGCTTCAAGCTCCGGTGCGATCCTCTTTCAGGACCGCGCTGACCCCGCTAGCCCAAAGCAGAGAGAGAGGAGCATCCGTGCGCCAAGCTTGTTTTAATATATTGTACTTTTTGCTTTCTTTTATAAAACTATTTTTTGTAAAAAAACGATCATGACAACATCGCGCACCAAATCAGAAACTGGCGAGGTACTGAACTGCTCCCGGGACTAGTACTGGTGCCCCCTCCACTGCAGCACAGCATCAGAGCAGCAGCAGGCCATGTACTGCACACCCCGGGACTGGCACTGGTGTCCAGTGGGAGAGACTGGGGCCCATCTGCATGCGCTTGTTTTAATATGTTGTACCTTTTGCTTTCTTTTATAAAACTATTTTCTCAAGAAAACCGATCATGACAACATCGCGCATATTACGTTTTAACGCCTTACATCAGCGTTCCGTTGGCATATTACATCTTTTACTGTTCATCTTCAGTATTTGCAGACATTATTGGTTTAGTGCTTGCTTTATTTATACCGCCCGGTTCCAAATAAATCTCATTTTTATTTCTTCACGTAATGTGCGATTTATCTACAAAGCAACCAGCAGTTTTCATTGTTCGCTATTAGACACTGGGGTGTACCTTGTTAGATGCAGAGCAGCCTGCTTGCCGGCAGGGGCAGGTACTGCTGTTCACATTACCAGGCCAATAACTACCCAATCACTGGTGCAGTGCCCACTTGTACAGAGCCAGGGCTGCGTCCGGACAGGCACTGCATTAAACTCCTAACAAAACACACCAAATCAGAAGCTGGCCAGGTACTGAACTGCTCCCGGGACTAGTACTGGTGCCCCCTCCACTGCAACACAGCATCAGAGCAGCAGCAGGCCATGTACTGCACACCCCGGGACTGGCACTGGTGTCCAGTGGGAGAGACAGGGGCCCATCTGCATGCAGTACAGTACCTCAACACCAGGCCAGGTACTGCCCAGCCACAGGGACACACTCCTGCCCATCTCCAGTACAGTATCGGAGCTCACAGAGAAGCACCGCTACAGGCGCCACAGATGAGTTCAGGAACTGAAGAACCCCCGGGACTGCCAGTTGCTCGCCTGCTGCTGCTCCACCCCTCCCCCCTTCCCGGCAGCATAGTCTCAGCAGCTGGTGGGAAGTGCTTAATTTGTAATAATAAAACAATTAAGTACTAGGGCCCACGTCAGCCAGCGCTGCCAATGGCAGTACATGTGTGTAATTGACAATTCACACTATTTGAGGCCTCGGAAACCGTAAGAATGACCTGAGTGGCAGGTATTTTTATTGTATATTGAATGAATAAATAACAGTTGTTCTGTTAATTTGTAAACAATGTGGCGGCTGTCATAAGTGGCAGTGTTCTGGAGAGCACCGGAAACCACTGGCTCAAATTAAGCACTGCAGGGCAGGGTTTCAACAATCCCCGGCACCCACTGCTCCGTCCTAAAGGCTGTATAGGGCGGAAGAAAAATGTGAATGACAGACCAATGGATATAGAGCGGTGACTGAAAATCCCCATTGTGAAGTATAATGTATCTAGAACTCTGGTCAAATCAAGAGCTCTTGCCCAACTCGAGACCTAAAAATCAGGACTCGTTGTGATTTGCCACTGGGTAAAGCCATGTGCAAAGTCAGGAGAGAGGTTGGCTCGAGGCCCTAGAAGCAGGGCAAGAGTTCTCACGTCTTGGCATGAGAGACATGTATTGCCGCTAATCACGAAGAGCATATGGAAAAACTATGTGTACACCTCTAACAGCGGCCGGGCACTACCATAGGCCATCCCACCCTCCACCGCAAAATACCTACTTGCTGCTACCGCCAAATGTAATGTGAAGTACAGCTATAACCATGACCGCAAGACCGGGCTGCACTGAAAACTGCTACTACTACACTAAAGCACATCATAGGTTGCAGTGTAGGATACCTGCTAGCACTACATCAGAAAAGCCAGCACCAGAAGGCAACGCAATAAACAACAAGCATTGAAAATGCAATCGGTCTCGCCTTTAATTAAGATAAAGCCATTTGCTTTGCTATAGAATGCCATTAACAAAGAAAATGGCTTTACCTTTAGGAGCCTGTGTGTGTGCAGACGTGGACTACGAGGATCACTGCGCGGAAACATCTGCGCACTCTGGGAATAAAGGTGCAACGCACAGCCTAACTTAACTTATAGAACACAACCGCTTAGAGGCCCCAAGAGATGCGACGGGACCGAAGGGGCAGAGATGATTAACTCACTCTATCCCCCTCTGGTTACAACGCGCACAGCAGCACCAGGGTCCCTAAAACCAGAGACCGGCGAGCAGGACAGCAGCCTTTCCACGCACATGGTGTGCACAGGAGTGTGGAAGGAAACGGGACACCATGGGGGAAGGGTGTGAGTACCGCGGACCGGCTTCGGTGCCAGTGAGCCAGCACTCGGGCCCTCTCTCCTGACGTGGCACTGCCACCACCAAAACATGGCGTATGTGTGATATCTAATTACATAGGTACAGCGCCTCCTCGTCTGCATAGCGCCTAGTAGATCATCCGGTGTGTGCTGAGACGGAGCGCCTTCTGTTATACACATAGGTATAGCGAGGTCTCGTCTGCATAGCGCCTAGCAGATCCTCCGGTGTGTGCTGAGACGGAGCGATTTGTGTTATTCATATCAGTATAGCGCCTACCACCTATGGGGGGAGGTGCCTAAAGTAAGATTATTTTTTTTTGCATCTTTTATATAGCGCAAGTTCGACCCGAAGGTATTGGAGCACTGTACAAGAGCAGTGCCCCGTATTTACATTACATATTCAGGCACGGGGACATGAAGTGATTTACCCAGAATCACAGGATGTGGACGCGACCCCGAGGCTCGAACCCTGGTTTCCAGCACCAAAGTCGGCAGTCTAGTGTCAGACCACATCCTCCGTCCAGGTCTCTCCTCCTTCCACCAAGTAGCTGCTCAGTGGCCCTGCTCTAGAGGTTCGGCGTCACACATGGATGTATTTTCACTTATCTACGACACCTCAAGGTGCGAACTCGACGACTTGCGGCGGTGCCTATCCCAGTGCTTTAAATGGGGCGGTACTCACCGGTACTGAGTACCGGCACTTATTTTTTCCCCCTCCAAGAGTACCGGCACTTCTCCGTTATTAAATAGAATACCGGTACTCACTGTCACATAAAGTCATGTGAGCATACATCGCATTTCTACACTGCGGCGCATGCTCACATATTGGTGATTTCACAAGGAGAGCAGTGACGCCATGGCGCCAAAGCAGAGCAACGTCTGACCCAGGCGCGCAACGCCCATTGGACTCAAAAGGCCTTCGCCACCCCCACCCCCCCTCATGTGTCGCAGCCCGGCATGAGACAGTTTCCTGGGTACAAACACAGCGGCACCTGAGTACTTCACAGGTCTTTAAAAGACCTTTTGCTCGTTAACGAGGCTTTGATGTTTATCACTCCTTAGAGCCCCCGCACCCCCACTCTACCTTTTGCTTGAAGAATCAGACCCCACACGAAATTTGACTCTAGTTGTGCCTCAGGTGTGACCTCCCCCGCCAGGAAGCTATGCCGCGGGAAGAAAGGGAAGCTCTTTAAAAATCCCAATTTGCTCTGGCTTTCCCTTTCTTCTGTGCGAAAAAGACGGAGAGGATAGCATAGCAGCTGGCGGGTGAAAAAGGGGACAACTGAGAGCTTTCAGAAGTGAAGGGGTATAAACACAGTCAGCTAAGTAAATCGAGGGGTTATCTGAACAAGCATTTACAATGCAACGGTCTCGGCATTGTTAAAGTTAGAGCTATTGGCATTGCTCATTACATTTTTGTTTATGTTTTTGTTTTTAAAACATGTAAAGAAACGGCATTGTTATTTACAATGTCAATAGCTTAATCAGTGTGTGTGTAGGTGGCTCTGTGTGTGGGTGCAAATGCAATAGGTCTCGCATTTGAGAGTGATTAAGCTATTGACATTGTAAATAACAATGCCGTTTCTTTACATGTTTTAAAAACAAAAACATAAACAAAAATAATGTCATGAGCAATGCCAATAGCTCTAACTTTACCAATGCCGAGACCATTGCATTGTAAATGCTTGTTTGGGTCTTTAAGGCTGAAACATGTAGACCTGTTTTTAGTCTGACACGTGCAGTTATAAATTCATACTGCAGGTGCACTGTTTTTAATCCTGGCACCAAAAACGAGTTAATGAAGTTATCTTTGTCGCTCTTGGTAGCTAGTTTTAACATCACTACCCACACAGTTTGTATTTTTGCTGTGCTGCACCCTCGACCAAACTAGTTATCTTTCTTCTCATCTGCAGGATTAAGTATATCATAACAGAGTAGGAATAAAACATTCCTGAGCTCCTTCATCTCAGAGAGGGAGTCGTAGCCCTTGGCGGGGCTAGACTTTCCTGCCAAGAGGAGAATCCCAGATGATGAAGCATGCCACCTATGGTGGGTGAGGGATTTCGTCCTCACAAAGGCATTCCCCCACAAGCTAATTGAGACAATCTTTAGTATCTCTTCCCTGTTTTGTCTTGGCATTCCAGACCCAAAGATTTTGTTTGTTGTTTATCATCCACTTTGAGCCTGGCTTTGGTTTCCAGAATACACGGTGCCCGGTCGGGCGGCAGCTCCTTTAGGTTCCTGGGAGCCCAGGCCTGGAACCAGCTTCTGTTGTCTCTCAGAACTGTGACCGATATAGCCCTTTTTAAGAAACTGCTTAAAACCTGGATATTCTGTCATTGACCTAGCCATCTGCTAGAAGCAGCTTAAAACCTGGTTTCCCGCTTTGAGGTGCGTTAGTTGGGTTCATGGGGAGTCTTTTTTAGCGCTGGGACCCTCTTGTTGAGTAGCTGTGCGCTCTATAAATGTCTTTGTTCATTCATTCATTCATAGCAGTGTTATTCTGCGTGAAGTGATCCCAGAGACAATAGACTTTGATATGAGAAGACGCCTGGGTTTTGAAGGGTTGACTGCATCACCTATGGGTTGTAGTTTCACCCGTTCCTGTGACAGCATCTTTGATGCAACCTTTGAAAAAGGGGATTATTAGTTGAAGTA
This sequence comes from Triturus cristatus, assembly GCF_964204655.1. Lineage (NCBI taxonomy): Eukaryota > Metazoa > Chordata > Amphibia > Caudata > Salamandridae > Triturus > Triturus cristatus. Next base: position 137,818,630 of record NC_140590.1, on the reverse strand, counting down.
AATCCTCTTCAAGTATTAATGGCACTATTCCTTCCTAGGTCCAGTTAAGTATCAATAATTAAACCTGAGCTTAATCTTTGGCAGCTGTAGCACAGAGCAGGAGGCTTAACTTAGGGAAATGTGTAAAGCATTTATCAGTACCAAAACAGGGAAAAAGTTAAAAATCACGCAAAATAAAAATCCCACACCAATTCATAAAAATTGAGAACATTTGACAAAAATCGGACCAGATATACGATTTTTAAAACTTTTAGATGTTTCTAGTGCCAAAAAGTACAAAGCACCAACCGCAAGGATCTGGTCATTCTAGACTGGGTCAAAGTCAAAAGTTGTGGCTGACCATTATGGAATGTGGGTTAGATATAGGGACCAGGTCATCCCGTTGGAAGGTTTACCTCCTGAATTAGTAATTTTGCTGGAAAAAAAGTCTTTGTTAATGAGGTCATCGGCCAGTCGGGGTGCAAGCTGGATCCGAAAACGGGGTCGTCAACAGAAGCCAGCTGAAGCACTTAGTTGGAGCCTTGGATCCAGTTGGATGTTCAGGGCTCTCGACGCCCAATGTGGGAAAACTCTGAGTGGGTGAAATCCCAAGTCGAGACCTAGAAAGTCGCTGTCGAGTTGCTGCTCAGTGTTGGTCCTGGTGAAGCCATCAAAATGTGAACTTAGAAACTTTTGTGGAAATCAGAACCCTTTCAGCGCGGCAAATCAAGAAGTTGAGTCCAATCAGCAGATTGACGTAGGCGGCTTTGGCCCAGTGATGGTCCGTGGTAGCTTCTGGTTCTCTTTGCAGAAAGTTTGGAAAAAGTTTCTAAGTGTCCAGTTTTACAGTTTTAGTGTATACTTTAACCACAACCAAGGGTCCAGAATATTTTGGGAGCCACCAGCAGGGTCCAGAGCAAATCCATTTGGAACTAGTCAGCTGGGCTCAGCAGAGAGTTGGGCTTCTTGCAGCTTTTATGTTCCTGGAGCTGAACAGGGGGCTCCCCAATGAGCCCTTGGAGTCAACTCTTCTGTCCTGGTTACAAGTGGGAGCGGATCCAGGCATTGGGGTCTCTCTCCACAGGTTAAACAGCAGATGTAGTCCTTCTTCTGACTTCCACAGGTCCAGAAGTGTTCTGAGGAAGATATTCAGGGGTGTCATATTTATGCATGACACTAGCTTGTGAGTGGGTGAGGCTACCTGGCCCATTTTGACATCACTTCCTGGGCTATTAACTCAAAACAATCGCACAGTGCACCATTCTGCAAAATTCCCTGAGGTGTGTCTAGGGAAATGCGAAACTCCACCTGCAAGCCAGTTATGAAACAGGCTTTATTTCTTCTGGGAGTGGTGTCAGGCTGACTACTTGGACAATGGTAGGGGCAGGCCTGGTTGTCAGTTATATCTGCCCCTTTGAAGCTTGTGGGCATATCCCTCAGGCCATCCTGTCAGGAAGTGGTCACATCTCCTCCTAGCCAAGGCAGTGCGCAGCATGGGGTTGGCTGCTCAACAGTGTAGTCATAAATGATGTATAGAACATGTCATGAGTAATGTAAAGTGAGGGCATATGTAGTGCATAGCAGGAGGGCAAGCTGTAGTTCGCTCAGTTAACTATAACTGGTGAATTTTTTTTGTTTTTTTTCTGTTCAAAACGTCACTGCCATACTCACCTAACTATAAAGTTACTTTAACTTCTGTGTTTTTTCAGTGACTATGGATATAGCTGTGTCTAGGGCAGATGTAAAAATGCAATCAAGGTTTTGCGAGATCTGTGGATGTGATGAGCTTCTTAACAGAGGCTAGAGGCTGCCATCCCAAAACAACTATTTTGAAGAAGGGTATTTGTGGAAAAGTAGATCACACAGTGGGGAGCATTTGGAACAATATCTGGATTGGTAGATTCTGAGTGAGCGTGTGAGTGATTGAGCTTCACATATATATATATCTATCTATTCACAGAAAAAAACCATAGGTTTCAGGGGTGTTATAGTTAGCTGCCAATTTCACTCGTACAAAACCATAGAAATTCCTCCGTTATAGTTAGTTCTGCTAACTATAACTCACGCGCCCGCAATGCACTGCTGATGATGTCACATATTGCATCATTCATGACATGGTCAGTGACATCACTGATGACATCACTGATGACATCACTGATGACATCATCCACTGAATGTGGTTTAGTTTGAAATTTAAATATGTATTATATATATACCAATCTGTATTGAAGATTGAGTGGATATATAACTGTCTGGATGGAGGATTTAGTAGCTGTCTGACTGTCTTTTTAAGTGAGTAATTAAAAGTGTCTCACTTAATACATGAATTAGTAACTAAACTATGTGAATGTGTGCAGCACTGTCTCTGTTGTTGTATAACATGCTGCCTCAGTTGGTCACTAACTACATGAGTGTGTATATTAGTTATTGATTAGTTGGGGGAGTATTTGTATGGGACACTGAGTTTGTGTGTGGTTGGATGGGGTGTGTGTAACTCTATGCATAGATGTGTGAATGGTTGATTGACTAGGTGTATGGGTTTAAGAGTGCATGTGGAAACAGTTGTTTGGGTGACTGAGTGTATTTATTTGTGTGTTGGTGAGCGAATATATGTTTTAGTTGTACATCTTCAACAAAGTAAAAAAATAAAAGGCATTGTATGTGAGAGTTGGTGTATATAAATAAGTTTGTGTAAGAGTCAGTGATTTTGAGAGTAAATATATGAATGAGTGTATAATTGTAATGGTGCTTTTTTAACATAGTAACGATGAGTTACTATGTATTTGAATAAATGAGGTGTCGTTGCATAATTGTGTAAGTGAGTAAATTTAAGTGCGATACATTTTTTTCATGAGTGAGTAGGATGACTGCATAACCGACTAAGATGACTGCTGATGTGTCAATGTCTATATATGTGTATAAGTACATTTGATAGTGTTCTATTAATTAATGACTGCATGTTTAGATGATTCTGTTGTTGAATGGGTAGTTGTGTGTGTAGACTTAGGAATCAGTGAGTGGGTATGTAGTAACTGGTATTGGTGTGTCAATGGTTTCAAATATGGTACTCTGTATTTTACAGTGAGTGATGAAAGGTTATACAAGTGTATGATGTGGTGTATCGGATTGTCAAGTGGATGATGTCATCAGTGATGTCATTTGAGATGTCATCAGTGATGTCATCAGTGATGTCACTGACCATGTCATGAATGATGCAATATGTGACATCATCAGCATTGCATTGCGGGCGCGTGAGTTATAGTTAGCAGAACTAACTATAACGGGGGCGGAGCTTGGCTCGACAGGAGAATGGCCGCTTGAGCCTCGCACTCTGGCACACGGTGAGCATAATCCTTAAATTATCCTGCCCCACACTGATTGGAACGCACTGGAAAGGCTGGCCAGGGGTGTCGCAAGGTGCGGGGACAAGCCGAGGCGAGTTTGGAGCCGGTGGAGCGCAGCTGTTACCTGGTGTGCAGGGCTGACCTGCGGAGGAGAGAAGGCTTCGGATCCCCGGCCTCGGGTCAGGCGAGTGCGAGCCTACGTCGCCGTGTGTGCGGTGTACAGAATCGTCGCCGCCGGAGCGGAAAGGGGTGCCTGGCGGCAGTGGTGCGGCGCGGTGGCGGCGGACACCGCAAGTGCTGAGGAGGGCTGTGGGTCCCTTGGAGAGCTGCCTAGGATTCACGGAGAGTGGGGTCCGGCGCCTAAAGTGGATCCTGCGTAGGAGCAACTTGGCGGCCATAGAGCTCGGAGGCGGCCGGACTTGAGGCGAGCAGAGATAGCGGAGCTTCCCAGGGCGCGGTGACGCGCAAGCAGGCGACGGCGGAGGTGAGCCACGGGAGGGTGCACTGGCTGCAACTCATCGGGGACGGACGGCGGAGGTGGAGCGGCGGGCTCAGTGGCAAAGCGAGGAGGAGGGGCCCCGGCGACTTGGCTGCGGTGGCTGCCTCGTGTGAACTCGGCGGAGGCTGACGGATTCAGTAGGAATCGCCCTGAACCAGGTGGGAGAGGTAGCGGGTCGCGCGCGCCCCGCGGGGCACGGAGCCTACCTGGGGTGATTCGCGCGTGGCTGAATCGGCGCTGACATCACCGGCAGCAGTGAAGGAGCGGGGGACGTGCCCCAACGGGAGTTCCACTACCTGCTGGGCTCCTGCAGGGGTTATTGGTGGACTGGCAGAGTCGAGGTCGTGAGGTGCAGCTGGGCGAGGCAGCTACGGGCGAAGCTGGACTGTTCACAGGAGACGCATGTGGGGCCCCAATCCCGGCAGCGCCTTCGGACTTGCTTTGATCCTTGTCTGACCAGCCACCTGGTGGTGACGTACAGGGGCGTGTGGAGCAGCGGCAGCTGCATCCCGTTGTGGGGGACATTGCTGTACTGAGCGTGAGAGCGGGCAGCCGGAACCCGAGCGGTGCTGTGCGTGAGAGCGGCGGTGGAGTGGTTGGGGGCTGTGCAAAACGGACTGGTGCCATGATGGGCAAGTCGGATAAAGACCAGGCGAAACTGACTTTCGAGCACAGACGGCCTAAGCCCCAGGACTCTGCGGAGGGTGCTGCGAGTGGGTCAACTGCCCCCCTGAAGACGCACAAGACATTCGCAGCCTCCTGCTTTCTATGGAGAAGGGCCTGCAGGAGGGCATCACCTCTTTGGGGGCAAAGATGGATTCGCTCTCCTATCGCATGGACCGCATGGGGGAGCACATGTGGAGAGACTGGATCAATCGGAACAGCGGCTGGGGGAGGTAGAGGAGGCGCAGACCTCGCTCGATGCAGAACATAAGAAGCTGGGGCAGGTCATGCAGGTGCTGCAAGACAAAACCGAGGACCTGGAGGCCCGCACCAGACGCTGTAACCTACGCATCACGGGTTTGCCGGAATCGACGCCTATGGGCAGGATGGAAGACTTCGTGGAAAAGATGTTGACTACTATGCTTGGCGGGGAAGTTTTCTCGACCATGTTTGTGGTGGAACTGGCGCACAGATCCCTGGGACCCAGGCCCCCATCGGGGGCGCCGTTGCGGCCTATCATCGCAAAGTTGCTGAACTACAGAGACAGACACGCCGCACTCATGGTGGCAAGGGAGAAACAGTAACTCACGTACGAGGGTTCGTCTATATCGCTGTATCCGGACTCCACGGCCAGGGTCCAGTAAGCCAGACGGCAGTTTATCCCGATTAAAAAACAATTGAGGGAACAGGGCCTGGACTATGCGATGTTATACCCTGCAAAGTTGGGTATTAACAGGCAAGGGAAGACACACCTCTTCATGGACCCCAAGGCCTTGCAAAAGGTGCTTAAAGACTGGAGTAAGGAGGGGAGGCGCAGTCCGGCGCGGTCCCCGGGGGTGGAAGAGACGGAAGGCTCCTTGGAGCAGCAAGACTGAACATATCCTGGTGGCAAGTGCGGGCTGAACTTGGGGGGGGAGGAGGGATAACAACGCAGGGGGGTGAGATGCGCAGAGAACTGCCAAGATGGCGTATCCTGTCGGGGTAGCTCCTCATTGGAGGGTGGGGGCCCACTGCCCGCAAGCCATAGTGCATAGTGGAATGTAGACGTGTTGGTGCGGTTCCTGGGCCGGGGTGGTCCTCCGGGGGGCACCGCTGGGACTTGCTGCACTGTCCTCTCTGGTGGCGGAACTGAGATGACAGTTGCGACCTTGACTACCTGGGCCCACAGGGTTCAGTCCTGTTTAAACTAGTTTGTGTGTTCCTTGGCGGTGGGGCATACGCTTTTGGTCTGTGTGCGGAGGTGGGGGCTTGGTGCTGTGCGAGATTTTCTGTGTACTTTGGCACGGAGCAACCTCCGTCTACGAGTGCACACCACACACTTGAAGGGTTGACCTAATGTTGGGGTGGGTGGAGGGAGGGGTGGGTAATCTCGACATGAGATGCAGCGTGGCTGAGTTGGGGGAGGTCAGCTGTGGGCGGGGGGTGGGGAGGGGGATTGTGTTTTTTCTTCTGAGGTTAGTTCAACAGTCTGAGCGAATGAGAGGGTGGTCATCCGGAGCAAACTCCTTATTCAGGTGCTTGGGGCCAATGCATTGTACACTAGATACCAATGGCTAGTGCTGCTGGCCCACATGGGTCGCTAAGCACCATAAGGGCTGTGACATGGAACGTCAGGGGCTTAAATGATCACCGTAAACTGCGCGCAGTCCTGCAGTACTTAAACAGGCACACCATAGATGTGGCATTCATCCAGGAGACGCATCTTCCGGCCCAGAGCTCCATGTTGCGTTACGGAGGACTACGGGGCAATGTACATGCGGCAGGGTTTACTACTCACGCTAGAGGTGTCCTCACCTGGTTCAACCCGAAAGCAGGCTTCACAGCCCAGGCGGTGGAGGTAGATGGAGGGGGTAGGTTTGTGATTTCACGCTGCCGGGGCAGGGGGCTGGACTTGCTGTTGGTCAATGTCTATGGCCCGAATTACGACTGCCCGAACTTTTATTGTGAACTTGCTGAGACCGTGCGGGGCTGTGCAGCTCCGCAAATTTTGTGGGGAGGGGATCTTAATGTGGTTCTTGATCCGAGCCTTGATAGATCGGGGGGCCCCACTAGGAAACCCGTTGCGGCCGCTACTGCATTGCATAGGGCGCTGATCCAACTGGCGCTCACAGATGTATGGAGAGCGCTCAACCCAACAGTTGGAGGCTTTACTCATTACTCGGCCTATCATAATTTGCATACGCGCATTGACTACTGGCTTGCGTCGACGACACTCATCCCACAGGTGTGCGAGTGCCAGGTACTGCCGAGGACTTTGTCCGATCATTCCCCTGTGTTGCTGACCGTGGCCGCGCCTCGGAAGACTATCCCGCCGTTCACGTGGTGATTCCCTCCCTATTCGCTCTTAGACCCCCTCTTTAGGGAAGAACTCGCGAAAGCAATAACGAAATTTTTTTACACCAATGTCGGTTCCGTTGACAGTTTCCAGATGGTTTGGGAAACGTTCAAGGTTTATATTAGGGGTGTGGCCATGGCCAAGCACTCTCGGGTTTTGCGAGACATCCGAAGCAGATTGACGAGGCTGGAGAGGCGCCTGGGCGAAGCGGAGGCTAGACAGCTAGCGGGTGACGGAGACGATTCTACGGAAGAGTTAAAGACTCTATTAGCAGAATACCACGAGGCCGCGTAGGCTGAGGTGAAACATTTGGGTAAATATGCCACGGCCAGGGTTTATGGAGCGGGGGAGAGGCCAGGTTCGATTTTGGCCAATTTACTGAAAGCAAGGCGGAGTAAGGCTAACATCACTGCAATCAGGTCTGACGATGGTGAGCTGTTGACTGAGGAGGCTGATATCGCGGCCTGCTTTAGGTCGTATTACGCGGCGTTATATGCTTCGCAGCAGACTGATATGGAGGACGAGATTGGGGATTATCTGGATCACATCCAGATGCCCTTCCTCTCTAATGCCCGCAGGGAATTTCTAGCTCTTCCCATCCAGAAGGATGAAATCATTGAGGCTTTAGCGGGAATGCGTGCGAACAGTGCGCCAGGGATGGACGGCCTGACGGCATCCTTTTATAAACACTTTACGGATCTTCTACTCCCATATCTCTCACAACTGTTTGATGACATGTGCACTACGGGTAGGATGCCTAAGTCCATGAGTGACGCTCTACTAGTGGCCATTCCTAAGCCAGGGAAGTCCCCGGAGGATTGCAGCTCCTATAGGCCTTTGTCGCTCCTAAATGTCGATACGAAGATTTTTGCGAAAATTTTGGCTACGCGTCTAGCGTTACTGACGCCGGAGCTGGTGGCTCCGGAACAAGCGGGTTTCATGCCTGGCAGAAATCTGACATATAATTTGAGAACGTTTTTTGGCACCATGCAGCATGTTCGGCGGGACACTAAAGCGCTCGCGGTCTTCCTTGACATGGAGAAAGCGTTTGACTCTGTAGAGTGGCCTTTTATGCGTCAGGTTTTAACAAAAATTGATCTGGGCCCGGTGTTCCTACGCATGATAGGGGTGTTGTATACGGCACCAAGTGCAAGGATCCGGCTGGGGGATCGGGTTACGGAGGCTATCTATGTCTCCAGGGGTACACGTCAGGGTTGCCCACTGTCGCCGATACTGTATGCCCTGGTGGCGGAACCTTTGGCATGCGCCTTACGGGAATATCACAGTCTTAGGGGGGTGAGCTTCCCCACCTATAAGATAACGGTATCCACATACGCGGATGATACCCTTTTGTATGTCCGGGACCCGGAGAATAATCTGGCTCCGGTCCTGAGAGAAGTGGTGCACTTTGGGGCCCTTTCTGGTCTGCGAGTGAACTGGAGTAAGTCCATAGCCTTTCCGCTTACTTCATATACAACCCCTTTCGAGATGGAGTACCTGTTACAATAGTCGAATGACGCAGTTCGTTATCTGGGAATAAGACTACATACAGACCCTGAAATCCTGATGAGGGAAAACTATGGCAGAGCCATAGATAAGCTGAAGGATGATGTGGAAATATGGATCGGCCTACCTCTCTCGTTAATGGGAAGGATATCGATTATGAAAATGGTGGTTCTCCCTCGTTTCCTTTTCCTGTTCACTAATATCCCTATGGTGCTGCCACGTTTTTTTTTCGATAAGCTCCATAAGTTGCTATTGAAGCTGGCATGGGCGGGTAAACAGGCCCGAGTCAGCTGGAGGGTGCTCACATTGCCCTACCACATGGGGGGACTCGGGGCACCGGACATGGAGCTCTATTACCGAATCGCACAGGGTGCGCAGGCGCACAGCTGGATTCATGGTGAGGAGTCGACCCCTTACCTCCGGTTGGAACGGTTATTCGCTGACCTCTCCCGCTTCCATCGATTCTATTTGACACGCCAGACCGCCGTACCGGTTATCTGGACTCTCTTAATTCTACTAGGCATGCATGGGACTGCATTCTGAGATACAAAGCTGGGGCTCTGTTATACTCCCTGGCAATGCCGGTTGAGTGGGCGAGGTGGCTACCTCCCTGCAGGGACAGGGGAGTGGTGCGGGCCCTCCAGGAGCTAGGTTTACGTACGCTGGGTGACCTGTTCATAGATGGCACCGTGATAGTGTGGGATGTTGTAGTGGCGGGGGCGGAAATCCCGACGCAGCTGCAGCGTTTTCAATTTCACAGGGTGAGAGGGGCGTGGCGGCAGCAACTGGGGGATGACATGGTGGAACCCCCGGAGGTGCCGGAGCTAACGTACATTATTAAACACAAATGCCCCCGCAGGCTTATTTCCAGACTCTACCAAATTGCGATGGAACAACGTATACAGCAGTATCCTAAGGCAAGGCTGGCCTGGCAACAAGACCTAGGTATAGAGATAGATGATGCCATGTGGCTGTACTGCTGTGCGGGCACGCGTAGTATTTCGCTGCATGGCAGACACAGACTGCTTCATTTCAAATATATAAATAGAGTGTATTATACGCCGGAAAGATTATGTAGATATGGTCTGCGGGAGGATGCTAGCTGCGAGAGATGCGGTCATGCCACGGCAGACTTCATTCATTTGGCGTGGCACTGCCCGGTGGTCTTGGAGTTCTGGCGGGCAATTTTCCATAAACTAGGAGGCTTGCTGGGGCTGGAGTTGGAACCAGATCCGGCGATGGCTCTGTTGGGATACTCCAGGAAGCTGCCCAGAGCCATACGTAAAACGGTGGATATGGGGCTGCTGATAGCAAAGAGAGGGGTGGCGCTGCGCTGGATGAGAGGCCCAGGGCCCACAGTTGCTCAGTGGACCCGAGATGTTCTGTATTGCTGTACGCAAACCGAGGTATTTAGCGAGCTGCTCCCACCGCGCAGTCGCCCAAAGAACTTCTGGGGGCTATACTCGGAACACCTTAAGGGGAGGGGGGAACTTCGGAGAAGGGTACTGAAACAGGAGTGGAGCGAGACCCGGGTAGGGTTGTGTAGTGCGAATTCTCAGGGTGGCATCCTTGACAACAGGTGGGCTGTTTTGGGTAGCGGCACCGGGACATTAATGGACTTGTTTGTGGCCGAGGGGCGAGGAGGGTGGGTAGATCGGCGATTCAGGAGCATGAGTGTTGCAGGACTGATGCGAGGCAGGAAGTCAGTTATTGGGATACTACGCAGCCCGGATGATTCTTGGATTGGACAGAACAGAAGAGACTTGTTCGGACGCCTCAATGTTGGAGGGTGGGGGGGGAAGGGAGGGTGTTGGGTCGGTTTGCTCGAGTTGATGGGGAGGGGGACAAACAGAAAACTGCTGACCCTAAGTGGGATACGATATATCATGGGTGACATACTGCTGCACTCCTTGGAGAAACTCTGGGAAGGCCTAGGTTGTTATACAGCGAAGCCCGGCCTCCGGGATGTGGGGCATGCGGTTGCGCTGCGGAGCGATGTTGTGATATGCTAGCCGGTCTCAGGGTTGTAGGCATATGATTCTGTATGTCGGTTCTGGTCATTTGCTATTAAAGAAATATAAAAAAAATAAAAATAAAAAAACTAACTATAATGGAGGAATTTCTATGGTTTTGTACGAGTGAAATGGGCAGCTAACTATAACACCCCTGAAACCTACGTTTTTTTCTGTGAATTTCTAAGGTTTTTTAAATGCTAATTTCTAACTATAACGTCTCTGAAACTTATGTTTTTTTTCATTGAATTTCAAAGGTTTTTTAAATGCTAACTTTTAAGTGCGATAGTAGTTATATCTATTTTTTTGTACTGATTTTCTACAGTTTTTTAACTGTTTATTTATAAATATTTTATTCATTAAATAACATTATATATTTTTCTGAAAATTGCAAAAATACATTTTTTAATTAAAACTGAAATATTGATTAATTTTCTTGTTTTCATTTTTTATTTTAATATATTTATATCATTTTCTTTAAAAAAAAAATCCATTTTTTTTCGCAGTCGCGCACTCAAAGTGTACACATCACGGTGGGTGCGCGCACTCTAGCCGCCATTTTAGAAAAGTCATGAAGGATCCGCGTATGGTGTGCGACGGCTGCGTGTTTTTCAGTTACATCATATACATTTAATATCACGTGATATGCGCGATTGGTATGCGACCAGTCTGCGACTCCTGCTCCCGTGCATTCGCGACACATGCGCATTACGGTACGAGATGTTTGCGCCCTTGCGGGTCCCGCGTGACATAATATACGTGCTGGGGCACGCTGGGTGCGCGACTCCCACAAAAAAAATGTATGTTCCAAAATGATATGTATGTGTCTTTAATATACATATTAAGGCAAGAGATTATGTAAGATATTCATCAAAATAATATATTTGTACTTATAAGAAACTTATATTATTTTTAAATATATTTTCGCGAAGTCGGGTGCGTGCGTCGTGAGTGCAGAAAACCAGGTCAGCAGAGCTGCTGTAGAGCCAGAGAACCACGTCAGCAGAGCTGCTCTAGAGCCTAAGAACTAGGTCAGCAGAGCTGCTCTAGAGTCAGAGAACCAGGTCAGCAGAGCTGTTGTAGAGCCAGAGAAACCAGGTCAGCAGAGCTGCTTTAGAGGGAGAGAACCAGGTCAGCAGAGCTGCTTTAGAGCCAGAGAACCAGGCCAGCAGAGCTGCTTTAGAGCCAGAGAACCAGGTTAGCAGAGCTGCTTTAGAGCCAGAGAACCAGGTCAGCAGAGCTACTCTAGAGCCAGAGAACCAAATCAGCAGAGCTGCTTTAGAGCCATAGAACCAGGTCAGCAGAGCTGCTTTAGAGCCAGAGAACCAGGTCAGTAGAGCTGCTCTAGAGCCTAAGAACCATGTCAACAGAGCTGCTCTAGAGCCAGAGAACCAGGTCAGCAGAGCTGCTGCAGAGCCAGAGAAACCAGGTCAGTAGAGCTGCTTTAGAGGGAGAGAACCAGGTCAGCAGAGCTTCTATAGAGCCAGAGAACCATGTCAGCAGAACTGCTTCAGAGCCATAGAACTGGGTCAACTGAGCTGCTTTAGAGCCAGAGAACCAGGTCTGCAGAGCTGTTGTAGAGCCAGAGAACTAGATCAGCAGAGCTGCTCTGTAGCATAAGAACTAGGTCAGCAGAGCTGCTCTAGAGCCAGAGAACCAGGTCAGCAGACCTGCTGTAGAGCCAGAGAAACCAGGTCAGCAGAGCTGCTTTAGAGAGAGAGAACCAGGTCATCAGAACTGCTTTAGAGCCCGAGAACCAGGTCAGCAGAGCTGCTCTAGCTGACACTGACTGACTGACACTGACTGACTGACACTGACTGACACTGATTGACTGACACTGACAGACTGACACTGACAGACTGACACTGACAGACTGACACTGACAGACTGACACTGATTGACTGACACTGACTGACACTGATTGACTGACACTGACTGACTGACACTGACTGACTGACATTGACTGACACTGACTGACTACTCTCTACTACTCTACTACTGACTCTCTACTACTCTCTACTACTCACTCTCTACTACTCACTCTCTACTACTCTACTACTCTCTACTACTTACTCTCTACTACTCTCTACTATTCACTCTCTACCACTCACTCTCTACTACTCACTCTACTACTTTCTACTACTCTCTACCACTCACTCTCTACTACTCTACTACTCACTCTCTACTACTCTCTACTACTCACTCGCTACTACTCTCTACTACTCACTCTGTACTACACTCTCTACTACTCTCTCTCTCTACTACTCTCTACTACTACTCTCTACTATTCACTCTCTACTACTCACTCTCTACTACTCTCTACTACTCACTCTACTACTCTCTGCTGCTCTCTAGCACTCACTCTCTACTACTCTACTACTCTCTCTCTACTACACTCTCTACTACTCTCTCTCTAATACTCTCTACTACTCACTCTACTACTCTCTACTATTCACTCTCTACTACTCACTCTCTACTACTCGCTCTGTACTACTCACTCTCCACTACTCACTCTCCACTACTCGCTCTCTACTACTCTCTACTACTCACTCTCTACTACTCACTCTCTACTCCTCTCTCTGCTACTCTCTCTCTACTACTACTCTCTACTATTCACTCTCTACTACTCACTCTCTACTACTCTCTACTACTCACTCTACTACTCTCTGCTGCTCTCTAGCACTCACTATCTACTACTCTACTGCTCTCTCTCTACTACTCACTCTCTACTACTCTCTCTCTAATACTCTCTACTACTCACTCTCTACTACTCACTCTACTACTCTCTACTATTCATTCTACTACTCACTCTCTACTACTCACTCTCTACTACTCACTCTCCACTACTCACTCTCTACTACTCGCTCTCTACTACTCTCTACTACTCACTCTCTACTACTCACTCTCTACTACTCTACTACTCTCTACTACTCGCTCTACTACTCACTCTCTACTATTCTCTACTACTCACTCTACTACTCTCTCCTACTCTCTACCACTCACTCTCTAATACTCTACTACTCACTCTCTACTACTCTCTCTCTACTACTCTCTCTCTACTACTCTCTCTACTACTCTCTACTACTCACTCTGTACTACTCTGTACTACTCACTCTCTACTACTCACTCTCTACTACACACTTTCTACTACTCTCTACTGCTCACTCTCCACTACTGATTCTCTACTACTCGCTCTCAACTACTCTCTACTACTCACTCTACTACTCACTCTCTACTACTCTACTACTCTCTCTACTTCTCACTCTCTACTACTCTCTCAACTACTCACTCTCTACTACTCTACTACTCTCTACTCCTCTCTACTACTCACTCTCTACTACTCACTCTCTACTACTCACTCTACTACTCTCTCTACTACTCACTCTCTACTACTCTCTACTACTCACTCTACTACTCTCTCTACTACTCACTCTGCTACTCACTCTCTACTACTCTCTACTACTCACTCTCTACTACTCACTCTCTACTACTCACTCTCTACTACTCACTCTCTACTACTCACTCTCTACTACTCGCTCTCTACTACTCGCTCTCTACTACTCACTCTCCACTACTCACTCTCCACTACTCACTCTCTACTACTCGCTCTCTACTACTCTCTACTACTCACTCTCTACTACTCTCTCTCTACTACTCTCTCTCTAATACTCTCTACTACTCACTCTCTACAACTCACTCTACTACTCTCTACTATTCACTCTCTACTACTCACTCTCTACTACTCACTCTCTACTACTCGCTCTCTACTACTCACTCTCCACTACTCACTCTCTACTACTCACTCTCTACTACTCTCTACTACTCACTCTCTACTACTCACTCTCTACTACTCTACTACTCTCTACTACTCGCTCTACTACTCACTCTCTACTATTCTCTACTACTCACTCTACTACTCTCTCCTACTCTCTACCACTCACTCTCTAATACTCTACTACTCACTCTCTACTACTCTCTCTCTACTACTCACTCTCTACTACTCACTCTACTACTCTCTACTACCCACTCTGTACTACTCACTCTCTACTACTCTCTCTACTACTCACTTTCTACTACTCACTTTCTACTACTCTCTACTGCTCACTCTCCACTACTGATTCTCTACTACTCGCTCTCAACTACTCTCTACTACTCACTCTACTACTCACTCTCTACTACTCTACTACTCTCTCTACTTCTCACTCTCTACTACTCTCTCAACTACTCACTCTCTACTACTCTACTACTCTCTACTACTCTCTACTACTCTCTACTACTCACTCTCTACTACTCACTCTCAACTACTCACTCTACTATTCTCTCTACTACTCACTCTCTACTACTCTCTACTACTCACTCTACTACTCTCTCTCTCTACTACTCACTCTCTACTACTCACTCTACTACTCTCTACTACTCTCTCTGCTACTCACTCTCTACTACTCTCTACTACTCACTCTCTACTACTCACTCTCTACTACTCTACTACTCTCTACTACTCTCTCTTCTACTCACTCTACTACTCACTCTACTACTCTCTACTACTCTCTCTCTACTACACACTCTCTACTACTCACTCTACTACTCACTCTCTACTACTCCCTACTACTCACTCTACTACTCACTCTCTACTACTCTCTACTACTCACTCTCTACTACTCCACTACTCTCTACTAATCACTCTCTACTACTCCCTACTACTCACTCTACTACTCACTCTCTACTACTCTCTACTACTCACTCTCTACTACTCCACTACTCTCTACTAATCACTCTCTACTACTCATTCTCTACTACTCATTCTCTGCTACTCAGTCTCCGCTACTCACTCTCTACGACTCTCTACTACTCACTCTCTAATACTCACTCTCTACTACTCACTCTCTACTACTCTCTACTACTCTCTACTTCTCACTCTCTACTACTCTCTACTACTCACTCTCTACTACTCACTCTCTACTACTCACTCTCTACTACTCCACTACTCTCTACTAATCACTCTCTACTACTCATTCTCTACTACTCATTCTCTGCTACTCAGTCTCCGCTACTCACTCTCTACGACTCTCTACTACTCACTCTCTAATACTCACTCTCTACTACTCACTCTCTACTACTCTCTACTACTCTCTACTTCTCACTCTCTACTACTCTCTACTATTCACTCTCTACTACTCACTCTCTACTACTCGCTCTGTACTACTCACTCTCCACTACTCACTCTCCACTACTCGCTCTCTACTACTCTCTACTACTCACTCTCTACTACTCACTCTCTACTCCTCTCTCTGCTACTCTCTCTCTACTACTACTCTCTACTATTCACTCTCTACTACTCACTCTCTACTACTCTCTACTACTCACTCTACTACTCTCTGCTGCTCTCTAGCACTCACTATCTACTACTCTACTGCTCTCTCTCTACTACTCACTCTCTACTACTCTCTCTCTAATACTCTCTACTACTCACTCTCTACTACTCACTCTACTACTCTCTACTATTCATTCTACTACT
This sequence comes from Triturus cristatus, assembly GCF_964204655.1. NCBI lineage: Eukaryota > Metazoa > Chordata > Amphibia > Caudata > Salamandridae > Triturus > Triturus cristatus. The sequence continues at coordinate 137,802,777 of NC_140590.1, read as the reverse complement.
CACTCTCTACTACTCACTCTCTACTACTCACTCTCCACTACTCACTCTCTACTACTCGCTCTCTACTACTCTCTACTACTCACTCTCTACTACTCACTCTCTACTACTCTACTACTCTCTACTACTCGCTCTACTACTCACTCTCTACTATTCTCTACTACTCACTCTACTACTCTCTCCTACTCTCTACCACTCACTCTCTAATACTCTACTACTCACTCTCTACTACTCTCTCTCTACTACTCTCTCTCTACTACTCTCTCTACTACTCTCTACTACTCACTCTGTACTACTCTGTACTACTCACTCTCTACTACTCACTCTCTACTACACACTTTCTACTACTCTCTACTGCTCACTCTCCACTACTGATTCTCTACTACTCGCTCTCAACTACTCTCTACTACTCACTCTACTACTCACTCTCTACTACTCTACTACTCTCTCTACTTCTCACTCTCTACTACTCTCTCAACTACTCACTCTCTACTACTCTACTACTCTCTACTCCTCTCTACTACTCACTCTCTACTACTCACTCTCTACTACTCACTCTACTACTCTCTCTACTACTCACTCTCTACTACTCTCTACTACTCACTCTACTACTCTCTCTACTACTCACTCTGCTACTCACTCTCTACTACTCTCTACTACTCACTCTCTACTACTCACTCTCTACTACTCACTCTCTACTACTCACTCTCTACTACTCACTCTCTACTACTCGCTCTCTACTACTCGCTCTCTACTACTCACTCTCCACTACTCACTCTCCACTACTCACTCTCTACTACTCGCTCTCTACTACTCTCTACTACTCACTCTCTACTACTCTCTCTCTACTACTCTCTCTCTAATACTCTCTACTACTCACTCTCTACAACTCACTCTACTACTCTCTACTATTCACTCTCTACTACTCACTCTCTACTACTCACTCTCTACTACTCGCTCTCTACTACTCACTCTCCACTACTCACTCTCTACTACTCACTCTCTACTACTCTCTACTACTCACTCTCTACTACTCACTCTCTACTACTCTACTACTCTCTACTACTCGCTCTACTACTCACTCTCTACTATTCTCTACTACTCACTCTACTACTCTCTCCTACTCTCTACCACTCACTCTCTAATACTCTACTACTCACTCTCTACTACTCTCTCTCTACTACTCACTCTCTACTACTCACTCTACTACTCTCTACTACCCACTCTGTACTACTCACTCTCTACTACTCTCTCTACTACTCACTTTCTACTACTCACTTTCTACTACTCTCTACTGCTCACTCTCCACTACTGATTCTCTACTACTCGCTCTCAACTACTCTCTACTACTCACTCTACTACTCACTCTCTACTACTCTACTACTCTCTCTACTTCTCACTCTCTACTACTCTCTCAACTACTCACTCTCTACTACTCTACTACTCTCTACTACTCTCTACTACTCTCTACTACTCACTCTCTACTACTCACTCTCAACTACTCACTCTACTATTCTCTCTACTACTCACTCTCTACTACTCTCTACTACTCACTCTACTACTCTCTCTCTCTACTACTCACTCTCTACTACTCACTCTACTACTCTCTACTACTCTCTCTGCTACTCACTCTCTACTACTCTCTACTACTCACTCTCTACTACTCACTCTCTACTACTCTACTACTCTCTACTACTCTCTCTTCTACTCACTCTACTACTCACTCTACTACTCTCTACTACTCTCTCTCTACTACACACTCTCTACTACTCACTCTACTACTCACTCTCTACTACTCCCTACTACTCACTCTACTACTCACTCTCTACTACTCTCTACTACTCACTCTCTACTACTCCACTACTCTCTACTAATCACTCTCTACTACTCCCTACTACTCACTCTACTACTCACTCTCTACTACTCTCTACTACTCACTCTCTACTACTCCACTACTCTCTACTAATCACTCTCTACTACTCATTCTCTACTACTCATTCTCTGCTACTCAGTCTCCGCTACTCACTCTCTACGACTCTCTACTACTCACTCTCTAATACTCACTCTCTACTACTCACTCTCTACTACTCTCTACTACTCTCTACTTCTCACTCTCTACTACTCTCTACTACTCACTCTCTACTACTCACTCTCTACTACTCACTCTCTACTACTCACTCTCTACTACTCTCTACTACTCTATACTACTCTCTACTACTCTATACTACTCACTCTCTACTACTCTCTACTACTCACTCTCTACTACTCTCTCTACTACTCACTCTACTACTCATTCTCTACTACTCATTCTCTGCTACTCAGTCTCTGCTACTCTGTCTCTGCTACTCAGTCTCCACTACTCACTCTCTACGACTCTCTACTACTCACTCTCTAATACTCACTCTCTACTACTCTCTACTACTCACTCTCTACTACTCTCTACTACTCTCTACTTCTCACTCTACTACTCTCTACTACTCACTCTCTACTACTCACTCTCTACTACTCACTCTCTACTACTCACTCTACTACTCTCTCCTACTCACTCTCTGCTACTCTCTCTACTACTCTCTACTACTGTCTCTCTACTCTTCCTCTACTCTCTACCTTTCTCTACCTCTCTTTCTACTACTCTCTACCTCTCTACCTCTACCTCTCTACCTCTACGTCTCTACCTCTACAACTCTACCTCTCTACCTCTCTCTACCTCTCTCTACACGCACACATATGCACATATATGCATATGCATTTATATATATGTATGTGTATATATATATATATTCAATCATTTATCAATCAATCAATGAAGGCATTTATACAGCGCACTACTCACCCGGAGGGTCTCAAGGCGCTTGGGGGGGAGGGGGGGTGGGGTGCCGCCACTGCTCGAACAGCCAGGTCTTGAGCTTCTTCCTGAAGGAGAGGTGGTCTTGGGTCAGACGAAGGTCGGTCGGGAGGGTGTTCCAGGTCTTGGCGGCCAGGTAGGAGAAGGACCTTCCTCCAGTTGTTGCTCTTCGGATGCGGGGGACGGCGGCGAGGGCGTGGTTGGTCGATCAGAGGTGGCGTTTGGGAGCGTAGAAGTTGAGGCGGTTGTTGAGGTAGCTCGGCCCTTGGTCGTGTAGGGCTTTGTGTGCGTGGGTGAGGAGACGGAAGGTGATTCTCTTGTTGACGGGGAGCCAGTGCAGGTCTCTCAGATGTCCGGCGATGTGGCTGCGTCGGGGGATGTCGAGGATGAGTCTGGCTGAGGCGTTCTGGATCCGCTGGAGTCTCTTCTGGAGCTTGGCGGTGGTTCCAGCGTAGAGGGCGTTGCCGTAGTCCAGTCGGCTGGTGACGAGTGCCTGGGTGACCGTCTTCCTGGTCTCGGTGGGGATCCACCGGAAGATCTTCCGTAGCATGCGCATGATGTTGAAACAGGACGCGGAGACGGCGTTGACTTGTCTGGTCATGGAGAGGGAGGAGTCCAGGATGAAGCCCAGGTTGCGTGCGTGGTCTGTCGGTTTCGGTGCGGTGCCCAGGGCGGGGGGCCACCAGGAGTCGTCCCAGGCGGAGGGCGAGGAGCCCAGGATGAGGACTTCCGTCTTGTCTGAGTTCAGTTTCAGGCGGCTGGTCGTCATCCACTCGGCTACGTCTTTCATCCCTTCGTGGAGGTTGGTTCTGGCGGCGGCGGGGTCGTTGGTCAGGGAGAGGATCAGCTGGGTGTCGTCGGCGTAGGAGATGATGTTGAGGTTGTGTTGGCGTGCGATGGCCGCAAGGGGGCTCATGTAGACGTTGAAGAGGGTGGGGCTGAGCGAGGAGCCCTGGGGGACGCCGCAGATGACTTCCGTGGCTGCAGATCTGAACGGTGGAAGGCGGACTCTCTGTGTCCTTCCAGCGAGGAAGGAGATGATCCACTCCAGTGCCTTCTCCTGGATTCTGATGTTGCTGAGGCGCTGCACTAGGGTGCGGTGGCAAACAGTGTTGAACGCTGCGGAGAGGTCTAGGAGGATGAGGGCCGCTGTTTCACCGTTGTCCAGCAGGGCTCGGATGTCATTGGTGGCAGCGATGAGGGCGGTCTCGGTGCTGTGGTTGGCTCGGAAGCCGGACTGTGAGGGGTCGAGGGATCCATTCGTCTCGAGGAAGGCGGCCAGCTGCTTGTTGACGGTCATCTCGATGACTTTGGCTGGAAACGGGAGGAGCGAGATGGGGCGGTAATTCTTGAGTTCGGTGGGGTCCGCTGTTGGTTTCTTTAGTAGAGCGCTGAGTTCGGCGTGCTTCCAGCTCTCAGGGAAGGTGGCGGTGTCGAAGGAGGTGTTGATGATGTCCCGCAGGTGGGGTGCGATGACAGCGTCGGCCTTGTTGAAGACGTGGTGGGGGCAGGGGTCGGTCGGAGATCCGGAGTGGATAGAGTTCATCGTGCAGATGGTGTCTTCTGTGTTGATCTGGGTCCAGGCGCTGAGGGTGGTGGTGGGGGGCGTTGGTGCGGTCGTGGGGAGCGTTGTTTGTGGGCTGAAGCTGTTGTGTATGTCAGCGATCTTGTTGTGGAAGTAGGAGGCGAGGGAGTTGCAGAGGTCTTGTGACGGGGTGATGTCGTTGTTTCCGGCGTTGGGGTTGGAGAGCTCTTTCACGATGTTGAAGAGTTCCTTGCAGTTGTGCGCGTTGTTGTCCAGCCGGTCCTTGAATGCTGTTTTCTTGGTGGCGTGGATCAGTTGATGGTGCTTCCGGGTGGCGAGCTTGAGTGTGGTCATGTTGTCCGGTGTTGGCTCCCTTCTCCAGGCTTTCTCGAGGGCTCGGCAGTTCTTCTTGGAGCTCTTGAGTTCGTCGGTGAACCATGGGGCCTTCTTGCTGCCGGGTCTGCTAGGCGGGGTCTTCAATGGGGCGAGGTTGTCTGCGCAGTCGCTGATCCACTTCGTGAGGTTGTTGGCGGCCTGGCTGGGGTTCGCTGAGCTGGCGGGAGGGTGCTGGCTCAGGGAAGCGGCGAGCTGGTCTGCTGTGATCTTGTTCCAGTTTCTTCGGGCAGCCTGTTGCTGGTGGTGGTGGATCGTGGATCTTCTGAAGGTGAAGTGGACGCAGCTGTGGTCCGTCCAGTGGAGTCCGGTGGCGTGGCTGAAGCCGATGTCCTTGCTGGAAGAGAAGACAGCGCCGAGTGTGTGTCCGGCGAGGTGGGTGGGGGTGGTTACCAGCTGCTTGAGTCCGAGGTTGGCGAGGTTGTCGAGCAGGGTGGAGGTGTTGCGGTCGTTGTTGTTCTCCAGGTGGAAGTTGATGTCCCCCAGGAGGGTGTAGTCAGCGGAGGGGAGGGCGTGCGGGCTGATGAAGTCGGCGATGTATTCGCTGAATTGTGTGCGTGGACCCGGGGGTCGGTAGATGAGGGTGCCTCTGAGGGTGGTCTTGGGGTCCGTGTGGATCTGAAAGTGCAGGTGTTCGGCAGTTGTCAGGGTGTCGTCGGTGTTGGTTGTGATGCGGATGGTGTCCCTGTAGATGATGGCGATCCCTCCTCCCGTCTGGTTGTCGCGGTCTCTTCGGGTGATCTTGTAACCCTCTGGGATGGCGATGGTGATGTCGGGCGCTGAGGAGTCGTTCATCCAGGTTTCCGTGAGGAAGGCGACGTCAGGAGCTGTGGTGTCGAGGAGGTTCCAGAGTTCGATGGCGTGTCTGTGGACGGAGCGGGTGTTGAGTAGAATGCACTTGAGGTGGTTGCTGCTGGTGTTCGGCTTGGCGGGTGCTGGTGCGGGGCTGGTCCGGATGCAGGTGAACTTGCAGGCGCGGCAGCTGAAGGGTCCGTGGGTTAGTCTCGGGGTGGCTCGGTAGCATCCCGGGATTCGGCCGGTGTTGAGTGCGTTGAGGGTGGCGGCGTCGTACGTCCGGCGGGTGGGCTGGGGTCTGCGGGGGCCAGGGGTCCTGGCACTGGGCGCGGTCCAGGCACGGACGGGCGCAGACGGGCTTACCTTCGGCGCTCAATCGGTGCTCCCGCTGCACGGTCGCTCAGGGGGCGTCATAAGTCAGGAGCCGGGAGGGAGGGTCAGCTGGGTGGCGGGAGCGGGGTGGCGAATGGGAGGACACGTGGGCGTGGCCGCCGGGGGCAGCGGCGGGAAAACGGATCAGCTGGGCAGCGGCGTGCGGGGCTGAATGCAGGCAGGCAGGAGGCGGCGGAGTCAGCAGGGCAGCGAGCAGGCAGAGGTGGCAGGAGGGAGAGGAGCGACGGAGCTCAGAAGCTGAGCGGTCGCCAGTAGATAGTTATAGTTAGGACCGTGTTTCCATAGGAAATCCGCAACATTCTATTTGGAATAACTTTGGCGCCGATTGACGAATCCTCTTGAAATTTTCAAAATAGGTGGGGCGCTCCGCTCCACTCCTACCCTGAAAGTCTCGGGGTGATTCGTCAAGCGGGGGCCGAGAAAAAAGGGGGGTCCCAAAACGCGTTTTCCCCATGCATTTTTCCATAGGACCTTTAGACACAGCTACAGCCCGAACGGCTGAACAGAGTTACTTGAAATTTGGCAGAGAGGTAGCCATAAGGCCAAGGAAGTGCCTTTTGCAGTTCTGGTGTAAATCTGTTCAGTATTTCCAGAGAAAATAGCATTTAGAAGCATATCAATATCTATACGCGCGCACCGTGCGCGCACCCTGCCGTGCGCGAGCGCAATTCTGATTGGTTGTTAGATGTCGGTAAACATTCGAATCGGTCGAAACCAGGAAGTGTGGGCCGCCATTTTGTCTCTCGCAGTCTGAGGGGGTGAAAAAAAAAGGTGGAGAACATGAAAAGGGGGCAGAGTGGACAGTTCCTGACCCCCTAGCCTTGGTCAGGGGGTCACTGAAGGACCCCCAAGGGAGAAAAAAACATATATATATATTTTTTTTAAATCGCGAGGTGCACGCACTCAGCGCGCACGGCAGGGACTCTGACCCGTGGGCGCTCGGTGCGCTAAGCGTACCGAGTGCCCACAGAGCGCGCACGGTGCGCGAAGCGCACGGTGCCGCACCTCGCGATTTTTTAAAAATATATATATTTCACGGTGCGCGCACGGTGAAAAACCTGAAAAAAATAAATAAATAACTGAGCATTTAAAAAAACGTACAAATTCACTTAAAAAACCATAGGTTTCACACATGTTATAGTTAGCTGGACATTTCACTCGTAAAAAACCAATGAAATTCCCCCGTTATAGTTAGTGCAGGCAACTATAACTCACGCGACCGCAATCCTCTGCTGATGACGTCAGATATTACATCACTGATGACATATGTGTCTTTATGAAAAATAAATATTTGTAATATATGTATAGCTAAAGATTAATGGAAGAAGACATGGGTAAATAAGTGTCTAAATACAGTGATGTAATATCTGACGTCATCAGCAGAGGATTGCGGTCGCGTGAGTTATAGTTGCCTGCACTAACTATAACGGGGGAATTTAATTGTTTTTTTACGAGTGAAATGTCCAGCTAACTATAACATGTGTGAAACCTATGGTTTTTTAAGTGAATATATATATACATACATATATAAACATATATATAATCTGCATATCTATATAAATGCAAATATAAATGCATGCATACATATACATATGAATGGATAAATCAGAGTCGCATGACAGCAAAACGATTCGAATTGAGAAAGTATGATAAAACATTGATAAAAAAATGTTGGAAACGAGCAGATGAAAAACCACGTGCAGACTGTTTGATACCTAAGCAAGAGTTGGCATTGGGCAAGGAACCAATCAGAATGATTTCAGACTTCACAAATGATGCCCAACAAATAAGCAGCATATTAAGGAAAAATTGGAAAATCTTGCAAATGGATGAAACAGTAAAAGAAATTGTGGGTACCCATCCAATGATTACATATCGTAGAGCTCGTAACCTCAAAGATCGACTGGTTAACAGTCATTATCATACTAGAAAGGACACCCATTGGCTAAAAACAACAGGGTTCATAAAATGTCAAAAATGCAAAGTGTGTGAAATTGCCAAACCAACCAAAGAAGTATGCCTAGCGAATGGATCCAAATGGCAAATAAAGCAGCTCATATCATGTAAAAGTGAATTCACCATCTACATCATTGAGTGCCCGTGTAAAATGAAATACATAGGCAGCACCACTTGTGAACTAAAAAAACAAATTTTGGAACACACACGAGCTGTGACAAACAAGGACGTGTCTAATGCAGTGGCAAAACACATGAACCAATCACACACGAATAATTGGAAGCTCCTAAAATTTTATGGGATTGAAACCATACCATTGACCATCAGAGGTGGAAACAGAGAAAAAACATTGCGGCAAAAGGAATCTCGTTTTATCATCAAATTCAGGACACTGACCCCTCATGGACTGAACCAAAGTGAGGAATTATACAGCCACCTCTGAATTATTTGATACGAACTCTTGAGGATTAGAAAATTTTGGAATGTTTTGGAAACCTGTGTGGTGGGGGTTTTTTCGATAGCTTTGAACTTGGGGAATATTTAATGATACATGTCGATTACTTATTGTTTTTACTCCTATTTTCTCTTAGCTTACCTGGTTTTTTTAACCCGGACTTACAGAGGTACCCAGGTTAGCAGATGAACATTTAGAGGAATGTTCATAAGATTTGAAGGTCACACCCCACTGGAGGGGTATCGAACAATAGGTTAAATATTATGCCTTGATTATTTTATATTTACAAGTTATTTGGGCACCTCACATTCCAATTTACAAGTGTTTACTTTTCACAAATATGGACTGTGGCAGTATGGGTTTGCGAAAATAACCGCATATATTCGTTGAGGAATTATTTTCGTTTGAATGTTACTAAAACATGTGGCCAAATGTTTAACTTTTATGTTGAAAGGGGTTGATGACTACAAGTCCCATAATGCTTAGGAAAGTCACATGACAGGAAATGCTTTTGGGTTTTTTTCAAAAAATTGTTATTTATTGTAAACGTGAACCACGCCACAGTGTCGTGAGCAAGGTCTTGTGGCAAGACCGAAACGCGTCGCTTTGTTTTTGTATTGATTGCACAAAGTAATTGGGCTTAAATAAACAATATCTCTTACATTTGCGGAGTGCGACCCTGCTTTCTCTTTGTTCAAAGAGATTTTGGATACATTGTAACGGTCTGGGCTCGACCGTAGGATACCGCACTGGGGAGAGCGCAACCTTCTCTGACGAAAACGAGCCAACAACGTGGGATACATATACATATATGCATGTTATGTACATGAAATTTCGAAAAACACTAATAAAAGCAAAGCTAAAAAGCCACCTAATTACAAACAGAATGGCTTTAACTTAAACAAGGGCGAGACCTATTGCATTTTCAATGCTGGTTTACTTTGGTTCCATCAAGAAGGCATTCAGATGTGACACATTTGCCATAAATTCTGAAGGGTAGCACTCTAGTTCCTCATTAGATCACTGTAGTAAAGCTACTGCTCACCAGGGAAGTCTGCTGCTGGTATTCAAAGTGCATGTTTCAGTCTGCATGTCAGAACTTTTTAATGAAATAGAAGAGGATTTGAGAAATCAAAATGTGCCCTAATTTTTCTTTCTGCAGCACTAATCATAATTTCTATGGCAAAATGAACCCCCTCATTTTGTTCCTTTGCAAATTAAATGTTTTAAGTGTTACCACTTTATTCCAATCAAGATGGCTTCAGGTGTGCCATACTTTTGTCATAAGTAAGACTGTTAGCACTCTAGTTGTTCTTTAAAACACTCTGGGATTTCTGTCATTGGGCTATACTTGGGCTACATCTCGGTGATATTTGTGCTACATTTGGGCTCTTTTGTCTCAGGTGGCCATCTTGGGAGACTTGTTATGAAGTTTCCTAATTTCCTCATTTACTACAGTCTCCTCAGTAGGCATACTGTCAGTTTTTTACCTTCATTCAATGAAGAAGGCATTCAGATGTGTCACACATTTGCCATAAATTCAGAATGTTAGCACTCTAGTTGCTCATTAGATCACTGTAGTAAAGCTACTGCTCACCAGGGAAGTCTGCTGCTGGTATTGAAAGTGCATGTTTCAGTCTGCATGTCAGAATTCTTTAATGAAATAGAAGAGGATTTGAGAAGTCACTCAAAATGTGCCCTAATTTTTCTTTCTGCAGCACTAATCATACATTCTAAGGCAAAATGAACCCTCTCATTTTGTTCCTTTTTAAATTAAATGTTTTAAGAGTTACCACTTTATTCCAATCAAGATGGCTTCAGGTGTGCCATACGTTTATCATAAGTAGGAGTGGTAGCGCTCTAGTTGTTCTTTGGAACACTCTGGGAAGCTGCAGTAGAACACAAAGGAATCAACTGACAGTCTCTGCCCTTGTTGGATGTACATGTTTTACTGAGAATGTCAGACTTCATTCTCACATGACTGAGAAAGATAATGTGAATTTACAGAAAATATGCTCTCAGTTTAGCTTATAGATCACCTTCCAAACCTCTGTGGGAAAAGCATGTGAAAATAGTTTTCTCTCAAACATGATTCATGATATCCCAGCAGAAGGCTTTTTCACATGGTAAAATCACCTTAGAACATACCACAATTCCTAAAATGAGTATGGTACCATCAACAAATGATTTATAATGTAACGAAAGTCTTAAAACCTTCTATTAACTGCAATGCTTTTTAATGAGGTGCTATCATGTATATTGGTCCCAAGATGGCTGCCAACACTTCTTGGATGAAGTGCTGACAGCCAATCAGATCTCACAATGACATGTGTGGTTAGGCTCCGCCCAGATATATATGTGATTTTACTTTTGATTTTCTCAGGAACTACTGAACGGATTTACACCATATATGCAAAAGGCACATGCCTGACCTGAGGACTACCTCTTTGCCAAATTTCAAGTAATTCTGTTCAGCCGTTCGGGCTGTACCTTCGACTAAAAGTCCTATGGGAAAATGCATGGGAAAAACGCGTTTTGGGACCTCCCTTTTTTCTCAGCCCCCGCTTGACGAATCACCCCGAGACTTTCAGGGTAGGAGCTGAGCGGAGCGCTCCATTAGTTTTGAAAATTTCACGAAGATAACTCAACCGGCGCCAAAGTTATTCAAAATAGAATTTTCAGATTTCCTATGGGAACTTGGTCCTAACTATAACTATCTACTGGCGACCGCCAGTAGATAATATATCCACACACACAAACAGAGGGGATTTAGGAGCGAATGGGAGAGTAAGGAAGGCATTCAAAGCGGTGCAGGCGGGAGAAGTGTAAGAGGGCCCATGTAAGAGAAGCACTTTAATGGATGCAGCCTGTACGGAGAGACAGCTGGCGTACATCCGGTTCCGATTTGAGAGCCAAACCGGTTCAAGGAGCAAGCAAGGGCTTCCAGGGACAGAAATGGCAGCTGGTTCAGGAGTTAATATGGTGGTGCAATGAATGCAGACCATGTGCACGTGGAGCCAAAGTCAGTCTGGAGTAGCAACAGAGAAACCTCCCGTGTCAAGGGTTATACACGAGGACGTTAACAGAGTTGAAAAGTCTCTGCACATAGACATAATATGTAAAGATGGTTACCAGAGGATGACTACCCGCCCTAACTAGGTGGACTTAGAGAATGTCTACTCCGGTCTTGAGGTAGTCCCTTCCGTGGTGAGAAGAGTTTACCGCTGCAAGCTTTTGTATTTTAGGATTAAATGAGGCATAGTATGAAACAGGACTGAGGGTTTTGCAGATGGGAGTCCAAGAGAAAGCCCGAAGTAGGGATCAGTACAAAGGCAGAGGTTTACAGGGTGATTAACTCCACCTTGAGTCTTATTTCATGTCTGATGTTCTGACTGTGGTTGTTTACAAGCCTCTTTTCTCGAACATGGTGCATTTTACTATTAGTGTGTGAAATGTTAACTACCTGCTAAATTTGTCGAAATTCACTTGCAAAATTATGAATTTGTTTGACCAGTTATGCCTTTGGCTGAATTCTCCTTAAAAATGCAAAAACATGCTAAGTGTTTCACTTAATTTGGTAGAAAAAAATAAGGCAAAAATATATTAATGGGTTTTTTCTCCTGCAAAACCGTCCTGCAAATTTTCCCAGGATGTGCTAAAGTATGAAGGAGGGCTGTCCCCCAGCATCGCACAACCACTACCATTCATGGGGATGGTTGGGACCGTCTTCTTTAGAGTTTAAAGGGGCATCAATATCATCTTTCTCCCCACTTTGTCTCTTGAGGGGTGCAGTCGGTTTGGCGAAAGGATGTAGGCACCAGATGTGCGAGCTCAGACTGCAGAGGGGGCGTTTGAATTGTTGGTGGAGAGGAGTATGGACACAACTCTCCCAGAGTTTACTTACCGAGAACCGTCAGCTATTCTACAAGTTTGTTTATGAGTTCACCTGATTAAAGCTGTTAAGTACCAACCCAGTCTGGAGGCAGTTCAAACGAAGATACAGAAGCATTATCTGCAATATTCCTCAAATTACTCGCTTCATCTTCTCGCCTTAGAGGAGAATAGGGGAAACATTCTATTCCATATCTCCATTCTTTGGAAGGATGGGGGTTTAATCTGTGAGAAACCCCACTGTCGGTGTCAGTACCAGTGATACACAGGTGTGTGTCTGGACTCATCAAGCGCTTTCTCTTTTTGGTTAGGGCGTACTACAGAAAATGTCATGGCTGAGGGAGATCTTTGCATCTAGATTAGTGCTGAGTGATTTTTTGTTTATCCCTTTTGGATCAGAGCGGCGAGGAGGAAGGATAGAGGAGAACAGTGGATGGTAGGACATAGAAGAAGGAGTGGAATAGAGAAGAAAGGGGAGGGACACAGGAGAGAGCCAGGCCAGAGGACAGAGCAAATAATAGGACACAGTGCTCAATTACCACAACGTGGCCTTTTGTTGCCAGTCCTTGTTCATTACATGACCTAAATTCATACATGAAACTACCTAGATAATTCATGAGCAGTTTTCTGAGGAGATGAAGTTCATTGGGCAAATGTAAACAGGCGACCAACTTCATAGTGTGACCATCCTCTTTGCAACCCCAGACCTTTATTTCTAAAAGCGCATAACAGTATCTCTGATAAAGGTGTCAAGTTGTTAGTAATGAACAGGCATTAAAAACTGACGGACAAGCAAGGGAATTGAGAAAAAAAGCATTGATGCAAAATACATGGCATCTCCAAGTGAATATGACTGATGAATAAAAAACATGGATGATACAGCAAGACCAGGGGGATGACTTATACCTACTTGTGAGAACAGTATCTGAAATTAGCCATGAAGGCACAAGTTAAACGATATTCCGGTGTAAAATCTAAAAGTCTGCATTGCTTTCCTGACTTCTAGTTAAGATGAGATAATGTATAGGTTGATCATTCAGGAAAAGTGGAACAAGCAACTGAATCTTCAGATAATAAAGACATGTGAGGGTAGCCCCATTCATCCGATGCTTAAGCAAAATGCGTTAATCTGGTTAAAGAGATTTTTAATCTAAAGAACAGGTACCGAGCAAATGTCCAATGAGGAAGGCCAAAGAGCCATCCAGTCCTAATACCTCAGTTTTGCAATCAGCTCAGGGCAGTTTGGCTGCTGAGGACTGGCAATATCCATTATTTTGTGTCCATAAGTGTTTGCTTTGAGTAGATATGTGTAACAAAATTCCAAAAAAAGCCTGTAGAGGTGTTACACCTGAATATCGAATGTAGAAATATTGTGGTACCAGAATATTGTGTCAAAAATATTTAAAACAATTATCTTGAAAAGGTAAGTTTATATAGCTAAGCATAGATTTACTTCAACTCCACATACATGTACCTTGATGATATAGATATGTTCCAGGAATGTAGATGCGGAACTAAGAATAATACATCTTTACATACTTATATGCACTTTCCTTCTCAAACTTTTTGTCCTCCATATGTTTGGCACAATAATCTGGTACCACAATATTTTTGCCCTCAATATTTTAACATGTAACGGCCCAAGAGAAATGTCAGCAAGGTTTACAGAAAAAGATAAGTGATGGGATATAGTCCATGTGGAAAGAAGACTCAGAGCTGGGCACATGCACCAAGCTGTGCTTTATTAGGGAATCACTCTTGAGAGCACTTGTTCCTCTACTTCAAGGGGGGCATGTCTGCACCCTTGAAGTTTCTGCGCTAGGTTATGTTTGGAATGCTTGCTCCTCCCTGCACTGCCTTTACACTTCCTAATCAGGAATTTCATCCGGTTACCAGGCTGTAGACCAAGAGAGGATGCAAATAAAGAAACTGCAAGAGAATCCCAAAGCAAAAATAATGGGGAAACATACACAGAATGGAGATAAACCCACCAACCCTATATTTCTTTCAAAGGGTTCAAAGTGCACAATAGTATAATAGTCTAATGACGAGTGCAGTGCCAATATAGAGAAAAAACTACATAATCTATCATATCAATACAATTTATTCCATCAAAAATATTTTTTCCTTGACATAGAACAATCTCTCCACTGCATTATACATAATTCATCAACATTATAAATAGACATGATTGTTCAGAAAAAATTGAAACACACTAACGGAACAACCCCCACTCCACAAACAGAATGGATGGAATATTTAAAAACCAACCATTCATCCACAGTCGACCACAATCATACAAATACACACAATAAAAAAGTAATGACGGGTCAGATCATCAAAATAAACTCATAGTTTTTGCCATATTCGATTAATAAATACATTTCTTAATTTCATTTAAGCTTTTTTTACTTTTTTATATATACCAACATCTAGATATCGCCTTCTCTTGTCGACGTACGTTTCGGCATAACACTGTCATGTGACCGTTCACCTTCTTCAGGACAGGTGTATATATATGTATATATATATATATATATATATATATATATATATATATAATATAAATATATATATTCACTGAAAAAACATAGGTTTCAGGCACGTTATAGCTAGGAATTAGCATTTAAAAAACCTTAGAAATTCACTGAAAAAACCATAGGTTTCAGGGGCGTTATAGTTAGCTGGACTTTTCACTCGTACAAAACCATAGAAATTCCCCCGTTATAGTTAGTTCAGCTAACTATAACTTGCGCGCCCGCAATGCACTGCTGATGACGTCACATATTACATCACTCATGACATGGTCAGTGACTTCACTTATGACATCACTCATGACATCTCAAATGACATCACTGATGACATCACTGATGACATCATCCAGTGAATGTGTGTTTTTCCGAAAATTACATATGTTTTATATATGTATATCTCAAGGTCGATGGAAGAATAAATGGGTATATAAGTGTCTAAATGGATGATTTGTTTTTGAAAAATTGATTGTATAACTGACTGATTAAGTGTATCTTAGTGAATACATGGCTTAGTGAGTAATGTTTAAATATGTAAATATCTGTATCAGTCTCTCACTTTGTGTATAAGGGGCTGCATGGGTTGGTGAGTAGCTACATGAGTGTCTATATAGGTTATTAGTTGGTTTTTTGAGTATCAGTATAAGTGTCTGATGTCTGAATGGTTCGGTAGGGGGTATTACGTAGTGCATAGGTGCATGAATGAGTGACTCACTGTTTGTATGTGTTGAAGACAGCATGTGTGCAGGACTGTATGGGTGGATGAGTGTGTGCATGGGTGTGTTAGTGAGTGAATGACTGTCTCAATAGTGTCTCTATGAGTAACTACATATGTTTTAAACTAGTATATGTGACTAATGGTGTATATAAGTGAGTATATGTGAGAGTGAGAGATTGAAAGAGTTCCTGTATGAATAAGTATGTGTTTCTATAAGTGATTGTTAAAAAGACTAAGTATGCGTAAGTTTCTGTAGAAGTAAGTGTGGTGGTGTGTGTATAACTGGATATGCAGGTAAACGGATGTTTGATTCTTTATTAGCATGAGTGACTATGTGTGTGAGTAACTTTATGGATGAGTGGCGTTGTGTAACAGGATGTATAGGTGTATGAGTACATACGATGAGTGAGTACATGTATGAGTGACTGTATAGGACTGTTGGTGAATGAGTGGATGTGGATCTTACAATTACTGAATAGGTTGTTGTAACTGGTATTGGTATGTCCATTGTTTTGAAAATTTTAATTTCTATTTTTGAATGTGTGTATCAAAGGTTATATTAGGGGGAGAGGAGGTCTGCCACTCTATCACAAGGATGATGTCATCAGTGATGTCATGAGTGATGTCACTGACCATGTCATGAGTGATGTAATATGTGACGTCATCAGCAGTGCATTGCGGGCGCGCGAGTTATAGTTAGCTGAACTAACTATAACGGGGGAATTTCTATGGTTTTGTACGAGTGAAAAGTCCAGCTAACTATAACGCCCCTGAAACCTATGGTTTTTTCAGTGAATTTCTAAGGTTTTTTAAATGCTAATTCCTAGCTATAACGTGCCTGAAACCTATGTTTTTTTCAGTGAATTTCAAAGGTTTTTTAAATGCTAATTTCTAGCTATGCCTACAGAGATAGGACATGTGAAGAAAGAAGGAAAAACGCACAGAAAGAAAAAAAAGAAATGCAGAAAGAAGCAACAGAAGTCCTCAAAGACGAAGAAAAGTGCAGGAAGAAGTATAACGTGCAGAAAGAACAAACAGAAGAGCAGAAACAAGCCTTGTTGCAAAATCATCCTGTACCCTCAACATTTTCAGACGAATACTGGAGGTAACTGAGTCTGACTAACCAGTCCTAGAGCCAGTGCTATGTCAAAAGACACTCAGAATACAGTGAAAACACCGACATACACTAGGGCACACTATGTGTTGGGGTCCCCCTGTGATTAGCATGACCTCCTCTGTAAGCCCCTAGTATATAATAGGGCAGGGGATTAAAACTACCTCTTAAAACGCACCAAAGGGCGTGTTTGAACACGTCACCTCATGCCCCGTCCCCTCCCTTCCCCACTGTGTAAACACACCCTGTAGCCGTTTTAAGTTGGGAGATTAAGTCCCCTTGAATCCTGAGGGTCCCTAGGGTCCAACTAGACCACTAGGTACCTCCAGTAAGCGCCACAGAGCTGCGTTGCAGAGAGGTGTAAAAAGTGGCACGGCCTGCACCACCTCTCTGCAACGCAGAGCAGTGGTGCTTACTGGAAGCACCTGGTTGGCTAGTTGGACCCCAGGGTCCCTCAGGATTGAAAGGGAATTATTTCCCCAATTTAAAAACGCGCCGCAGGGCCTGTGGGCATTCTGAGTTGAGAGATTAAGTCCCCTTGAATCCTAAGGGTCCCTAGGGTCAAACTAGCCCACTAGGTACCTCCAGTAAGCGCCAGAGAGCTGCGTTGCATGGAGGTGTAAAAAGGGGCGTGGCCTCAGAACACCTGTCTGCAACGCAGCTCCCTGGCGCATACTGGAGATACCTGTTGGGCTAGTTGGCCCTCAGGGACCCTCAGTATTGAAGGGGAATTAATTCCTCAACTTACAACTGGCCAGGGGGCGCGTTTGCAGAGGGCTGCAAGGAGGGGGCGTGGCCTCCGGCGCAATGCCGGTCTTTTATTTATTTATTTTTAAGAAGGAGGGCTGTGTGGCCCCCTTTCTTTTTCTAATTAATTAGCCCTGGGGACCCCATCCCCCAGGGCCTGCACCCTAATTTTTTTTGTTGAAAAAAATTAATTTGGCCCTCCCAAGGCCTTAATCGGCCCCGGGGACCCCAACCCCCAGGTCATGGCCTTTTTTAAATTTTTTTATTCTTTAGGAGGGGGGCTGTGTTGCCCCCCTCCTCAGGCCACTTATGGCCCCGGGGACCCCATCCCCCGGGGCCGGCCTTTGTTTTTTATTTTAAAAAAATATATATATATATTTATAGAAACACCTAGGACATGCTGGACAAACCGTATGTACCTATCACCATGACGATTTGCGTGATATTCATTAAAAGGCGACTATGCATACAATGAATCCACGTAGAATGTATTCACACCGCTAGTGAAGCTCTGACATGTCTGACACCCTACCGTGCCTAATCCCGGCGCCCCCACTGGTGGGTACTCTCCAAATAGACACCCTTGTCGTTTATTTATACAAACATGGGTAGCTATTGACGGGCACATTTAATACACATGCACACCAAGCCATTCAAAGGGGATTCGACAAAAATTCGACCAAACTATGCAAGAAACCCCCTCACGGTTAATAAAACACACATCCACCGCCGGATGTGTAATACTTTTTATTTTACTCTCTGGAAAGGAGACAAACCTCACTTGAGAGTCACAGCGTGCTCCTGGCTGAGCCCAATGCTGTGTTACACCCACCAGTGCCCGCCGAGTGCCACACACCTCTGTGTTGTATTCCACCAGCTAGTGCGTATGCTATGACACTCTCTAGCCCATGTGCACTGTAACACCATCCCGTGAATATGTCATGCCACACTTGCCTTCGCACGGGTTATATTGCCCCATCTTACGTGCCTTCCTCGATGCCTATGTTATAAAGCACAGCGCTATGCCATACATATTACAATCTGGGATCCATATCTTTGTCACAGTGCATATGCAATGTTACACTACCCAGCACATATTTTATATTACAACTTTCGAGATTACTTAGGTTACACAACACTGCCCTGTGCATATTACACTCCAAGGCGCATATGACATAGCAAGCGCTAGTGCCTGTGCTATCTTGCGCTCTCCAGTGAATCTGTAATTGCGCACAATGTATTGCATATTATATTTCACACCCCGGTTCATCTTATATCACACTTTTTGGTGCATAGTTTATACCATATACTATATCTAGTTTTCATTTTCAATCGTGCTCTCAGGACTATGTTCTATATAACACTGCGTCCACCTACCCTTTTCACGGGCATTACATTTTGCGATGGGGGGTGGAGGGTCAGGAGATGTTTCTGCCAAGTGAGCCCGGAGTCACAGTCCCAAACGTCCTCTTCTTCCTGAATAAAAGTGAGATTATCCTGCATACTTGTTCATATTTTAAGTATTTCGCACAGACACACATTTTAAAAACAATAAAGTTCCTAATACCCACCTTCTATGAACAGTTAGCTTACTGCCCCATCCACCTCCTCCCTATCCTCTGTTGTCTGAATCCATGGACTAGCCTCCTCCCTCCTGCCATGCATGGTCTGATGTGCTGCCACTGCCCTGCATTTAGCATGATGTACCAGTCCACTCATCCTGCCCTCCATTGCCCAATTCGATGGCCCATCATTGACCTCCTGCTTAGCCTCTGTGCTTTGCTTGCTGCCCCTATTCTCCTTCCCCCTGCCCTCCGATGTCTTTGTGCATGCCCCTGCTCCATCCTTTTTGACCACCATGTTCCATGGACCTGCCACTCCTATCTACTCTGATTGTTCTGTTGCGCTGCCACTCCCCTACCACCTGCCTAGCATTGTCAGATGACTGTAACCTGTCCCTGCCACCTACACCCTGCCTGTCCACATGCCATGCCCCTATCCCCTTCCTCCTGTCCTCCATGGTCCATTTTACTGCCACACCCTTCTGCCCTCCCTGGTCTGTTGTGCTGCAACTGCTCCTCCTGCCTGCCCCGCGCGGTCTGTTGTGAGGCCCCTTCCCCTGAACTCTCTTGTCTTTGCCCAGGTCCTGACCCTCCCTTCTATCCTCCGTGGTCCTTTGTGCATGCCCCTGCACCCTCCTTCTTGCCCATCATAGCCATTGTGCTGCCACTAACCCTCCCGCTTGCCATGCATGGTCTTCTGTGCTGCCATGGCCCCTCCCACCTTCCCTGTGTGGTCAGCTAGCTGCTCCTGACCCCCTCCCACCTTCCCTCCATGGTCTGTGTGTATGCCATCATAGTCTCACTGTTGCTCTCCTTGGTGTGTCTTGTTTCTAGTGCCCATCCTGCCTGACCTCCATGGTCATCTTGCTGCTCCTGCCCTGCCCCCTTGCCCCCAGCCCTCTGTTTCCATGTGCAGACCCCTAATCCCTCCCTCCTGGCTTGTCGGTTCCATTGTAATGCCCCTGATCCGTCCCTCCTGCCCTTTATGGTCTGTTATGCTGCAGCTTTCTCTCCTTGTCTGTCCATTATGGTCAGCTAGCTACCATTGCCTCTTTTCCCTCTGTTGTCTGTTGTCCATGTGCATGGTCCTGTCCCCTCCCTATTGCTTTCTATGGATTGTTGTGCTGCACTCCCGTCCCGCATGCCCTGTGTGGTGTATTGTGCTGCTGCAAACCCTGATGCCCGCCCTGTAGGGTCAGTTTGGTGCACCTCTCAATGTCCCTCCTGTCAACTGTTATCCGAGTCCATGTCCCTACCCCAATTCCTCCTGCCTACCATGATCCAATGTACCATACTTGCGAACATTTTGAACTTGGTAAGAGGGAGATTTTGAAATAAAACTGGGGTATTGATTTTCCCCTTTGAGTTACATTGAAAAAGAGAAGATTGTAGACAGGAAACAGATCAAGTAAAGCCCATTTGAGCTTAAAAACATTGGACGTATCCTGGCTGAAACGGGTCTGTTGGCATGTATGGTTGTATGACCACTGCCTCTTCCTTCTGCCCACAATGGTCTATTTTATTGCCACAGCCTCTCTTGCCAGTCCTGTATTGTTGGTTTGTTGCCCCTGCCCCCCTTTCCACTGCCCTCCATAGTCTGTTGTGCTACCACTGCCCTTCCTGCCTGCCTAGTGTGGTCAAATTGTTGCCTCTGCACTCTCCTACCTGCCTTCAATTTTCAGAGTCCGTGCCCCTGGCCTCTGCCTCTCAGCAGGATCCCAATGAACAACTAGATTGCTAACATTCTATATTTATTACAAAAGTGTGGAATGCCTAACGTCATCTTGATGTAATCAAAACTGTAATGCCTAAAGCATTTCCTTTAGAAATTACATATATGAGAGGGTCTTATTTGCATCAAAATTATGGTTAGTGCTCTAAAAAACTAAAATGAGGACATATTTTCTGAGTTTTCAAATAGCGACAAAGAACTTTTAAATTATTTGTAATCTTAGTTTTTTTATCCAGTTGACCACTTGATTAAATGTTGCATCCAAGGGGAGAGGGTGTGGTGTTACTTCCAGAGCTCTAGATATCAGGTTGAGAGTGGATCACTGGTCCTGAAAGAACCAAGGTTAGCATCAACAGTTCCAAGGACTGTTAAGAAACCCTCAATCACGTTTATCGCAGGTGGTATTTCAGCGGTATGTTCGGTTATCCGCTTGTGCTTAACAACGTGACAGCATCATCATCGGGTTACTGTGTGCTTCCTCCACCCGGAGGTTTTTGCCTCTGGTTTTTTCAGTAGTGATCGTAGTAGTGAAAATGTACAACCGTGTGTGGTGAGGTGATCTAAGTGAGTGTAAGTTAAAAAACTCATAAAACCAGTCAATAATTTTAATAAAACTGGGTTCGAGTTTATTAAAAACGCTTTTCGTGCAGAGATAGACTCTTTAGGGTCTAGTGCACTATGTGAAAATGTCCAAAAGAGAGGTCGACATGTTTCAGCCCTATCTCGTGCCCCTAAGGGTCAGGTGGGCTTTCATCAGGACCTAGAGTAAGTGTGGAGGACCCTAATATTCATGGGACTCCTTGAAAAGGATGGAGAGATTTGTCCAACCAAGACAAAAATGTTCAATTTGAACCTTGTTTACTCAAGTTGAGGAAACCATCGGGTACAGGAGGCTAAACCCCGCTCTTGCGCTGGGAAGTTGTGACTTGTTCTGCCGCCGCCTCTCTTTCCCCGGTACCGGGGAAAGAGTCTTAAAACCTTCTATTACCGGTACCGGGGAAAGAGAGGCGGCGGCAGAACAAGTCACAAACTTCCCAGCGCAAGAGCGGGGTTTAGCCTCCTGTACCCGATGGTTTCCTCAACTTGAGTAAACAAGGTTCAAATTGAACATTTTTGTGTTGGTTGGACAAATCTCTCCATCCTTTTCAAGGAGTCCCATGAATATTAGGGTCCTCCACACTTACACTAGGTCCTGATGAAAGCCCACCTGACCCTTAGGGGCACGAGATAGGGCTGAAACATGTTGACCTCTCTTTTGGAAATTTTCACATAGTGCACTAGACCCTAAAGAGTCTATCTCTGCACGAAAAGCGTTTTTAATAAACTCGAACCCAGTTTTATTAAAATTATTGACTGGTTTTACGAGTTTTTTAACTTACACTCACTTAGATCACCTCACCACACACGGTTGTACATTTTCACTACTACGATCACTACTGAAAAAACCAGAGGCAAAAACCTCCGGGTGGAGGAAGCACACAGTAACCCGATGATGATGCTGTCACGTTGTTAAGCACAAGCGGATAACCGAACATACCGCTGAAATACCACCTGCGATAAACGTGATTGAGGGTTTCTTGACAGTCCTTGGAACTGTTGATGCTAACCTTGGTTCTTTCAGGACCAGTGATCCACTCTCAACCTGATATCTAGACATTTGTAAAAGAAGCTGAGTGGGTCGCAACCCCTTCTTTCTCCCTCCTTTTGATTCATATATGTTACTTCCAGAGCTGCAGACTTTGCAACTGGTTAACCAGGTTGGAGTTTCTGTTTCAGCTCAACATTCTGTGATTCTGGTCAAATCACTTAATCTCCCCATGTCTACAACCAAAATGAATTTGATCTTGTGTGATGTAACCAATGTTCATGTAAAGCACTCCAATACCTGACAAGTCTGCACTATATAAAACTGAAAATACACAAAAAATAAGTGTTTTGCACACTTCTGTCATTGGGCTACATTTGGGCTACATCTGGGTGATATTTGGGCTACATTTGGGCTCTTTTGTCTCTGGTGGCCATTTTAGGAGATTTATTTGTTATGAAGTTTCCTAATTTCCTCATTTACTGCAGTCTCCTCAGTAGGAAATGCTTTCAGTTTTTTACTTTGATTCCATCAAGAAGGTATTCAGATATGTCACACATTTGCCATAAATTCTGAATGTTAGCACTCTAGTTGCTCATTAGATCACTGTAGTAAAGCTACTGCTCACCACAAAAGTCTGCTGCTGGTATTAAAAGTGCATGTTTCAGTCTGCATGTCAGAATGTTTTTATGAAATAAAAGAGGATTTCAGAAGTCAAAATGTGCCCTAGTTTTTCTTTCTGCAGCACTAATCATAATTTATATGGCAAAATGAACCTCCTCATTTTGTTCCTTTGTAAATTAAATGTTTTAAGTGTTACCACTTTATTCCAATCAAGATGGCTTCAGGTGTGCCATACTTTTGTCATAAGTAAGACTGTTAGCGCTCTAGTTGTTCTTTAGAGCACTCTGGGAAGCTGCAGTAGAACACAAAGGAATCAACTGACAGTCTCTGCCCTTGTTGGATGTACATGTTTTACTGAGAATGTCAGACTTCATTCTTACATGACTGAGAAAGATAATGTGAATTTACAGAAAATATGCTCTCAGTTTAGCTTATAGATCACCTTGCAAACCTCTGTGGGAAAAGTATGAGAAAATAGTTTTCTCTCAAACATGGTTCGTGATATCACAGCAGAAGGCTTTTTCACATAGTAAAATCACCTTAGAACACACCACAATTCCTAAAATGAGTATGGTACCATCAACAAATGATTTATAATGTAACTAAAGTCTTAAAACCTTCTATTAACTGCAATGCTTTTTAATGAGGTGCTATCATGTATATTGGTCCCAAGATGGCTGCCAACACTTCTTGTATGAAGTACTGACAGCCAATCAGATCTCACGATGAGATGTGTGGTTAGGCTCTGCCCAGATATGTATGTGATTTTACTTTTGATTTTCTCAGGAACTACTGAACAGATTGACACCATATATGCAAAAGGCACATGCCTGACCTGAGGACTACCTCTTTGCCAAATTTCAAGTAATTCTGTTCAGCCGTTCGGGTTGTACCTTGAACTAAAGGTCCCTATGGAAAATTGCATGGGGAAAACGCGTTTTGGGACCCCCCTTTTTCTCAGCCCCCGCTTGACGAATCCCCCTCGAGACTTTCAGGGTAGGAGCGGAGCGGAGCGCCCCACCTATTTTGAAAATTTCGCGAGGATTCGTCAACCGGCGCCAAAGTTATTCCAAATAGAATGTTGCGGATTTCCTATGGAAACACGCTAACTATAACTATCTACTGGCGACCGCCAGTAGATAATATATATATATATATATATATTACCTACTGGCGGTCGCCAGTAGGTAGTTATAGTTAGGACCACGTTTCCATAAGAAATCCGCAACATTCTATTTTGAATAACTTTGGCGCCGGTCGACGAATCCTCGCGAATTTTTCAAAATAGATGGGGCGCTACGCTCCGCTCCTACCCTCAAAGGCTCGGGGGGATTCGTCAAGCGGGGGCTGAGATAAAAGGGGGGTCCCAAAACGCGTTTTTCCCATGCATTTTTCCATAGGACCTTTAGACAGGGCTACAGCCCGAACGGCTGAACAGAATTACTAGAAATTTGGCAGAGAGGTAGTCCTCAGGTCGAGGAAGTGCCTTTTGTAGGTTTGGTGTAAATCTGTTCAGTAGATTCTGAGAAAATAGCCTTTAAATCAATATATATATCTGAGCCAGCTTACGGTGCGCTTACGGTACGCTTACCGTACGCGTACGGTGGCGTGCGCGAGCGCGATTCTGATTGGCTCTTAGATCTTAGTAAACATTCGAATCGGCCGAAACCAGGAAGCGGCGGCCGCCATTTTCTCTCTCGCACTGAGAGTGATGTTTAAAATATAAAGCACAAAAACATGTAAAGGGGCTGTTTAGACAGCTCCCACACACATAGCAATGTTGAGGGAGTCCCCAAAGATCCCCCAAGGCCAAAAACGGAATTTTTATTTTTTCGCTAATTTCGCCGATTACGCTTACCGTACGCGTACGGTAAAAAATTTAAAAAAAAAAAAATTATCCACACTCTACCCACCCCGTGTGCAATTGGTGCCCGAAGGTCACCAATTGTGCATGGCTTATAACATATACGAAAAATTAAAATATTACCTTTCAAAACGAAGTGCATCATATGTCCTCCATGTGCGCACGGTGCGCGAAGCGCATCGTGCGTACATGGCCCATCTAGCATAACGTGGGCACGTGGTGCGCGTAGCGCACCGCGTGCCCACCGCGCGTGCACGGCACTAACTGCGTAAAGTGGGCGCGCGGTGCGCGAAGCGCACCGCGTGCTCACTGTGCGCGCACGGTGCGCGAAGCGCACCGTGCGCGCACGGAACGAACTGCGTTAAGTGGGCGCGCACGCCACGAATGGTTTAAAGTAACTTAGCATTTAAAAAACCGTACAAATTCACTGAAAAAACCATAGGTTTCACACACGTTATAGTTAGGAATTAGCATTTAAAAAACCTTGCAAATTCACTGAAAAAACCATAGGTTTCACACATGTTATAGTTAGCGGAAATTTTACTGATAAAAAACCAATGAAATTCCCCCGTTATAGTTAGTGCAGGCAACTATAACGCACGCGACCGCAATCTTCTGCTGATGACATATGTGTCTTTATGAAAAAAAAATATTTGTAATATATGTATAGCTAAAAATGTATGGAAGAAGACATGGGCAAATAAGTGTCTAAATACAGTATTAGCATCAGCAGAGGATTGCGGTCGCGTGAGTTATAGTTGCCTGCACTAACTATAACGGGGGAATTTCATTGGTTTTTTATCAGTAAAATTTCCGCTAACTATAACATGTGTGAAACCTATGGTTTTTTCAGTGAATTTGCAAGGTTTTTTAAATGCTAATTCCTAACTATAACGTGTGTGAAACCTATGGTTTTTTCAGTGAATATATATATATATATATATCAATGACGCTTGCCTTTAATCCTCTGTGTGAATCGCAGCAAGCAAGTGCAGACCCAAATTCGTCTTGAGTGATATTTATTGTCAAATCACCATGTCGCCATGACACGTTTTGCCTGGAAGTACCAGCCTTGATCACATAACAGTGCATGCCTCTTTTTAAAGTGCAAAGGTCAGCAATATGTAAACATAGACAACATACTACACATAATAGAGTTACACAATGTTTACAGCGTAAATGCTAAAATGTTTATAATAATGCGTTCGGATGTTTGCCAATTGTAATAATGCATAGAAATCAAATCGATGTAAAATATAATTTGAATTGACATAAATATACATAGAGAGTGCCATTATTGAATTTCATTCACATATAATCCTGTATGGTATTTTACACAATAGTAATGGCATAGGGGTATATCACAGTTTAAATACAGCTTGGCCCCTACTTAATAAATGAATTTCTATCATCCGAAGTTTGTAACCCAACGTTATTAATTGCTGAACATAAAGTGTCTAAGTGCATAAAAGAGAAATGCCCCCATTCTCATCCTAAAAAACGAGACCCTTATATAAAACAATTTTTTACTTCTTCCTATACTTTTTATGTATAATTATATTGTGCAAATGTGCAAAAAACAGTGCAAAAAAGATATATATGTGCAAAGAAAGTGCGGACAATATATTATAGTCTATATATGACTTATATTGTAGGATTATAATTGTTCATAACCTAAAGAGTACTTAAATGTCATATATATGATGCAATTGGTCAATATATGTGCAATAAAGAAGAGAATAAAATACCAATAATTAATTTACGGACAGAACAATAGGTTGATTCCCACAAAATGAAATATAAAATGCAAAATTGTTATAAAATCATTCCAACCTAAAATGTAAATAAATTAACTAAAAGTCTCCTGTTATACATAATAGTCTCAACAAGGTCTCTATTTGTATACATGTGTATAGTCAGATAAAGCTATTCGGATGTACCAAGTGTGTGAGTGGATTTACTTATGTAGTGGTACCATGTGCAACAACCCTATGCTAAAATATATGATTGAAAGTAGCATCAGCATCCATCCATCCATTTAAAAACCATAAAAATTCATGAAATAATCAATGAATAGATGAATAAATGCATACACAGCTAAAAATAGCATGGATCACGTTGTGCACATATAACAATATTTTCCTCATAGATATGTGTGTAAATCCTCACAAACATTTAGACCCTTGGGTTGATTGGTATCTATTTCCAGTATATATCTGGTTTACAGTAGCCGAAGTCTGCTTTCCCTATTACCTCCCCTTTTGGCGAAAGGCACTGTGTCTAACACATAATATTTTAAGTATTTGAGGCTACTCTGATGTTGTTCCTTAAAGTGCCTCGCTACTGGGTAACTAGGATCTTTGTTTGTAATGGCACGCATGTGTTGCAAAATTCTTTTATGCACTGGTAGTTTGGTACTACCTATGTATGTTAAATTACAACTACATGTCAGTGCGTAGACAGCGAATTCTGTTTTGCAAGACAGGTATTTAGATATGGTATGTTGCTTAGGGCTAAAAGCCGTTTGATAGTATTTGGTATTTACACCATACTGACATGCCTTACAATTAGAGCATTTGTAGAATCCTGTTCTAGGGGCTAACCACATATTATGTTCCACATCTTCTGGGTTGTTCTTCAACGATGTATTGCCCATGGATGCCACCTTTCTAAATGATATAGATGGTTTTTTGGGTAAGGCTCCACCTATAACAGGATCTCCCATTAATATTGGCCAGTTGCGCCTTATTATTGCTCTGATCTGACCTTCCTGTCTACTATATCCTAGAATGAGTCTAGTAGGTTCCCTTATCGTGTCTTTCATTATTGTGTTAGACTTGGAGTTATGTTGTAATAAGTCCTGCCTTACTTTTGATCTAGATTTAAGATATTGCTGCTTCAATGACACGATTGTTGTACCCACGTTGCAAAAATCTATTCCTAAATTGTTCTTGTTTTTCTTGCATGTCATTCTCCTCACTACAGATTCTTTTTATTCTCAACATTTCCCCATTGGGGATACTGTTAATCAAGTGAGGAGGGTAGGCACTTGTCGCATGCAATGCGAATTACCCGCTGTGGGTTTTCTCAATAGGGTTGTAGCTAGACCCATAGGGGTGATGTATACCTTGGTGTCTAAGAATGTGATGGTTTCACAACTTATATCACATGTAAACTGTAGATTGAAGTTAGTCATGTTGATCTTGGAGACAAAATGATGTGCACATTGCATTGGCCCTTTCCAAACAACAAAAAGATCATCAATAAACCGTAACCATGTTACAATATTGTTTTCAAAGGTGTGTGCATAGGACTCCTATCTTCTGTGAATACCGAAGTGAGTAAGTGTCTTCTGTGAATACCAAAATGGTAGTAAGTTTAGGATTTTGTCTTAAGTTAGTTCTGTGAATTGGGCCCTAAGATCTTAACCTCTTCGCTGCGGCGCAAATTCCACCGCATCGTGCTGACCATTCCAATCGGGGGCGTGGTCATGACGGCTCCCGGCCGTCGTCCGCACACGCCCACCGTGACTCATGATGGCCGGGAGCCGTCATGAGCATGGAAGAGGTTAATAGAGATGGCGCTCTCCTGCTTTCTACCTTTCCTACGACTCAGCACACAGCAACCTTGTTTGCCACACTGCACTGCATGAGTACTAAGTAACTTTGCCCCAAAGTGCACATCACAAATATTTAATTCACATCAATGATCATCAACATATTTCTTCATGGACTTCTCAACCTTACTGGAGATTTCATGGTAAAACTTAAGAGAAATATCAGTAGTAAGAAATAAAGATACAGGAGAACACCAAAAAGGAATATAATTCATCCATACAATTCAACAGCTTGCAAACGTTTCTGCTAGTTGGAAAGCTCTCATATCCTCTCGAACATTCTGTTCCCTCTTTATTTACTTTGTATCCTTCTCTCATCTGTTCAAGGGGTCTAAATCTCCTCTTACTCTTTTTTTCGAGCCCCTCTATAGAGCATTGTGCAAACACTATGTCAAGTTCTCCCAAGTTCCACACTTGAGCTATCAGCTGCACGTGGCACTTTTTCAGTCTTGTCCCATGACCTCCAAAGAGGTGCTTGAAAGGATGAGTGAGGCAGACCCAATCATTGAACACGGTGTGCCTGACCACTCTGGGTCTGGACAGGCTGGCTCCGCAGGAGACATGCGCTGCTGGTTGCAACATCTCAGGAGTCGCTGATGTCAGGTTATGGGAAAGCAAGAGGTAAAGTTCAAGCATGTCAAACACAGAGCCTGGCCGGGCGGCGCCGTCCTGGAGTAAGAGGCGACAGCCAGACTGGCCAATGCCCAACGCAGGCAGACCTCCTCACCCTGCCAGCTACTGACCTGCCAGTGCACCAGACCAGCTCTGATGTTGTCACTTCATTTCAAGGACATCTTTACTATAGGGCAACAACCCAAACAGTGGAAGGGCCAGCGAATGGCCAATGTGACACAACACGCAGGAAATGAGTAACTATTTATGTTTTAGGTCATTTACACAGTTGGGCACGTGCCTTGAGATTAGGAGCACCAGAGCACAGAAATATTGAACTGAAGCGTTTGTTTGCCCTGTAATTTGTGATGCATTCTAATAGTGCTAGGGCGGACAGTATGCAGTGAATTATGTTAGCTGGATAAAAGCAACGGACCTGCAAGCGCCTGGATTACCTATCGGATGATTAGCCGTGCTTTATAAATCCTGATTGATTAAAGCTTGAATCTTTCATAATTCTTCACTAGGAGATTTTCAATGGGGTGACACAATATATCCTGGGGTTGAGGGGCTCAGAATAAATGCCACGTGACCTAAAGATGTCCCACTATTTGGTATAATGGTATTAAATCAAGAGTCTCTGATCTGAATGCTGCATGCAGTAGACGTGTCCTGACTAGCCTGAGCATCTTGCTCCCTATACGAAGGTCTCCTAGATGGCATCCACAACTAAGATATGCAACCTAACTCTAGCGAGCATTGGTAGTAAACAGGTCTCGCTATTTTACGAATGCTGATAATATTTATAAGCAATTACTGAAATTATGCAATGCAAGCATTAAACCGGCTGCAATACCTAAATCTGGAACTAGAGGTCCTTCGAGTCAAGTGCTCGCTCTAGTTAGGCTGTTATCAGAGATCATTTGTGTCAGAAAAAGTGCTTCTGGTAGTGTGTCATTGCTAGTCTGTGAGGGATGTGAGAGGACTGTTGGTAGTTTGAGACTGGTACTCGGAGGCATATTTACTAGGAAAATGCACCACCGGAACGCCAATTTTACCAACGTACCAGTGGCGCAATGCCCTGCACCACATTTACAAAGTGGTGTTAAGCCACTTTTTGTGGCTTAAAATCCCTTTGTAAATATTGTACCCTTTCACGCAGGTATCTGCCTGAAAGGGGCATGCAATGGTTGTTGCTGTGGGCGTTTCACCTCAACACTCATTGCTTTTTGATGCAGCCCCAGATTTACAAGGACGTATAAATCTGAGGCAGCACCAAAAACTAATGCCATGCAAGAGCAGGCAACAGAATAGCGCAACAAGGAGAAATACTTTTATCTCTCCTTGTTTTTGCTTTGTCTATGAGTGCCGCTTTCTGCAGCACACATAGAAAGAGCAAAAGGGCATGAATGATTGTTTATGTGCAGTAAGCAGTCTCTTCCCTCCAATGCAGCCAGCCTTCCGCTATGGTACAAGGGTGTCTGTGTTGGCACCAGGCAGCTATTTTTAGCACCAGCACTAGGGAAAACACAGGGGTGCGCCATATTGTTGTAAACATGGCGCATCTCTGCGTTTTGGAAATAGCAGAGTGCAGCGCTGCACAATTTGCAGCAGCTCTGTGGTCTACCATTTCCTTGCAAATATGCCCCTCCATGAGGGGTATGAACACTGTCTGTAGTGTGAGGCCACTAAATTGTGAGAGTACAGACAGTGCTGTGTGTATAATGAAGCTGTTACTCAGTAGGGGTGTGTGACAGTGTTATCTGTAGTGTGACTGCTAATCTGTGAACGCAGATGCATTTATACAGGTGTCTGTTTGTCTGTGGACTGGTCTGTGTATGAACTGTTGGAAAGCCAGACCTGTCAGCTTGTCAATGCTTATTTTTTATTATTAGCTTACATTTTGTCTGATTTTCCTATGATTTGCCTATTTTCGGCAATCCAGAGGTTGAGAAGTCGGCATGGCCCTTCTGTCCAAGCTTTCAATCAATCAATCAATCAGACATTTGTAGAGCGCGCTACTCACCCGTGCAGGTCTCAAGGCGCTGGGGTGGGGGGCAAGCAGCTACTGATCGAACAGCCAGGTCTTGAGGAGTCTTCTGAAGGTCAGTAGGTCCTGGGTCTGTCGCAAGTGGATGGGGAGGGTGTTCCATGTCTTGGCGGCAAGGTGGGAGAAGGATCTGCCGCCAGTGGTAGTTCGGTGGATGCGTGGGACTGTGGCGAGGTCAGCGGAGTGGAGCTGGTGGTTGGGGGTGTAGAAGGTGAGTCGCTTGTTGAGGTATGCTGGTCCGGCATCATGGAGTACTTTGTGAGCGTGGGTGAGGAGCTTGAAGGTGATCCTTTTGTTGACGGGGAGCCAGTGCAGGTTCTTCAGGTGGGCGGTGATGTGGCTGTGGCGGGGGATGTCGAGGCGTGTTGAGGCGTTTTTTATGTGTTGGAGTCTCTTCTGGAGTATGGTCGTAGTTCCCACGTAGAGGGCGTTGCCGTAGTCCAGCCTGCTGGTGACGAGGGCCTGGGTGACCGTCCTTCTGGTTTTGGTGGGGATCCATCTGTAGATCTTGCAAAGCATATGGAGGGTGTTGAAGCAGGAGGAGGAGACGGCGTTGACTTGTTGGGTCATTGACAGAGAAGAGCCAGGGTGAATCCCAGGATGCATGCGTGGTCGGTGGGTGTCTGCGCAGTTCCCAGCGAGGCTGGCCACCAGGAGCCATCCCAGACGGAAAGGGTGGAGCCGAGGATGAGGACCACCGTCTTCAGTTCAGTTTCAGGCGACTGCTCTTCATCCACTCGGCGACGGCCTTCATCCCTGCGTGGAAGTTGTTTTTGGCGGTGGCGGGGTCTTTGATGAGGGAGAGGATCACCTGGGTGTTGTCGGAGTAGGGCACTATGTTGAGGTCGTGCGAACGGACAATGTTGGCGAGCGGTGTCATGTAGACGTTGAAGAGGGTCGGGCTGAGGGAGGATCCTTGGGGTACGCCGCAGGAGATCTTGGTGGCTTCGGATCGGAATGGAGGGAGGCGGACTCTCTGGGTTCTGTCGGTGAGGAAGGAGGTGATCCAGTCCAGGGCTTTGTCATGGATCTCCGCGTGTGCGCAGGGTGCGGTGGCAGACGGTATCGAAGGCGGGCGAGTGGTCCAGTAGGATGAGGGCCGCAGTTTTGCCATTGTCCAGCAGGGCCCTGATGTCGTCGGTGGCGGCGATGAGGGCGGTTTCGGTGCTGTGGTTGCTGCGGAATCCGGATTGGGACGAGTCCAGGGTGTTGTTCTCTTCGAGGAAGTGGGTCAGTTGTCTGTTGACGATCTTCTCGATGACTTTTGACGGGAACGGGTGCAGGGAGATGAGCCGGAAGTTCTTGAGGTCTTTTGGGTCGGCCTTGGGTTTCTTGAGCAGCGCATTGATCTCTGCGTGTTTCCAACTTTCGGGGAAGGTGGCGGTTTTGAATGAGCTGTTGTGGATCTTACGGAGTTGATGATTGAGCTCGCTTTGTTGAAGATGTGGTGGGTGCATGGGTCTGATGGTGAGCCGGAGTGGAAGGTGTTCATGGTCTTGATGGTGTCCTCGTCGTTGACGTGGACAGCTTTCATGAGTTAATGTTGTCATCTCCCTCTCCTTGGAGTAGATTGTAGACAGGATGAAGGAAGGATGAAGGAAGAGGGCAGGAGATTTACAGATACAATGGAATGGCGGCAATCGCAGGGTGTTACTGAAGGTTTTACAGAGAGAATGGAGGGTCTGCGCAGAGAAAAGGGCAGTCTGGAAAACCACTGCTGGGGTGGGCTCCAATCTGGAGATTGCTGCCACACACAGACCCCTGCTTCAGCTTTCTTCAGAGCAGTTCCAGTCACACCATGACTCCCTGCAGGCCGCTATGTTATGTGTGTTTGTAAAGCGCACTATCACCTGCTAGGGCATCCTGGTTTTGAGCCCGGTCTGTGCCCCGTGCTCTTCCTAACCAGCACTGCTACAAAATCGGATCTTTCAGATAACTTTTGAATGTTCTTGTGTAATTCAACTGAGCTGCCTTGGCATCAAGCCTGATTGAAAAACAGCTGTCATCCAGCTAAACACATTTGTGGGCTGAACAAGTTTAATGTACCCGATGAGAAGTGAAACAAGCATTTCTACTTACCCATAGAAGTGAAATAGTGAAATATGACTCAGAACGTGACTGCTCTCAGCTGCTGGTTGCCACAGAGATGCCTTCTTCTGGTTCCGACGGCTATAGTAGGGTGACAGGGCCAGGGTGGGAGGCTGTTGTTGAAAAAAAGGTGTGGGACCGCCATTGGCTGCTTCTCCAGAGAATAAAAACGGTGCACCGCCGCTATTTTAAAAGCGTGACGTGCTTGCAAAATAAATAAAGAAAGAATGCATGTATAAAGGGGCAAGTTTGTAAGAAAATAAAGGAGCGCTGCCGCTTGAAAGCGGACTGTGCCATAAATTAAATAAATAAAGAAGCGTGTGTGCTATAGTTAAAGCGGACCGCGCTATAAATTAAATGAATACATTACTAAAAACCACATAAGAGTGGGCTGCACACATCCTGTTGTATCTTGCCTCGCCCAAGAAATCACTGATAGTGGTCTGTGACGTTCTTACGTCTTTCGGTAGGAATTCGGGTCTCGTCATCAACTGGAGTAAATCGTATTTATATGTTCTGAGTGGCGAGGTTCCACCGATCCCGCGAACTTGTTCGATCCAGATCGCTCAGCAGGGCTTCGTGTATCTGGGGATCTTTATCTCCACGGACTCCGCTTTGCGGTATGAGAGGAACCTGCTCCCCCCCCTAGCGCGCCTGCGGCGGGATGTAGAGGGCTGGCGGAGGCTGCCGCTCTCCCTCGTTGGGCGCGCTGCCTTGTTCAAAATGATGTCTCTTCCCCGGTTCCTCTACGCATTGCAGAATACTCTAGATTGGGTACCGGCCAAATACTTTCGGGAGATCGAAAGCCTCCAACGAACGTTGTTGTGGGACGGGCGGCCGCGAATAGCAATTGCTAAGTTGACGCTTCCATGGTATGATGGGGGTATTGCGCTTCCAGACATCCGACGCTACTATTGGGCCACCCAGCTGAGCGCGATTAATCATGGTCTCTATGGCCCTGCCCTCAGCCCTGGTTATGCCATGGATAGGTGGTTGCTGCGTGGGGGTAACTATCACAGGGCGTTGTACTCGCGGTCCCTGGACTCGTCCCTCACGGGGCCCACTGGGGTGGCGGTGCGTGTGTGGAAGATGGCAACTGACTCGCTGGGCTGGAAGGGTAGGCTCACCCTCGCTACCCCGCTGTTTGAATCTGAAAGATTGGGTAGGCTTTGGCATACAAAAGGTTTTGATAAATGGGACCTGATCGGCATCTCCAGGGTCGGAGATGTGCTGATTAAGGGGAGGGTGAAGTCCTTTGAAGAGTTGCAGAAGGAGTATGAGCTAGGGACTTCCGAGTTTTTCCGCTATGTTCAGATGCGTCATGCCCTCCGGTCAGTCCTCGTGGAGGGTGAGAAGGTGCCTGAGTCTTCTCCTTTGGAGGACCGGATCCTTGATGGCCATATGCCTGAGAGCACGATCTCGCTCATCTACAAGAAATTGATAAACGTCCGGGCGGATACGCTTCTGGGGCTGCGGGACCAGTGGACTAGGGATGGACTCGAGTTGGATGACGAGGATTGGCAGTCTGCTGTTTCCTCTCCCAAGGAGGTTGCGATCCCGTCGCGTCTGAGGCTGGTGCAGCTCAAAATACTGCATCGAGTGTATGTGACGGGGCCAAGGCTGGTTCATATGGGATTCTCTGAGGAAGGCCTATGTAGGAGGGGATGTGGTATGGTGGGTACTTTCCTGCATATCATCTGGGAATGTGGTGTCATTGCGGAATTCTGGAGGAGAGTCCATGCAGTGATGGGGGAGGTGACGGGCATTGCTATGCAGCCGGAAGCGCGGTGTTGTCTCCTGAATGTCTGGGGGCCCACTGATCACGATGCGGCACAGACCCAATGGGTGACTCTGGGTAACATGGTCGCTAAGAGAGATATCGCGCGATTGTGGAGCTCCGCGGGGCCCCCCACATTGACCGCGTGGAAAGAAAATATGGATTGGAGTATGCTCAGGGAGAAGACAGTATATTGCGCTAGAGGCCGCCCTCGGAAGTGGCACGCCATCTGGGGGCGGTGGAATCAATACAGGGGGGGAATATGTCTTGCCCCTGATTTGGATCCCCCCGAGGAACAGCTTTCTTCTTGACATTCTTTCCAGCTCAGTATATAAGATGTGATGATTAATTGACTTCTTGGGCCTCTGCTGTCCCCCTTCTTCCTCTTATCACAGTACTGTGACTGTTAGATGATTGGGGTCCGGCCTCCCCTGGGGGGCTTTCACCATGGGCATTCAGTGTTTTTGCCTTGCTGGGGTTTGTTGTGTGTTTGTGTTTACTTAAAAATGGAATCTTTTCACTGCTCCTTTAATGCAATGTGGACGCTTCTTTGTCCTTCTCTATCGAAGCTGCCGAACCTCCGGGTTGTCGGCTGAATAGCTGTGTCCAGACTCTTGAAGAAATAAAGGTTTTTAATAAAAAAAAAAAATAAAAAAAAAAGAGTGGGCTGCATGCTGTGTCGTTGTGGGTGAAATAGGGGAACAAAATTAAACAAAATAGTGCTCACCAACTAGATAAGGCAGACCATGTAACACCACAAGTAAAAAGTCCAGTCGTTATGGGAGGTTACATATGCAGACAAGGCGGTACCAAGGAGGGACTACCAAGCCTATTCACAAATGATTTGGAAAGGACAGTACCAGGAGCCAATTGAAAAGATGAGCGGGAAATGGGCGGAGCTTCTATTCCATACCTCAATGCAGCATGCCTCGCAGAGCTGCGGCTGCGCTGCCCAGCCTCTACCTAAAAAGCAGGGACATAGGCTGGCATGGGAAGGCTTTATTACATTTAATAAAGTCTAACTTTTGATTTGAGCAAGCTAGCAATGTCATTCCACGTATCAAAATAATGGTTGCAATAAATCCAACAACTTTCCAAGGTGGGATTTTTAATAACTATTACGGGAAAGTAATTTAAGAACTTACTATCCAAAAGTTACCAAAAGCAGCCCTGTAGCTGCCTCTTCTGATTGGTCAGCCTTTTGCACCCTGAGCCAAGCTGCTACCTGAGTAGGTGTGAAGAGGCTTGGGGCTGCAGCGCTACAACCATTTGGTGGGAGGAGATATGCTTCTTAGAGAAGCCAGGGAGAGGAAGGGGGCTGGGGAGATAAGGAGGACTTCAAAGGCAGGAGAGCAGATGTCATAGGATTCAGCCAGCCCTTACTTCCTTGATCCCCAGCCAGATGAGAGCCCTCCCTAGTCAGATTAGGAGAGGGGCTGGAAATGGAGTGAAGTCAACTGTTAACCAGGCCTGGGCCTGGGTCGTGTTTGCAGAGTTCTGCTATGCGGAACTCCACAAAGTTCTGGAAAAACTCTGTCGTGCACCAAAGTGTTCCGCAAGCGGCGGAGTGCGGTAAGTCGCTCTGATTTTTAGCACCACGAGTTTGTCCTGTGCTAAAAAATCAATGCGAACAGCAATGCACACAGAGCGCGCTGCTTCTTTCCGTTGCTCGAGTAGATGTTCTACTCGAGAGGCAGCTTCCTCAATGAAAGCAGCAGGTTTCTCAACGAGAGCGGTAGCAACTTTCCGTGACTGCCCGTGTTGAGAAGTCTCTCGGAGGTGGTCTAGCGTATGATTTTTCTCGCTCGCCAACATAATGTTGGCAAGCTGCGCAAGAAGAAACACTGCGCTTTGCAGAGTTCTTCAGAGCTCTGCGTGCTAAATAGAGGGTGTAGTGGGCAAAACTCTGCAAACTCCGTCGGTAGAGTGGAGTTCACTGCCCACCCTGATGTTAACCACACCTCTGGGTTGGGTTACATAGACATACACTCCAAGGAGAGAACTTCTCCATTGTAATTTGTGGGAGAACAGTACATTTTGGGTAAAAAATACGCCACACTTTGCAGGGAGATGTCATTGCAGAGGGAGAGGACTTTACCGGTTGTAGTGTCCCCCCCCCCCCTTCATTGCTAGCCCCCAGAATGGAGAATAAATATGGGAGAGCTGCAGCAGCCCCACTGATGACTGCCTGGAACATCAGAAGGAGAAGAACTGCCCAGCTGGACCCTTGGACTGCACCAAAGAAGGCTTGTATTCAGAATGATTGCACCTGCTGCACTCTCAAGTCTTCATCAAGAAAGGACTGTGCCTGACTCAAAGCAAAAGGAGTGGACTCCCTCAGCAGCAACAGTTGCAAAAGTACTGAAAGAAGTCACCAGCACCAGATTGGATTTTTCTTGACTGCACAGTCCTAGCCCCCACAAGGCAATCAGGAGTCTCTGAGCCCTTTGCTTGTGCTGGTGGACTCTTTTGTCTCCAAAGTAAACCACAAGTAACAAGATCGGGAAGTTTGTAATCTTTCTAAAAACAATTGCTAAAAAGCTCCAGGAGAAACCGGCTCGATGTCAAGGGTCAGGCCGCTGTGGTCGATTCGAGAATCGGCCTTGACCCTGCATGTTTGTTCCGCTGAAATCTCCGGACCCACCAGCATGAAAAGGCTGTCAGAAAGGGAATTTGGGGACCCGTTGCAGAGCCCCCATCCCCTGTGAGCCTCTGCTATGTGGCCAAGGGGGCACAAGTGGTGCCCCCCCAAAAACATCCAGGTGGCAGGCACCACATGGTGCCTGACACCCAGTGCATGGATTTTTAAAAACATGCCTTTTACTACTGTGGCTTGTGCTGCAGCAGTATTCTGGGCCACAGCACAAGCGGCAATAGTAAAAGGGATGTTTCCTTCCGCCTACACGGAGGTCATATCATAATTGGGCTTTTGGGACTGCTGACTACTTATCGGACGGTTTCGTGCCCAAAACGATGGCAGTCGGACCTCCATCATGATGAGGCCCTAAGTCTGAAGGTAAACCTAGCCCTCAACTTTGATTTTGTCCCGGTCCACAGTGACCAGATAGCCGCAAGCGTTTTTATTTAATCTTTATAATTCATATCTCCCGTCCCCTATATTGGATATTTTTTATTTTGGTGTCATTTTTAAGATAAAAATGTTCTCTATTTTCATAAATAAGTTTTTGATTTTTATTGTGTTGTGTGTTTTACTTATTTACTGTTTTGGTGATATTAAATACTTTTACACATACCTGTCTCCGAAGTTCAGCCTGACTGCTCGTTTGCTAAGCTACCAAGGATTGAGCAAGGATTAATCAATTGAGACCACACTGAACCGATTAGTGATTGTGGAATTATTACTTACTGAAGGTGAATATCCCCACCTACAAATATTCCACTTTCCTACACGCTCACAATCCAATGCATACATTTTGGATAATCCTGGACATGGGGAGGTCCATTTCATAGCTGCCGAGTTTTCCAGATTCATATTTGACTAATTATTCCAGTCTTGTATTTCCTTAGAATTGTGGTCCTGGTTTTAGTCTGGGTTAAATAAGACCACAAGCCCCACAATTCTAAGAAACATGCAAAGACCTTGTAAACCTGGCAGCTTGCCGTTTTTCGGCAACTACCAGGAGAACTCCTATCCGGGGGGTGTTCCTTATGTTTGTGTTCACTAATACATACATACATACATGTATATTCTACTTAGATTACAGAGCGTAGAGTTCTTCTTCTTCCACAGGCAGCAAGACATAAAAAGCTGCAGACAAGCACTGAGAGGAGTGCGTGGACTC
Source organism: Triturus cristatus (assembly GCF_964204655.1). Classification (NCBI taxonomy): domain Eukaryota; kingdom Metazoa; phylum Chordata; class Amphibia; order Caudata; family Salamandridae; genus Triturus; species Triturus cristatus. The sequence continues at coordinate 137,764,105 of NC_140590.1, read as the reverse complement.
AGGTTAGTAATGGAAGCAGAGTGATGCCAAGGGCTTCTCACCTCTGTGCACTTCTTGACTCTGATCAGCTGGCAGGATGAGTCAGACATACTGACAAATAACCATTCCACTATGTCCTCCAGACATGCAAGTTGTTTTTCCTGTAACTTAAAAGCTCCGCAGAAGTCCCAGCTGAGGTGTCACCAAGTGTGTATCTGGCTGTCATCATGGAATGGTCATTTGATTTTAAAGCTGGTTCTGCGGTGAAAGGCTGTCAGAGGGGGCAGGAACAGTTTAATGTCTCTCTCACACAGCACAGGCTTATTTGATCCTTATATCCCAAAAGATCCGGGAGCTTGGCAATGGTAATGGCATGATCAGTGGTATGGTTGGTGCTATGGGAAGTGTTGGAACATAAAAGTCCTCTGTATGGTAAGAGACATCCCAGCCCTGAGTGCACAACTGTACTGTTGTCTGGATCCCTAATGCTGATTTTTTATCATAGGCAAACACGAATCATGCGTGTGTGCCATGACATAGACCTGTCTCATGGATTGGAGTCTTGTTGGACTACATCAGGTAGATTTGGAGTGCTATATAGCGCAAAAGCAGTTTTAGTTTTATATGTTCCTGGGAAGGGTACAGTTCAAGGATGGAGCAGTATTATGCAGTACATGTGTGTTGAGTACACATACTGGGTGTATGTATGCCTGCGAGGAATACATTGCATGAGAGATGTAGTGCTGTGCATTGAGTGCGCAGAGACAGCATGTGCTGGGTGTATGTGTAATGTAATGTAATGTAATGTAAAAAGAACTTATAAAGCGCGGCTAACACCAGACGGTTTCTTGGCGCTGAGGACAGAGAGACAGAAAACAAAACAGTCCGAGAGGCTAAGAAGATTCTAATTGTAAGCTATACGGAATAGATAGGTTTTCAGAAGAGACCTAAAATGGGCTAAAGAGGAGGCCAGTCTCAAACTTAACGGAAGGGCGTTCCAAAAAGAGGGGGCAAGAAATGAGAACCTTAGTCCACCATGTTTTTTACGATTGTACTTAGGGATTTGGAGAAAAGCCAGGGAGGAAGAGCGAAGGGTACGGGAAGGGACATATGGGTGCAGAAGTGAGGAAATAAACAGAGGACCTGTGCCGGCAAGGGATTTAAAGATAATACAGCCCAGTTTAAATTTGCACCGCTCAGAGATTGGGAGCCAGTGGAGGGATTTCAGAAAGGGACGTACGTGCTGGTGTTTGGGTTGATGGTAAATGAGCCGTGCTGCCTGGTTCTGTACCAGTTGGAGCCTCTTAAGTTGGTAGAGGGGTAGACCGACATAGAGAGAGTTGGCATAATCCAGCCTGGAGATGACAAGTGCCAGTAATACCAGGGTGAGGGCCTCGGTGGTCAGGAAGCGGGCGATCTTACGAATTTTTCTCAGTTGAAAAAAACTAGAGGACACAACTGCACTAACCTGTGGTTTCATTGAGAGATCATTGCTGATAATGATCCCTAGGCTCTTTACTGAGCTGACGGGAGTAGGGGGGGTGCCCAGCCTAAGGGGCCAAAAGGTGGAATTCCAGGGGTTGGCTAGGCCCCCGACAAGCAGAAGTTCAGTCTTGTCGGGGTTAAGCTTGAGATGGTTCGCCCCCATCCAGTCACTGATATGACAAAGGGTGGATTGAAAATTGTCAACGGACTGGGCCGTGGAATTAATATTAAAAACCAGCTGGATGTCGTCCGCGTAGTTGAACGCCGTGACACCACAGCCTTGTAACGAGCGGATGAGGGGGGTGAGATATAAATTAAAAAGGAGAGGAGATAAGGAGGATCCCTGCGGGACACCACAGGTAAGTTTAACCTTGTCTGCAGAGAACTGAGAGAGCCGGACCGCCTGGTGGCGGCCGCTCAGAAAGGAGCGGATCCAGGCCCTCGCGAGGCCCTGTATGCCGGCCTCCCCGACACGGCCGATCAAGATATCGTGGTCGACCGTGTCGAAGGCGGCCGACAATGTGTGCTTGAGTGCAGTACAATACATGAAGGGTGAAGAGTTGTGCAGCACACCCACAGTTAGTGTGTGTGCTGGTAGTTAATGTGTTTTGAAATAACACACTCTGGTTCAAAATAGAAAAGCTTTAATGTTGAACAGTGCACACAGACTGAGTGTTTGTGCTGAAGGCATGTGCGCAAGTGAGGGTACAATGTGTAGAGGTATTAGTGCTGAACAGAACGTATGCTATGAATGCACACTGAGTGAGTGGGCCTGCAATAGTACATTGTATGGAGGACCCTGGGTTCCATTTTGGGAAACCTGGTCCTGCCCCATAAAGACATGAGGAGGAGAGGGGTCCCACAGACAGATTTGTGTATCGCTGCATTCCTGTGAGCAGGGAGGGGACACACTAGAGGGAAGGAAGAGACTCCCTTTACATATCAAAGGACTGCTCTTTAATTCAGTGACAGATCACAAGAGGGGCCTATACACATCTAAGAAAGGTAGATGGGGCTGATAGGAGAATCATAAAGTGTAGGACTGGGGTCTGGGATTAACCTTTTGGTGCACACATCACTGTGACTGACATTCAGGTGTAAACTCTGGCCACTCCCTTGAATTATGTTGTGGACAATCAGCTTCGGAGTCGTGCCTGCTGTGACAGACCTATTTCATTAAGGAAGATGATACGGAGAAGTGCCCATTTCAAAAGAAGCAGAACCCCAAGATAATAGATCCTAAAATAAATGTGGTGCCTGGAAAAGTACTATAAGGGGAGGATGAGTCTCCAAACATTTGTCATCTGCCAGGCAGCCAGATGGTCTGTGTGAGATGGGGACGCTCTGCAAGACTGTGCAAAGGCCTGCCAGTCTCCCTGCTGGTCAAAGAGACATCACCCAGGACACTAAGATCACCTGGCCTGTAGCCTGGAGCACCATCACCTGCCTGCTTCCCAAAACCAGTGACCCCTGGAAGGGAGAGGAGAGCGTTGGACAGAGCGAGGTCCAGTAGGCAGCCCAATACAATGGTTTCCGGAGCCTCAATCAGGTCATTGCTAGTGTGTGGTATTGGCTCTGCAACGCTCTTATGCCAGTAGAGGGTCATGTTGTTCTGAACTGTATCAGAAGTACTGGGCAGGAAGCACCAATCTGCACCACCATGGTGATCCCTTATGCCAGAGGGGGTCACTGAGGAACTGAGTTTGGCCAGGTGCACAGAAACTGTAACTGCCAAGTTAGGTGCCCCCGTGTGCCAGGAGAGGCTGCCATAGTGAGTGCGATCACGTAAGGAAAGTCTCTGCCTGGATTGTGATTACTGCACCAACCCCATATATCAGGAGGGGCACCAGTATCACTTTGTCCTAGAGTTCAGATAATTGACCCGATTGAAGGAGAACTGCTGTGACAAGCGGGTCAAGCCAGAACTCCATGATCTGCATCTGACGAAGTCCCTGATATTTACTGAGAAGCTGATGAGGATGTCGCACCCTCATTAGAGCTCTAGTTAGGAGACACAGGATCACACCAGCAAAACCTCCCCACCGCTAGGGCAAAGAGCAACTTACCTTTTTATTCTGCCGAGCAGGAGCAACTCTTATCACTGGTAACTGACTGGCAGCGCAGCTCAATGAGCAGAACCTGCGCTGCCAGGTGCTGCCGCATTCATCACGAGCAGCCCAACTTTGCAGTACAGGATCCGGACTAGGAACCACTTTAGGAGAGTGTACCCAATGCACCGCTGAACACTGCCATACCACTGCAGTGGGTAAGAGTGAAACCAGGACTTTAGAGCCCCTAGGGATTTGCTTCTAACGGTGCCGTGGACACTTTTGACTAAGTTCCTAAAAGGTCAGCAGGGAGAACTTTTGAGTACAGAATAATAGTTTGCACTCCCTGATGCACCCACCAGTGAATGGGGAACAACCCTGAACAACTTACACAAAGGAGGCTAGGACAGGGATTAGCCTGACAATTACTAGAGTCCCGGCCTCAAGGGGCATTGTGTTATTGCATTTGAATGTTGCACCTCCCTTGCATATGTAGAATTAGAAATTGTTAGACCTGTCAGCCCTAGGGTGGTCTCCCCCTGTATTTTTGATCGTGCCTCATTTTTTCCACCCTCATTTTTGTGTTGGACTTAGGTCTCCGGGCGCCTTTTCATTGCCAATCAGTGTTAAGGTGCAGGTGCTCCCTTCCCCTAAGATGGCTGCCACAGGCCCCTGCTACTGCGCAGTGGCCTTTCTAGTAGCACCCTAGCTGCCAGGAGCTGGCTGGGACCCCACAACAATGTTGCGATACCAGCCTGCCTTTTTTGTCCTATACCTAGAGTGGGAAAGCTCCTGGAATGTGCTGGAACCTTCTAGAAGAAGGGTGGGGTTTTACTTTTGCCGCCTTAGGAGGTGGTCACCTGACCTAGGGCTACTTAACTGAGGGAGGGAACTTTTTCTAGTTAGTTGGAGTAACGCAGACCTGGGGAACCCACGCAGGAGTTGTAGGCGGTAGGGCCTAGGCAGGGACTTATGCCTCTGAAGGTGACAGGGTTTAGGCACTGCCCTTTAAGTGAGTGAGGGATCCTGTCCTACCCACTGATCTAGCCCAGCGATAGGGAAACCCAGGGGACCTCTGCCAAACTTGACTAGGAGGGGACTAGTCATCAACTCAACCCCCCCCCCCAAGGAACAGAACCCCTAAGGGCGCCAGAGACACCTGCGCCAGTAAGACTGCAAAAACCTACTCTGAAACCCCGCTGAAGCTGACTGCGGGAACTTAATGCTGAAGCTGAGGGCTGAAACTGACTACTGAAACTTATTGCTAAAGACTCCCTACTGGACTGCTGGGGGATCGACCAGGTACTAGCGCTGTGACCCCTGCGCTCCCCGACCTTGCCTGGGATCCCCCCTAGTCCGTTCCACTCCAGGCACTGGTCGCCGAAGTCACCCCGCAATTTCTGCCCCCCCCGGTGTGGGGAATTCGAGGCGCACTCACCACTGCGGCCCGGGGCCGGGAAACTGCCCCCCTGTCGTCACCGAGGTATCGTGGTCCGAGGGCGGAGAAGGCAGCCGGAGAGCAGCGAAGGCCGCGTAGGCCCGAAGCCAAGTACCAGCATCACCTGACGGGGGCGGATTGCCGAACGCCGCCCCCGCCGTTGTGCCATTGGTCGATTGGGGCCGCGCCCCCGCAGACCGCACTGCCATTGGCGGTTGTGGGCGCGGGCCTCTGCAGCCAGAAGAAGATCCGTGGATGCACCGGTGAACCCTGCGGGGCTCCCCGGCCACGTCTGGCCCGTCCTGGAGCCCCGCGCTATCCCCGTCGACCCGGACATCGCCGGGAGGATTCCAGGAGTGCCCGCTTCGCCTGCCCCGAGAAGAAGGAGCCCGTCACCGGGACCCGCGAGGGATCGTCGACCCAGGTAACCCCCGGGGAAGAGGGCGGGAGGCCCACGAGGAGCCCGAAGCACGCCCCTCCCCCAGGGGGGACCCACCGTCCCGTCTGTGGCTCCCTATCATCCCGGACAGAGAAGCGCTGGGACTGCCTACCAGGAGAAGCGCTGGGACTTCCTACCCGGTGGAGCGCTGTCATGCTGGAAGCCGCGAGGAGATCACCCGGTGAGCGCCTCAGTGACTGTGAGGTCTAACGCGCCAAAGATTGGATGGTTAGCACGGTGGTGAGCTCGTCCATTTAGCGCCCCCGTGCTAAGTTAGCTAACGCTTCAGTGACTTACCAGGCTAGTGCTGCCATACCCTGCCCTGTTTAATGCGCCAAGGCGATCCCATGTGGCTGGCTACATTGTAATGCCCAGTTCAGCAGCGCCACGTTAAATGACATGTGGGGAAGCGCTATTCAGGTGTTAGGTGCGGCGCTATGTTCCTGCAGCCTGGTTTTAAGCGCTATCAAATTGCTGAGGGCAGCGCTATGTTCTTAGAGCCTGGTTCACCGTGCTATCAATTTGCTACTTTCATGCAGCCTGATTTTAAGCGCTATCAATTGTTGTGCGCAGTGCTACATCCCTAGAACCTGACGTTTTATTGTATTCAGGTGTGGTCAAGTTAAAGTGTAATGAATTGCCTTTGAACTGAACTGCTTTGGAATGCATACTGATACTGCCAGTGAGAACCTAATGAATTGCCTTTGAACCTAATCTGACCTAGATAAACTGATTGATTTGCATTGAACATACGGTGTGGTGTCAGTTATTGCGTGCGCTTCCTGCTTCAGGGGATGTGTGTGCTGTATGGTTGCTTCACACGTAAGCCTTCGGGTGCCCAACCGCTCGAGTCACGCTACTCCTTTAGGGCCCGGTGACCCCAGGTCCTACAGAAATAATATGCTACTGGATTTTAGCTGGACATTGATTTATTGTTCGTACTGTTTGCATTTTCAGCCGTGTTCACTGATCTGTATCTATAGTCCCCCCGAGGGAGCCTTGACTGCTCGATCACCACTACCACTGAGAGTCAAGTGCAGAAGGGGTACTTGGACCAGTTGAGTGGGATCCATAGTAGGTCAGGCACCGGGACATCAGGAATAAATGGCCTCAACCAACAAGGTTGGGCCCAGTAGCCCCTGCATGACCCTTGTCCCGCTAAAAGGGGTTCTGACAAGAAGGCACACTTCTTAGCCCTTCATGCATAGCTCCTCCTGGATTTCGGTGAGACTGTGGCAAGAATCATCGTCTCCTTTGTGATATCAGTAGAAGAGGCAAAGAAGGGACTATTGTTTTCCTTTAAGTCATTTATGATATGTCATAGGATGATCAATATTTTGCCTGCCTTTTTTAAAATAAGACAAATTGAGGATCAGTCTCATTTACGATTTCCATGTATGGTTGTGTGGGTAGCTATATCGGTGGATGCCTAATGGGGTGGTGGGTGATTTGTGAGTGGGTGGAAGGAAAGTGGGTGCGTGGAATGAGTGTACTTGTGTGTGGATGCCCATGAATAGGAAGATAGATGAGTGAATTAATGGGTGAGCTGGCGGATGTGTGAGTGAGGGGAATTCAGATAGGATGGATGGGTTAATGGATGAATGATTAGATAACACTAGGCAGGAAGTGGTGGTTGGATGAATGGAGATTAACGGTGGATATGTGAGTGTGGGAAGTTCAGATGAAATGGATGGGTTAGTTGTGGATGAAACTTAAGACTGGGAAGTGGTGGTTGCATGAATGAATGGGTGTATAGATGGGGAGTTGGATACATATGTAAATGGATTCCTGACTGCACATGCAACTATGTGAGCCAATGTATAGGTGGGTGAGATAATGAATGGGTGAATGAGTAGATGGATGCGGGGAGACAGTCATTGAATGACTGTGGAGTGAGTTACAGATGGGTGGATTAATGGATGGATGAAAGAGTGAAGCATGTGTGTGAGTGAATGTATGGGGTCAGTGATTCAGTGACTGACTGAGGTATTGGTTGAACTGATTCAGTGGGAGAGTGCATGCGGTGAGTTATTGGATGTTTAGAGATAGTGAGTAAACAGATGGAGTCAATGATTGAGTAGATCTGTGAGGAAATAAATTCATGGGCAGGTGGGAGAGTTGCGCTGCCCAGTCCACGGTGGATGGCAGCAGCCATCAAACATTGCTTGGGTTCACCCACAGCACCCACAGTTTTTTTAGTTCAGAGTTGGGTTTGTCATCTCGATGTAATAATACAGTATTAGAACATATAACATCTATTCATTATGGAGGAAATGTTGTTTATTGCCTGGTTCTCTTTTCTAGTTATCGCAAACCAACATTGATTATTTTGGATGAAGAGGCAGCGAAGCATTAATTATTGCGTATTGGGATCGGGTTCATCCAGAGGCTTGGGCCACCTGAGACCCTCTTGAACTTCTGCTAAGATAAGCACTGAACACAACATTCAATTCAATTCAATAAGCTTTATTCGATTGCTACATAAGACAATCATAAAAGCACATAGAAAAACACAACAATACATAGTTTATAGATTTAAAAATATCATACCAGTATAAAAAAGAAACACCTCATTTCATAGCCTAAAATAATATAAATATCATCTCAATATAAATACATTGTAGGATTAAAAACGTGGTTAAACTCACATGTGCTGTATCCAAAGAAGGGATTAAGTGAGCAAACAGTTCCTATGTCTCAAGACTCGCTTCAAATAAATTGCTATTCTAAAAGTAATGTGCGCATTATCAAGCTGTTGTAATGCAAGTAAAGCAGGGCGACATTGGTGGAGCCCAAACATTTTTAAAACTGGTACCAAATACAACATAGTTTTTCTTTCTTTTTTTAAAAATGTTTATTCAGTCATTACCTGCTTACGTACCGGTAATCTCCGTTACTCCGAGTCCTGGTCTTCCTTTACACAATCCTTACAACCTAAGCCTAGTCGCAAACTAAAACAATTTTACCTATTCTAGAAAACGTGTTTATTCTCTTGCAATTTTTATGAGCCTTTCAATAGAGCATTGTGCAAGCACAATGTCAAATTCTTCAAAGTTCTTCACTATATCTGTCTGTTGCATTTGGCACTTTTCAGTCTTATCCCTACACATTTAATGAGGTTTTTAGAAGGATGATCTGCCAGCACTCATTTGCTTTTCCGTTTGCACCAATGGCTTGAACCGGGAGCGGGGTAGCCCCTATAGGAGCTTGTCTCTCCTTTTTTGTTAGATCTTGTAACTTAGTATTAAGTTAGATGCATTTCTGTTAAGAACAACAGACAAGGACTAAAGTTTATAGGTTTACTCAAAGAATATCAGTACAGAAGTGCATAAGCTGGGGCAAAAATCAATTTGTAAAATAAGGTTACAGAAAATAAAGAATGCAGCGAAGAGCTCAGTAAGGTTCTCCTGAAAATCCAGCACAGATTTGCCTTCTAAAGAATAGTGAAAGGTGTCCTCTCAGTATAAAGGAATTGCATCCTTTTATTGACATTTAGAAAAAGGATTTAATGCATTCACTACACAAGTGGACACGGTTTTCAACAATAAGAAACAATCAAAAAAGAACGTTTACTGCAGAATACATTCAGAGATTGTCTTACTATTCTACTACATTAGGGGGCATATTTATGAGAGGGTTGCGTCAAGTTTGCACCACGCAATGTGGTTCATTTGGGGAGCCAACCTCTTAGTCGGAATGATGTGAGATGCTTCCGCTCGATGCGATGCTGCAGCGGCGACGCTCTCTGCGAGATGCAACGGCAACAGCTCCGACGGCGGCACGCTTCTCTTCCTTGCGTCGCGCTTCCAGCTCCTTTCGACACGCAGTCCCTCAGAAGGCCCAACAACAGCAGCAGGCACTTCCAAAGTACTTTGGGGAGCTGGGGATGAAGTCCACTGGTCCTGGGACTTCGTTCAGGGGGCAAGCTCAGTTCAAGCCCTTGGAGATCTTTAAGCACAAGTTGAAATAAAAGTCTTCGTAGTCTTTTCTCCTCTCCTTCATCAGCAAGGCAACCACTGCAGGCCAATCCCCCAGGTCAGGGACAGTTACTCCTCCTACAGCTTTCCCAGTTCCTTCTCTTCTGGCAGAGGTTCTTCTTGTTTCACCAGGATCTGATCTAATTTCTTGGGAGCAGGGCTCCTTCTTTTATACAGCAATTCTTTTGTTCTTTGTCGCCAGGGGGCCTGGGCCTGGCTCAGTTTGGATTTGGAGCACTTTGTTGTGGTGACTCTGCTCTTTCCTTTCAGCAGCAGGGCAGAGACATCAGCCGCTCCACAGGGGGTGGAGCCAGCATTGTGGTGGCAGAGCACAGGTCTATTCAGAGTCATGGTGTACTCCTCCCACCCATCCTGGTGTAATCTCTCTACCCACCACCTGGCAGCCAGCCTGTCTCCTGGAATTCCCCAGCCCTGCTCCCCACTGACACTAGGCAGCACACACACACACACAGCAGAGGCGGACTGAAATGGTCAGGTCAGCAAATACTAACTTTCTAAAAGTAGTATTTACAAACACAGGATATTAAAATAAACTTTACTAAAAGAAGTATTTTATTATTCTGAGTTCAGGCATACTAAACTTGACTTTCTACCATGCTCTCTGAGTCCACTGGGATTACAGCGTGTAGTAATTCCAGCAGCCCATTCTGGCCTATGGAGAGCAGGTAGCCTTCAATAGCCTGTTCCCTGGTAGGCTCCAGGGCATCCCCCTCAAGGTCTGCTTCCTCCTGGGCCGTGGGAACTTTAGGAGCCGGTTTCCCTCGCCTCCTGCGCCCTCTTCCTAAGGCCGGTTCCTGGGCCTCTCCCTCAGGCTCCAGGGTCCCTTCAACACCCCTACTGGCTGCCATTGACCGGGTGGTCACGCACGCCCAATCAGGTAAACCCACCATCCGCAGGTGAGCTGTCTTCTCCACCTTTTCCCAAGGGGAGCTCTCCAAGTCATTCCCTAGGAGACAGTCTACAGGCATGGCATTTCTCACAGCGACTTGCAGAGTACCAGAGACCCCCCCCAACTCAAAGGGAACTTGAGCCATTGGACAATGACTCTCTGTGTTGTCAGCATTGACAACCCGACAATAGGCATGGGGTACAACCTGCTCTTGAGATACCAGGTGCTGCCGCACTGCAGTCACACTGGCGCCTGTGTCTCTAAGAGCCTCTACCTTCTTCCCATTGACGGTCACCACTTGCCCATATTTCTTAGTGTTAGAGGGCAAGTCGGCGTTAGGGACCATCTCACTGTCTCCTAGTGAGACTAAGGTCAGCTGGACGGGGTCCCACCCACCTGGGACTTCTACCTCCTCTCCAAAGGCTACTGTAGCCACTTGCTTCGGTAGAGCACCAGTGGGTGCTGGTTTCACATACTGGCGACACTTGGGATCACTGGCAAAGTGACCCAGTTCACCACATTTATAACATTGAGGGGGCCCCTTGGGAACAGGTTTACCTGTCGGGCCCCTGTCGGCTTCGGGGGTGGGGGAGGCTGAGAACCTTTCTGCTGGTTCCCTTGGGTATTACTTTGGGGGCCTTTTAGAAACCCTTTCTGTTTTCCCCTGTCCCCCCCACTCTTCTGCTGGGGTCCCTGCCCACCCTTGGCGGAGTCTCCCACTTGACCCTTGTGGACCCTGGTGCTGACCCAGCGGTCCGCCTCTTCAGCAAGCTTCCTAGGGTTAGTCAGCTTGTAATCTATCAGGTGTTGGCGTAGCTCAGGAAAACAATTAAGCGACAAGTGCTCCCATGCAATTAAATCAAAGAGACCTTGGTAATCATCCACTTTGCTACCCTTCACCCAGCCATCCAGTGCTCTGCAGAAACAGGTTACATTCTCCACATACGTACTCCCCCCAATCTTGGTACACCCCCTGAACCTCTGTCTATATAATTCAGGAGTGAGCCCATATCTGTTCATTAAAGCTTCCTTCATGTGGGGGTAAGAATTGTACATGTCAGAGGGCAAATCCAAAAGTGTGTCCCGCCCCTCACTGAGGAACCGTCCCCACAACCCCGCTCCCCAATCTCTCTCAGGGACCCGGTGGGAAGACATGGCTACCTCATAGGCCTTGAACCATTGCCCTATGTCATCATTCTTGAAGTATTCCTTAACTACATCTTTTGGCATGTACACCCTTGACTCTACCTGCACCGGCGTTGCGCTGCCACCAGAGGGAGGGTTTTCCAAACTTTTCTCCTTTATTGCCAACTCCCTCATTCTTGAGTCATGCTCCATCTGAATCTTTCTTTCTTCAAGAGCCATTTTCTTTTCTTCTAGAGCCAGTTTCTTGCTTTCTAGCTCCAATTGGCTTTTTACTTTCAGCTTTGCCAATGTTATCTCATGATTCCTGGTGGCCTGTCTGTCTGCCAGCTCCTCTGGAGATATACTTCTCCTAGACACACTGCTACCAGCAGAGGAAGGGCTTCTCCTTCCTTCTGAGCCCACTGGCCCAACCAGTTGTTAATCTGCATTCTCATCCTCAGTGGCTTTCCTTGCTTCTACCCAGGCCCTCAGCGCCTTGTAGAGCTGTGCCTTGTTTTTACATCCAGTTGTAGAAACATTAAACTTCTGGCAAAAGAACTTTAGCTGCTTTGCAGTGAAATTATCCATTTCCTCTTCTTCCCATTCGAGTTCGTTATCAACAGAGACTATGGATGCTGCTTTTTCCACCATGGTAAAGCTTGGCAGTGCTCAAAAATAGACAGTCCCAAAAGAAATCTACCAACAAGTATTGGTTGCGTTTAAGGTCTGCACTCACTAAGTAGTGTTCACCAATTACTGTACATGAGTCACAAATGCAAGTCCAGAATCCTCACCGCTGACCACCAATGTTAGAATCCGGGTTCTCTGGTTGGCGCAGGTAAGTACTTGTGACAAGCAGGGAACCTTTCCTCTAGTCAGGATGAGGGGTTACACTACTAAAACAACCCCTTGCTCACCCTCTAGGTAGCTTGGCGCGAGCAGACAAGGCTTATCTCAGAGCGTTATAGGTTAAGCATTTGTGAACACATACAGTAACCAAGTGACAACACTACAAATGGACACCACACAGGTATTTATATTAAAAATAGGGATTCTTTATATAGGATTATCACAAGACCATTAAACGATTAAAAATACACAATACGGTTGCTTAGTTGGTAGAAGATTGCTTAGTTTCTCTTAAGTTCTTAAATGCGACACTTTAAGTCAATGTATCTTAGATGCGACACGCAGGGCAACGAAAGTGTTGCAGCGATGCAGATGCGTTGAAGTTCTTGGTGCAAAAGAAATAAAGCCGGGATCTTCCAGATGCGTTACGCTTCTCCGATGTTGCGAGAAGGCTCGACTCGATGCGTCAGCTACAGCGGCATCACCTTTGGCAAGATGCGACGGCAGCGGCCTTGGCAGCGGCACTCTTCTCTGACGTTGCGAGACGCTTCCGCTCGATGCGATGCTACAGCGGCGACACCCCTTCTGCGAGATGCGATGGCAGCGGCTCCGACGGCAGCACACTTCTCCGTGGATGCGAGGTGCTTTTCTGGATGCGGTGCAATGCGACAACTACGATGGCTGCGATGGTGACACGCTTCCTCCTCGATGCGAGACTCTCCTCTCGATGCGGTGCAATGCGACAGCTACGATGGCTGCGATGGTGACACGCTTCTTCGGCATTGCGAGACACTTCCGGAATGATGCGAGACGCTTCCGCTCGATGCGATGCTGCAGCGGCGACACTCTCTGCGAGATGCGATGGCAACAGCTGCTACGACGGCACGCTTCTCTTCCTTGCGTCGCGCTTCCAGCTCCTTGCGACACGCAGTCCCTCAGAAGGCCCAACAACAGCAGCAGGCACTTCCAAAAGACTTTGGGGAGCTGGGGACGAAGTCCACTGGTCCTGGGACTTCGTTCAGGCGGAAAGCTCAGTTCAAACCGTTGGAGATCTTTAAGCACAAGTTGAAATAAAAGTCTTTGTAGTCTTTTCTCCTCTCCTTCAGCAGCAAGGCAACCACTGCAGGCCAATCCCCCAAGTCAGGGACAGTTACTCCTCCTACAGCTTTCCCAGTTCCTTCTCTTCTGGCAGAGGTTCTTCTTGTTTCACCAGGATCTGATCTAATTTCTTGGGAGCAGGGCTCCTTCTTTTATACAGCAATTATTTTGTTCTTTGTCGCCAGGGGGCCTGGGCCTGGGCCTGGCTCAGTCCGGTTTTGGAGCACTTTGTTGTGGTGACTCTGCTCTTTCCTTTCAGCAGCAGGGCAGAGACATCAGCCGCTCCACAGGGGGCGGAGCCGGCATTGTGGTGGCAGAGCACAGGTCTATTCAGAGTCAAGGTGTACTCCTCCCACCCATCCTGGTGTAATCTCTCTACCCACCACCTGGCAGCCAGCCTGTCTCTTGGAATTCCCCAGCCCTGCTCCCCACTGAAACTAGGCAGCACACACACACACACAGGAGAGGCGGACTGAAATGGTCAGGTCAGCAAATACTAACTTTCTAAAAGTAGTATTTACAAATACAGGATATTAAAATAAACTTTACTAAAAGAAGTATTTTATTATTCTGAGTTCAGGCATACTAAACTTGACTTTCTACCATGCTCTCTGAGTCCACTGGGATTACAGCGTGTAGTAATTCCAGCAGCCCATTCTGGCCTATGGAGAGCAGGTAGCCTTCAATAGTGAAAAACGAAAATGGCTGTAATTCACTATTAAGACATGCCACACACATCAGGGCATGTCCTACCTTATGCCTACAATGCACCCTGCCCTTGGGCCTACCAGAGGAGTGACTAATATGTAGTTAAGGGAAGGTTTAGGGACTGGCAAGTAGGTGTACTTGCGCAATCAGCACAACAGTACCAGACTGCACGCAGGTTCTGCAATAGCAGACCCTAGACACATTTTACTAGGCCGCTTCTGTGGGTGGCACAACCAGTGCTGCAAGCTCACCAGCAGCATTTGCATTTATAAGCCCTGGCACTCCTGATGCACTTTACTAGGGGCTGATAGTAAACCAAATAGGCCAAACATGGACACCAATCAATGTATACATTTTACAAAAGGGAGCACTTGCACTGTGGCACTGATTAGCAGTGGCACAGTGCCCTGAGCAGCTAACACCAACAAAACACATGAGGCACATCAGCAAAAAAAAGTGGAAGGGAAACTCACGCCAAGGTGCCAGGTCTAACAGTGATGCATCTAGGCAGATCCATCACTTTGTAAAGGCCTGCGCCACAATATACCTGCGGCACGTATAATGTATGCAGAATGGGTGTTCCTCCGCAAAAAACCTCGTAGAAGTGGTGCATTGAAATCTAGTAGATTTCAGTGCGCCACTTCTAGGACGTCATTGCGTCACTATCTTTCGCCTGGCTCACAGCCGGCGTAAGACCGACGCAGGCTTTATCACATGGGGCTTGCCCCATGTGAAAGGACACATTGCCGGAGCTGCGTCTGTTTTCAGACACACCCCAGCAATGCGTTACGTTTGCACCTACAGATACGTCAGAAATACTGACGTATCTGTAACTCCTTGCGACATGATGCATTATACAGTAAATATGACGCATCCATCATGTCGCAAGAGGGCTCACTGAGAAGTGACGCATCGCTGTTTTCACGCAGCCATGCGTCACTTCTCATAAATAAGGCCCTATGTTTTTCAATCTGAGACAGTTATGTTGTCCTTGGATAAGTACTTTTTTTGTTCAGTGCAGCTGGGAAAGTCTTGGTCGTTTCTTTGTAAAGCTTAACATCCTTTATTACATCAAAATAATAATAGCAGAAAAGTTCAGGTGTATGTGACACCAAGATGGCTGAAAATCAAAGTTGTCCTGAGTTAGCGAAATATCGATTTCTCCTACAATATGCACCATCCCACATGAGAGGCAATGTGCAGAGGACACAGCCATGGAACATGGTGTTACTGATTACTCTGGGTCTGGACAGGCTGGCTTCGCAGGAGACATGCGTTGGGGGTTGCAACATCTTAGGAGTCACTGATGTCAGGTTACAGGACAGCAAGAGCTAAAGTTCATGCATGTCAAACACAGAGCCTGGCCGAGTGGCGCCGTGCTGGAGGCGTCAGGCAGACTGGCCAGTAACTCGCATAAATATTCCAAAGGAGATAGAAAAATCCTCCTTTATTGTTAGACGAGCGCCCAAAGCTGATGCTCTAGTCTGCTTCAACATCCACACCTCCGCCACACCTGTGCTTCTATCAATCCGGTGATGACTTACGGCTTTTGCATCAATCTCTACATGGCAGATGTTTTGGAAAAATATGATTGTTTAATGTTTTACATCTATATGGGAATAGCTGCACTTTGTGTGCATCCTTTTTTGATACATTTTTAGACGCGTTTCCTTCATTATTTCCTAGTTTGTAGGTCCCCCCTTCCTTTGGCATTCACTACAAATGTATCCATCACTCATGAATGCTGTCACCAGTGGGCGTTAGCAATTACAAAATATGGGGGGGGGGGGGTGCAATGGCGCACAACTCACCATAAATGTGGCTCCAGCCCAGTGCGGCCAGCGTACTTCCCTCCTGAACCATGGAATGGAAATCCAACCAATTCTGGTGCTGCTCTCATGCTTGTTCGGCATGAGAATAGCTCCATGTTTGCTTGGAACAGGCTAACCGGGCCTCATTTTGAGGCTGGGGGCCTGTGCCAGCAATACCCAGGCTGTTTCACAGCCCTTGGATTGCTGGGTCTACAGTGCGCATGGCGGGCTGGCCGTCTCAAGACAGCCAGCCAACCCAACATGTGCACTGGCAGGGGCAGCAGTCATTCTGCAGTCACAGAATTTAGCCCCGCACCCACTCTCGTGCTGTACAGAGCGCGAGCAGTGGCAAAATATAATGGCATTGACATGCCATTTTATTTATTTGTGTTTGCCTGCTGCATTTGCAGCAGGTGGGGCCAGGCTAATCCACCCATTCGTGGAGGCTGCCCCTCATCTACATTTTCCCAGTCCCAAGCCTGATGCAATGCTGTAGACCTACTAAGGATGTCATTTATCAGGTGAAGGTCACCAAACAGGGGTTTACTGACACAGTGAGAGCTTGTTCTGCAAAAGTGTTCATTGTTGACCAGCCGTCTCTGCATGAGCGTTATACCTCAAGCATATCTGGGGCTCTGTTTGAGTGCCGCTTTACCAAATCATGCATGGTGGACCCGAGCAGGACAAAACAGCATAAGAAGCATTGCTGAATAGGGTGGACCTTCATACACCATGGAGCTGGCGTGCATGTGATGGCTTGCCTACAGGGTAGTGGTTTGGATGGTAGAGCCAATTAAGGCTCCACTGTCAGAAAGTCACTGGTTCCTCTACCTTTAAGTTAGAAGGGGACATAAAAGGTGTGTAAACGTCGACTTGGTGATTTTGATGTATGTCCTGTTACCACCCACCTCTAAATCGAACCAGGTCACTTCACAAACCCTTAGTCTTCTAGTCTGCATTTGCTCTTAAACTATGGGAACTTTTCTAAACCTGCTATTTTAGGTCTGCTGAAAAACGTTTTGTCAGAGAAAGACATATTTGTATTAAATTGAGTTGCACTAACATTTCTAAAAGAAATGGAGCATGGAGAAAACATGTTATAGGCTTAAGAGAGCAGTCTGCATACTTACCCTTACATGCTTGGATTGGAAAATCATTCTTGGTTAGCTAGGCACAGGCAAGGCCATTACATAAATTAGTATTTAATATGAAAGTGTGGGATGTCAGTTGCATTGGCACTTGAGGCAGAAATAATGGGGCAGATTTACAAGCCCCTTACGCCACATTTGCGCCGCCGTTGCGTCACTTTTGTGACGCAGCGGCGGTGCAAAGCCAGCGCCATGCTGCGTGATATTTACAACGTGACGCATCTAGGGAGATGCATCACGTTGTAAAGCCCTGCGCCACATGTGGGCGTTCCGGCGTGGAGGGGGCTTCCCGGCGCAGGAACGCCTCCTAAAAGTGGCTGAGTGAAATCTACAAGATTTCACATAGTCACTTTTACAGCCATGCTGTATCAAAACCCTGCGCCTGCTTGAAGCAGGCGTAAGGATTGACGCAGCACGTTAGTCATAGGGGCACCCCGAGCCTTGCTGGAGCTGCGTCGCGCTTGCAAAGCGACTCGAGCAATGCGTCACCTTTACGGCAGCAGATGTGTCAGGCATCTGTCTATTCTTGCCCCATGGTGCGCCGCATTGTAAATGTGGCGCATCCATGGTGGCGCAAGAGGTGTCTGCTGTGACGCAAAATAACTGGCACATCCCTGCTGATATGCTGGTGGAGTGAGCTAAAGAATGATGATGGATTAAACCCAGATCAGTTGATTGGGGGCGAATGTTTGATTTGCTCAAGCGCTCCGTCCATCATCTCCTTTGGTATAGCTTTGTTTGCCCTAAGTTGGCAGGGTATGCCCACACGTGGGTCCCTTGCTCACTTTACCACTGGATTCAAGATAGCCTGGCTGACGAGGGTTATGAACTCGAAACCGGTCCCAGGATGCTTGTTTCTGGTCCAGGGAAGACATGGCTTGGCAGTTCGGGCTGGACTGTTCCCATGAGGCACAGGGTCAGACTGATTTGCATATGGCCATGTCTGAACTGGGGTGGTGGAGTGAGCTAAAGAATGATGATGGATTAAACCCAGATAAGTTGACTGGGGGTGAGTGTTTGATTTGCTCAAGCGCTCCGTCCATCATCCCCTTTGGTATCGTTTTGTTCGCCTTAAGTTGGCAGTGTATGCCCAGACGTGGGTCCCTTGCTCACTTTACCACTGGATTCAAGATAGCCTGGCTGACGAGGGTTATGAACCCGAAACCGGTCCCAGGATGCTTGTTTCCGGTCCAGGGAAGACATGGCTTGGCAGTTCGGGCTGGACTGTTCCCATGAGGCACAGGGTCAGACTGATTTGCATATGGCCATGTCTGAACTGGGGTGGTGGAGTGAGCTAAAGAATGATGATGGATTAAACCCAGATAAGTTGACTGGGGGTGAGTGTTTGATTTGCTCAAGCGCTCCGTCCATCATCCCCTTTGGTATCGCTTTGTTCGCCCTAAGTTGGCAGGGTATGCCCAGACGTGGGTCCCTTGCTCACTTTACCACTGGATTCAAGATAGCCTGGCTGACGAGGGTTATGAACCCGAAACCAGTCCCAGGATGCTTGTTTCCGGTCCAGGGAAGACATGGCTTGGCAGTTCGGGCTGGACTGTTCCCCTGAGGCACAGGGTCAGACTGATTTGAATATGGCCATGTCTGAACTGGGGTGTTGGAGTGAGCTAAAGAATGATGATGGATTAAACCCAGATCAGTTGACTGGGAGTGAGTGTTTGATTTGCTCAAGCGCTCCTTCCATCATCCCCTTTGGTATCGCTTTGTTTGCCCTAAGTTGGCAGGGTATGCCCAGACGTGGGTCCCTTGCTCACTTTACCACTGGATTCAAGATAGCCTGGCTGACGAGGGTTATGAACCCGAAACCGGTCCCAGGATGCTTGTTTCCGGTCCAGGGAAGACATGGCTTGGCAGTTCGGGCTGGACTGTTCCCATGAGGCACAGGGTCAGACTGATTTGCATATGGCCATGTCTGAACTGGGGTGGTGGAGTGAGCTAAAGAATGATGATGGATTAAACCCAGATCAGTTGACTGGGGGTGAGTGTTTGATTTGCTCAAGCGCTCCGTCCATCATCCCCTTTGGTATCGATTTGTTCGCCCTAAGTTGGCAGGGTATGCCCAGACGTGGGTCCCTTGCTCACTTTACCACTGGATTCAAGATAGCCTGGCTGACGAGGGTTATGAACCCGAAACCGGTCCCAGGATGCTTGTTTCCGGTCCAGGGAAGACATGGCTTGGCAGTTCGGGCTGGACTGTTCCCATGAGGCACAGGGTCAGACTGATTTGCATATGGCCATGTCTGAAATGGGGTGGTGGAGTGAGCTAAAGAATGATGATGGATTAAACCCAGATCAGTTGACTGGGGGTGAGTATTTGATTTGCTCAAGCGCTCCGTCCATCATCCCCTTTGGTATCGCTTTGTTCGCCCTAAGTTGGCAGGGTATGCCCAGACGTGGGTCCCTTGCTCACTTTACCACTGGATTCAAGATAGCCTGGCTGACAAGGGTTATGAACCCAAAACCGGTCCCAGGATGCTTGTTTCCGGTCCAGGGAAGACATGGCTTGGCAGTTCGGGCTGGACTGTTCCCATGAGGCACAGGGTCAGACTGATTTGCATATGGCCATGTCTGAACTGGGGTGGTGGAGTGAGCTAAAGAATGATGATGGATTAAACCCAGATCAGTTGACTGGGGGTGAGTGTTTGATTTGCTCAAGCGCTCTGTCCATCATCCCCTTTGGTATCAATATGCTGGGATGCGCCAGTTATTGTAAATCTGCCCCAAAGTGTTTTTCTGGCTGTCTTCAAAGAAGGGCGGTAGGTGATGCTGGCTCAGCAGGAAGTGAGTTCCAATAGAGATGTTTTAATAAGCTAAAGAAAAATGGTACTTGCCTGTAACTACAGTTCTTCATCAGAGGTAACTTTCATAGATACAAATTCACCTGCTGTAATTATTTCTCAGCGTACATGATGTTAACACTGCAGTATTCCAGAACAACAACTAACATTGAAAACAAAATGAAAACAACCCAGGCCCATGCAGTGGCACAATAAAACTACTTGAGGAAGCCTCCGTGCAAGGTATTTAAATAAATAAAACAAGACCAAAATGACAAAAATGACAAAAATCCAATCAGTAGAACCGGCATAATGGATTTTTGAAGAATAAATTGTAAAATAGTGGCTAAAAACAGATAGCGCCAACCGCAGCTATCTGGTCAGTTTGGACTGTATCAAAGTCAAAAGTTCCAGCCCACCGCAATGGAGCATGGGTCGAATACAATCCCAGATTAGTCCTGCTGAAGTCTTACCATCTTGAGTTTTGCTCTTAGTCCCATTTGCATTGGGGAGGTTCACAGGGAGCAATTAGAATGTCGTAGGCTGTGGTTGACATAGCACAAAGAGAAGGACAGGCTTCGCGGATGGGCGGAATGGAGCTTTGCGGTGGCAGTCCTCAGGGATGAGGACGGACTGGCGGCGGCAGTCCTCAGTAAAGAGACGGGCTGGTGGCGGCTCACACTGAATTCTGGAGCGAGCAGAGCAGTGCTGGTGCGAACGGGCCTGTTCGCGGTTGCAAAGAGCCCAAAAGCTTGATTCCCAGAGCCAGTGAGCAGCACCAAGGCTCCAGGACCTGAGAGGCACCATTTGGGGGTTAGGAACTTGCTGAAGCTTGGTCCAGGAGCTGGTTGGGGGGTCATTTATGTCCCTGAGATTCAGATCAGGAGGCCACCAAACCAACCTTTTGAGGCACTCTGGGGTCTTGGTTTCAAGATGAAGTTGCAGGTCCAGTTCTTCTTCCCCAGGAAAGAGGGCAGCAGGTGAGCACAGCAAGGTAGCAGTTTCGGATCACTGACAAAATATCGAGAAGAAGAATATCGAATTGCCAAAATATCGAAGGAAAAATATAGAATACCAAAATATCGAAGCCCTATCTCCAAACAGGTAAGTACAAAAATATAGAATCCTAAATATCGTTGTAAAAAATATAGTTAGTCACAATATCGAATTTTTTTAAATGTCTTAAAATTAATGTAAAATTAATGAAATAAATTAACTGAAACATACTTAAACATACTTAAATTACTTTAAAATTAATAAATAGTTAATGTAAATAAAAAAAAAAATAATACATATATATTAACGTAATATTTATTTAAAAAATGCAATATTTTTTGCGTAGGATAGCGGCGGGTAAAATTTACTATTAACACTCCAGTAAGTGCAATAGTAGGGAAAACGTTGGATAGCGGGAGGGTAAAAATTACTATTCCCACTCCAGAGAGTGCAACAGTAGGGAAAGCGTTGGATAGCGGGAGGGTAAAAATTAGTATTCCCACTCCAGACAGTGTAATAATAGGGAAAGCATTGGATAGCGTAGGGGTAAACATTAATATTCACACTCCAGAGAGTGCAACAGTAGGGAAAGCGTTGGATAGCGGGAGGGTAAAATTTACTATTCCCACTCCAGTGAGTGCAACAGTAGGGAAAGCGTTGGATAGAGTGGGGCTAAAAATTACTATTCCCACTCCAGAGAGTGCAACAGTAGGGAAAGCGTTGGATAGCGTAGGGGTAAAAATTACTATTCCCTCTTCAGAGAGTGCAACAGTAGGGAAAGCGTTGGATAGCGGGAGGGCAAAATTTACTATTCCCACTCCAGTGAGTGCAACAGTAGGGAAAACGTCAGATGGCGTAGGGGTAAAAATTACTATTCCCACTCCAAAGAGTGCAACAGTAGGGAAAGCGTTGGATAGCGTAGGGGTAAAAATTACTATTCCCACTCCAGAGAGTGCAACAGTAGGGAAAGCGTTGGATAGCGGGAGGGTAAAAATTACTATTCCCACTCCAAAGAGTGCAACAGTAGGGAAAGCGTTGGATAGCATAGGGGTACAAATTACTATTCCCACTCCAAAGAGTGCAACAGTAGGGAAAGCGTTGGATAGCGTAGGGGTAATAATTACTATTCCCACTCCAGAGAGTGCAACAGTAGGGAAAGCGTTGGATAGCGGGAGGGTAAAATTTGCTATTCCCACTCCAGTGAGTGCAACTCTAGGGTAAGCGTTGGATACCGTAGGGGTAAAAATTATTATTCCCACTCCAGTGAGTGCAATAGTAGGGAAAGCGTTGGATAGCGTAGGGGTAAAAATTACTATTCCCACTCCAGTGAGTGCAATAGTAGGGAAAATAATAATTTAATATTTTATTAAAAATAAACAAATTATTAATAGCAAATAAAAATATTAAAATTAATTACCAATCACACAATATTTAATAATTAATTTATTATAAATACCAATGTTTTTTTAAATAATAATCTATTAATAATGATTTACGATCCAATTAAGTTTCAATACCAAAAATTAATAAATACAATTAATACCAATTAATAATTAATTAAGAATAAATGAATTAGCAATATACAAAAATTATTTCAATAATTAATTATTTACAATTAAATTAATTCCCACCATATTCCCCTATAAACCCACAGCTCGCTACAAATAATAAATTAATACAATTAACATAATTATCAATTAAACAATTAATACTAATTAATTACCAATTAATACAAATTATTTACCAATTAATAATTAATCAACAACCAATTAATTTTCAATACCAATTAATAATTGCCTAATAACAATTAAATTACTTCCCACCCTATTCCCCTATAAACCCACAACCCGTTACAGAAGTAAAACGCAAAATTATATTAAAAATAATTAATAATTCCTAAATATTATTATTTAATGTACTATAATTAAATTACTTCCCACCCTAATCCCCTATAAACCCACAACCCGCTACGGAATTAAATTACACAAAAATTAAATAACATAAAATTCATTACTTTAAAAATATTCAAACATACATTCCAAAATCTATACATACTTTTAACACATATACTAACACTTAAAACACCATAAAAAATTCGATATTTTTAACAACTATATTATGACTGTCGATATTACTTCTATATTATTTAAATCGATATTTTATTTATTTCTTACCTGATTTTCGATATTCTTCACCACTATATTTTGGCAATTCGATATTCTGTCCATTCTATATTAAAAACTCGATATTCTGTCCTGTCGATATTTTGAATTCGATATTATGTCTGTTTACCAGCAGTTTCGTAGCAGTTTCTTTAGAGCAGGAGTCTTCTAGCTTTTCACTATGAGGGATACATCGTATATTTTACAAATATTCACGGGCCGAAAAAGAACAGTTTTATAAATTAATTATTAAAATTTAAAAGAATGAATAAGGTTTACTTGGATCTTTTTTGTCATCAGCATGATATGATTCGAAGGAGATTAAAGAGGCTGTGCTGCTGCCTACAGGCTGAGAAAGCAATTGGATATATTTTTCCCTTTGATCCTCGGAATCCGATGCTTCGAAAAACAGAAGAGAAATGTCATTTTAGCCTCTTAATTCTAAAGGTGCTGAGGGCCAGATATTATCTTGTAGAGGGCCAGATGTGGCCGTAGTTTGGAGATCCCTGCTTTAGAGCTGCAGTCCAGCAGAGTGGC
Source organism: Triturus cristatus (assembly GCF_964204655.1). Lineage (NCBI taxonomy): Eukaryota > Metazoa > Chordata > Amphibia > Caudata > Salamandridae > Triturus > Triturus cristatus. The sequence continues at coordinate 137,740,603 of NC_140590.1, read as the reverse complement.
AGTCCATGCATCAGTACAGCTGTATTTTTTCTTGGCAAAGTATCCGCGGTTCGAAAAGTGTTATGAAGAGTTGGTGTCTAAGGTCCAGTATTTATACCCAGTTATGCATTTGAAGTGGGAGAGAAGCTTCTAGAGGCATACCTTTGAAGTGCCCAGATGCCCTGGTGTCCAATGCAAGATAAGAGGGTTACTCAATGAGCAGACCAGAGAATTATACTACATATCTCCCTTTTTTCACAAAAGATATTTCCCTCAAATTCGCATCTTAGAAAGCATGGAAATACATAACAGTGAATAACGTATTTGAAAAAGACATTTGAAATATAAAAATAAGTAGAGAAAGGATTTTTCATTCATGGCTTTACAGGGTTAAATTAGACATGAGTACCAGATTACACTTCCAAAGATAAGGGGGAGTTAACAATATCATAACTGTCACTGTATTACTTGACTAAGAAATCTTTTAAGAAACTCGGGCCAGTCACCCATCCACTTGATTTGATTCGAACTGGAGTGTTTTCCCCCTTTTGTGTCACAGGACTGTCATTCGTATGCCCACTTTCTGATCTTGCTTCATGGTTGTTTTCACATGTCTCCCCATAGTGTTCAGGCCAGTAACTGTTCAGCCCCCACACCCACCAGATTCCATATTCAACCATTTTGTGCTTTGACCGCATTGAAAAAGAGCTTTAAGCCTTTCATGAGTTCAGTAGATTTTGATCATTGTTTGTTGCCAGTAGCAGATTTCACCCACTTTAAACTCGATAACCTTGGTCTTATGTAATTTGTCAAACCCCTCTTGGTTTTAGCTGTACCTTTCTTCCCCTCCTTGGTTTCTTCCCTCCCTACCTTCCCCCCTCCGTTCCCTCTTTGGAACGTTCCATAGAAGCTGACGATAGAATGTTGAAAGTTGGAACGACAGTTAATTAGGAGAGTGGATGACTAGAATTAAGGAGCTTTCTACTTACCAGTGTTGGATCTTCTTTACTTTTCTGGGAAAATTATTCCACCCATGGACCTCAGGAATAAAATAATTGATCTGGCCCATGAAGGGCACTTAGGCAGGAGCCTCACGATAAATAAGGTCAGGAGTTGCTTTTGGTTTCCTAAGATGGACTCGATGGTAGAGCTGAAAGTTAAAGAATGCACAAGTTGTGCAAAAAGTGACAAAAGCAAAATACTACGGAAAGATCCCCTATCTCCTGTCGAAGTTCCGGAGGTGCCATGGACTAAACTAGTGATTGACATAATCGGACCCATGGAAGTCTTGGGCCCTCAGAAGAGGTTCATGGTTGTCCTCATAGACTACACCTCCCACTGGATCAATTTTAAATTTACACCCTCCACTACCACAAGCAAACTCATCTCTTTCATAAAAAACATATTTTTCTACGAAGGCATCCCAGCGATTTTAGTGACGGATAATGGGGTGCACTTCACGTCCAAGGAGATGAGAGACTTTCTAGAGGAGTCTAATATCAAACATGAGAAAACTGCACTCTATTGTCCAAAAGCCAATGGACTGGTGGAAAGGGCAAATCGCATGGTAAAAGAACATATTCAACTAGCCATCAGCAACGGCCACAAAATTGAAGACTCACTTAAAGAATGCATATGGGCATACCATACTACACCAAATCTCATCGCAGGGATCTCTCCCTTCGTAGCCTTAAGAGGAAGGAAACCCAGCACTAAGATGAACCCCTTGTGGCTGGAGGGAGGTAAGAGGGTTTCTCCCGACCATAGGGAAGGTCAAAAGAAAATCTTACAACACCAAAGAAGATATAAGAGTTGGTATGACCAGAAACACGGAGTTAAGGATCACAACCTCAAGGCTAACACTTCTGTTCTAGTGAGGAAACCCACCCATGTCCAAATGGGACTGAGCAAATACCAACCTTCCCAACGCGTAGCAAAAGCAAGCAGAAATGTGGTCCGCCTGGAAAATGGACAGACATGGAGTGGGGATAGACTTGTTAATATAGCATGATTGCTCAATGTTGATAACATTGTTAACATAACATGTTTCTCCTTTCCCTATGTAGGGGGATGTGTTGTAATCTTGATTTTAGCTGTACCTTTCTTCCCTTAATTCATTTCTTCCTTCCCTACCTTCCACCCTCCGTTTCCTCTTTGGAACATTCCACAGAAGCTGACGATAGAATGTTGACAGTTGGAACGACAGTTAATTAGGAGAGTGGATGACTAGAATAAAGGAGCTTTCTACTTACCAGTGTTGGATCTTCTTTACTTTTCTACTTTTAACACCCTCCTTGCGGGTTGCCTGCAACTCTAGCTCCTTTTACCTCCACTGTTGGCCTACATCAACCCTCACCCAGCCTTCATGCAATTTCATCCACCCAGGTACCAGTCTAGAATTGGGCTTCCTACTTTCTATCAACTCAAAGGGAGTCATACCTGATGGCTGATGAGGAGTTAAGCAATAAGCCTCCATTCGCCGTAATACCTTTTCTATTCAGGTCAGCCCATTGGCTCTTGCCAGCTGAATGCCTTCTTTGAGCATTTTGTTAAATCTTTCTAAGGCCCTATTGGTTTCTTGGTGATAAAGGGCACTAAGTTTGTGTGTTATTCCATTGCATTACATAAATTCCTTCACTTCGCGGGAGCAAAACTGAACACCATTGTCAGTTAAAATGGTGTTGGGTAGTTCTTCTCGTAGGAAGACGCCTAACAGGACGTTTTTAACTGAGGTTGAGCTGTTGTCAAATCAAATTTGATTTATGGCCAACTTAAATGCAGGTCATCTAAAACTGGACTGTATGGGGAATTCCTCTCTACCGTCAGTGGCCCAATGATATCCATCGCTGCATCCATCCAAGGACCTTCAGGTATGGTGCAACAATGCATGGCTGGAGTGTGCGATTTTGTTACCTTATCACGGGTGGAGCAGACTATGCAATTCCTTGTCTCTCTTTCCACCAGTGCATCCATCCCAAGCCACCAAAAGTCTAACCTCAACCTTTGCTTGGTTTTGGTGATCCCCAGATGGCCTTTGTGTGCTATGTCAATCAGTTTTCTCCTGAGTGTTTCAGGAGGTATCAATGTTGTGCATCTGAAGAGGCATCCTTCTACTTCTGATAATTCTTCTCTGACCTTCCAATATTGCCTCAATGGCTCTTCATTCTTTTCTACACTATCCCACCCCTGGATTAACAAATCTCGTACTTTACTTAGAATGGGATCAGTTTCTAACTCTTTTTTCCAATTTCCCTCCGCCAGCGCCCCTGTGTTGATCCCACACACATATTCCTTGTGTAATTCTATATCCGCTCTTTGGTTGTCACAGACTTTCTCTTCCTTTTCCGAGTCATCAAACAATCGGGACAAGCAATCTGCTGCAAATTATGAGTACCAGGGTTAAATTCTATGTCAAATGTGTATTCTTGTAGATTAATGAGCCATCTTTTAATTATACTGGAAGATTCCTCCGGCCCTTTTTTTGTAAACACCTCTTTGAGTTGATTGTGGTCTGTCCTTAACTTGAACACAGTCCCCCATAAAAAGTTCTTGAATATGTTTAGTGCCCAGTACACTGCAAATGCTTCTTTTTTTAATACAGAATAGTTGACCTCAGATTGCCTAAGTGCTCTTGAGGCAAATGCAATGGATGGTTTTCTCACCTTTCCACTTTCTTGTAGAAGTACAGCCCACTAGCCCACTTGAACTGGCATCTGTGGTAATGATGTTTTTTTCCCCTGGAACAAACGTTTTCAAGTCTGATGCAGTGGTCAGGGCATTCTTAACATCTTTAAATTATCTCTCGCAGTGCCCATAAATGAATACTTTTGTGAAAAAATAGATTCAATTTATGCCTCTTTCTCCAATATCGAACTGGAACATACAGAACCCCTTGTGCCATTCACAATTCAAGCCAGCTGTCCCAGGTTCGGCCCCTTCTCAGAGGAAGAAGTGGGCAAAGTTATGCTAGAGGTTAAATCAGGCTCTCCATTGGACCCATGTCCACATCATATATTCTCACAACTAACTCCAATAATCTGCCCGGCTGTAACTAAAGCACTCAACCTCTCCATAGACTCCGCTGAATTTCCAAAAATCTGGAAAAACGCCATAGTCACCCCTTTATTAAAAAAGGCAGGTTCTGATGTGAATAACCCGGCTAACTATCGGCCTATATCACAACTACCCTATTTATCCAAAGTATTAGAAAAATTGGTCAACAGGCAGTTGTCCAATTTCCTGGAAGCCAATGACCTCCTAGATATCTCTCAAACAGGGTTCCGGACCAATAACAGCACCGAAACAACACTCCTGGCTGTGATGGATAATATCAGAACCCAGGTAGATCCGGGGAAAACTGTTGCCCTGATATTATTGGACCTCTCGGCGGCATTTGATACCGTACCACACAATCGGTTATTGGAAATTCTTGCAGCAAAAGGCATCCGGGAAAACGCTTTAGGGTGGCTACAGTCTTTTATGCAAGATAGAACACAATCAGTACGGATGGGTGAATTTTCATCCCCTCCCAAGAATATCAAGTATGGGGTCCCACAAGGGGCCTCACTGAGTCCGACTTTGTTTAATGTGTTTGTCTCCTCGTTGGCTGAAATAGGAAGAAAGTGGGGTGTCGATGTCTGCTCCTATGCAGACGACACCCAACTGATGATTACATTGGATGAGGAGGATGACCCAAAGAATAGGTTGCTAAATTGCCTCACGGAACTAGCCAATTGGATGCATAGCCATTGTCTTAAACTAAACGCAGACAAGTCCGAAATACTGTTGTTCGGCAGACACACTCAGCTATGGGACAGCAGTTGGTGGCCCATAACCTTGGGCACCCCCCCAACCCAACATTGACGGCTAAGAATCTAGGTGTGACACTAGACAACACTCTGAGTATGAAAACCCACGTATCATTAATCTGTGGCAAAGGCTTTGCATTACTGAAAATGCTTAGAAGAGTATTCCCATGGATTCCTACTGAGTGTAGAAAGATCCTGGTACAGTCTCTATTAATGAGCAGGCTGGACTATGGTAACTCCCTGTTCGTGGGAATGGCTGACTATCTCTTTCTTAAATTACAGATCGTACAGAACGCTGCGGCAAAGGCAATCTGTAACAAAAGAAAATACGACCCAGCCAAGAGCTGCATGAGGGAGCTGCACTGGCTGCCTATGAGACAAAGAGCTACCTTTAAGCTACTGTGCATTACGCATAAAGCACTGCACCATACAGGCCCTCGTATTTTAAGAAACAAAATCAAATTTTACGCCCCATCCAGGAACTTACGCTCCCAATCAACAGCAAGAGCAAGAACTACTCGTGTGAAAACAGCAAGGATGGGTGGTCAGGCCTTCTCCCACCTGGCGGCGACCAGCTGGAATGAGCTTCCTGTGAATCTTAGTTTAGCGGACAGCTACCTGTCCTTCAGGAAGCAACTGAAAACATTTCTCTTCCCCAAGTCTGACTAAAATTGATGACCCTGTTATCTGCCTCCTACTCACCACTGACCCTACAGCGCCGTGATATCCTACTCAGGATGATTATTCGCGCTTTATAAGTACTATTAACATTAACATTAACATTCCACTCATAGGTTATGTTATGTTAACTGAGATTTGTAGAGCGCATAATCACCGGCAGGTCTCTTAGCGCTTCGAGAAAGTGGCCAAAACCCACCAGCAGTCACAAGTACAACACTTGGAGTGGCTTTTTGCTGTGTCCAGAGCTTACCTAAACAGTAGAGTCTTGAGTTGTTTTCTGTAAGGGAGGAGTGCGGGTTCGTTGCGTAGATTCTTGGGCAGCCGATTCTTTAGTTGAGGAATTAAAACAGAAAAGGCTCTGCCGCCTTTAGATGCAGTTTTGAACCGTGGATAGGCCAAAAGGCCTGCCTAAGATGACCGAAGTGTACGTTCTGGCACATAGTTCCCTAGGTGCTTCTTGATATATACTGGGGCCAGGCCATGAACGGCTTTATGGGCGATGCAGAGACCTTTGAACTTTGCTTTCTGTTTAATGGGGAGCCATTGCAGCTGCTGCAGCAGGGGGGGTAGCGTGAGCCTGTCTGGGAAGCCTGAAGATCAGCCTAGCTGCGTCGTTCATGGTCACCTGTAGCTTACTGATACGTTTCCTGAGGAGACCAATATATACGGCATTACCATAATCCAGTCTAGGCACAATCATTGCCGACATGACCATCTGTAGTGTGGCAGATGTGAGGAGACGGATGAGTATCCACAGCTGTCTCCTTAAGCCCACACAGGTTCCGACCACGGCAGAGACTTGGTTTGCTATGGAGATTGGCATCGATCTTGATGCCTAAGCTTTTTACAACTGAAACTGGCGTTGGGGTGGTGCCAAGCTCTTGTGGCCAGAAAGGTAATTCCAGGGATTGTTTTTAGGTCAAACTATTTTTCAACAATTTGCATATACGGCACGTTCGGTTGGCAAAGTTACTGATAAATTTACTATAAAATTCTATCATTCCTAAAAAAAAGATCTCAGCTCGTCTTTGGTTTTGGGTGCCAGTTCCTTTATGGTGTTCACCAGATCCGCTTTGGTTTGTACCCTTTCAGGAGTGAATTTATGCCCAAGACAGTTTATTTCAGTACATTGCAGTTTGCATTTGTCTGTCCTTACAGTAAGACCATGCTCTTTGTATCTGTCCAAATCCTGGCTAAGTCTTTCATTATGTTGCACCTGAGAGTTCCCAAATATCAGCACTTTGTCCTGATAACAAAACATCTCGGGATTCCAGACAGTATATTAAGCATGGCTCTCTGAAAGACCGACGCAGCAGTTACCAGACCAAACGTCATGCATTTAAATTTGTATGTCCCCATGGGCGTGATGAAAGCAGTGAGCTCATGAGAGTTGGAGTGTAGGCGGATCTGATAATAGGTGAATGTAAGATCTAATGTTGAGAAGAGTTTTGCTCCAGCAACAGTTGTGACTGTCTCTGCTATTTTTGGCAAAATAAACTTGTCAACAACTACCTCTTTGTTGAGGGCCCAAAGGTCAACAAACATGCAAATCCTGTCGTATGCTTTTCTTGCCACTAGAATGGGTGCCAACCATTCAGTTTCTTCCACAGGTTCTATTACATCCAGCTTGCACAGTTTTTCTAACTCTTCTCTCACTGCGTTCAGTATGCTTAAGGGAAGACTACATAAAGGAAGACTATGTACTTTAGTGGACACCGAGCTGCTTTCTCTTTCAATTGTATCTTGTGCACATATTGCTTGAGGCATCCTAACTTTTCTATGAATAGTTCAGCACATTCTTGCTCAAAATCAGATCCCACCTCTACATCCTTGTTAAAATTCTCGATCACTATTTGAGGTTCAGCATTGGGATTCAATAAACTCCTAAGTCATTTTATGCTGGCAATCCTAAAAGGTTATCTCCTTTATATGAAACATAAACTTAACATACTTTATACCTGCATTTGTAATCAATCTTTCCCACAAAGTATCCTATCAACTTTATTGGCTGGCCACCATACCCTCCTGGGGTTATATCCATTTTGTGTAGCTGCATCTGTTGCTTGAATAGTCCATCAAATGCATCCTCTGAGACTATTGTTAGTCTAGAGCATGAATCGAACATTACCTAATCCTCAAGGTCTTTTATTCTTACCACATCCATGGGGATGCTAGACCCTCATTCACTCATCTGCAATACAATTTCTTCGCACACCTCAGATACATTACTTCTACAGGATGCCAAAAATGCCCTTTCTCCCTTCACTATTACATACAGCTTTCATTGCTGGGTATTCCTTAATGCTCGCCATGTGGCCAACCCTCCCACATCTGAAGCATTGCCCCTTAAAGGAGCCAACACTTCTCCTGCCCTTTGTCATAGAAGTGCCCTTAACTACGTGTACCTCATTTTTCTCATCCTCAACCATTTGTATATTTTCCTTACTATTCGTGTCTTGCTTGATTTCTTTCCCACATCTCATCATGTGCTCTACTTGTTTTGTCACAATCAACACATCACCCAAGAGGGGATCATCTCTTAGCTAAAGTTCCTCCCGTATCCTTTCAGTTTTGCAATTCAACAAAAATTGGTCCCTGATGCATTCAACATTTGTTGCTTCAAATGTACATGATTCTGAAAATTTGCGCAACTCAGACACAAATTCCTCTACTGTTTCTCCTTACTTTTGTGAGCGCTTCACAAGATGATAATGCTCAGTGATTGTACTGATCCTAGTAAGGAAATGATTATCTAATTTCTTAATGCTTATTCCTTATTCATTTAACCCCCTGGATTCATCAGCACTCCGATCAGGTAGAAGCACTAGGATTTCTTGTCCCTCTGCTCCTAGGAAATGTTGCAATAGTGCAATCTTCCTCTTTAGACCCAAATTGGGCCCACAAACAATGGTATAACTGTGAAAGGCATTTTTCATTTGTTCCACTTCATTGGTGGTTCCCCAGGGGATGTTAAAAAGAATTGGGGAGAAGTAGCACTCTCCATACTCATTTCTTATTTCTAATGTCCCCCAACTCACTTTTTCCAACTCCTCTAACCTCACTACCAAGAAGGGGCGAATGTCTCAGTATATGACAAAGCACAATGTATTCACACACTGAGTTACTGTTCTCTATTTATCACTGCCAACATCAGTGTGATGTTTCTCAAGTTCCTCCTGTATGCACTGGCTTTGTTTAGAGAAGAGAGGGATCTGAAGTCTGGAATCAATGCGGTGAGTGCTCCTTGCAGGGTTAAGACAAAACGTGGCAACTGCTGGGCAGTAGGTGTTGTACCACAGAAAGCCTTCCCAAGACTCCTTGCAGATTCTCCTCCCTCTGGGCTCTCGCAGAACCCTATGGAAACAATGATTCCGATTGCACCCAAGAAGGTAGATTTAAGGACGGTGAGCAGTTCTACTGAAGTGAGACCCAACTTCAGGTTCTTGGACACTGAATTCTCCTCATTTTACTGCTTTTAAAACAGGTTAATGGTGGTATGACCCTCACACCAGTTCGTAGCTGCTGTGCGCAGTGTCAATCACGCTCACATCAGTTCATGGCCTCTTGTGTGACTGATTCAAGGAAAGTTAACGGTGGTGAATTCTCATGCTCAGCACGCACCCCTCACACTCATAACAGTTCATTGCTGCATGTTCGCAGCATCAAACAAGCTCCCAAAAGTTCATAGCCGCTTAACTTCGGCGGTGCAATGGGACGGGATTCCTACTGTACAGTGCACACCCTCATCAGAAAGTCGCAGACCTCTTCACACTGAAGTTGGGATCAGAGAGTGGCGTCAGACAGTTAACTGTCTCTCAAAAGGTGAACACCCTTGACAGAGGTTATAATCATCACATCCCTCTGGCACACAGTTTTCTCCCAAGTCAATAACTCAAGCAGCGAACATAGGCCATGTCGGGACGACCATTAAGTAACCACAGCGACTGCCACCAGTAGCCACTTACTCCCTGCTCACAGACAGTGTCCATCCGCCTATTTCCTCACTGCGTACCAGAGCCTGTTTGACACAACGATCCAGAACTCAGTCATTTGACAAGGGTACTTCCCTGAATACAATAAACATCAGAGTATCCCTCTGCCTAAAGAGGAAACAGGGGTGGGGGAAATTATCCTTTTTTATACATAACCCTCATGCACTCTAGTAGTAGCATTCTTTATCATCGGGTTCACCCTTATAAGTTAGGGTGGACTCAACTGTGTTCCCTCATTACACCTCCTTAACATTTAACAGCAAATTTTCCAGGTTTTCAAGCTACTACCCCCTATCTTTCCCACATTTACTCATAAAACATAGGCTTACATGTGAGGCGATGGCAGCAATCAGGGGAGATCTCAGCATAGAAAAGATCAGAGAGCTTTAAGAATAGCATTTTGTAGTATGTAAATAGTTATACTGTAGTACTACTATATAATCGACAAAATGCAGTTTGTGAATGAAGGGAAGTGCCTCTTTGGGAAACATCCTTTTCCACGCAACCATTACAACGTGTAATGGTTACATCGTGGTTTTAACAACGCAAGTAATTACGGCGACTTGCACTGGAGGGCGCTCTAGACTAAGGAATAGTGTGAATTACTATTCCAACACCTTCCCTACTGTACGTAGACTGGAGTTGGAATAGTAATTCACACTATTCCTAAATCCAGTGCCCTCCAACGCAAGTCGATGTAATGACATGCGTTCTTAAAACCGCAATGTAAAATACCGCGTTGTGTTGGTATGCGTGGTATCATCATACATTCGCCTCTTTTTGCATGATCACCCCCATTTTTTAGACTCATGTGGTTGTTGTTTTTTTCTGGCTCTGAAGACTGCCCCCATGCATGTGCTCTGACCCCAGATTTTTGGGAAATTTGCTTTCCTCCTAATTGACATATTTAACTTACCTATCAATCCCTAGTATATGGTACAAAGGGTTCCCTATGCCTGTAAGTTAAATGTCACTAGTGGACTGCAGCACTCATTGTGCCACACACTACAGTGACAGTACAACCGTGACAGCAGGCCAATAACTGTAGACTCTTTGTGCAGTTTGATAACTTCAAATGCAGCCTATCAAAATAACCCCTTTTGATAGCCTACTGCCTCCTTTCAATATTAAGAAGTCACTCCTAAGTTAGCCTAAATGCCCATAAGGCAGGGTGCATGGTATGTAAAAGTAAGACATGTAAAAATGAAGGTTAAACATGTCGTGGCAGTGACAAGATGTCAAAAACTATTTTCACTGTAGCAGGGCACATAGGACACAACTACAAAGGTCGTTCTTGGACTTTTAAAATTATTTATTGCAAGGCCAATTCTCTGGAAAAAGCATATTTCTAAATAATATTTTAGAGCATCAGACTTTTGAAAAGTCACATCTTTTTTCACGTAACCCCATAGAAACCCATTTGCACGAGCTTCCAACTGTCAATCAGGAGCTAAATTGCCCCTCAAAGAGGAATTAACTTTCTCCCAGAGCTGAGACAAAGGCCGTATGTACGGGAAGAGTTCTGTTCCTCTGCAGGAGGATCATTTGGGCTATACCCAGGAACTTTATTAACTTCAAAGAGGCCTACCCTGTCACAGGCAAATGTTAGCTGACAACTGAGCAGGCCCCTCTTTTGTTCCCCTTGTAAGGTAGGCACTAATCCCAGTGGGAGATGAACTGCCCCTGCACTGGTTAGAAGTGACCAGAGTAGAAGGGTTACTCATTTCTCTGGTCACACCTCTAGGGTGAGCGAGGAACTCAGCACAGGGGAAGAAAGATTCTGCCATGTTGGATTTAGATAGAGAGTGTTACTGTGGGGTTGTTAGGAGTAAGGCACACAGGAACTGCAGTAAAAGTGGGAAGAGTTAGACCTGGGAACCTTCTTCCCTATTAGTCACAGAGGGGCCAGAGTCACCCCCACCCACAAGCAAGCCACTAGAAGGTCTTTCCCTGAAGAGTCCAGCTGACATATTCTAACTGGACCTGTCCTGGATCCTTCAGGTGGCTTCTGCTGGAGTGAGTCTTGACCCCCAAGGACCGAGGTCCTAGGATCCCTGGCTGTGTCAAAGTGTGGTCTTTCCAACTGGTACTTTTTGGCTCCAAAGACTTCCGAAAGTCTGTGACAAACCTGCCAAGTTAATCCAAGCTCCAAAAAAGAGTCTAAGTTCCAACATAGAAATCTTCACAGGGCAAAGTCACCAAATGTATCTTTGGACGCAAATTTTGAATGTCTCCTGCTCTGAGCTTTGGCAAAAAAGTCAGTGGCTTTGCCATGAACTCATCCAATAGTTATCTGGTCACGTAGAGCCCCCAGTGGCCACAGCCTGCTGCCTTTTCCGCCGAGGATTTCAAAGACTATTCAAGTCACCCTCCATCATACTTGGCCTTAAATCATGCCTAAGACCTAGTCAAGCACAACCAGATGACCGCTGTTGGAGTGTTTGGGTGCTATTTTTATTTAAAACATAAAAAATTCACATCTCTGTTTACCCTTATTGGATTTTTAGTGTCTTGATATCATTGTGCTCATTAAAATAGTCTCTATTTGTTTATAGATTGGAATGGGATTTTTATTTTGTTGTGTTTTGGCTTTTTAACTGTTCTTCTATGGCACTTTTAAATGCTTTACACATTTTCTTAAGTTAAGTCTGTCTGCTCTGTGCCATAGCTATCAGGGGTTGAGCTGAGCTTATGGACCTAATATGAATGGTGACATTATTTCATAAGGATGACTACCATCCACCCCAAATAATAATCCACTTTCTCACAGTGAATAGGCCCATTGTGTTCAAAATTGAACATGCGCCAATCATAATCTCCAAAGGTGTACCTCCAACTAATACCACATCTGAAGAGTTTCCCTTGGCTCTTCCACCATTGCAGTACCAAATATTCACACACTTTTTTCAGTCTTCCTATTTTAATCTCTTTCCCTGGACTGCTGCAACACTTCATAAAGTGTCCTTTACACCCACATGTATTACATTATGTCCTGGGCTGTTATTGGCTAGGTGTCAAACAGACTACAATCAGACTCACTTTAATTTTCCAGTACCCTTCTCACCCACTTGAGTTTCCAATATGCTCACATCCGTTCCCTTCACCCTTAATTTATTGTGCTCCTCTACATAACATGCTCAACTCTTCTAGCAGTTGCAGCAACATCCAACACAGGTTTTCATTCTTTAACCATTACTCCTCCTTGATCTTGTCACTTCTACAGTTTAACAGAAATTGCTTTTTGTTAGGCCCTCGGTAAGTGCACCAAACTTGCATACGGCAGCCAGCTCCCTAAGCACAGTGATGTACTCCTCTGCAGTTTAATCATCTCGCTGTGCCCTTCGCCCTGGGGTGGCTCCTCCGTAATGGCGGAGGAGCAGCGGCCCACTGGTCAGAGTCTGTCACAGAAAAACTAAATTATATTAAAACAATAATATAATTGAATTTTTCCGTGAGGTGCTCTGGCTGATGGTGCAGGGCCAGGCCATGACAGGTAAGAGTGGTGGGCACTTAAAAGTGCGCATGTAGGTTTTACCGGCTGTCTTAGGCCGGCCAAACAAACATGCAGACTTTTATTTCTGCAACCGAGCTGTGTTCACAGCCGAGTTGGTGAAAAACTGCAGGCTCCAAGGCAGTGTCTCAGCAGCAGGCCAGGCTATTTATAGCATGAGAGCAGCGTCTGGATTGGCTGGGCAGCCTGTGCCTTTCCATAGACTGCTGGGAGTGAAGCACAAAGGCGGCCATCGGTGTCTTTCGGGCAGAGAGCTTCCACATGTTGAGAAGGTCTGGCTGATGCTTGACTCGCAACTGGACTGCATGGCATAGAACCCAATGCAAAAGCCTCTATGCTTCCTGAGACAGAATTCGTGATTTTGTTCCTCGTTGCTTGATGAGGTTGTCATGATTCTATTTGTGTTAGCATCTCTTAATTCTGTCCCCATGGCAAGAAGATGTTCAATGCTGGTCTCATTGCTCTCAGCTCTAGCACATTTATATGAAGGGACTGTTCCTGTTGATTCCAGAGTCCACTTGTTGCTAGGTCTTAATAACCTTATCTTAATGTCCAGAAAACTTGCTATTGGACACATACTCAGGAGAGTTATGTTAATAACAAGTTAAATGGATTCTTGACAAATAGGTTTTTAGATATTAAGCCCTCTCCACTTTTTAAAAAAAAATTGTAACTCTGTTTCTCCACCCCTAGCCAAAAGTTTGTATATCTGTTTTCGTTTTGGTATTCTTCCTTTGAGATCTTTAACAATCAAATAGAATAAGGATCCAGTCTCTATCATTTGACCCGGCCTGTGGCTTGGTCAGTGAAGATGATACATATATTGGTTTTTTGCCCAGTTTATCTCGGGTCTCCCCATAAATGGATCCTTCCAATATGTCGGGACTTGGGCTTGACCAGATACCTAGTGGCATATATAATTTTAAAGAGTGATGCTTCTCCTGTAATTGTTTTTGCTATCAGTAAATTTTTACAGATGGTCTGTTTTAAGCGTAGTAAAATTGCAGCAATGGTCGTTTAACTAATAAGATGTATTTTGTCTATCAATCAATTGTAATTCATATATACTTTTAACCTTTTACATTTTTATGAGACCTGAGATTAAAATATTTGTGGTCCTTCTGTGATCTCCTAGAGGATGGAAGCCTTATGCCATTCTACTCTCTTCAGCATGATTATCTGTTACAAGGTACCCAATAGCTCAAATACGCTCAACTCCATCACATGTGGTGCATGGAGGCCTTCAACCTGCCTGACTATGCCCCCTTAGATGGTAAGTTCCTTATGGGAGAGCTAGAGGAGAAGGTGGTCTCCTTCACTTTCAAAACGCTCAATAATAACATGCCTGATACACTGATAAAGTTGAGTGAAAAGTGGGAGAGGGAGGAGGGGGAGCTTGACGACACGCATTGGGAGGAGGCCCTGATGCACTCAGAGACGTGGCAATTAAATTTAGATTGTGGCTTATACAGCTTAAAATTCTTCCTCAGGTCTACTACAACTGCAACCGCCTACATAGAATAGGAAGAGCAGAGTCCCCTGAGGGCCTGCGGTGTTGTGGGGACACAGGCACCTTCCTCCACACACTCTGGGGTTGCCCTGCCATATAGTTATATTGGCAAGCAGTACTGAGTAAACTCTGCAGGGTTTTGGGGGCAGTCTTCCCAGTGGAGCCCAAATGTATTCTCCTTGGCATCCCAACGGATGTGGATGTCACATGCGCCAAGCTCCTTTTTTGCAACTTGGGTCTAGTGGCGGCAAAGAGGGATGTGGCCAATCAATGAGGTGCCCCTGAGATCAAAACTCTCTAGGAATGGAGGGCAATGATGGGCTTATATATGGCTGCAGAAAAGGTCACTTACAGGAGCAGAGGGTGCCCGGGCAAGTTTCTAATGATTTGGGGTTGTTGGATTAAATATTATGCCCTTGACCTGGTAAATGATGGAAATGTAACTTTGCTTACCCAGGCCTAATGTCTATGTCTGTGATGTCTACTCTATTCCTCTACCCTAACGTGATCACCCCGGCTTTGGAACCGTTGTTGCTTGATAAGGTTGTACATGCTGCCACTGTGCTGCTGCTCTCCCAACTCAGGTTATGTCATTGTTGTGGGTGTGCATTTGCGTTCCTTTTTGTGGTTTGTACGCAAAATCAAAATTAAAATTCTTGCTATAGTTCATGAAACTGCAGGTGTTGTTCCTAATGGGGTAAGATGAGGGTATTTTCTTTTCTTTTTTTTAAACATTTTATTGTAAACAGAAGCTAGGCACAAGTAAATCGCACAATACATATAATCAATACATCCAGACATTTGTGGGTTTTTGGCAAGCAGCATAGTAGTATTGAATCTACCGTAACAGTGGACTACTTCCCCTCCTTTAAATTCCCACCTCCCCGTCATTTTCTTCTTCAGACTCCCCCTCCGCCCGTATCTTAGGAGGCTCGCATATGTATCCCCTGTATCTATTCCAGGCCCCCCAGACTCTATTCCACTTCTTAGGACATCCTCGATAGACGAAAACTGATTTTTCTGCCACCATGGCAGTGTCCAGGTTCCCGCACCATGTAGTGAGCGTTGGCGCTTCTCCGGTACCCCACTTTTGTGCGATGTTGCGCTTCGCTATCAGTATCCCCAGTGTGGCCCATTCCTGCGCAGGGCGCGTAAGATCGTTTGGTTCCCACACGTTCAAGAGGCACCTCCTGGGTTCCGGCATTAAGGACACCTCTACTGCCTGCGATATGGTCCTCATTACCTTTACCCAGTATTCCCTAATCCTTGGACACTCCCACACCGTATGGAAGAATGTACCCTCCTCCCCACATCGTCTAAGGCAGTACGGGTGCTGTACTGACCCTATTTTGTGAAGAGTGTGCCTCGTGTAATACGTTCTATGTAGAGTTTTAAGCTGTACTAATTTAAGTCTAGCCTCTTCAGTGCCCATGACGAGATAGTCTCGTCATGGAGCACGGTTGCGCTGTGCCCATAACGAGACTATCTCGTCATGAACCCCACCCACTAGTGCAACGCCCGGCACAGAAGGGGGAAAGGGCGTGGCACTGAAGGGGTTAAAGGGCATTCCCACCTCTCGCGGGGAGGCTAGTGCCTCCCGCCATTCGGCATCCTCGAAGTCGCCCATGTCCCGGGACCACGTTTCCCTAAGCGCCACGAGTGGGTCGGGTAAATTGTTTACTAGTTTTCGATAGGCCAGGGAAGTCGCCCGTTTCGACATGTATTCTGTAAGAAGTCTATCTTCCAGGGGGGTGGCCTCCGGAACCACAGTGCCGGACGGTAGAACCGCCTGCAGCACATGTTTTATTTGCAGGTATCGAAAGAGTTCTGTGGGTGCTAATTCATACTGCATTTGGAGGCGCTCAAATGTTGTCACCTCCCCCTTGTGCCACATGTCCCCCACCGTGGATATACCAATTGCGTCCCACTTGTCAAAGCCCTTGTAGTGTCGTAGGCCGCCCAGACGTTGTGTATCCCCCAAAGGGGTAAGTTGGGTTATCGTCCCCTTCCAGCCTAGTTTGGCGTGAGCTTCATGCCATAGGTCGATCGTCTGCCTTGTGGGTCCGATCACCGCCGGCGTACGCTTCCTGCTGTAAAGTGCGGACATCATACCCTCCATCCCCACTCCATGCCTATCTGCCTTGAAAGCGGGATCTGTCTGTGGGGCGTGTATCCACTGATTGATTACTTTCAGTTGGGCCGCCCAGTAGTATAGCTATATGTCTGGGAGTGCAATGCCGCCGTCAAGATGAGGGTATTTTCACTCAAATTCCAGGGGGTGTCCTCGCTCCACAATCTGGAGTACTCAGTATAATTTTGGTCCAGTGAATGACGACTCAAGATATTTGTGCCCCACTCCCCACCACCAGACCAGTCTCCCATCGCCCGAGTGGGGGGAAATGGGGTCAGCAGCGTCGGGAAATTGAGAAAATGCTTCCTAAAGGTCTTCCCCTCAATATCCAGCAGCTCAATTAAAATAAATACGAGTTTGGTTGCATTGCCTTTCATATGGATTAATGTTCTTCCAAGCCATGAATCACAGACTCTCCCATCCACCATTTCAAGATCAAAGAATGAAACATTTCTACAGGATTAAATAATATAGGCTGCTTCACATAAAATATTAGGTTACATTTTGTATAAAATATAAACTGCTTTACATTATATTGGTCTGATTGATTGGGGGGGGAACCTAAACTACGTGCCCCTTATTGTAAATTTACCAAGTACCTTTTTTTAGCACGTCTCAAACGTTTGCACGTAAAATTACTGTTCATACTTGCAGCCTGGGAAGAAAACCCCCAAAGGGGTGACGTGACCACTTAGAAGGTTTTTTTTTACATTTCCAGAATGTTTCCTAAACAGGAGAAAAAGCTGGGATGAACTTTGAAGCTCCTGTTTACTAGAAGGCACCATCCGACCCTGATCAGATCTCTAAATGTTCAGACTCCACGCAAAAAATGTCAGAGGAGCCGTAATTTGTGAAATATTGTAGTTGTCTCCTGCAGGCGAGAGTGAGAGACAAGGACAGAAGAGTAAAAGAAGGGCAGATAAAGACAAAGATGTATCTCTCCATCTTCTTTTATGGGACCCTCAGCACATAAGCCACTCAAGCCACCTTCTGCTGAGAATATGGATAATGCATTGACACATTAACCTATCTGATTTAGACACACTATTCTTATCATTTGGTTTTTCAGTTTAACTCAAATTTTTTCAGTATTTAAATAAACTTTTGCCATACCTAAAACTTCCTTTTTAATAAATATAAGTCATTACTAGAGACATACACAGTCCATATGGCAAGGAGCAATGTACTTAAAACGTTGGACATGTACTTTTAAGATTGAGATGCCCTGGTAGTGAAAAACTCTTACATTAATTTTCATTACTGGAAGGCATACCTCTTTCATAGGATAACACTGGGTTGCGTTATTACACTTAAGTGGTAACGTTTGTTTGAGAACAGGTAGAAATATCATGCTTGGTCTCTAATGAATTGTAAAAAACATCTTTAATGGTGAAGTCAGATTTTAAGTTACCATTCTGAAAATGCCACCTGTGGAAAGTGACGTGAAAAAAGATTGCCTGAACCTCAATTTATTCATAAGCTTTTAAACTTGATGCTTCATGGCCAAACACATTTCTTTTTTGTTTGTCCCAGTATTTTATTTATACCATTTACTTCATATATTTATATCTTCATTACCTTTATTTTAAATAGTATGAAAAGGGAAAATGGTTCATACTTTTTGACAATACCTACATAAACACTTTTAAATACATTTACACAAAACATTTATAATCCACATATCCATTAAGGCATATTCAACAAACTACATCACAGTACACAACTTTACACAAAAAAATAATAAATATACAAATACTCATAACCTTATTCACAGATTGCAGTGAATGAATCAATGTCCTAAAATTTTAAACAGAATATCTAAATATCCATAGGAGGACAATAGCATTAAACATCTAATATATCACATAGAACTTAATTCTAGGTTAATGGAATGCAAGATTTAAATCCTTGTTCTTCTCTGCTTCTTTATTATGCCGACGCATTTTGAATCATAGGAAATTAATACCTGGATTCTCATCAGGGCTTTCTGATTTTCTGTACAAGATGTAAAAAATAAAAACATTTTTAGGAAGGGGAGCTTCATTCTTTTTTGCAGATTATCACTATCTCTACACTCTCTTATACCTGGGGAGTTGCATTTGTTTCTTCCTCATAGGTTATAACCAGGCTTCATTCTGTGGTTTCTTTAAATTCAAGGGTTCTCTGTTAACAAACAGAGAATAATGTCAGTGATATTCATATGAGGCCATTTGACTGTATAGGTACAATATTCACCTGTATCCTACCTTTTCAGTCGCTTAGTAGAAATCAATGTGTGGCCGTATATTCAATTGTCATATCGCGGCGCCTTATCTATGAAAAAAAGGGTCTCTTTGTTCGTGCTATTCCATTGAAAGGTTGTGTCCCAACGAGTTGTTTCTTTGAGGAGACAAAACTTTATTTAGAGTCCCTTTGTGGCAGTGTTTCAAAATCACCATTTTTTAAACAAAAGAAGAAAGAAGAATACATCGGGAGAGCGCATACTTCACATCTTTTATCGGGCAGTGTCACTTATATTCCTAGTGCGTTTCCACCGCCGCGTTCTTTCTTCAATCTAACGAGAAAGACACTCCATTTACTAAGTACTACCTTGCAACATTGTTTCAAAAAGGCTTTCAGTTACAGAAAGACAATGCGCGTACCTCAGTGTGTTTCAATCACCGGTCGCGCTGTTTCCGATTGACTTCTCTTAGCTCGTGATACCTGCAAGAGCGAAGAGATATTACTAAAAGCGAGTCGCATTTAATCCTGCAACAGCTTTAGTTAATTTAAATTGGAGCA
Source organism: Triturus cristatus (assembly GCF_964204655.1). Classification (NCBI taxonomy): domain Eukaryota; kingdom Metazoa; phylum Chordata; class Amphibia; order Caudata; family Salamandridae; genus Triturus; species Triturus cristatus. Next base: position 137,721,210 of record NC_140590.1, on the reverse strand, counting down.
TACCTTGATATGTTGTACTTTTGCCTGCACTTCGTGTCCAACTCACAGCAACTCGATGTCATGGCAGACATCTTTAGGGAGGGACTTAACCTTTATATAGCTTACTGATGAGCCCTGGGACTCGTAGTCTGATTCATGGCAACAACTCAGGCAAATATGGTGCATTATGGGACATGTAGTTACTCAATTATTACCAGCACTGTAGTTTCTCTAAAGATTATTGTCATCATTTACGACAGTATATCTTCTAAAGGTCACCTTCACAGTTTTATTATATTCTTGCTACTTCCGACATATTATTCAATCCAGTTTGGGCACTATTAAATTTCAAAATTAGATATGCCTCTTTCTGGAGCAGTGATTTTTCAACATCCAATGGACGTTTTGCCACATTAATAGTGGCTAAAATTGTCCATTTGAAATCATTCTCCCCATGTGCTCTCTCAATAAAATGTTCTACCATTGGTGCAGTCACAACAAAGGGGCGCTAGGTGGCGCTGGAGCAAGATGGCCGCGCAGTGGTGAGGCTCCCGCAGGTCGGCCCATCGATCTGCTGATTACTCCTGATTACTGGCTGTGACCCCCCTCCCGATTGCCGCTATGGGGTCCCGACGACTTTCGGCACCCTCGCTGAAAGTTTGAGCGGCGAACGCCGCGGAGAGCCGGAGCTGCGCCCTGGGGAACCTTGACTGGAGCGCTGCCCGTCCTGCCTGGAGCTGTGCAGCGGAGTGCGAGCCTGCGCGAGATCGCGGCTCCCACGTGGTTTGTGGGCCGCGGCCTGCGGAGAGACGCCGGAAGAGCTGAATCACCCCGGAACGGACTGAGGAAGCTGGCCCCGACTACCTCGGTGGGCGGAAGGCCCGCTGGCGACCTGGAGCGGACCCGAGTACCGGTGGGTTAAAGTGAGGACGGTGTGCCTGGAACTGGGCTGCTGTGGCTAGACTGCGGGGAGCGCCGGGACCACGAGAAGAACTGGGACCGGCTCGCAGGGAGAATCGACGGCTGTGGGTGCCCGAGAGTGGCGCGCCCTCGGAGGGACTGGACTCCCGGCGACCTACACTGAGCAGCTGGTGGGGCTGTGGGAGGCCGCCCGATCGGAGATCCTGAAAGCGGCCCAGCTGAGTGACCGTGACGCTAGGAGAGGCGCTGGGTTCTCACATCTTCTCCAAGCGGGCCCCCTAGAGAGGGGAGACGGCGCTGCTGGGGCACCAAGCGCAGCTGAGCTGTCCACAAAGCGACGGGGGCGCTGATGATTCTGGCAGCCGGGCCGCATCATAGTTGCGGTGGATGGCGGCGCGGTACCTGGCCTGACGGGGCCCAACGCCGCTGAGCAGAGGGGGAGCGCGACTTGCCCGCATCTTGGAGGGCTGGCCCTGAGCGACCCAGCGGGGGGGTGCTGTTGCTGGGGACCCCCGGGGATCCTGGTGGAGAAGCCTATGGGCTGGCGATGGACATTGCGCCCCGTGATTCGTTGGGGGCCTAGTTGGAAGGCTGGAGTTGGTTCGGCTGGGGCTGCCTACGACCTGCTACAGCTTGTCCCTGGCCGACACTGCCTGAGAATACCCACATTGTTGTCCCCACAGGCGGAGTGCGAACTGGAGTGACTTGCTTGTGGCCGGGGATTGGTGCGGAGACTCAATCTTCAGGGACAGGAGGCGGTGTGTGCCCAAGAGGAGATCGGTGACCGCGCACTGCTGGGATCCGCTGCTGCAGGTGCGTGGAGCGCGCAGGGGGGAGCAGAGGGCGAGGACCCCCCCCCCCAATTTAGAGTGCGGTCGGCCCGTGTGAGGGGGCCACCTTGGTGGGGGACCAGCTAGTTGGATCGGTTGGATCGGCGCCATGGGTAAACCTAGGCCCAGAACTGTTGATTCGGGTCGTGGGCCGGTGGGGGACCCCCCCAGCTTGCCACCGGGGGCTGCCGGGGATTCTGTGCAGCGGCAGCTTCAGGAAATCTTAGCAGCCATAACGGACACGAAGGCTACCCTCCACCAAGATATTACTACGGTGGCGGTTGGGCTCGGTCTGCTGCGTGATGAGCACAGGAAACTGGCGGGACGGGTCAAAGACGCTGAAATGCATATAGCGGAGCTGTTGCCGGCTAAGGCAGATGTGACCCAGCAGCTTCACACGCTCACGGCGAGGGTTTCCACTCTGGAACGTCGAGCGGACGATGCAGAAGGGAGGAATCGGAGGAATAACGTTCGGGTGGTGGGTTTGCCGGAGGGCGTGGAGGAGCACGACATGGTGGGGTACCTCGAGGCCTGGCTTAAAACGGAGGTGGCACCAGAGGGTTTGTCTGGCTTCTACACTCTGGAGAGGGCTCATAGGGTCCCGGCTCGCCCCCTGGCGCCGGGGCGACCGCCGCGGCCGGTGATTGCCCGGCTACTTCACTACCGTGATCGGGACCTGCTGCTCCAAAGGGCAAGGACTGTGGGACCTTTCGTGGTGGGGAACTGCAAGGTGACGCTGTTCCCTGACTATACACTGGAAGTCCAGCGCCGGAGGGCCTCTTACCAGGAGATCAAGAAAGCTTTGCGGAAGGAGAACTTGCAATATTCCCTGTTGTTTCCGGCGCGTCTCCGAGTGGCCCTCGACGGAACATCCCATTTCTTTGACTCCCCTGCGGAGGCCTCTGAGTGGTTGGAAAAGTAAACAGGCGGGCTGTCAGTTGTGGGCCGCCGTGGGGGATCGGCACTCCGAGGAGGACTTCCTGGAGGCTCTGGTGTGCGGCGGCGTAGGCGAAGCCCCCGACCGGGGCCCTCGACGGCACTAGCGGGCCTGGAAAGAGCGGCGGCCTTGAGGGCGGTGGAATCGGTGTCGGGCTCGCCTGGTTCACCGGAGAAGGGCTAAGAGGGTACTTCCTCGGAGGAGTCGACGGAGAGCGGAACGGATGACTCCACGACCAGCAGCACGAGGCTTCCAGTGGTCACACCGCAGAGTGTGGATGATATAGTTTGATTTCATGATGGGTCGAGACTGAAATGCGTTGGGTGCCTCACTATTATGCACTTGTTTATCTGCGGGATGGGAGGCTTTTGGGAGGGTGGTTCTTCTTTAGGCGGTCGATGTTGGCCGGCTGGTCGGAGAGCCAGCTCTGGGCCGATCATGTTCACCTCTACCTCTGAAGTAGTCGGAGGAATGTTTGTTATGTTACATGATGTTTGGATGGGTGCTAGTTTTGAGGTAACTGTCCTTGGGAGGGGGGCGAGGGAGTTGCGGGATGTTTTTCGGGGTCTCCGGCATGACCATAGTGGGTTGACTTTGAGGCACTGGCTGTATTACAGATCATGGGTACGCTAAGCGACCTAAAGTGTATAACGTGGAACGTAAGGGGCTTGCATACCATGGGCAGAAGACATAAGATACATGCATACCTGATACGGAGGGGGGTGCAAGTAGCGTTCCTGCAAGAGACACATATTGCGGGTAACGAGGGTCTGGCACTCCGCCGGCGATGGAGGGGGCAAGTGTACCATACCTCATTTTCGGCTTTTGCGCGAGGAGTATTGGTGTGGATTAGGGCTGGGGTCCCCTTCCAGATGGTGCAACAGGCTGTGGACCCAGAGGGACGCTATGTCCTGGTGCAGGGTAGGCTAGATGGGAGGGACGTCACATTGGGCCAGCAGATCCAATTCTTTATTCTTCACCGGGCTTATCTTACCCCAGCCAAGATTCAGAGTTACTTTCATACTCTCACGGCGCCCTGCCCTCGCTGTCGGGCGGAGGGAGCTGACCTCTGCCACATGCTATGGGGATGCCCTCAGATCAGGGGATACTGGAGGGGGGTGAGGATGTTATTATGTGATATCACGGACAGGGAGATTGACCTTGATATGGGCCCGTGCCTGTTGCACTGCTTCCCCCACACCTCCAAGTATAAAATAACCAGCAAATTTATAGACCTAGGGTTGGTGTTAGCTAAGCGGGAAATCACTGCTAACTGGAAATTGCAACGCGGACCACGATTGCAGAAGTGGAGGGCAGAATTTACTAGGTGGGCAGATTGCGAAGTGACCCTTCGCATGCAGTCGGCCACCCGTGCTCATAGTGATAGGGCGATGGAGTCGGCCCGAGCTTGGGGAGCGCTGGCGGAACTATTGAAGGCTGCTGACGTTGAGGGCGAGGGGGCGTCTGACACGGAGGGAGGGCGGGTCCCGTCCTCCCCTGCATCCGCCTAGAGGAGCGTTGAGGGGTCGGGCGGTGGCACGCTTGGGTGGCTGACGGTACTGTGTTGGGCAAGTCGGAGGCGTAGCATCCCAGACTTGAGTGCCTTACCATGTATTCTGTCATTAAGTCATGCCGGAGGGGGGTGGGGGTTGAGGGTGGTGGGTGGGGGGAGTGATGTAACGTGGGGTTGCTGTTTTACTTTCGTTTAGTTGATTCTATTGCACGGCAGAATCTCCTGAGTGGAGACTCCGAGACCTACGGGTATATGAGCTGCCTACATATGGACACTGCATGGTGGAATTTCATGGATTACCCCACAAGGTTTGCTGGGGAGGCACTGAATTACTTAGTATATTGTGGAGTCATAGTAAGGATGTTGGTGCAAAGGGACTTGTATGTAGGTATGTTTCGGGCAAGCGTGGGAAGTTGATTGCACTGTATTTGAGTGATTTTCATGCCAATAAACATATTTTCAAAAAAAAAAATTAAAAAAAATTGGTGCAGTCACAACCTTCTTTTTTATCCGCGATCTATGTTGCGTGATCCTAATATTAGCCTGTTGGTTCGTCTTCTCTATGTACACTTTCATACAGGGACAGAGTAAGGCGTACACAACATTTCTGGTTTTACAATTTGAAAAACCAGAATGTTTCCATTTTACACCATGATGGTTAAATTCAGTGCCTTCAATTGTATTGTTGCAGTCCACACAAGTGCCACACTTGTGATGGCCTTCGACTGGTTTTAAATTCCATTCCATTGTGATAACAAATCACTTTTAGGTTTGGGTAATGAAATGTCGGCCTGTACAATCTGTTGGCCTATGCTTTGGTCCTTTCTCATGGCGAATATTGGTTTGGGAAAAGGAGTTGCCAGTTTTTTAGTACTATTTGTCTAAATTTGTTAGTCTCAGGACCAAAAGTTGTCACACATACTAATTGATCTAGTTCTTTCTTCTCTTTCACCTGGAGAAGACTTTCTTGCGGTGTAAATCTAGCTGTTTTTAAAGAATGCTTCAGCAACTTCTTAGGATAACCCCTTTGACTCATTTCTTTCACAACCTTTCAATGGAATAGGACAAACAAAGTGACTCGTTTTTTCATAGATAAGGCGCCGCAATATGACAATTGAATATACGGCCACACATTGATTTCTACTAAGCGACTGAAAAGGTAGGATACAGGTGAATATTGTACCTATACAGTCAAATGGCCTCATATGAATATCACTGACATTAAACTCTTTTGTTAACAGAGAGCCCTTGAATTTAAGGAAACCACAGAATGAAGCCTGGTTATAACCTATGAGGAAGAAACAAATGCACCTCCCCAGGTATAGGAGAGTGTAGAGATAGTGATAATGTGCAAAAAAACAATGAAGCTCCCCTTCCTAAATTTGTTATTTATTTTTTTACATCTTATACAGAAAATCAGAAAGCCCTGATGAGAATCCGGGTATTAATTTCCTATGATTCGAAACGCGTCTGCATAATAAAGGAGCACAGAAGAACAAGGATTTAAATCTTGCATTCTATTAGCCTAGAATTAAGTTATATGTGATATATTAGGTGATTAATGCTATTGTGCTCCTATGGATATTTAGATATTCTGTTTAAAAAAAGTTTAGGACATTGATTCATTCACTGCAACCTGTGAATAAGGTTATGAGTATTTGGTTATTTATTATTTTTTTGTGTAAAGTTTTGTACTGTGATGTAGTTTGTTGAATATGTCTTAATGGATATGTGGATTATAAATGTTTTGAGTACATTTATTTAAAAGTGTTTATGTAGGTATTGTCAAAAAGTGTGGACCATTTTCCCTTTTCATACTATTTAAAATAAAGGTAATGAAGATATAAATGTATGAAGTAAAAGGTATAAATAAAATACCGGGACAAACAAAAAAGAAATGTGTTTGGCCATGAAACATCAAGTTTAAAAGCTTATGAATAAATTGAGGTTCAGGCAATCTTTTTTCACGTATGTAGACGGCCCTGCCTAGTCCTCGTCCCTTAGGGCCAAACTCCTTAATCTTTTCAAACCTGTGGAAAGTTGGCATTTTCTTAACCATTTGGCAGCTGCAGCCTGTGTCCTGGATCACATGAGCAGGTGCAGTTGGCAGTTGCTCTTTGTATATACTTCCCAGACAGTATAACAAAGGGGGCTTGGGTATTGACAGGACGGGCCATCCTGACCTGATGGGGAGAGGAGGGAGTGGGGTGGAGCTGTCACCTACCACACTTGCGTTTCCTCAGCAGACACACAAAGAACCTGACACTAGCCTTTTGTGATGCCAGATATCCTGGGACCAGGGTAAGGGAAGGAAGGATATTCCAGAACCAGATGTGGGGGGAAGTCTAGAAGTTTCTTCCATTTCAAAGTGTGCAAAAAGTATAAACATTGGACCCTCAGACAAAATATTCACTAAACTCCCGAACCTGTGGATACTACAGAAGAAGGGCTGCCCTGCTGCCTGAGGCCTGTGGAAGGAAAACTGGACCTGCTCCCTAAATCCCAGGCCACCCGAAGAGACTCCAAGGGTCAGCTGACTGACATCCTGTTCAGAGCTTCAGGGACCTACAAAACTTCAGACGCCTCCATGTAACTGCTCAGCTGGCCTGGACCTGCAACTGGACCTGTCAGAGTCCTTCTAGCCTCTGCTGAATTGTGTTCCTGATCCCCAAGAGGTTCGTCACAGGTCCTGGACTCTTGGTCTGGGATCAGTTAAGCTCCTCCTGGATGAAAAGGAGAAATCTTGAACTTCTTGTCTGCAAACAGACCCCTTCGTAACAAGATGTTGCTGCCTACAAGGACCCCCAATGCAAAGCTCTGGTTAACCCACTGTTCACTCTACAGCGACCGCCAGCAACAACCGACAACACAAGATCTCCTCTTCGCACTACAGCATCGACAGCACACGGTGACTGCAAACACGAAGATTCAGCAACGACCATCCAGGATGCCCGACTGGATCTTCGCACTAGAGCGACGACCAACTTTGACGCTCGGCCTGCTGTTCGTGCTACAGCGACAACCATCCAAAACCCTCACCCTGCTCCTTGCGGCCTCCTCCACCATAAACTGGACTCTTCGCGCTGGACTTTGAGAAGGTAACATTTCAGTGGGACTAACCTGATCCGTGTATCTGGCACACCGTCCAACCCAATTGGTCTGAACAGTCTAGGGGTATAGCACAACCAGATAACAGCAAGTGGTACTTTGGGATTTTAGGCGCTATACTTATCAAAATATTTGAAATTGCATACTTCCAGTTCCACTGATTGGAATTTTGTTGTTTTGTTGTCAAATTGTTTATTAGATTTTACTTTAGTTTTCTAAATTGGTGCCGGAATTTTCGTGTGTTGTATTTTCCCTGTATTACTGTTTGTGTGCTGCAGAAATACTTCATAAATTGCCTCTAAGTTAACTACTTTAGTGCCAAACTACTAGAGGTTTAAGAACGGGTTAATTTAGTGACTTTTTGTGGTTCACCCTGGAAAGGATTATGGCTGGTACTTGAGAAGGGCTCACACCCGCCTCAACCAACAACCCAATTTCTCACACTGCTCTTTTGTTCATGTCAAGTTTATTGCTCCAAAAATATGCAAGGTACTTATAAAATGCTCGTGATGCAGAGGACAGTTGCTGTACCTTCAAAGCCATGTCTCTATAAGATTTTTTTGATTTATAGATGGGCCTTTATAAAGCAATACCCCAACATGACAGGTTTCTCTTCATAGGTATTTTTTTAATGTTCAACCCTTCTTTTTTTCTCAATAGTTTTTGTCCATCAGTTTCTTTCTCTTGATTCTTTGTGATAAATGTTCCACTTTCTACTCTATCTTCACACGTTTGTGTCCTTTAGGAGTATCTATTTTCTTCCTCTATTCTTTCTTCCAATTGCTTGAAAGGTGGGTACTGTCAGGACTGTCGCCGCGCCAACCTAAAGATGGCGCCTTGACAACACGCATGCGCGGAGGAGTCAGGCAGGAACAAAAGCCTGGCTTCCCCCGGAAGAAGCGCTTTGCGTTCGTTTGTTCCTGAAGCCCCAAGGTCCGAAGCTTTCCGGCGCCGCGCTTGGATTCCCAAGCCAAACTCCCTGTTTGTCTACATATCATCTCCCTTGACAGCCGTCACCGTCGTCCAGAGTCCTCCATACATTGGATAAGACGGTTCCGAGGCTTTATCTCTCGTAAGAGGAAGGGATTCCGTAGTGGTGTTTGTAGCGTGTGAGTGGGTCTCCGCCTGCCGATTGGATCTGTGTTTCCCGGGGTGGGAACTCAGTGTCCCGTGTGGTAGGTCGGGCTGTTCTCTCCACGTTGTACTGCACGAACGGTTTCCTCGTTTCCCTGGGCCCTGTAAGTAAGCCTGCCTTTGTACTTTTGCTGCCTCTCGGATTTCCAGCAACCTCCAACTACAGTGTCCCCTCACAGTGACCCACCTGTGACTACACCGGAATGAACTCTTCTATATGATCTCCGGTAACAAGTAAAGGTCGCCTTTTTCTTTATTTACTTCCTGCACTGTGATGCTTCACCTGCCAGTCTAATCGTCTTGTCAGTGGCCCGCAGTATCCCTGATGGTATAGTTCCACGCTTCTAGGGAGGGACTCTTGGTGAGCATACACATAAGTGAAGTCATTAGTATATTGCTCCAGGCTGGGTGTTTATATACATATCCTTAGTGTACTCTCCTTGTTCTTACAGCTTCCTGAGCGCCCCTTTCTCACTAAACTGATATCCAAGACCAGAAGGAGGGAAACATAAGGTATAGCACAGGTCTGGGAGAGTGAGATAGGAAGTCGCTATCTTCTGTGTTAGCTAACCACTCCTTCTTTCTTTTAGCCACTTCATCGTGCAGAGACCGAAGATAGATACAGTGTCTGGAGCTCATCCCCTTTGTTTCTTCCCTTGTTTTGTTTCCCTTCTTTCCCTAGTCACCTCCGTAGTATAGAGTCTGATATGCTTAGGCGGTGATTTTGGGAAGTCGTGGAGCTATTCATCAATTCCTGGGCGCCTCTGCAGAAACACCCGGTGAGACTTTCCATAGTCCTCGAACCCGGACAGGTACTGGGGTGACATTGGGAAATGGAGTAAATGCTTCATAAATATCTTCACCTCAATATCCAGCAGCACAATTCATAAAATATGGCTTTTTTTCCATTGCCCTTCCTATGCGTTATTGTAGTGCCAAGCCATGAGCCATGAACTCTCTCTTCTTCCATTTCAAAATTAAAGAATAAAACATTTCTAGAGGATTAAACAATATAGGCTGCTTCACATGAAACATTCATTGATATAGTTTGTATAAAATATGAACTGCTTTACATTATCTACATCTCATTCATCAACAGGAAAACCTAACCTATGTACCCCGTGTTGCAAATTTACCAAGTGCCCTTTTTTTAGCACTTCTCAAAAGTGTGCAAGTAAAATTACCGTTGAGATTTACTATCTGGGAAGAACTCCCCAAAATGGGTCACCTATTCTCTCAGCAGTTTTTGGCCATTTTCAGAATGTTTCCTAAACAGGAGATAAAGGCGGAATGAACTTTGTAGCTCCTGTTTACTGTAATGCACCACCTGACCCCGACCAGATCTGCTATAAATGTTGAGGGTCCATGCAAAAAACTTCAGAGGAACCTTCAGTTGTGAGACATTGCAGTAAATTCCTTCCGGTGAGAGAGAAGTACAGAAGCAGGGAAGAAGGGAAGAGAGAAGAAAAGAGGAAAAAAGAAAAAAAAATGAAACTGTTCATATTTTGTCTTATCTGCTCACTCCTGTATCTCAGAACCTTCTCTCATGGAATCCAAAGCACGTCTGTGACTCAGGTAATGGACCAACTATTAAGACATTATTCCTATTTCTCAATAGTTTGCTTCCTCCGTTTCAACATTTTCACTTAAGGTGTCATTCCTAGAAGTTGATGGCATCACATCAGTGTACTGCATGTTCGCTGATCCTAGATATTTTTCTGCTCTTCTGTTAATGTGAGATTTATTGCTCAAAACAAGTGCAAGGTACTTATAAAATGGTTGTGACGCACAAGACCATCTTTGTACCTTTAAGAGCATGTTACTAAATACTTTTATCGAATTTTAGATGTGCCTGTATAAAACAAGACCCCCAACATAACACCATGTTTCTCTTTATATGTCTTTTTTATGGGCACCCCTTGTGTTTTCTCAATAGTTTTGTCCCTCATTTCCTTTCTCTTGATTTTTTGTTAGAAGTACTTCACTTCTTACTTCTGTGAATGTCTTCAAATGTTCGAGTTTCTTTATCAGTCTCTGTTTTCTTCCTCTATTCTTTGTTTCCTCATCTACCGCATTACTGTTTAACCACTTCATTTATCTATACATCATCCTCTAAGTACCCTTTCATTTGTGGTATACAAAACTATATTTCTATCTTTGGTGAAGGGGACCAACTTCACAATTTTAAAAAAGCTGTAATATTTGAAAGTTTTGCAAAACTTTACATATGCAAATGTTCCTACATTTTTCTACTGTGAAAATCTTTGTTACACAGGAGTCATCTAGACAAATGCATCTATTTTTGTTTTTCTTCTCTTGCAAAAATTACTTTTTGTGGGATATTTTTCCTCTTATTTTTTTTAATTCATTATATTTATAAATATGACGCAACTTAGCAAAAGCCATTTCGCACAACCCTAATTTTCTTAGTCCCTTGCCGTCCCGCTTTACAACTTTCATTCACTTTGGTGGTTCTTGTCACAACGCTACAGAGAGTACATTAAAAACATGTATCTTCCCACTCACTGCCGCACACTGGCCTGATGCGCCTCAATGGCGACTCGCTCTCTCACTCATCACAATCTTCTTGCGCTCATTCTTACTTGACTACCTCTGAACCCTTCACAAGTGTTATCCGTTTTCCATCACTAGGTCGCTACACTCAATCGATGAGCGGTTTGGTGATTGATGATCTCATTTTATTGGACACTCCCACTTGCGCGTAAATTAGCTAAAACAAGTTGTGCCCCCTGCATCATTAGGAGCAGCACAGGGGCTTCACTGGCTACAAGAAGGGAATACTGGGAAAATAAACATTACTGGAGCTCATTTTGAGGTTAGAAAGTGTTTTTCTTTAAGGGGTCACTTTGATAATTATGTCATTCTTTTTAGGGAAGCTTTGCACAATTATTCACACCTAATCAGTCTACAGACTGCTATAAAAAATTAAAAGAAATCATTTAATTTCAACTATCTGCTAGGCTATCAACACCCCTTTAAATAAAGATAAAGGATCTTATTGTTGGCAACTTGTTCATGGCCTGTACACAGGTAAATTAGGGTTTTATCTCTAGATAATGTTTATTATGCCCCTTCCTGCCCCATGAAGGTTCCCTGAAACAGGTCTTTTGAGAATAGAAGGTCTGGTACAGTTGTGAAGTCTTACTCATGCTAAAACGCTTGGCTTAGAAGCGTGAATAAAATGTCGGCACTTACTCACTTATTTTTAAAGCCACTCATTCTTGCAGAACTGCCCTCATTCACAATCAAGCAATGTCTCCTATTCCTAAACCAATGAGAATGAGCCCTTACTGATCCCCCACATTCTCACTGTATAGACCTCAATGGAGTTTTGCTCGTTGTCTTCATGGACTACACACACTTTATTGAAATGTCACATATTCCAACATCAGTGGCTTAATACACATTAATAAACTTTTCTTCAATCTTCCCACTGGCCTCAAGTACTTCAACAACTAGCTTTCACACATGATCAGCCAAGGTACAACACAGTTGGAAATAAAAACTATTAGAATAATAAACTCTGTGGACAACAGAAGTAGTGATGTGCAAGTTTTGGTAGCTAGTCCAAGACTTCTTTATTCTGCGGCATGGATGCTCTGAAGTGTGCTAACCAGTCCATTCTCTTTCCTCAACAGAGAGACAGGGAGCACCATTCCATTGATCTTCCCAAGCACCTGATGAAAGCACCAACCCTAGTGGTGAGCTATTTCCTTTGGATAATGTGGCTGTCATGGGGAACAACCTTTACAATGCAACTTTTACAACGCACTACCATTACAACGAAACTGTTACAACGCGAGTGCATTGACAACGCAGGACATTACAACGCAAGTCTTTACATCGACTTGCACTAGATGGCGTGCTAACATTAAAAATAGTGTAGTTTACTATCCCAACACCTTCCCTACTGTTACGTGGACTGGAGTTGGAATAGTAAATTACACTTTTTTAATGTTAGCACGCCATCTAGTGCAAGTCGATGTAAAGACTTGCGTTGTAATGTCCTGCGTTGTCAATGCACTTGCGTTGTAAAACTTTCGTTATAACAGCATGCGTTGTAACTGCATGCGTTGTAACGTCATACATCCGGCTGTCATAGGGTGGGGTAGCATATACTGATGCAGTTGAATAGTTGTCACAAACCTGCCTATGAAGCCACCTGTACATAACTAGTTGAGAAAAGGAATATTTCCAACTATCACCCGGAGTGTGGATGTTCTTGGAGTATGAGTGATTGAAGCCAGCTTGATTGGCCCCTTTTGACAGCCCAATGTGAGCTGTACGGCTGGGAGGATGCAGTCCTGGCATCCGCCCTGCAGCAATGACCTTATCGCTCTGTTTGCACTTGCAATGCTTCATAATCTTTCTCACTAGATCAATAGAGCAGGCAGTCAGCGGTGGCTGCTCCCTACTATCTGTTTACAAATCGCTTCTCGTAGGCGCCAGGGGTGTGACAGTGAGTGCTGCCCGCTGACCGCAGGGGGACTACAGGCTGCTTTGCGTTTGAGCAGATAGACAGGGTATATCAAATAAGCAAAAGCTCCCGCTATTAGAACAGGACATATACATTTAGTCAACACATCAACTGACCCATCTTGATCCTTGCAAACTGCTCTTGTAGTGAATTTATAGACCCGTCAGTATGCACTGAAGGTCTCTCCCTTGGATATGAAACCTCTATATGTTCAACTTACAATATCTCTAGACCCCATGGCCTTCTCTAACCTACACTTCTATGAAATCAGAAACCATGCATGTATAGTCAATAAACATGGATCCTGTTGATGGTTGACCAGGTTTACATTTTCATCAACCTCCACCAACAGGATAAGACAGTTCGGAGCCATCGTTCTGGAACGCCATCTATGCCTAGACTGCCAGGAAGGAGGGATGGATATTAAGACTGAGCCCACCCAATGGCTGGAATACATTTTTCCCTGTTGGGCCCCAAATGCTCAACACTGTGACATGGACACAGAGATCCCTTTGATGTGGGAGTATATCCAGCTTCTCTACTGTACCTGCTCCACACACAAGTGTACCATAAAAAAGGTTTATATTTCTTTTTTTTAACGCCAACCCAATGCAAAGTGTTATGGTGGTATTTACAATCCAATGCATATCTTGATTTGCATCGGATTGTAACCCACAGTAACACAAACCTACAAAATACGCTGTCTTATATCAAAGGGGCATTGCATGGGAAGTGCATGGGCATTCCCATGGAACCATTGATGGATTTTCCAGGGAAGAGTTGTGGCGCATCTGCAACGGCGGTTTACTCCGCAGCGTGGGGCTGGCGGTTTGATCCCCAGTGCCGGAGGCAGATCAACTCAGCATTGTGTGACTATGTGCGATAGCTCACTTAAGCTCCCCGATGGCCCTCAGTGCCTTGAGAGCCTTAGGGGGTTTAGTTTGCGCTTTACAAATACTGTTTTTTATATATTTTGATTCAAAACCCTTTCTACAAAATTTGTAGATAGGGATTTGTTCCAAAATCCTGTGCCTCCTCAAGGCAGGCGTAACAAGGAGAAATGTTTTAATTTTTCCAAATTTTTCCCACTTCGGATGTGTGCTGGAGGAACTCCTTCCGTTATACGCAACCAAAATCACCCTATATGCACTGCGTTGCAGCCCTTTTGCCGCAGCGTATCGTCATGTTTAAGCGAGGTGTTATCATGGGCACTCCCACTTGACCCACGACTCTTCCTTTTGCACAGTACCAACAAAATTGGGGGAAATGAGTACAAACAACATCTACTCTTCTTAGCCTTCACCATCGCCAAGCGCGATATTGCCCAGATGTGGAAGGGGACTTCTCCTCTGACTATAGGCAAATGGAAGACCGAATTCAACAGATGCATGGGTGCAGAGAACATAGAAAAATTTGGACCCGATGGGCGTCATATCATGGGATTGATCTTCCCCCCTTACCACCCTCTGACCCCTGACAGAAATTACTATCTATGCATACATCCACTGACCAACTTGTTACATATTATGCAATAGCCCGTCACTCCGTGAATGTACCACTTGTACTGTTACTAAGATCTAGTGCAGTCTGCATTTTGTTTATGTTGTATCACCTGCATGTTTCGTAGGCATTGCAATCATTTATTTTACTTCTAACAGGTATTTGTAGGGCTACGGCCCAAATCTCACCGGAACATCCAAATAACATTTGTTGTAAAAAAATAAAACACCCTCTATGTCCACGGGACGAGGGTAACAATTATATATTCATCACAAATGTCATGTGGGACTCACTTATATAGAGCTTTACGCTTAAGAATCTGAAAGCCCTGTAGTATTTTTGAATGAATTCTGTTCCACACATTATCGCAACAATCAATTACTGTAGGATGCCTGCCATTGAGAACACTTAAATATATATATGTATATATATAAATTCACTTAAAAAACCATAGGTAATTATCGATGCTGCCGAACCTCCGGGTTGTCGGCTGAATAGCTGTGTCCTGATTTTTAAATAAAGGTTTTTCAAAAAAAAAAAAAAAAAACCATAGGTTTCACACATGTTATAGTTAGCTGTACATTTCACTCGTAAAAAACCAATGAAATTCCACGTTATAGTTAGATCAGGTAACTATAACTTGCGCGCCCACAATAAACTGCTCATGACGTCACATATTACATCACTCATGACATGGTCAGTGACATCACTCATGACATCAATGATGACATCTGAAATTACGCATTGTGGATTGCGGTCGCGCAAGTTATAGTTACCTGATCTAACTATAACGTGGAATTTCATTGGTTTTTTACGAGTGAAATGTACAGCTAACTATAACATGTGTGAAACCTATGGTTTTTTAAGTGAATTTGCAAGGTTTTGTAAATGATAATTCCTAACTATAACGTGTGTGAAACCTATGGTTTTTTCAGTGAATTTGTACGGTTTTTTAAATGCTAAGTTATGTATTTATTTTTTATTTATTTTTTCTGGTTTTTCACTGTGCGCACACCCTGCACGCACGGTTCGCTTCGCGCACCGTGCGCGCGCAGTGGGCACTCGGTGCGCTTCGCGCACCGAGCGCCCACGTTGCGCAGTCCATGCCGTGCGCGCATCGCTTTTTTTTATACAGTAACATTTGTTTTTTTCTCCCTTGTCGGTCCTTTAATTTATTTAATAAATGTGATTGTTACTTCTTTATTTTTTTATTTATTTTTTTTTGCCGTGCGCGTACGGTAAGCTTACCGTACGCGCACTCCGCGATTTTTTTTTAAAATTATTAAATGTATTTTTCGTACTTTTGGGTCCTTCTTGGACCCCCTGACAAACACTAGGGGATCTGCAACTCTCTTCGTTGCCCCCTTTTCACGTTCCCCACCTTTGTTTCTCAGTGCGAGAGACAGAAAATGGCGGCCGACACTTCCTGATTTCGACCGATTCGAATGTTTACAGTCATGTAACCACCAATCAGAATTGAGCTCGCGCACGGCACCGTACGCGTACGGTAAGCTTACGGTAAGCGCACGGAGCGCGCTTACAGATATATATATTGATTTAAATGCTATTTTCTCAGGACCTACTGAACAGATTTACACCAGACCTACAAAAGGCACATCCTTGACCTGAGGACTACCTCTCTGCCAAATTTCAAGTAATTCTGTTCAGCCGTTCGGGCTGTAGCTCGGACTAAAGGTCCTATGGGAAAATGCATAAGGGAAAACGCGTTTTGGGACCCCCCTTTTTTCTCAGCCCCCGCTTGACGAATCCCCCCGAGACTTTCAGGGTAGGAGCGGAGCGTTGCGCCCCATTAGTTTTGAAAATTTCGCGAGGATTCGTCGACCGGCGCCAAAGTTATTCCAAATAGAATGTTGCGGATTTCCTATGGAAACACGGTCCTAACTATAACTATCTACTGGCAACCGCCAGTAGATAATATATATATATATATATATATATATATATATATATATATATATATATATATATATATATATATATATATATATATATATATATGTATGGGGGGCGTGGCTACGCAAACCCCGATGGTGGACTTGTACTGCTAAGGCTCCGTGCTCGGGCGCCTCTAATATCAATCCTAGAGCGTCACTGAGGCCGATGAACGGCCCCAGATCCATCGGAACCTGATATACCGAGGGTGCGATGTGTGCGGAGACCTGAGGCCGTCCACAGCCGCGGTCCCCGAGTGGGACCACAGTACACGGAACCTCCCGCGCCGCGACCCGTCTTCCAAGATGGCGCCGGCGGCCCTCTGAACGGCCCGACGACAGTGTGGGGACAGAGCCGGGAGTGTTGACAAGTCGCGCCCGGCTCGCGTGGCGTCTGGACACCGCGAGCCTCTGGTGAATCGGAGGAGGACTGCGCCGCGGACTTGGGTGCGGGCAAGGACCGGCGCCCCTACGGCTCTCACATCCAGGGCATCGTGTGCCCGGCCGGGGTCTGGAGCGGGCTCGGCGGGCACCCCCCTTACTGGACATCCAAGGTGCCCGCTGCGGTTGGTGTTTGGAAGGGCCGCGGGGCAGCGACAAGGCTCGGCGGTGGTGCCGGGCCTTCCCAGGCAGGCGTGTGGGACATTGCCTGACCTTCGCATGGCCACCTGAATGCACTGACTACCCACAGCGGGGGCATTGATCCCGCACACACCGCGGTGGTGGGCCCACAGGAGGAGATGCGGCGGATCGCCCCTGGGCACCCCCCGGGACTCGGGCGACACCGGGGGCCGGGGAGGACCGACGCGGCGGATCACACCACTGGAGGGAGTCGGCACCCGGTGGGCTTTGACTCCAAGCAGAACGCCTCAGGTACCCAGTATGGCCGGCGCATAGTGGGGAGCTGGAGAGACTGCGGCTGTTGGTGGGGGGATCCCGGGCCCCACCGTACCGGAAACTGCCCCGGAAAATATGCAGAAAACCTCAACTTGGTCCTCTAATACAGCACCTTCATCAGACCAATCAATCTCGGACAAATTAGACAAAGTCCTTGCCGCCATTGAACTGTCCCGGATATCGATGGAAGAAAGACTCGGTACGCTGACGACGGAGGTCAATCTTCTCCGAGACGATCACCGCAAACTTGCTGATCGGGTGAAGGCCGAGGAACGGACACTGGAGGAAATGCAGCCTACGCTAAAAGAACACCAGACGACACTCCAAGGAATTCTCACTCGCTTATCTGCGGTGGAGGAGCGAGCACATAGACTATATGGACACATGGCTCAAATCCTTCACCTCAGCAGCAGACCGAATAACGTTCTTCTCAATTGAACGAGCCCACAGGGTGCCTGCCCGAAAACTCATACCTGGAGCAGCCCCCAGGCCACTACTAGCTAAATTCCTCTACTTCCGGGATCGCGACGCAGTACTCCTGGCGGCGCGGCAAGCGGCGCCGCTCCGGGGAGAGAACAAACAGATAATGATTTTTCCGGACTATGCCCGAGCGGTGCAGCAACAAAGATCATCCTTCCTAGCAGTGAAGCGGAGACTGCGTGAAAACAACATCCAATATGCCCTGCTCTTCCCGGCCCGCCTCAAGATCCTCCATAGGGGTTCCTCCATTTTCTTCACGACCGCAGAGGCGGCACATGACTGGGCAGACCAACACTGCACGCGGACACCCGACACTCACCCCAAAAGTGTCTCACCTCTCAAAACTTTCCGTGATACAAAGCGCCCTATGAAACTCCGCAACACCGAGACGAAAACGGCTTCCGGTACCCACGACTCGCCAGATCTAGAACAGATCATGAAGGAGAGATGCGAAGCGTTACAAGCAGTAATCGATCTGCGCTCCACCCAACGTTCGGAATCCATAGATCGCCCTCCACACCTCTTCTCATCGGAAGGCGAAAATGACAGCGATGACACCACATCGGGGGTTGACTGAGTGGCGCTCCCCAGCGTCACCGCACAAACGGCAGAAGGGCTACTGGATGGACTAGCCTTTCTCTCCTCACCGTGACTCGGCCCAGTACAACAGACTACCTAATTGTATCCTTATGAGTAATGTCCATTATGTGCCCACTGTTGAGAGAGAAGAGTTTGATACCCTGCAAGTGACGCGCAATGATCCTTCTGCATGCCCGTTAGACGCGCGGCCTCGCCTTTGCATGTCGCCACCCCCCATCATATAGAGCAGGTTTGTCCCTCCAGTGTTTCGGGAGGGAATTTGGACACACCGTCTCTTGAACGATGAGTCCTCTGCATTGGGACTGTTTCCCGGACCCTGGTACGTTGTTTGCACCCCAGTTTATACACGTCCCATTTCGTCATGGACCCCCACCCCACAAAGCCGAACACTTGAGCGGCCAGGTTCACCTCTCCTCTATTCTTCTCACGCGCAGCGTATCCCTAGGGGACCATCTAACGACTGCTCTGGCGGGCATCTCACCCGACCCACACACAACATAAACTACCCATGGCGACGTTAGCAAAAAACGCAGACGTTCACATACTCACACTAAATGCACGCGGCCTCCACACCCCACGTAAGCGCTACACAATCTATGCCTACGCGAAGCGCCAGAAAGCATCCATCCTTTTCTTACAGGAAACCCACCTCAATGTAGCGGAAGCAGGCAAGGTGCACGCAAAGTGGCGCGGCCTTATATGTGCTACAACTTACTCATCATTTGCCCGCGGGGCACTGATTTGGGTTCGCCCAGGAACTCCGTTCCGGGAACTCAGACGGGTGGTGGACGGGGAGGGCAGATTTGCCCTATTGGAGGGACATTTGTATGGTCAGGCCGTCCTCCTGGGAAGCGTATATGCCCCGAACGTTGACCAAGACAAATTCTGGGACAGACTCACGAAAACCCTAGCCCAATTCACACACGTACCTTGGATACTCGGGGGGGACTACAATTGAATTCTGGACCCAGGACTGGACCGTTCCTACCCCCCTCTCCCGCACTCCCCCACTTACAGACAAATAGAGAGATTCAAGGCATGGGTCGCACACTGGTCACTCGCGGACGCATGGAGACTACACCACCCTCAAACACGTATGTACTCCTTCCACTCCGTCCCCCACAACTTACGAGTCAGGCTGGACCTGCTATGTACAGCAACACTTCTCCCGCAGGTATGCCACTCAGATTACCTAGGTAGGGTCGTCTTCGATCATGATGCACACCTCTTAAGCCTTCAATGGAGGCCCCCACATCCCTCTGTCGCCACATGGCGCCTATCACGAGACTGTCTGACGGACCCAGTCTTCACGCACGGGCAGAGACGTAGTATTCAAGAATACTTTAATCACCACACGGGGACCGCATCCTCAATCCTAATTGAATGGGACAGCTTTAAGGTGGTGGCCAGAGGGGAATGAATTCAACAGAGAGCCGGGGCGAAGCGTACCCTGGAGCAGGCCCTCGACAAAGCGGAAAAGCGGCTCGCTATTGCCACAAAGGCCACCGACCAATCGGTGGCAGGGGCGACACAAATCGCTCATTCTAAATCAGAGTACCAGGCAGATTGCGCGGACCTATAGCATTCCAACTTTCGGGCCTACGCGACCCGAATACACAAAGACCGCGACAAAATGGGCACACTGTTAGCGTGGCTAGCTAAACAAGACACGAAGGTGCAGCCCATCACGGCAATAATTAATCCTCATGGCACCCTGGTACAATCCCAGGAAGAGACCCTTCAGGCGTTCCATCAACATTATTCAGCGGTTTACAGGGGCCCCCTGTCATGGGGTCCAGAGGCAGTCAACCACTTCCTGGACCCCCACCCCCTCCCCCAGATATCTGAAGCAGATAAGTCGGACTTAGATGCGAAGATACAAACCTCTGAGATTACACACGCCATACGAGCCCTGGCCTGCAACAAAGCCCCAGGCTTGGACGGGTTTCCACTTGAGTACTACGACACCTTTGCCCCCCAGCTGACCCCCCGTTTATTGACAGTGCTGGACACAGCACTGCAAACTGGCGAACTACCCAGGTCCATGAGAGAATCGGTGATCGTAATGTTCCCGAAACCCAACCGTGACCCCCAACTTCTAGCCTCTTATCGGCCTATAACACTTCTCACAGCCGATTGTAAAATCCTGGGGAAAATCTTGGCGGATAGATACTCCCAAATCGTACGTTCGCTGGTGCACCCAGACCAGTACAGATTTGTCCCGGGCAGGAATACCTCGCAGAACATACGCTGTCTTTTTCACATCCAGGATCAGCTCGGCGATCGCTTTCCCCGAGCGGCGTGCCTGATCTTGGACCTCGAAAAGGCTTTTGACACCCTAATGTGGCAGTATCTGTTCCCGGTTCTCCGACGGGCTGGCCTTGGTCCCAAGCTCATAGCTTACACCCACCTTCTATATACTAAACTGGATCTGCATTGGACGCTACGTCTCCCCGGAGTTCGCGATCCATAGGGGTACACGACAGGGTTGCCCCCTCTCGCCCCTGTTATTCGCGCTTGCCGTTGAACCTTTAGCTATCCGTCTGCCCCGGGAGGGACAGGGTTGGGGCATCCCGCTTGCAGATACCACACATTGTGTATCACTGTATGCCGACGACCTTCTCCTTTATATACGGGACATCACAGCAGATCTCACCCTGCTTGGGACCGCCTTGACCGAATTTGCCGACGCCTCGGGTCTGAAAGTGAACTGGGATAAATCCACGGTGTACCCCCTACATCCGAACGCTACCCCTCAGGAGGTCTGGATTGGTGGCCAGAAAATAAGTTGGACCGCGGAAGCCCCTCGCTATCTGGGGATTCGCCTATATCATTCACCCACCGGCATATTCGAGGGTAACCATCGTAGGGCACTCGCCAGTATACGATCCACCATCAGGTTTTGGCGGAGTCTCCCACTGGCCCTGATCGGTCGTGTAGCTCTCGCAAAAATGATTCTGGTTCCACGACTACTTTATTATTTTACCAACCTTCCAGTAATCCCACCCGATCCTTTTTTAAAGAATTGGACTCACTTCTTGGCTCCCTAATATGGGGCAAAGGACGACACAGGATCGCGCTGGCAAAATTAAAACTACCCACGACACAGGGGGGCCTCGGCGCCCCATCATTCGAAGCCTACTTCTTGGCTGCACAGCTTCAGTGGCTCTCCTACTGGACGGCTGACAGGTACACATCCGAAACATACACAGTCACGGGCCGGGTGGCGGCGCCGGAGCTGCGCCGCCTACTCATACCGGGATCTCGTCCCGCAGGGACCTGTCCCCTCCAGGTGGAAGCGGCCCAGAAATGTATCCAACGCATACACCGTATGACACCAGACCGACCCCCATATACACCGTTACTGCCACTGGTGGGCTGGCCTAAAAGTACCCGATTCTTTACTCCTGCCATGCTCCGGGAATGGACATCCAGAGATGTCACCGAAGCAGAAATACTGTTCGAAGAGGGACAACTTAGGTCATTCCAACAACTTGTTGACGATTACGACCTCCCCCCAGGTCAATTCTTGCGGCACCGTCAACTCCTCAACCACTACCGACCGTACTACGATCTTACACTAGGGGAATCCCCACACACCCCGTCCTCCACACGATATTACGAATGGGAGCTGGCCGCCATCTCACCACATGGCTGTATAAATCAATTAGGGAATTGACACCTCCACTACTAGAACCCCTTCGGACTCTCTGGGAGGAAGAGGTAGGACGGGCATTCTACGACAATGAGTGGGAAAGGGCGCTCGAATTCCCCAAAAAAGTGTCTAGGAATGCCCGTTTCAAGAATATACAATTTTACATTCTACATAGGGCCTACTTGACACCAGCACGCCTGCAGCGTTTTTATCCTGACACAACTTTCCTTTGCACCCGCTGTCAGGCGCAGGGCGCGGATTTCCACCATATGTCTTGGGCCTGTCCGGGTATCCAGGCCTACTGGTCATCTATCCACACGACACTCCGCGATTTTACCGGACTTCCCCATCTGGCCACATGGGAGTGTTGTGCGTTGGGTATAATCGGTCGGAGGAAACGTCATATATTGCCCATATGTTTTGTCTCCTTAGCTCACCTACTGGCTAAACGCTGCATAGCTATGCATTGGCGCTCCCCTTCAGGCCCCCCGATTGCAGCAAGGGCGGGGGCGGTGCTCAAATGGGCTGCAGCCGAGGAGGATGCCCTACGGGAGGAGGAAGCGAAAGGCATACGAAAAACCCCAATTTCCCTGCAATAGGCGCTCCTGCTACACCAATTCAAACAGTCTCAGTCCCAGGACGACTCGATCACGAGCGCGACAACCCCCGACACCACACAGCTGTCTACTGTGCAAGCCCACACAGCCGGAGCCCCCTCCTGATAATTCACACCTACCTGGGGCCTGCTGGTCTCTCGCTCCCACCACACCGACCCATTCACCTATTCCGCGTGCCCGCCTGCACGCCCATATTCTCCATAGTGAGGTACAACTGTGCCGACACTCAGATACTTGGGGGACCATGTGTGCCCTAGTCTGGCTGTACCACCTAAAACTCCATGACGACCCGTAGTTTGATTCCCCCCCCGGTTTTTCTTTACTTGGCAAACACCTGCTACAGCGCATACAGCATATACATGAACTTGAAGTAATTGTAAATTCCTAAAATGATACGAGCTGATTGGATACACATGTACCATGGTAATGCGGACAAATACATATGTGTAACAACTGTAATGATAAATGCCAATAAAAAGAATTAAAAAAAAATATATATATATAGATAGATAGATAGATAGATAGATAGATAGATAGATAGATAGATAGATAGATAGATAGATAGATAGATAGATAGATAGATAGATAGATAGATAGATAGATAGATAGATAGATTTTTGCATAAGCGACTCCTAGACATGAGATACAGAGTCACGGACCCAAAGTTTCGTGGCTGGAACTTATTTTATTTTATTGATAAGCCATATGACGCGTTTCGGGTATACAGCGTACCCTTGATCACATGCGGAAACGCAGTCCGCTTTCTCTTTTTATATTTTAGTTACCAAATCACCTGTGCTAAACATAAAAGAAACACTATCTGACAATCGTGTATCCAAAGTTACGCGCGTTAATTGTGCATCAATGCCATTGACAAACCGTAATCATATTGTCATTATATTTTAGTGGTGACCAACAGTAAATGCATATTAACGTATATTGTTGTCTCAAACACTCAGCTGCTTGGGTGAATCTCATCTGTATAAATACATTAATCTTTGATTTGAATAGTAACAAAGACTGTTTGCTAAAATTCTGGTTGATTAAAACCCCAAAATTGAATGTTATAAATACATATAATATAAATATAAATAAATATGTGTAAACAACAAATTTATTAAAATATATTTATGCGCTTAAAATTGTTTAAGCGCATAAAGTGCAACATGTGCCTATAACTGCATAAATGCTTAAAACCCATTATGGATTTTCAGTGAGTATCACACAATTCTGTAACTGATGTGTTGATCAATTGGTAGTTGTAATATTTGACTAAACATATACTATGCTCATATAACGCTTGTAATCACGCTTGTAAATAGATAGATATACACAAATTGAAATATTCAGCTTGTATCAACATGCAGTTTATACAATTGTGAAGAAGTGAATAGAATAGTGCAGGTGATGCCGTACTCACATGTAAATACATAAATACAAACAGGACATATAATAGACTGTATAATTACCAATGATATTGTTATTTCACTCACAATTCTTGCCCAGGATAGACCTTCTGAGGTTTGCAACTAGTTGACATTGTTTGGAAATTATTTACAGTGACATTTTAGATTGCAGCAGCTCAAATATGGAAGTGCTACCCTCTCAGGCTGCCTTTGAGGCAATGCAAGTCGTACACGTACATGATTCCACTTTTTTTGGGCTTACTCCACTATTTTAATTGATGACCATTGATTATGATAGGGTCTTGCTTGATTTATTCCAGGTGTTGGACTCAGGATAATATTGGATTGGTTATCAAAATAAAGCAGATAACCACACATAAGTGAAAGGAAATGCATGACAGCATGACAGCATGCACAGGTGAACAAAGGTCAACTGATGCACAGGTAGTGATTGGTTCACGCACAAACTTTAGGGTGGTTGAAAGAACTTTGGGAAATTCCCCCGGCCTTGATGCTGTTATTCACATACATATACCATGAATAGTGGATGCTTTGAGCACTCTGGTGGATCACTGGGGTGCATGATGTGTGTTCCCCGGATTGTTTTGAGGCAACACTTGAGTGAAAATACATAGCACTATGAGGAGCTACCAATAGCGAGATGCTAATTATTGCTCGACTTTGATTTCCATTTTTTGGAAAATTCTGTAGGTGTGATTAATAGATTACGAAGTCCTGAGGAGACCTCACATGTGATTTGGGGATTGAAACGTCAACATATGGTTCAAGAATTTTTAGCGAAATAACAATTTCATTGGCAATTGTACAGTGTATTGTATGCCTTGTTTGTATTTATGTATTTAAATGTGAGCACGGCATCACCTGCACTATTCTATTCCCTTTGTCACACTTGAACATACTGTATGTTGATACATACTAAATATTGCAATTAGTATATGCACAGTGTCATTCATTTAGGAGGCCCAAGCTTTTTTTCAGTGTTCTCAACATCAGACATCCTACAGTAATTCATTATTGCAATTAGTTTGTGGAAGAGGATTCATTCAAAAGCTTTCACATTTTTAAGTGTTTAATGTCTACACAAGTGAGTCCCACGTGACATTTGTGATGAATATATAGGAGGAATCCCTTCCAGCATAAAATGTATGCTTCCCTCAATGCAGACACCCTTGCACTATGGCTCCAGGGTATCATAACTGCGCCAGTGTAGGAAGGGAACAGACGTGAATCGTATCTTAGTAGATATGGCGCTGTTCTGCTCGCTCCCTTTCACACAAGCAGCGCAGGAACTTTACTTGCTGTGCTGCGTTGCGTGACTCATAAATCTAGGCCTAGGTATCAATGGGACCCGAATAGTCACACAATTGTGATCCAAATGTGGCTGCCTGAAGCAAAGGCTCTAGAAAGAACCAGAGGCCAGTCTTAGTCTTGTGGACCTCTTCCAAGAACATTAAATGAAATCTGTAGACACTCTAGTAGGCCCCCAACCCTACCTCCTAGCCACTTCTACTATGCACTAAGTCCTAGTTCCATGCTACAGCAGTGTAAGATGAGTAGTTCAAATAAACCAAGAGGTATTCTACCAAGGAAATGGAAGTGCTGTTATCAACATTCTCTGTCTAGTGTACAACATTTTTTAGAAAATACTGTCCCTGTTCTAGTACTTTTGGGAAGATTTATTGGTAATTCTACTGATGCCCTAATTCCAGTCGCAAAGGAGTTGTGGAGATTCATCTGTAGCAAGGCCAGGGCAACTTCACTGAAAGTTTGGGAATAATGTTTAACTAAGAGTCTCCAACTCCTCCTGTTAGACACCTTAGAAGAGCAAATATTGGCAATATGGTAGGATTACCTAACATACATGATCATTAATCTCAGAGCAAGTTGTTATGTGAGGGCTGTCACCACTGATGCAAGGATTGTCATGTGCAGAGATTAACCCCTGGGCCAGTTCTCACCCTGCTCTTGTTTCTTTCTATCCATAGAAGTCATTGCTGCGAACCAAGAGACAATCCCACCTCTCGCTCTGCTCCTACTGCTGCAACTGCTGCAAACTCAAAGGATGTGGGTACTGCTGCCGCTCGTGAAGATCTTGCTCTATAGATCCAACGGGGAGAGAGACATTGGACTCTTTTTTGTCTCTGGATTTCAGATATCATTGTTAAACCAAATTGTCATAATGTATAATCTTTATAGCAGTTTTACTTATTTATTATTTAAAGTAATTCAAAACTGCATCCCAGAGGGCTAGACATTATTGTGTATATATATATATATATATATATACATATATATATATATATATGTATATATATATATATATGTATATATATATATTTCGCTTATCCTTAACATATATATATATATATATATATGTACCTAGGGCTTTAATTGGGATGAAAGAACTGGCAGGGGTCTCTCAAAGGGGCGTGGCCAATGTAAATAAGGGCGTGGCTTAAAAGCACCTACACTAAAAATCTGTGCTTAGCATAGTGTGCCGCCCGACTTGTATTTTGCTGTTTCTGTCATTGCATCCAGATATATGATACAACAAGTAACATCATACCTACAACAGGTAAGGACTATTGGCTTTGTCAATGGTTGATAGTTGCATAAGATAAATAAGCAGCAACTATGGCTCGATGTATATGATATTGAAAACGCTTCCACTTAAAGCCCTAGTGACACCACGACAATGTTGCTGCTCCTGAGTTTTCGAGAAGGGAACTCCAGAGAGAAAATGACTCTCTTTAAAGGATTTCCCATCCCCTACACTGCTCCCCTGGCATGACGTCATGCCGTGACTTCTCCACTGGTGAGAAGTGAGCAGTGTGAGCAGCGCACATCGATGTGCCTGCTGTCACTGCAGTCCAGAAAAAACGAACCCCGATAGAGACCTGTTTCGAGGCCTTCTTTAAAAAACTGCCGATGCTCAGACCCGGTGAGACCCGGCCCACTTGAAGCCCTGTAACATAAACATCATGGCAAGACATCTTTAAAAATCAGATTCCTGGGATCTGCCATCCGCTGTCGGGGACAATCCTTGTTCTTGCTGCATGCTTGTACTACTGTTTCACTGGTCTGGGCTTTTCATACCTGATGTATTATCTGCTGTATTGCGATACTCGCCCGCTGTCTGCATATCGTTTAAAAACCCTTTTTTTATTTTACCTGCATGTTCCGCAGGGATTGATTACATTCATAGAAATGGTTATAGATGTGCATGTTATCCGACTACTTCAACGAGCCAATATGAGATCACTGCTTGTTGTTTTGCAAAATGACCAAATAAAATTTGTTGTTAAAAAAATCTGATTCTACTGACAGAGGTACTATCTGATAAATCAAATTTTTAATCTCTCAAGAGGAGTATGACGGGATGCGCTTGCAGAGCACCTTGGCCACGGCAGTTGGGTTGGATAATGACCTAGCATTCCTTATACACAGTTAAAGAACACGACTCCTGCAATAAGATACACTAGTGTCCATACACCAATACATAGGACAGATACGGCAACTAGCATTCACTAGGGTTATATAAACATAGGCGTGACTGAACTCGGCTGGCATTATACACACTGGCTACATATTCCAATTGATAATTGATGTCTTTTTTTTTTTTTTTTCTTTTCGATTTTGGTGAGTTCCCACTGGTTGTGGTTTAATGTTAGTAGATATAAGAGAGGAAGGAAAGAGAAAAAGAAAGAAAAACAGGGAACAGGGGAAAACACATACGAGAGGAAAAATAGCAGAAAAGACAGAAAAGAAGAAACGAAATGTACGCAACTGGTAAACAGGTTGCGGTACTCACACACTTTCCTGTTCAGAAATAACTGTGTGAAGATTTCACTGCTGGAGCTGAGGCAGACAAGCTAAAGTACTATAGATTGCAATACGGAAGGGGCGCATTTGACTGATATGTCCAGCTACTTAATGATGAGACGGCAGGACAGGGGGGCAGATACTGCCTATGATACTTTACAAACGCACCACAATCCCTGCGAAGTTAACATGCACTATGTCATAATTCTGTGATTGAAATAATTGGATTGATGTAACTGCGACATAATATCAAGGATGTTGTTATAAATGGAATATGTGCTGATACTTAGTACCTATGTAACAGGAAAGATAAAAATGCAATAAAGATATTTAAAAAAAAAAAAAAAAAAAAAAGAGGAGTATGACGGGGCAAGGGTATGGGGTCAAGAAAATCATAATTTTCTATCAATCCTCCTCCAGGCACAACGAATGCTCTATACACATGGTGACGGCATCAGGCATGTGGCCGAACCATCATTTTAACTACTGCTATGGAATCATGAATACTATTTATTATATCTAGAATGTATTTCCTTAAATAAAGATGTACATATATGTGGTGGCCTTTTGATATAGATGTGTATGCATATGTGTCTGTGGAATGATTTATTGCATAACATGTGCATTTGTGAAGCACACGTTCGCCCCAGCAGGGGTATATTGGTCCTGACTGAAGTAACAGACTGGAATTTAAAGTGCAGGTCTGCTGCCTAACGGAGTGCCTGGTTCAATACGCTTCAGCCAGTTTCAAAGATGTAGGTACTACACCTAGGGTGCCCTTCAAGCAGGTGAGGAAGAACCTATGTATGGTTCGAGAGGATTCTAACATAAAAGGTTTGAAGGAATAACAAGGCAATTTGGCTTTAAAAGATGGTAGTTTAAGCTTACTTAATTATGTTATGGGTTCTAAGGAGGAGGACTCACCAGAATCTCATTCTCTACCGTGGTGTAAATGCTGCACATTCCCATGTGGTGACCTAGAGAGAGGATGTCCAAGGAGTAGAGTATCTAAAGTATTGCAGAAAAAGCTTGTGGTTCATTGGCTTAGAGCAGGGTTCAGTCTCGGTCCTGAATTTAACAGATATTTTAGGCTCGAGTTAAAGGGGGGCCGATTCACAGAACTAACTTAACACACAATCCTAAACTTACTACCATTTTGGTATTCACAGAAGGCACTTACTCATTTCGGTATTCACAGAGTTTAGTAGTCCTAACTTTAGGACTTCCAAATGACTTCTGTGAATACCGAAAGTCTTAAAGTTAGGATTTTTCTCAGTTTAGGAGTAGTAAAGTTAGGAGTCCTAACTTTACTACTCCTAAACTGAGAAAAATCCTAATTTTAAGACTTTCAGTATTCACAGAAGCCCTTTAGGAATCCTAAAGTTAGGAGTCCTAACTTTACAACTCCTAAACTGAGAAAAATCCTAACTTTAGGATTTTTGGTATTCACTGAAGGCATTTAGGAGTCCTAAAGTTAGGACTCCTAACTTCTGTGAATACCGAAATGAGTAAGTGCCTTCTGTGAATACCAACATGAGTAAGTGCCTTCTGTGAATACCAAAATGGTAGTAAGTTTATGATTTTGTCTTAAGTTAGTTCTGTGAATCGGGCCCAGGGTTCTTGGCAGAGATGTGATGAATTCCCTTGTCAACCTAGTTCAAGCTGAGAACCAGGCTCACCTGCACTGCCAGAGCTGTGCTTGATCTTTAATGTTGAATACGGCAAAGACATGATTATCTAGAGAAACACTTAACACAACTCTAAAGCTAGGACTGGCTAACAATTCTTTATCTTCTGGAGAAACGGCAATCTATGCTATGCGGGCATATTTACAAGACAATGGCACAGCGCAGTACTGCAAGCAGTTTGCTGCACTGAGCTGAGTCAAGTAAAAGAATGCGCCATGTTGACAAGAATCCAATGCATTCCTGGACTCACCCCTGTGCCGGCGCACAAACAGTAGCCGTGCGCCAAGCAGTCACCCTTGCACCATGGTGTATTGCAGGGGTGATTGTTGTTGTGCAGGAAGGGACAGCATCCTGCACAAAAACAAAAATTAATGGTGTGTTGCTCCTTCTATGCTATTCTACAGCACACATAGAAAGAGCAAAAAACGAGGAGAAATAAAATAATTTCTCCTCGTTGTGTCACCTTTCCACGTATGTTTTTGGCGCTTGCTCAGATTTACGATTCCTTGTAAATCTGGAGAAGTGTCAGAAAAGCCATGGGTGTTGTGGGGAACTCCAACAGCAACATCCATCGCACGCCCCTTTAATGCAGAAAACTGCGTCAAGGGAACGATATTTACAAGGCCGCAATAAGCCACACAAAGTGGCTTAATGCTTCCTTGTAAATATGGGGCAGGGCATGGCACAACCGGAGCGTCCCAAAACATGACGCCCTGGTGGAACAGGGGCCTTGTAAATGAGGCCCTCAGTATGATTTACATGCTTTGTGCAGTGCTGTGTTGTGTGAATGTAAAAAATGGAATGGCAATGCACACTGAATTAATGTCTGATTTGCATGACACTACGGCCCTGGTTTACAAAAAAGTCACACAATGCTGCGCAATAACCAAAGTTGCTGCACTGTGTGGCATGACAAGGAGAGAGTAGGAAACCGCTATATCTACAAAGACATGCCAGTCTCCTCCTCTCTCCCTAGCGCCAACGCACAATTAGGCAGACGTACGCCACACACACACCTTTGCGCCAAAGTGAAAGGGTGCATGCATAAGTCTAGCATAGGTTTTGTACTGGAAGGGTACCCTCCCAGAACAAAATACTATGCAGAGACAAAATTTACAATTTTTCCTACTTTGTATGTGTGGCTACAGTGCAGCGTACATGTAAAGTTGGAAAAGAAAGGGAAAATAAAAGTATTTCTCCTTTTAATGCCTGCTTTAAAGTGGCAATATTTTTTGAAGCAAAGCCCTGTTTACTATTGTTAGTAGATAGGGTTTTGTGTCAAAAAACATTGGTGATTGCATGGGAACAGCCATGTATCACTCATTATATGCCCCTTTGATGCAGAAAAATGCAGTGATTTTCCTTACAACACAATGCGAATACCGATTTGCATTGGTTTGTAAATCATGCAAAGGATATTGCGACGGGTCTGTGTTATAAAATGAACGCAAACCTGATGCGAAACCGTTGTAAATCTGGCCTATGTGTTGAGGTATTGCACAAAGGTGAGCCAGCAGTGACTTGTGTGAGATGTGTACTCAAGTGCAAATTCATGCGCGATTACAACCAGCAAAAGGTCGATGTGTAATTCCATAGAAATGATATGCTACTGGACGGACTGCTACTTTTCTTGCCAATGTTTGCACTATCCCCAGTGGCGCCTGCTTAGTAGATCTGGCTTTGAGTGATATCCATGAGGTGTCCATTTTGTTTCCACCCTATTACGCTCCTTTGCATACACTTTGTGAGGAGCAGCTGCTCTGAGAAGGAAATTGTTGATTGCGGCAACATTTGCCGCAAAATATCTTTGTACGACAGTAAATCTGAGCTATTGGTATAAGAAGAGATGAAATGGGAGCACAGACATACTGGCCACAAATTATAAAACTGTCACACAATGCAGAGAGCAGGAATGCATCATATCTACAGATGTATAGCACCATACTGCGCTCTCCCTGGTGTGACGCAAAATCAGGCTGCTGAGCGCCACATACACAGCTTCCCACTGTAGTGCAAAGATGTCTCATGAGTCTAGCATCGGCCTCGTATTGGAAGGATGCAGTTTCAGAACACAGTACA
The DNA here is from genome assembly GCF_964204655.1 of Triturus cristatus. Classification (NCBI taxonomy): domain Eukaryota; kingdom Metazoa; phylum Chordata; class Amphibia; order Caudata; family Salamandridae; genus Triturus; species Triturus cristatus. The sequence goes on along the minus strand of NC_140590.1, from coordinate 137,689,573 downwards.
ATGCCTGCAGAAACTTTAAAATGTTTCCCGCTTTGAATGTAATCTGTACAATGTGGCACACGTGCAAAGTTGGAAAAGTTAGGGGAATTTAAAGCATTTCCCCTTTTTAACACCTCCTTCAAAGTGGCAATTTTTTTCTGCTGCACACTCCTGTCGATGACTATTGTTTGTGGAGAGGGTTTTGCGTCAAAAACCATGGGAGGTTGCATGGCAAAGCCCATTTAGCACCCATGGAATGCCCCCTTAACACAAACTATGGCAAAGCAGCACTTTGTGCTGCTTTGTATTACTTTTGAGCAACTTTCCAAAGCAGAGCACATTTTCCGCTGGAAACTACATTTCGAAAAAAAGATTACCCAAGTTTGCACCAGTTTGCTGACACAAACCCAGTGCAAAATGTTTGTACATATGGGCTACTATTTAGAAAGACCTGGTTAGAGTGGTGCCATGGAGGGGGATGTAAAAATTCCAAATGTTTGGCGCCGTTAACATCTAGCCATGCCACCAATTAACAAGTGTTTTAGGTGTCCCAGATGTAAGCGAGCATTTTTTCCGACAGGAATCTGTATTGGAGCATGGGTGTCATGTTTGTGAAGTCACAATACACTGAGGACTCCCATAAAAAAAGAAGTCTTCACAAGTGTAAACAAATATTAAGTGGCTTCCCACTGTGCAGGATAGCACTTATGTAGAATTAGTAGTTGGCGAGCCAACAAATTATCAGGGAACGCCACCCAAGGGTCTGGCCGGTGCATGAGCCGAGTTGAGTCATGACAATCTTCGACATATAAATCATGTTACTAACACATATAGTATCTTCCATAATTCAAAAAGTGAATTTGCTTAGGCGGCGGAACCTTTTCACCATGGCACATCAGATTATATCACTCGATTGAGAGATATTTATTAAAAGGGGCAGTTTTTAGGTCTCGCCTAGCTATTGCGTTTACGCAATCGCAATGCGAGACTCTGGTAAGGGGCATTTCAAAGTGCTCCCAAAAGGGGATTGCATGGCGAGCACGCGCATAATCACGTGCATCGTGCCGCCATGCAATCCCCTTTTGGGCGCACTTCAGCCCACTGGTGCCCTCGGCATCATACTTCAAAGGGTCCGCTCCCCCGCCTGGAATGCACTCCCCCGCCCCCGCCACAGTATGCCGAGAGATTGGACAAGTTGAATTGCAGCGTGAAAATAAAAATCCGAGCTTAATCACGGCGTCTCAGCTTCCGCACTGTGTGATTTTGGCCAAATTCTTTTTCACGAAGCCGCTTTTGTGCACATCACAAATGACCGCACCTTCAAATGCGCCAGTTCGGAAAGCTCTGAAATGCGCCTACATGTTACAGAAATGCATTCTTTTAACTTCAAAGACATTTGATCATGTATTTGTTTGTGTCACAGCTCGCCAACCTTCACCCCTTCCCTCGCTCGCTCTCTCCCTATTCCCCGCCTCCCCTTTGCTTTCTCCCTTCCCTCACTTCCCCTTCCCTCATCTCCTCCACAATCCGAGCTTAATCACGGCGTCTCTGCTTCTGCACTGTTTGATTTTGGGCAAGTTGAACTGCACAATGCACGAGTTCGGAAAGCTCTGAAATGCGCCTACATGTTACAGAAATGCATTCTTTGAACTTTAAAGACATTTGATTATGTATTAAATCCGAGCTTAATCACTGCGTCTCAGCTTCCGCACTGTGTGATTTTGGCCAAATTCTTTTTCACGAAGCCGCTTTTGTGCACATCACAAATGACCGCACCTTCAAATGCGCCAGTTCAGAAAGCTCTGAAATGCACCTACATGTTACAGAAATGCATTCTTTTAACATTAAAGACATTGGATAATGTATTTGTTTGTGTCACAGCTCGCCAACCTTCACCCCTTCCCTCGCTCGCTCTCTCCCTATTCCCCGCCTCCCCTTTGCTTTCTCCATTCCCTCACTTCCCCTTCCCTCATCTCCTCCACAATCCGAGCTTAATCACGGCGTCTCTGCTTCTGCACTGTTTGATTTTGGGCAAGTTGAACTGCACAATGCACGAGTTCGGAAAGCTCTGAAATGCGCCTACATGTTACAGAAATGCATTCTTTGAACTTTAAAGACATTTGATTATGTATTAAATCCGAGCTTAATCACGGCGTCTCAGCTTCCGCACTGTGTGATTTTGGCCAAATTCTTTTTCACGAAGCCGCTTTTGTGCACATCACAAATGACCGCACCTTCAAATGCGCCAGTTCAGAAAGCTCTGAAATGCACCTACATGTTACAGAAATGCATTCTTTTAACATTAAAGACATTGGATAATGTATTTGTTTGTGTCACAGCTCGCCAACCTTCACCCCTTCCCTCTCTCGCTCTCTCCCTATTCCCCGCCTCCCCTTTGCTTTCTCCATTCCCTCACTTCCCCTTCCCTCATCTCCCCTTCCCTCATCTCCTCCACAATCCGAGCTTAATCACGGCGTCTCTGCTTGTGCACTGTGTGATTTTGGGCAAGTTGAACTGCACAATGCACGAGTTCGGAAAGCTCTGAAATGCGCCTACATGTTACAGAAATGCATTCTTTTAACTTTAAAGACATTTGATCATGTATTATATCCGAGCTTAATCACGGCGTGTCAGCTTCCGCACTGTGTGATTTTGGCCAAATTATTTTTCACAAAGCCGCTTTTGTGCACATCACAAATGACCGCACCTTCAAATGCGCCAGTTTGGAAAGCTCTTAAATGCGCCTACATGTTACAGAAATGCATTCTTTTAACTTTAAAGACATTTGATCATGTATTTGTTTGTGTCACAGCTCGCCAACCTTCACCCCTTCCCTCCCTCGCTCGCTCCCTATTCCCCGCCTCCCCTTTGCTTTCTCCCTTCCCTCACTTCCCCTTCCCTCATCTCCTCCACAATCCGAGCTTAATCACGGTGTCTCTGCTTCTGCACTGTGTGATTTTGGGCAAGTTGAACTGCACAATGCACGAGTTCGGAAAGCTCTGAAATGCGCCTACATGTTACAGAAATGCATTCTTTGAACTTTAAAGACATTTGATTATGTATTAAATCCGAGCTTAATCACGGCGTCTCAGCTTCCGTACTGTGTGACATTGGCCAAATTCTTTTTCACGAAGCCGCTTTTGTGCACATCACAAATGACCGAACCTTCAAATGCGCCAGTTCGGAAAGCTCTGAAATACACCTACATGTTACAGAAATGCATTCTTTTAACATTATAGACATTGGATAATGTATTTGTTTGTGTCACAGCTCGCCAACCTTCACCCCTTCCCTCGCTCGCTCGCTCTCTACCTATTCCCCGCCTCCCCTTTGCTTTCTCCCTCCCCTCACTTCCCCTTCCCTCATCTCCTCCACAATCCGAGCTTAATCACGGCGTCTCTGCTTCTGCACTGTGTGATTTTGGGCAAGTTGAACAGCACAATGCACGAGTTCGGAAAGCTCTGAAATGCGCCTACATGTTTCAGAAATGCATTCTTTTAACTTTAAAGACATTTGATCATGTATTAAATTTGGTTGTGAATATTACTGGATACCCCACACACATGCCATAATAGTATGGACTTAAAGCTCCGCCTACTCTCCGCCCATATTTTTCATGGAATTATGTAATTGTTTTTTGTAAATACTGCCTTCTGATTCTTAATAGGCTTGTTAGTCCCTCCTTAGTACAGCCTTGTCTTCATTCGTAACCTCCCATGAGGACTGGCCCTTTTACTTCTGTTGTTACACAATACATCTTATTTAGTCTGTAAGAAATAGTTTCTTTGATGCGTTTCTCGTGTTGCAGGCATGACATGCTTTCCTGCAACATGCAGTGCCATGTGCACTTTCACTTTTAAAGCAGCCTGAGGGAATAGCGGCCGCTTCTTTCAAAGGAAATAGGTCTTGCATTTACAGGAGATGAGCTATTGGCATTGTAAATGACAATGGCTTTCATTTATTTGTTAATTATAACAACAGATAAATAAAAGGTATTCTCAGTTACAATGCCAATAGCTTAAACTCTTGCAAATGTGAGACCTATTGCATTGCAAATGCTTGTTGAACATGAACTTGGAAACATTCCTGCCAACCCCCTACACCTTGACAACAATGCCATGAATGAACAAATAGGCAAGTCAGTAGTCATGTGTACCCCACATGTGACCTAGATTCCCATGGTAGATGGAATTGAAGATGGAGCAATAATATAATCTATTGAATGAAACACAGGAGGCTTTTGTGCAGAACACATCCTGAACTCACGTATCTGAGAAAAAGGAGGATTGTTGAAATAGAATATTTTCCTAGGATCACACACTTTGGTCGGTGGGGAAAGTGGGATTTATCCTAGTTTTTCTGGTTTCACGTTGTAGAATTCAGCCAGTAGCTGTGTTTCTATTTCTCTCTCCTTTTACGTCTCACCCTAAGAAAATGTATGCACCATCTATTGCAAGACCTTGTGTAACCCTACAGTGGATTTAAAGGCCCTCCATTGCTTACAAATGGTTGGCTTTTATTGTCACTGTCATTTGATTGCTTCTTATTCGTCAGCTCCAGTAAGCTCTCCTTCCTCTTCTTGTGTTTGTCCCTCCCCTGCAACTTCAATGCATTACTGCACCCTTCCACTGCTCACTTTAACAGACCCTACTTTTTTTTTTTGTTTAAGCATACTACAAGACTGTGGGTGTTTTCCAGCTGTGTCCCTCGTGTAATTCTTCATCCTTCAGGTTTCTCCCCATTAACCCACACCCTACCCACAGTCCATTGTTGTGTGCTTCTCCATTCCCCTCCCACCCCTCCTCCATGATCCGTGTGGTTTCCTCAGCCCCTCAAGCGCACACTCCGCTGTCTGTATGCTTCCGCCGACCCATCCCCCCATCCCTCCGTTATCTGTGTGCTGCCAAATAGCATCCTGCCCACCTTCCATTATGTGCGTGCTTGCCTAGTGCCTATTTTGTCTGTGTGCTTCACCCAGCCTTTCCCACCCATCCTCTGTTATCCATTTCATCACCACAGCCTCTCCTTCCCACCCTCCGTTGCCCATTTGATTACCACAACCATTCCTGCCTACCGTTCGATGTCCATGTGTTTACCACAACTCTTTCCCGCCCTCCCCCATTGTCTGTGTGCTTGCACCAGTACCTCCCGCTCACCCTTGAAGAAGTGCAATCTTGATCCCATCAGAGATAACGTAGGAGTGCATCATGTTTAAGCTTAGCCATCACTCACATTTATTCTGTTGTAATTATTGTACTAAAAGAAGTGGAGTATTGTATACTCAAAGTACCTCATTCTAAATATATGTGTTTTGAACGTGATTAATAAAGTTACGTGACAATTTACACATTAATGTAACGGGAGAAATTAACATGAAATGCCTTATTGCGAAATATTTAACTAGGATGTGCGCAAATAGTATTTTTACAGATTCATACGTGTAACTGAAATTAATCATGTGTAGGTATCATTTTAATGGCACTTTCATAGTTTGCTCTATTATATTCACGGTTATGAGAAGCTGCATTTGTTTTGTAGAAATGGGCATGTGTTTGTAATCCTTCGTTGCGGAATGTTTTGTCTCATTTTGTTTCTCCTGCAGGTGTGCGTAAGTCTCATTAGTTAGAATAAAGGAGTTTTGTCGTATTAGATAGCAAAGCATAAAAAAGAGTCGGCCGAGAATATTGCGGTAATGAACGAGGAGATGAGTTCGCATGTGAGAGGAATGACCAAGGACAAGAAAATTATTGTGGCTTATCTAGGTGGAAAGAGTGCTGAAAGTATCCATTTGTTTCAGAGCTTGGAAAATTCCCAAAGAAGAAGTCACGTGGGAGTGTCTATTTGACTGTAGTTGATATTATGTGCTGTGCTTAGTGGTGGAGAGAGTCCACTTAGGTTTCCTCAGAAAGCAGACCTATGCTTCTGATTGGGTGGCTTTACACTACTTAACTCAGTTTCGGAGTGTTTTCTACTGAAGAGGCTGACGGCTGACACCTTTCTTCCTTCCATCCTGAATATGCCCCATCCCAAATGATTTAGTTAGGTTTCCTTTTTAAGGTATTGTAGGGAAAGATATTTTGCTCGTTAAAGAGAATCATCTGATGCAATTTAACCTTAATTTCTTCTTCATGATCGTCCGCGTCATCACCTTAGAGTTGGTCATTTGTTTTGTACTATATAGGGTACATCTCTTAAGGAGGTTTTGATGTATTTTGAAAATATGGTACTTGTATATGCTTATGCTGAGATTGATCTACATCAATTTGTTTCTAAATTTATGATTAAAACCTACTAAACTCAGATCAAAGAGTCAAGTGGATTAATGTGTAGCCACATTGGTTTCACTGTATTGAGATGCTATCCAGTGATTTTCCCTTTCACCGCTTGCTCTTCTAGAAAGACCCCTCCCCTCTGAAGAAATTGTGTAAATGGGCTTAGACTTTAACACCCTCTATTGTCCATGTGCTTGCTCCAGCCCTTCCTGCCCACCTTTTGTTGTCCGTGTGCTGCTACATTCCCCCACGCCTGTCATCTTCCCAGCTGCATCTTTCTCTCACACAAGCCCTCCCGCCCTCAGTGTTGCCTCGTTCCCCCAGCCCACTCCCCCATCCTCTTCCAATCTCCCGCCCTCTGTGTTACCATGCCCCACTACCCACTCTCCCCTTTTGCTTTTTTCCCCCCAACAATTGGGGGAGTGTATTTTGGGGGCAGAGCAACACAAAGGGGGGGAGGGGGGAAGAGAAAGATGCAGGAGAAGGGAGAGGACAGGCAATATGGGATGGTAGAGCACGTGGCCCCAATTTCTTTTTAAAAGGGGTATGAAGTGGCCAGTACTAATGTCCTTTTTTTTTTTTTTTAAAGAATTTTTATTGTTGTCATGATAGACAAAAACAGCAAGACACTTGAATAAACAATGTGCACAGATCATTTGACATACCAGCACCCCAACAAATAGTATAGGAGTAAACCCCATTTCAGGTATGCTAACAGAGCCGGTATCAACCCACTGCCCCTCGACCCTGCAGTCCACCTCAATCGTCCGAGTCCGAGGTAATGTCCTTTTTTTAAGTGCATTAGTGCTAGCCGCATCATAGCAGTTTTTGAAAATTAGTTTTAGCCATGTTGTAATGCAGCTGTGCTGTACAGCCTGGCTACAAATCATTGCCAAAGCCAATAGCAAGACCTATTCGCTGTCTTGAATTCTTGGTTTATGTTACGTTAAACGTGTGTGGCGAGTGCAAGCCACAAGGAAGATGGGCTCGATTTGAACTGCAGATCAAAGATGACCTTGACTTGAGCCAGACCCAGGCATCTAGATTGGACATGACTCGAGCTTTCAGTCACTCTCCCACATCTATGTTGTATTTACACTCCATGAGCTCCAATTTTCAGGGAAACAAGTTGGTATATTTTACCATGTGACCGCAAAGATTGCACTGCGCAGTCAAGTACTTTTTACATTTAAGAAAATCCCACACATTTAAGATTTGAACAGGGTCGTCGTATTTGCTGCTACAAAAGCTGAATACAAGCAGCACTTTCATGAAAAACTATTCTAACGCGTAGCACATGTGTTCTATAATCTCATATCCTGCTACACTTACAATTCAACAGCGTTTGGTATTCTACAAATATGAGTTCTTATAGATTGTGCTGTGAGTCATTGATTGTGTATCTTGCAGTTAAAATAAATACATTCATAAACAATGTGCAGTATTAAAACACAGACGCTGGGTCATATGACTCAGTGAACTATTGTATGAACTACAGGGATCTGTGTTTGGCTCTCTGGCCAACTGCTGGAATCCTCATTCATTTTCTCTACCTTCCATCTTCCTGAGGTCAATAAAAAGAGCACCATTGATGTAGGTATCATTACACACTTGCTATTTAGCACCAAGCTCCCCTGAGCTGAATATGGATTCTGTTATGGTAATCTACCAATGTTTGGTCTCAGTGAAGAAGCTGAAGGTTACTTTAATGCCCCACCTTTGAAACGTGTCCATTGGCTCCATGCACACTTGGGCCCAGATTTATCAAACTTTGATGAAGTGCAATGCAACACAGCAAAACAATCTGCTGCACTGCTTCAAATGGAGAGAGGAGGAATCTTGTACTGGCTCACTTAGTGCAGCCTAGCGCCAACACAGGCACCCTTGCATCATGGTGCAAGGGTGTCTGCATTGCAGGCAGGATTGTTTTTGTGCAGGAAGGCACACTTTCCTGCACAAAAACAATCCTCAGAGGATTTTTCATCTTTCTAAGTGTGCTGCAGAATACAGCACACTTAGGGGAAACAAAGAGGATAAATAAAGATATTTCTCCACGTTGTGCCTCTATCGGCAAAGCATAGCATTTTTACCAATCTTGGTAAATCTGGAAATGCATCAAAATCCATGGGTGGATGTGTGGCAACATCCATGCGCCACTCATGGAAAGCCTTCCCAGGGCAGAGTAACACAAGCCAGCAACCTACACTGCCTTGCGTCACTCTATATTTATTAAGCAACCCAGGGCCATACAAGGTGACTTTGCATTGCTTGGCATATTTTACTTAAGGGTTGGGTTCCCCTTGCAACACCATGCTTGATGCAATGCAATTTAATGATAAATCTGACCATTTGTATGGTATGGAAATCTGTGCATGGTGGCCACTGCTCTACTAATACACCTCAATCAATCAATCAATCAATAATTTGTAAAGCGCACTACATACCCGCAAGGGTTTCAAGGCACTGAGGTAGGGGAGAGGGGGGGTGCTGAGGCTACCGGTCGAACAGCCAGGTCTTGAGTTGTCTCCTGAAGGTTAGAAGGTCTTCGGTTTGTCGTAGGATGAGGGGGGGGGGGTGTTCCAGGTCTTGGCGGCGCGGTGGGAGAAGGATTTGCCTCCGGCTGTGGTTCTGCGGATGCGTGGGACGGTGGCCAGGGAGAGGTCTGCGGATCGGAGTTTCCTGTTGGGCACGTAGAACGAGAGGCCACTGTTGAGATAAGCTGGGCCGGTCTTGTGGAGTGCCTTGTGTGCGTGGATCAGGAGCTTGAAGGAGATTCTTTTGTCGATATGGAGCGAGTACAAGTTCCTCAGGTGGGGGGTGATGTGGTCGCGGCGCGGGACGTCGAGGATCAGGCGTGCGGAGGCATTCTGGATTCTTTGCAGTCTGTTGATGAGCTTGGTCGGGGCTCCGGCGTAGAGGGCGTTTCCGTAGTCGAGTCTGCTGCTGACTAGGGCCTGGGTGACTGTTTTCCTTGTGTTTGTCGGGATCCATCTGTAGATCTTGCGGAGCATGCGGAGGGTGTTGGAGGCAGGTGGAGGAGACAGCGTTGACTTGTTTGGTCATGGTGAGTTTCGAGTCGAGGAAGACTCCCAGGTTGCGTGTGTGGTTGGTGGGTGTGGGGGGGGTCCCCAGCGACGCGGGCCACCAGGAGTCGTCCCATGCTGAGGGGTTGGGCCCGAGGATGAGGATCTCCGTCTTGTCTGTGTTCAGCTTAAGGCGGCTATCCTCCATCCAGTCGGCGACGGCTTTCATTCCCTGGTGGAGGTTGGATTTGGCGGTGAGGGGGCCTTGGTGAGGGAGAGGATCAGTTGCGTGTCGTCGGCGTAGGAGATTATGTCGAGGTCGTGGTGTCGGGCGATGCGTGCGAGAGGTGCCATGTAGACGTTGAACAGCATCGGGCTGAGGGAGGATCCCTACGGGACGCCGCAGATGATCTCAGAGGCTTCGGATCGGAATGGGGGAGGCGGACTCTCTGGGTTCTGCTGGAGAGGAAGGAGGAGGTCCAGTCCAGGGCCTTGTCTCGGATCCCTGCGTCGTGGAGTCGGGTGCGTAGTGTGCGGTGGCAGACAGTGTCGAAGGCGGCGGAGAGGTCCAGAAGGATAAGGGCCGCCATCTCGCCGTTGTCCAGTAGGATCCTGATGTCGTCTGTGGCGGCTGCGGAATCCTGAGTGGGAGGGGTCCAGGATGCTGTTGACTTCGAGGTAGCGGGTGAGCTGGATGTTGACTATCTTCTCGATGACCTTAGCTGGGAACGAAAGCAGGGAGATGGGCCTGAAGTTTTTGAGTTTGCTCGGGTCCGCCTTGGGTTTCTTCAGTAGGGCGTTGATCTCAGCGTGTTTCCAGCTTTCAGGGAAGGTCGCGTTCTCAAAGGAGAGGTTGATGATGTTGCGCAGGTGGGGTGCGATGGAGCTGCCGGCTTTGTTGAGGATGTGGTGTGGAAAAGGGTCAGACGGTGAGCCGGAGTGGATTGTGCCCATGGTCTTGATTGTGTCTTCGGTGCTCACATTGGACCATGTTGTCAGGTGGTTGGTGGGTGGTGGAGGTTCCGGCATGTTGGGGTTTGTTAGGGTCATCCGGGGGTTGAAGCTATCGTGGATGTCGGCGATCTTGCGGTGGAAGAAGGTAGCGAGGTAGTCGCACAGGGCTTGCGACGGCGGGATGTCGTTGGCGATGGAGCTGGGGTTGGAGAGTCCCTTCATGATGTTGAAGAGCTCCTTGTTGTTGTGTGCGTTGTTGTCGAGGCGGTCTTTGAAGGAGGTCCTCTTGGCGGTCCTGATTAGGTGGTGGTGGTTGCGGATGGCGTCTTTGTGGGCTGCGTGGCTGCCCAGCGACTTCTCGCTGTGCCATATGTTTTACAACTTCCGGCAGGTGCGTTTTGATGCTAGGAGTTCTGGGGTGAACCAGTTGGCTCTCTTGCTGGTGTCTTTGAGGGTTTGTTTTTTCAGCGGGGCTAAGGTGTTGGCACAGTCATCCATCCATCGTCTGAGGGAGCGTGCACCATCGTTGGGGTTGGAGGGGTTGGTCGGTGGGTTGAGTGCGAGGTTTGTCTGTAGTTGTACTTCTGTGATCTTGCCCCAGCAGCGACGGGGGATCTGTAGGGTGTGGTGATGTGCGACAGGTGAAGTGGATGCAAAACATTCTTTTCTTGCCAACCGGTTTAAAATGTACTCGCAACAGTCTATCACTGAGAACTGTGGTTGTGTTAGTTACCTTGCATTATTGTTAACGAAAAAGAACACGGCATGCCAGATGGGAAGTAGATGTCTGCTTCCTCTCAAACACAACGCACTCAGGGGCATATTCTCAAGGACTTATCGCCGATTTATCGGCACTTTAGTACCGCAAAAGTGGCGATAGATTTATCACCCCATTCTCAAGCTGGTGCAAACGGCCGATATCACCAGTATTCCAGCGAAAGTTGTCGCAAAAAACATCGCCACAGATGAGAGGGACAACTAGCGCTAATGATATGCAGAGTAGGCGTTCCCGTGCAAAAACACATGAAACCACCACTTCACGATATTCTCAACGACCAGCCAGATCTGCAATGGGATCTAAAAACTGGCGATAAGGCGCATTAGCAGCAGGGATTTAACACCTGCCTTTTACTGGTGTCAAGCAGGACGACAACCTGCAGTATGAAAGGGAGCCCAGCCCAGCGCCACATCTGAAGACCAACACATGTCATGGAGCTACTGATCATGCAGCTCGGACACCCAAGAGGGCCATAACACCCACCGCCACCACCCTCCGGCCCCTCCCCCCCGGATCTCCCAGACTACCACCTAGGCAGCGCAGAACAAGACAGCTGACCTTCCGAAAATGGCATGGCCCCTCAGCCACACAATTACAGAATGTGGGGAGAGGTGGGAACCAAGTATGTGTGAAGGAGGCAAGTCACCCATGAATGAGAATGTACACAATGCCAAGTGTGGCGTTGATGTGCTGGACAGACTTCAGTATGCAGGTCACAGACAAGTCCATGTGGACAGATACTGCTGGTGTTTGTAGTGTTGTGGACAGTGGACGCAATCATGTTACCTCAGGCAGTTGGGAAGACCTCGGTCATGTAGCTTTGTCGTCCCTCCTGTAAGCGTAAGCAGAGTGGGCTGGGCCGGTGTACGCCAGTCCAGCGTAGGGGTGTGAAGAATTTGCCCGGGGCTCTGAGCGTGGTTCAGTTCTTGCCTGGACAAGGAAGTAACTACTGCGTGTGTCTCTGTTGTAGTGTCGGCACCACCCGGCCCGTAATCGACAATGTTGCAATGTAGCATGCACCCGGAGAGCGGGCTCTCACGAACTGAGAAATTAAGAAGCGCAAGACAGCTCGGGGTCTTGGCTCATACATGCCATGTGTTGTGTGTATCTGTAATGCCACAGCATGAGCCAAATGCCTAGCCCTACTCGCAGTGTGAGTTCAGCCAAGCATGGACTCTACATCTGTGTCCGCACTATCCTTACCATAGGCCTACACATCACAGTGTCGTTGTCAGGCTTGTGGACATGCGCAGACAGGCATGACAGCGGTGTGCTGTAGGAGTGCCAGTGATGCAACCGCGCAGTGCACACAAGTAAATGGGCTCGGGGAGGGAGCAGCAGCTGTGAAGCAACGTAACACACAGTGATCCCGCGCATTTGCCACATGCAAGACATGTCAAACATGAATCCCAAAGTCGCACACATCCCACCCCACCCCCAACAAGCCACATCACATTTCCTGAATGCAAGCAGATGACAAACTAACACTAGGGATGAAAGCTCCTTTGTCTGAACTATCAGGCGGAAGCACATCTGCCTCTCTGACCTCGGAATTGCATGTGCCCGGCACCCCCACACAGATACTATAGCAGATGATGACGACTCCCACACTACGCACAGCCTGACAACAGACCAACGTATACAAACCCCACACACAGAAGTCCTTGCTCTGAGTTATCTTGCATGGAATGGCCTTCACACTTACTCCCACGCCATCCCAGGCGTAGAACAATTGCACACTAAAACAACTCATTGATCCGAGCTGTGGCATTTCATCCACAGAGCTGGCGCAGGTCAGAACAGTGCCGCTTTAACCAGAGCCACTAACGCAATGGCAGAACATCCTGGACACATGCACAACCCCTGTCACGTGGAACTGCACCGTGCACGTATGCTGCATTTACTTGGGCCACTGCCATTGGCAGTGCTGCAGATCAGTTACCGGCTAAACTTCCGCCTTGCCAACGTCACCTGCGTTCAGCCTGTGTTGCATTGTCAATTGTGCATATTCCAGTGGTCCATGGATATTTGCCTATCCAACAGGACGGTAGCTGAACTGGATTTTGACGTGTGTGTGCCCCCTGTTGGTCCATGACCAGGAGTGTCACTGTGATACCCGTTTATGGGATGCCTTGATACTTGGCATACATGCTGGCAGGTGGACCTGGGAGATTGCACAAATCCTCGTGTGCACTGACCACATTGAACTGCTCCCCTATTGGGCTGTAGTGCTAATTGGTGAAAGGGGGTGGACGCAGCACATCTGTCCGGACCTGGTAATGGATCGCCTCGCCGTCCTGTTTGATGAAGTCGACAACGACCTCATGCTGGAAATGATAGCCTACGAAGCTGCAATCGCTTTCATGGACGAGTAACTACGTACCTGCAGCCACAACAGATTGGAACCCATTGCACATGTCCCAACACCTTGTTGCATCTTGGAGATCTGGTCACATATCCCACGACAACAGTGGACATGGCTGCATTCGCCTGTACTCCGAATACATGAGCGGACAACAACGCGGGTTAACACACACCTGTGAAAGGTGAGTCACTCCCCCGGAATGGACAGTGGCGCTTGGCAACGTTCCTCATTCTGACATACTGCTGCATTGGTCTGCATGTTGTGGCACTTATCTTGCACGTACTGACACACATATGCTAATTAAGTCGACGCACCTTCACTTGTATTTAACTGTGCTGAGTGCTGATTTGAATGACAATGTGTGTCTCACTGCCTATTTCGGTCACAGCCATACATGCGCATTGATAGCATTACCCAGGGAGTACCTTTTTGTGGAATCACTGTCCCTACATTCATCCATACTTTTATACTTGATTGATCATAGCCATGACAGTTCTGTGTGAATTAGAATGTTTTATTCACATTCAGTGCAGTGTTGAAGCTGGACCAGTACAGGGCCATGCAAACCCCACTTTACATTGTTGCTCCGTGGAGGGCCAGTCAGAGTCCTTTAAGGATTGATAAGTTCATTGGGAGTGGAAGATTTCAGTCTGCAGTGTGATTGCTGTGTCATTGGTAACCAAACAAAATATGGCAGTCCATGTGGAGGTCCAAGGTGAGTGTCGCTGTGTGTATCGGGGGACAGTGGAAGGTGTTATTCCAGGGCATGATGCAGAGGGCAGAACGAAGCTGAAACCGGCCATATGGGGGAGATGAATGCTACCACTTCATTCTTACCACAAAGCCAGATTCCTCATCATCTTCGTCCTCTGATGTGTCAGGTACTTCACATGCGGGTGGTGGTGTTTTGTCTGCATCACTGTGTGGCACTGACACTTCAGGGGTGGAGATGTGGATGGAGTAGTAGCACCAGCATTCATCAACGCCAGGCCTTGTGGTGGCAATGCCATGATGAGGATCTGCAGGGCATGGAAGATCACAGCTACATCTCACTGGTGTGCAGCAGGGGCAAACATTCTTTCTGCCTGCATCCGCTCCAAGCTCTCCATCATTCTCCTTGTCCCAACTCCCGGCTGACATCGCTGGAGCCACTCTGACTAGACAGTTGTTCTTGGCTCAGAGTCATGACTCCAACGATGTCAGCCATGGATTGTTGGAGAGCATGGAGCGGGCAGTGGGTGTCTGTTAGGGACTGTAAGCCATCCCTGATGGGACTTAGACACCCATGTATGGCATCTAGTTTGGCTGCCATGAGGTTGAACCCCACCCGCAGCTGGTCAGCCATCTTCTCCTGGCACCCTAACACACGGCATTAGAATGCCATGTGTTGGTCGTGGGGGTCCTGGGAGACAGTCGTGGTGGTGGGTGCTTCCTGCTGTGTGGTCTATGCAGGGGGTGGGGTCTCATCAATGCAGCTGGGCTGCCCTGCTTATGGAGGTGGGGTGCCGGAGCTGTCCATTAGCTTTTGGAGGGTGTCGGTGTTGATGTTGGGGAGGTCCTTTTCATCATCAGTGCTGTGTTGTTGGGTCTGCTCTGCATGAGGTTTTGATTCTACCTCTGCAATGTGAAGGGGAGATGCAGATTGACATTGTGTTCACGTTTGTTCACGCATTGTACAAGTTTACTGACAGACTGCATGACAATGTACATTGTGACTGTTTGTGAGGAGATGCCTTTTTGATGCGGGACAGTTGACATTTCTACATAAGGGATGTGAGGTTGTACTTGTACATTATCATCTCACAGTTTCCTGCTGCGCCAAATGCGAATGGCCATATTCTAAACACAAGCGGCAGCGGTTGTGTCCTCTGTTCTGTTGTGAAAGTGTTGCAGTTTGTACCACATTGTTGTCAATGTTGATGTACTCTGATTCTGATGTCTGTGTGCTGCCTTGTGGGAGAGTCGCCCCTGCAGCTCTGATTTTGCTGGCCCTTATCCCTTTCAGGCGGTGTGCCTTACTCTTCTGTGCTTATACAGTGCTGAGATGTTGCAGACTTGGGTAATGGTTTGTCCGCAGATGTGCTATACTTAATTGTGCATGTGTGCTATTGTGCCCATTTCCCCCTGTCCCCCCAGTCCCTGGTCGTTACTCACCCTGTTGCTGTTGGCTCAGGTCATGTTGTGCAATGTCCGGTCCCCCAACTCCTGCCACCGTCTTCCCAATGATGGTACCAGGCTGGTCCTCTGTGGGGCTGGTGGTGTTCTGGTTGTCCTCTGCACTTGCTCCGGCTACCTCTATGGTGCTTTGAAGTTTTTAGTGGGTTTTTTGTGTTTTTTGTTGCCGCTTTTATAGTGATTTTTCCTGCCTGACTTGTGGGACTTGCAGGCCTGGCGCTGCTTATTGCTGAATTTTTCATCACAGTTGGGCCCATCGCAACTGTTTACACGTTCGGGTTTAGATTTTTATCGCCGTCCCGGTAATTTTATCGCAGACATTTGATGTGTTATCGGGAAACTATCGCATGTTACTGCCATGATGAGATTACGACATTAACACGGAGTGATTTTCCAGCTATAGAAAAAATAGCTTTAACCTATTTTGGCGATGATTATCGCACGTTCTTGAGAATATCCCCCTAAGAATTCACCAAGGAACTCACACTGACTGTGTACAAACTGTGCAAAAACTTTTTTATATTTTATATAAAAAGACAAACACAAACAAACCTATATTATTTATTCATAGAATATCATCACCCCAAAACCTCACAAATTATTAAAATGGACAATATCATCACATATAACTCATAAAATGGAGAGGTGTGGCTCACTGGTTAGAGGCGGCAGACCTGTAAGCAGAGAATCGGCCAGGGACCAGGGTTCAATTCCCGACGCGGCAGGGTCGTGGACCAGGGTCAAAACGGACTCGATAATTCTCGCCTCGGTACCTACTCTAACCAGGAACACACCCGGCAACTCTGGGCATTAAGCTTGCCTCATCTCTACAACGGCCCCCCACAGACGCCGGGGATGCCTGGTTTCACCTTGGAGATACCCAGAAAGGGACCATCTCACAGGGATAGCCAGGACGGGTTCCCCAGCGGTCTACAGTGCCGGGACGCCCCGTTGCTGGGGCAGCTGTGCGCTTTACAAGTCTACAACATTTACATAAAATATTAAAACAGCTAAAACCAAACATTAATAGATAAAAACAAAGATTACATAAAATCCAAAGATAAAAGCACTGGCACTTTCTTTTACAGATTGCATGGCTTTGAACATGTGTTTTTGTTCATATTTTAAATACCAAACATGCCAAGAAATTAGCCTTTCTTTGTTCGTCAATGCGTTTCGGTGGGTTAGAATGCTTGAAACCACCTACTTCAGGACTCATAAGATTTCCTTTTACTGTTCAAATTTAAGACACATACATTGTAATAGCCAATTGCCTTATCCAACACAACCATAATGCAACCCAAACATCAATGAAGCGCCTCCTATGTTCTCCGGGCAGCGATGTTCCAGTGGACAAAAGCCATTGAACCAGTGCATAGTTTTAGTGCACATCAGTATTTAAAATCCACCGGTCACTCAACGTCCTACTCAGGCTTCGACCTCTTATGGTAGGCTCTGTCAAAGGCACAGAAGTCCAGGGTGCTGGGTGTACCAACGTTTGTACTGTGGCCTGTAGAGCCCTTTTGTGAACCAATTCTTTGTTAAATAAATACACCTTCCTGGATGCTGTGGGTGCAAAGCAAAAACAGAAACCTTCCCCTAAAATACAAACATATGAAGAAAGTGTGCATACATGCAGGAGGCTGCAGGACACTGAGGATCTTCTCGCTGACTTCCCCTTTGCTCTTGATCATCAACTCCTCAAAGGCTATGAGTAAATACTGCAGGATCCTCAAAGCTGAAAAGCATCTCTGGCATCCAATCTATAGGTAGCTGTTTCCAGGTAGACTAATGCATCCAGAAGAGCAGCACATGGAATCCAAAGGGGATAACAGTTCTAAAGACCTATAGCTTTAATGGGAGAAAAAAACTATCGAGAACGAGGGCAAGAGACTCACTCTTATATCCTGCCTTTCCTTGTAAACAAAGCCAGAAAGGAATGTAAATGACCTAAAGCAATCGCTTCATAAATGTAGAAGACCCCGAACACACAACTAAACAATGACCACAAGGCACGGGCAGAAATGAGGGGGCATCAGTTTCTCACCTCTTCCATCAAACACCACAATGCTGCTCTGCATTAAGGAAATGGCTCAGCAAACCATGTCTGCAGGCCTACAGCCAGAGCCTAGTTTCCCCAGCGGAAGTGGAAATTCTGAAGGTCAAAATACATTTTAAAAGCTTAAAGGTCGTCGGCAACTACAATCAAAAATGTAATATACCCTTAAATTAGCTCCTAATGAGCCCTATGTATAACCTCCAAGTATAAGCTCTATGTATAAGCTCTGTGTATAAACTCTGTGTACAAGCTCTATGTATAAGGTCTGTGTATAAACTCTGGTTATAATCTCTGGTTATAATCTCTGTGTATAAACTCTGTGTATAAACTCTATGCATAAACTCTTAGAGCTTATGAGAGCTTATACATAGAGCTTATAAGAGTTTATGCATAGAGCTTATATGTATAAGCTCTGTGTATAAGCTCTATGTATAAGCTCTGTGTGTAAACTCTATTTATATGTTCTATGTATAAGCACTGTGTATAAGCTCTATATATAAGATCTGTGTATAAGCTCTATGTATAAGCTTTATGTATAAGCTTTGTGTATAAGCTCTGTGTATCAGCTCTGTTTATAAGCTCAATGTATAAGCTCTATGTATAAGCTATATGTATAAGAGCTGTGTATAAACTCTTTGTATAACCTCTGTGTATAAGCTCTATGTAAAAGCTCTGTGTATAAGCTCTATGTATAAGCTCTATGTATAAGCTCTAAGTATAAGCTCTAAGTATAAGCTCTATGTATAAGCTCTATGTATAAGCTCTATGTATAAGCTCTAAGTATAAGCTCTAAGTATAAGCTCTATGTATAAGCTCTTATAAGCTCTTATAAGCTCATGAATGCCTGAGCCCAAGGGACAGACACCGAATGAGCCACACAGGTGGACGTGAGCTCTATGTGTAAGCTCTGTCTGTGCAGCTCATACACATCAATGTTCCTGCCCATCTTTGATCCATAGTCCATTTTGAAAGGCCCCTGTGCTCCTCCCAAATGCTCTAATGCCTCTGCTTGTGCCACAGGCTGCATCACTTCCTGTTGGAAAGTGGTCTCGTTGTTTTAGGCTTATTGAACATATGTCAGAAAACAGAACGAGGTAAACGAAGAATTCAAATGTCTACTCAGACTACAAGTCAGATCTTTAGATTCTCGAGCAGGTTGTGTCTATCACTTGAGATATAACCTTAACTTATTATTATGAAGTTTGAAGAAGGAAGGGCGGTTCATAGCCGGGCTAGTCTGTTGGCAAATGATGATATGTCCCACCAGGTAATGCCCTTGAAATGCTGGTGCGGCTTGGCATGGTCAAGTCAGTATCCTGCATCAGGAACCGCTGGCAAACTTTGAAAGTGGTGGGGCGAGCGGAGTTCCCCACCGCTTCCCAAAAAAACAAATAAAACACCCCCTTCCTCCAATCGCCTATAACAGTGGTTCCCAAACTTTTGACTCCTGAGGACCCCCATCGAGTCACCACTGAAAGCTGGGGACCCCCAAGCAATTTGTAGGATTTAAATTTCGAACATTAAAACAGTAATTAAAAAAAAATAAAAACACGTGTGCACACAAAACAAATACTCGAATTACTAAGGATTTCAGGGGCATATTTACAAGTGCCTATCGCCATGGGAACGTCACTTTTAGCGATGTTCCTGTGGCAATAGGGGCTTCGCCTTATTTACAAGGCAGCGTTAAGCCACTTATTGTGGCTTAACGCTGCCTTGTAAATAAGGCCCCCTATCACGCAATGCTTAGCGTGAAAAAGGTGGGCAGTGGGAGTTACAGTGGGCGTTTCACTCCAACACCCATTGATTTTGACGCTGCCCTCTATTTACAAGGTCAGCTTAAATAGGAGACAGCACCCAAATTAAGACCATGAAAAACCTGCTTTTAACTTTGCGAAATGAGGAGAAATGCCTCATTTCTCCTTGTTTTTGCTTTTTCAACGGAAAAAGCAAAACACCTTTGATTGTTTATGTTCAGAAAGGTGACCCTTCCTGCACATAAACAATCTTTAATAAAAATGACGTTTTGTAACTTCCATGTGTACAACATTAGGCAACACACATAGAGTGACAAAACAGCATTACAAAATTGTTCATGTGCAGGAAGTGGGAACATAGTAGCATCAGGATAATGATAGACTGGGAATAAACATATGTTGCTAACTTTTACCATGCAGTTTGCAAGCAGCTCTTTGATGACAGTTTATAGGACACTGTGCTAGATTACGATTGTCCTTTATGAATTGCACAGTGACGAAAGAATCTCGGTGACGAAATCAGTAACCCATTGACCTAGGCACATAAAATACTGTTTTTTAAAATGCATTGTACACGTTCTTTGCAGTAGGCATATTAACTCTCTGTGTCACATTAGATAAGTCAAAGCTGCCACTGGACAAAACTCTCATCTCTCTCCAGCAGGTACATTAATCACTGGCATTTTCTTGACACTTTTATAGTTGCTCAAACTGCTAATTTCACAAAGAACTTTGCAGTGCTTTTAAAATTGCTGGCTGAGGACCCCCTGGGAATGTGCCACGGACCCCTGGGGGTCCTCGGACCCCAGTTTGGGAAACACTGGCCTATAATAAAACACCCCCGCCCTTCAAAATCCCAAAATAAGGCTCTCCCTCCCTCAAAAAGCCCACAATAAAACAACCCCTCCCTCCAACCCGAACAAAACTACACTAACATTTTTAATAAATAACATTTAAATGAATGGTACTTACACACTGCCACACTTCCACCTCCATGAAACTGCAGTCTAATGTGGAGCTCCCCTAACCAATCCAGACGCTGCTCTCATGATGTTAGCCAGCATGAGAGAAGCACCAGCATTGGATGGAGCAGGTTGACCGGATGATCCTTCAGGCTCTCGAGACCTGTATTTGCTCTCTACCCAGCTGTCTGAGAGCCTGGATTGGAGAGCTACACGGTGCACATGTCAGGCTGGCCATTGCAAGACAGCCGGCCAAACTGACATGCGCACTATGGAGCATCCAGCTATCCACTGCTTCAGTCCTCTATGCTGCCAATCCTCAGTAGAGGACATGCCTACGCCCCCATGTCTCTTTGTTCGAGGGCACTGCAATGCATACCTCGGGAAAAATAAAATGGCAGTTAAATAATTTATTTCATTGCTATTTTATTTTTTCCTGCAAGGCTTCCAGCCGATGGGGCAATGCTCCCCTGCCCTCTTGGAGAAACCGCCACTGTCATGCCTGACTGACTCATTCCCAGCCCTGCCATGTTTCAGAAACATCATAAAAAGTATAAAAAGGGAGATGATTCTTAGTGCCTGTCCGCCACTTTTTATTTGAATATACCCCGCCTGAACTACCCCGTGGTCGGGCCAACACATAAGCTGGGGTTCGGTCTGCTATGGTGCCTCTATTGAACTCCCGGACGCCGCCTGTGTTTGGCTCTGACAGAAGTGAGGTCACTAGCCAGGCAGCACTATCAGGCCAGGGGAGCATGTTGGTGCCCTGGTGTCTGATGGACAGCGACTGTCAGGAGCCTGGCTTCCTGGACCCCGGCCAGACACACTGTGGAGTGTGCACTGCAGGTTATAGAGTGAGAGGTGGACAAGGATGGTAAACATGGATCCTCTGAGCAAACAGCGGCCACGAGTTCACTACAAAACACCCCTACAGCAAAATACATACAAGATTGTTTTTGTGATTCCAGATATCTCCCAATGGTCTTTAGGTACTGATAGACAACATATGTCAGCAGGCATCAAGTGCACACTAATAAAGTTATTAAAGCATCATTGCCAATGATCCTGTCTCGGCAGTAAACTTCAGCGACCCTTTGATGCAGCACAGACCTAAATAAACAGCACTCTTCAAACAAGCATTGGCAAAGCCAATAGGTCTGAACTACCTTACTTGTATGGAATCTTTAATATAATGATATATGAAGATATAAGTATAATGATATCCAATAATGCAGACTAAATTAACGAGCAGTGTGAGAGTAGTATTCATTAAATGCAGTGTATTCCCTTTTCAGTGTTTCATAGGCGCTAGAGGAATGCCGCACAATCACAGCGTATTAATTGGAGGATCCCAGAGCCCTAGCTACCCTTAAACATCACCCGCACTTTTAGCACATTATACAATAAATAAATAACTGCTTGGTGCATCTTATTCTAGCAAAGATTTCTTCTGCTCCCTAAATTAGAGAGTCAGAAAGCCAGAATGGTGTGTTTGTGCCCTGAGAAGACGCTCCCCAGTTCCAGTATCTGAAAAGTGCAGCATCTAAAAGTGCCCCCTCCCCCCAAAAAAAGTGCTGTAAATAAAACAACACATTTGGCGTGGAGGATGGTGGATATCTGACTATGGTTACCCCCAAATTTTTGCCTAGTGTCTAGCTGGTTTTTCGACTTAGTTGGCCTGAGATCCTGCCATTCAGGATCTCAGCCTGGCTGTTCTCTCTTTAAAATGGACTCCATGTACCCTAGGTACATACCCAATTGGTTGGATCACCCTGTCAGCCCCTGTACCAGTGTACACTAGGTACCCAGGGCATTGGTGTATCTAAGGCCTGCCAGGGGCTGAAGCATGTATTATGCCACCCCAGGCTTGGCCTAACAAATTTGACACAACTGGCTGATCACTCAGCTGGGGTAAGTTGGTGTAACCACTTCTTACTTAGGTGTAGTATACCTATACCTAACCTTAAATGGGACACCTGGTAACCTATAAGTCACTCCTATGGCAGGCCTTAACAATCCTGAAGGCAGAGTACTTGGTTCCATGTGAGATGGTGCTCTGGCATGAGCTGAGCCTGTCTGCAGTGGTCGGAACAACTTCCTTCTACTGTTTCCAGATATCGTCATACCATATACTCTTAAGTGCATTATGAACCTCGCGGTTAAATGCTAACTTTGGTTTGGCTTTATCAAAACATGTCGAGTAAGGTGTCATACGAATTGGAATACTGACCCCTCGCCAATTCTGGCGACGGGGTTAGCATTCCACCCTTCTAGAGGGACACGACATGTACAGTACCTGAAACCCGGGTAAAATCAGACATAGCCTCAGCTCCACAAAATGGATGCTGCCACCACAGACACAAGTCTGCCCTCCTGCTGCTGGGAGTCCTTCCAGCTTGGGAGGTGTGGACAAAGGGTTTCCTGCCAGGGGAGGTGCGTGCACCACCCCAGACAGGATTTTGTGTATTGGTCAGGTAGGGCTTGAAAGAAACCAGACATGCCTGAGGCTCACAAGGAGCCTCGGTGCATATGCCAGTTCAATCCGGTCCTGGGGCACACCAGTCCCGGGCCTGGGGCGAGCTGGACAAAGGATTGGGGGTGTAACCACCCCCTTCCTGGTCCCACCCTTAGGGAGGGACCTAGCAGGTAGTCCGGCCCCTAGAATCCGCTTAAAGGTAGGAGCTGTGTCCTAAGACTTCAGACATCCTGGAATCAACTTGAAACTAAGAAGAAGACAGGAACTTTGACGCTCTGCCGCACAGAGGACTGAAGCCAATCTCCCCTGTGGTCAGGGAGTGACCACCTTGCTAACGCAAGCACCATCCAGTGAATCGACGTCTGCTTTGCCGCCGCCTTCCGCCGGAGCCCGAGCCCAGAGACTGACAAGACCTGGACCTCCAGACCTCTCACCGCCCAATCCACAGTCCCTGAGAAGAGGAGACCCGTGGAGGCACCGAGACACGTGGAGCCAGCCATCTTGAAAAGACCACGACAAGCTGCAAGCGCAACAACCGAGGCTCCCTCCAAGTTGTGCTTTGGGATCTGAGAAGCCCAACACCCGAGCAGCATCTGCACCAAAGGTGAGCCCTCCAGCATCTCCACAATCTGCGTGGGGCCCTTCTGCATTTTGCCACTTGACGCGCCTAACTGGTTGCTGGCCGCTGGCTAGTGGCCATCTTGGCGACGAACTTCACGAAATACACCGCTGGTCTGGTTGCTCCAGACTGGCCCTTGCTCCCCTCCAAAGGAGCAATCCCTCTGACCTTGCTGGTCAGAATCATCAGCTTATTTCATCTCCTACAACAATTGCTTTTGCCAAGGCTTGTTTGCTTCGATCAAGTCGCCGACACCGCCGACAGCGAGAGCCTGCGTGGGACAGCTCGTGACCCGACTCCTGGACGTCGTTGACCTTCAGGGACCACGTGGCTGCAGAGACAAACTACACCTTCCTTCCTGTTTGCACCCGACATCGCCTGGTACCCACCTGGTGCCACGCTGGTCACTGGCTAGTGACTGTGAACACTGTCCCCTCTGCTTACAGGTCTTCAACATCTCCGATCCACCCTTGGATCCACTGCATCTCTTCCGGACCGGCCGCCTGCAGCATCTTTGTCCACAGGCTCCATTGAACAGATAGAAGAAACCTGACGCACTTTGACGCCTATGCACCCGCTTCCTGTGGGTGAGGTAAAGCTGGCACTCCAGTGCCCAAGTGTAGAGAATCATCTCTAGTGTCTGTGTTTCCAATCTTAAGTTCTTAGTCCATCCGGAAGATCCTCTTTGCAGTAACTTTGTACTTTTTACGCACCCATTGAAAACCTATGGGAACTCGCGTGTGACTATTTGCTCTGCACACGCAACCCGTGGACCTCCTGGTCACTAACAGAAGTTAGCTCCTTGTAGGCCCAGCGATTCTAGAGGCCCTAGGCCTTTTCCCTTTTCTGTTCGTGGTACTTATACCACTATTTTAGTATATGGTTTGAGCGGCCACCAGGGCCTATCCATATAAAGTGCAACTTCTGTGTATTCTACTGTAATCTTGTTTGACGATTTGTGCTCCTGTGCTCATAAAGAGACTAGGGGTTACTTTGAGAAATAAATACACATATATTTTGAATATATATCTGTGTGGTGTCCTTTCATTGGTATAAAAGGGGGTTGCATTTGGTAAAACAGCCTGCTTAACACGTTTCACGAGTTTAACCTCAAAGACTGCTTAGCCTACGCTACCACTAGGGCAGCTAGTCCGAAAAGGTTGACTTACAACCACACCATAAGGGTTGCTTGGCATGGTACAAGGTGGTCACTTTAACTAGTGAACATCATATACCAGGCCAACTTCTCACATTGGTGAGCAGCGGTTGGATTTGAGCTTGCTGTGTTTTACCATTGTAATCTCTTGGTTACCAATTGAAAGATCACATAGGTACCTATAGGTACATATAAAACAAGATTAGATATACTTAAGTTCTACTGAACTTAGTTGTTGTAGAGCAAAGGGAGTAGCACACCCTGACTACAACTACTAGATAGGTTTAGTAGGTAAACCCAAGTGTAGGTAGATTGCAACACATCCACCCACACTTAAGAGCAATGGCTGGGGCAGAGGGGTCCACTGTACTCATCTCTGTTGAGAGTGACCCCCAGAGGGCACCATCCATCTTTGCTACCCTTAATCAGAATGAGCTCAGGCATTTGGCAACTCTTAGAGGCCTTAAACAGCCCAAGAACCCTACCTCTGCTGAGCTCTTACAGAATGATGAAAATCAAAGAGAGCTCAAGAAAGCTTCCCAGTTAGCCCCCTTAGGGACAGGAACAGGAGGCCCCCCTTCTGAAGATGCTACCGAGGTACCCCTTTCCAATAGTCACCCCTTAGATGAGGTTCATACTACAGAGGATGAAAGTGAGAAGGGTACTGATACAGAAGGTAGTGGGGATGAAGGGAGAACTAGCCCAGTGCCAAGTGTTATACTTGGCCCAGCTAAACTAAGGCTATTGGGGGCTGACAGTGGGTTTACCCCATTGGATCTCCCCAGTGGACTTAACACAGGGCTTGGGAGGCAAAGGAATCGCTCAGGTGAATCCAATGCTTCCCATGGCTCTAGAGGCTCTCAAGGTCACTCCAGGAGAAGGATGACCACCCCTCAGAGGAGGGAACATGAGGCCAGAATGCAGGAAGCCCAGCTGAGGATCAGGAAGCAGGAGCTAGAAGTAGCCCTGATGGAAGAAAAACTGAACAAGGCTAGGCAACCTAAAGAGAGTGGGTCTATACCCACTGGTGGCAGCATTGTCCCTAAGGACAAAGGTAGGGTCTTTGATAATAGGAACCTGTCTAAGGTTGTGCCCCCCTACAAAAGTGGGGATGATATCCACAAGTGGATGACTGCTCTTGAGAGAGCCTGCAAAGTACAGCAGGTTCCTGAAGACCAGTGGGCAGCAATCTTATGGCTCTCCTTTGAAGGTAGAGGCAGAGATAGACTCCTCACTGTTAGAGAGGAGGATGTCAGAAACTACAGAGCCCTGAAGAGTGTCCTGGTTGATGGGTTAGGCTTAACCACTGAACAGTACAGGTTAATGTTCAGAGATACCCAGAAGACACAGACTCAGGACTGGTCTGAATATGCGGAATGTGCCACTAAGGCTTTGGAGGGTTGGTTGCTGGGAAGTAAGGTGTCTGATTATACAGGATTGTACAATTTGATGATGAGAGAGCAGATTTTAAGTAATAGTCAAAACCAGCTTCTCCATCAACACCTGGTAGACTCAGATTTGACCTCTCCCCAAGAATTGGGAAAGAGGGCAGATAAATGGGTCAGGACCAGGATCAGGCCTAAAAACCAGGGTGGTGACCAAAAGAAAGATACCACCAAGCCTCAAGAGAAGGGTGGGGATAAAGCAAAAGAGAAATCTTCCTCAGGGCCCCAAAACTCCACACAGGGTGGTGGGTCCCAAGCTCCCTCCTCTACCACAGCTAAAAAGCCTTACTGCCATGAATGTAAAATTCCTGGGCATTGGAAAACTGGCAGCAGTTGCCCAAAGGCTAAAAACAAAACTGTTCCTCCAATTACTCCTGTCACACCACCTACTACTGTCAGCAGTAATCCCCCAGGTGGTGGGAGTGCCCCCAGAAATTTGGGTGGGTTTACTTGGGGAACACAGGGGGACCCTGGCTTAGCCAATTCCCCTACAGCAACTACTCCTGTCTGTGATGGTGGCATGGGGTTTGCCAACTTCACTGCCTGTCCCAACACTTTGGGTAGGTACAGACAGGAGCCCTACATCAATGGTACAAAAGCTGAGGCCTACAGAGACACTGGAGCTAGCATCACGATGGTGGCCCATTGGCTAGTTCCCTCTGAGCAGCTTTTGCCTGGTTTCTCCTACCAGGTGACTAACATTGATGGCAAACAGAACAGTCATCCCATGGCAGAGGTATGTCTCAGCTGGGGAGGGGTCACTGGCCCTAAAAGGGTGGCAGTGTCCCCAACCTTGCCTGTAGACTGCTTACTGGGGAATGACTTAGAACTCTCAGCTTGGGCTGGAGTTGAACAAGACACCCATTCTAAAATGGTAGGCCTTTCACAAAAGGGTAGTGGGGTTGTGCCATTCACAACCCCTGTCCAAATAGATTTCCTCCCTGAAAAGGTTGGAAGGGCAGTGGTAGCCACAGCCCAGGCACAGACAGACTTCCCTGTAGAGACTGGCAGAGCTGTGACAGTCACAGCTCAAACACAAACTGAGTGCCCCCCTGAAAGGGTTGGCAAGGCTGTAATGGTCTCAGCCTATACTCAGACTGACATAGGTGTAGTGAAGCCTGAAACTATGGATCACTCCACACAAACAGAGAGTAGTGGGGAGGAAGAAAAGTCTCCCTCTCCCCAGACATTAGGAAAAGGTCAGCCTCCTCAGGGATCTGACCTCACCCCTTGTGAAGGAACTGCCCCAGAGGTAGCCAGGCCTGGCCTGGCAGAGCCTCTGATGTCAGTGGCCCCTTCCAAGGTGGGACCCAGTCTGGTGCAGGTAGCCTGCCTCTCTCTACCCTGCCTCAGTCAGCCCAGGGCTGCAGAGGTCAGGGAGGCCAGTGGACCCCCAGAGGGCCCCTGTCCACAAGAACCCCCCCATCAAAAGAATGAGGATTGCCTGGCTAGTAGCCCTAGTCAGGTGATGGGTAAAAACATTCCTGAGGGGTCTCCTTTACAGGTAGTTAGGGACCTCCCCCAGAGGGATTCTGTTGGGCACAGGCAAACATGGGACCTTAGGGCCCCAAACCTGACCTGTCCCTCCAGTAAGCCCACAAAAGGGACCCAGCCTCCAGCTTTAGGTAGCCAGAGGCTGACCCTGAGAGCACAGTGCAACTCAGTTAAGGAAAGAAAGGCATCCATGGTGGAGGATGATTGGAGGAAGCTGAGGCCTCACTTTGAGGACACCAACTTCAGTACTCCATCTCAACACCAGCCTTTTACTTTGCCAAGACACACCAAAGGTAGAGATTCCCTATGGTGGAGACCCTCTGATACCCTTAGGGTGAGGGATTGCTTAGTGGACCATGAGACAGGGGGTAACCATGCCAGTGCTAGTTCCTCCTTATATGGCCACTTGGGCAATATAGGCTTACCTGGTCAAGGTCAGCCTTATCTCCCTTCGTTTGGGGGAGGGGTTGTGTAGGAAGGTGGATATCTGACTATGGTTACCCCCAAATTTTTGCCTAGTGTCTAGCTGGTTTTTCGACTTAGTTGGCCTGAGATCCTGCCATTCAGGATCTCAGCCTGGCTGTTCTCTCTTTAAAATGGACTCCATGTACCCTAGGTACATACCCAATTGGTTGGATCACCCTGTCAGCCCCTGTACCAGTGTACACTAGGTACCCAGGGCATTGGTGTATCTAAGGCCTGCCAGGGGCTGAAGCATGTATTATGCCACCCCAGGCTTGGCCTAACAAATTTGACACAACTGGCTGATCACTCAGCTGGGGTAAGTTGGTGTAACCACCTCTTACTTAGGTGTAGTATACCTATACCTAACCTTAAATGGGACACCTGGTAACCTATAAGTCACTCCTATGGCAGGCCTTAACAATCCTGAAGGCAGAGTGCTTGGTTCCATGTGAGATGGTGCTCTGGCATGAGCTGAGCCTGTCTGCAGTGGTCGGAACAACTTCCTTCTACTGTTTCCAGATATCGTCATACCATATACTCTTAAGTGCATTATGAACCTCGCGGTTAAATGCTAACTTTGGTTTGGCTTTATCAAAACATGTTGAGTAAGGTGTCATACGAATTGGAATACTAACCCCTCGCCAATTCTGGCAACGGGGTTAGCATTCCACCCTTCTAGAGGGACACGACATGTACAGTACCTGAAACAGACATAGCCTCAGCTCCACAAAATGGATGCTGCCACCACAGACACAAGTCTGCCCTCCTGCTGCTGGGAGTCCTTCCAGCTTGGGAGGTGTGGACAAAGGGTTTCCTGCCAGGGGAGGTGCGTGCACCACCCCAGACAGGATTTTGTGTATTGGTCAGGTAGGGCTTGAAAGAAACCAGACATGCCTGAGGCTCACAAGGAGCCTCGGTGCATATGCCAGTTCAATCCGGTCCTGGGGCACACCAGTCCCGGGCCTGGGGCGAGCTGGACAAAGGATTGGGGGTGTAACCACCCCCCTTCCTGGTCCCACCCTTAGGGAGGGACCTAGCAGGTAGTCCGGCCCCTAGAATCCGCTTAAAGGTAGGAGCTGTGTCCTAAGACTTCAGACATCCTGGAATCAACTTGAAACTAAGAAGAAGACGGGAACTTCGACGCTCTGCCGCACAGAGGACTGAAGCCAATCTCCCCTGTGGTCAGGGAGTGACCACCTTGCTAACGCAAGCACCATCCAGCGAATCGACGTCTGCTTTGCCGCCACCTCCCGCCGGAGCCCGAGCCCAGAGACTGACAAGACCTGGACCTCCAGACCTCTCACCGCCCGATCCACAGTCCCTGAGAAGAGGAGACCCGTGGAGGCACCGAGACACGTGGAGCCAGCCATCTTGAAAAGACCACGACAAGCTGCAAGCGCAACAACCGAGGCTCCCTCCAAGTTGTGCTTTGGGATCTGAGAAGCCCAACACCCGAGCAGCATCTGCACCAAAGGTGAGCCCTCCAGCATCTCCACGATCTGCGTGGGGCCCTTCTGCATTTTGCCACTCGACGCGCCTAACCGGTTGCTGGCCGCTGGCTAGTGGCCATCTTGGCGACGAACTTCACAAAATACACCACTGGTCTGGTTGCTCCAGACTGGCCCTTGCTCCCCTCCAAAGGAGCAATCCCTATGACCTTGCTGGTCAGAATCATCAGCTTATTTCATCTCCTACAACAATTGCTTTTGCCAAGGCTTGTTTGCTTCGATCAAGTCGCCGACACCGCCGACAGCGAGAGCCTGCGTGGGACAGCTCGTGACCCGACTCCTGGACGTCGTCGACCTTCAGGGACCACGTGGCTGCAGAGACAAGCTACACCTTCCTTCCTGTTTGCACCCGACATCGCCTGGTACCCACCTGGTGCCACGCTGGTCACTGGCTAGTGACTGTGAACACTGTCCCCTCTGCTTACAGGTCTTCAACATCTCCGATCCACCCTTGGATCCACTGCATCTCTTCCGGACCGGCCGCCTGCAGCATCTTTGTCCACAGGCTCCATTGAACAGATAGAAGAAACCCGACGCACTTCGACGCCTATGCACCCGCTTCCTGTGGGTGAGGTAAAGCTGGCACTCCGGTGCCCAAGTGTAGAGAATCATCTCTAGTGTCTGTGTTTCCAATCTTAAGTTCCTAGTCCATCCGGAAGATCCTCTTTGCAGTAACTTTGTACTTTTTACGCACCCATTGAAAACCTATGGGAACTCGCGTGTGACTATTTGCTCTGCACACGCAACCCGTGGACCTCCTGGTCACTAACTGAAGTTAGCTCCTTGTAGGCCCAGCGATTCTAGAGGCCCTAGGCCTTTTCCCTTTTCTGTTCGTGGTACTTATACCACTATTTTAGTATATGGTTTGAGCGGCCACCAGGGCCTATCCATATAAAGTGCAACTTCTGTGTATTCTACTGTAATCTTGTTTGACGATTTGTGCTCCTGTGCTCATAAAGAGACTAGGGGTTACTTTGAGAAATAAATACACATATATTTTGAATATATATCTGTGTGGTGTCCTTTCATTGGTATAAAAGGGGGTTGCATTTGGTAAAACAGCCTGCTTAACACGTTTCACGAGTTTAGCCTCAAAGACTGCTTAGCCTATGCTACCACTAGGGCAGCTAGTCCGAAAAGGTTGACTTACAACCACACCATAAGGGTTGCTTGGCATGGTACAAGTTGGTCACTTTAACTAGTGAACATCATATACCAGGCCAACTTCTCACATGGCGCAAATACAGGAAGTCCGGAAGAGTGAGGAGCCTCCTGAAACAAGACTTTTAAGAACCAAACCTTCAGCAAGACTTCTGGTTACGGATCAAAAATGGTTTCCTTAGGGAGGAATAAACGCCCAGCAGAGGAAAGCGAATTACAGGGAGTTCCAAGAGGGGTGAGGACAGGAATCAATGTCAAGAGCAACATTTACACCAGTCTGAGAGATCTTTTCTCAAGATTCTGTGTTCAAGTTCTACAATTCCCCAATCATTGCTTCAGGTGACATTGGGTCCTCTGAGCTTCAGTCAAGTTTTACAGCAGTGTCTGTTATGTCTAAGTCAGACCCTCTGCACCACCCTGATGCTTCCCATCCCCTCAGCCCTTCTCTAGATTAGGTATTAGATTAGACAATGCTGAATTTTCTGCCCCCTTTGCGATGGTTGGAGGTAAAAGAGAATCCAGTGCCAGCAGGACAGTATTCTTGGGTCTCTGTACCAAGGGAGTGGGAGGACCACATTGCAACCAAGATGATGCCCTCCGTTTGGTGGTAGAAGAGGGGGGGGGGGGTGGTTCAGGGAGGCGAGCACACCAGGGCCAGAATGAACCAGCAGGTAGTAGTACTGAATTCAGAGGTTAATACCCCTGGCTCCTTAGGGGCTTCACAAGATACTTCAGTGCAGCAGCAGATAAGACAATATGGGAATATTTTGAGGTTACTCAAAAATACCAGAGAGACAGGCTCGCCTAGGTGAATTTAGATAAGAAGTTAGATGATTTGGCATAGTGAAAAAAGTCCTGGAAGATACAGCAGTGACCAACCATAAGATTGGTAAAAAACTCCCAGGATTTCTTAAATGCCATGCAGGAAGCACATTAAAGAGTGCTTTTGAGCCTTAAGAAATCGGTAATACCGATTTCTTAAATGCCATGTAGGAAGCACATTAAAGAGTGCTTTTGAGCCTTAAGAAATCGGTAATTACCGATTTCCTTTAAAAAATCACTTTTTTGTTTTTTGTTAAGTGCCATGTGGCACACATTCATGCCCTTAGGGCATGTATGTGCACCACATGTGCACACATGCACATCTCAGGGGTGCAACAGAGTGTCCTTTTGACACCCTGGCACCCTTGAAAGTGCTCCTGCTAGTAGCGATTCGGTAATACCGAATCGCTAATTGTGGATGTCTTCACATTCATTCCTATGGGCCTCCAAGCCCATAGAAATGAATGGGTAGGTATTCCTTATTACCGAATCTCAATTACCGATTCGGTAATAAGGAATATTAAGGATTCAGTATTTTTTACCGAATCTTTACCTACATAGGAAATACCGATTTCTTAACAGCGAATCAGTAAAATTCGCTATTAAGAAATCGGTATTTCAGATTTACCTACAGCTGGCCCTAAATGTTCTTGAGACCATTGAGAGTGGTGATGCTAAAGGTTCTGTCTTCAGGCTTCTGCAGGCTACAGTATTGAAACACGATAGCCCCATTGATCTGGAACGTGAAATGTAAAGGGTGCCTGGAGATTCGGTCAGGCTAAACCCCAACTGGAAAAAACTTGTGAAGATCCTGGTCAACCTTTTAACCCACTTAAATGACTATCTGGCACATGCATCAACAATGCCATTTGCGATTCCTTAATAGCGAAAAATAAGGATTCGCTAATAAGGAATAGCAAAAGGCTATGCATGTAGAAATCGCTTACAAAATAGCGATTTCTAAACATTCCTTAATTGCTACTCGCAAATTGCGAGTCGCAATTAAGGAATACCTCCCCATTGATTCCTATGGGCCTAGAGGCCCATAGGAATGAATGGGAAGACATTCTCAATTTGCTAATCTCAATTAGAGAATCGCAAATTGCTCATGCTATTTCAAGGGTGCCAGGGTGTCAAAAAGACACCCTGTTGCACCCCTGAAATCTGCATATGAATACATCTTGCACACACACATCCCCCAAGGGCATGTGTGTGTGTGTAAAATGGAACTTTGGAAAAATGCACTTTAGTTCATTTTTCAAAGTTTTTGCAAATTACCATGAAGTTCAACTTCATGGTAATTTGCTCCCCCTATTAGCGAAATCGCTAATTTTTAAACTTTCATGCATTGCATTTCAGGAATCTCAATTTGGGATTCCTTAAATGCAATAGCAATTTAAGGAATCGCAATTTAGAGATTCCTTAAATTGCGATTTTTGCATTTGGGATGATGCATCCCAAATGCAAAAATCCCAGTCGCAAAGGGGCAGATTCTGAGAATCTGCCCGTTTGCAACTGGCTTTTGCTTTGATGCATGTGGGCCTATATGCTGCCTACTGCTCTGAAGGCTGGGGCTGACCAAACACAGGGCTCTCTATTTCCACTCTTTATAAGCTCGGATATTGAAAGAACTAAGGAGAAACAATGGGAACTGGACAAAGAATGGACAAACAAAAGAAGCTCAGTGCAACACTTCAAGTGATATTTCCTGCACGATTCGCATAGTCAACGATGACAGAGGAAGGTTCCTTGAGAGGAAGGATCCAACTCGAGGCGTAGGTGCAAGGGAGAATAAATACAAAATAAAATGCCACTTAGATCTCGCAGATGTACAAAACCTGTTCATCATCATTCAATTTGGGAAACAATTAATAAAAGTCCCACTGTACAAAAGGTGTAAGGGGAGAGAGGAGCAGACAGTGGTCCAGGGGAATACGGCAAGCTCCTCCCCAGCCCTCAAAGAACGGGGCTGCATTGAAAGCATGTTGTCTTCTGAGGATGCTGATGCAGGGGTGGGGGTCTGCTGTCTCTCTCATACCTCGGCCCAGGCCTTTGCAGCAGTTCAATGGGATTCCCAACCAGAATCCTGCCTCATTCATATTACTGGGGCCGCCTGCTGCAAAGTAGCCAGTGTACAGCAAACACCAGCGGTGTGCATGGGTCCTTGGTCATTTACTCTACTGTTGATCGCTGAATAGGCGAGTGAGCCCATATCTAGGATCTCAAAAATAGCCCGGTAGTCCTTCGCTTTTCTCCTTGGTAATGTCAAGCTCGTCTTCTTCTCATTCAATAAACCACAACAATAGACCCAGACCCTCTTCTCCTGTCTCGCCTTTCATATACATCATTTGAAAACCATTCTTTCAGCTGCAGCTGCTGCATAAAAGTGTCAATGCTGTGATGGTTCGATTAAAAAATGGAGGACATGACACCCTTTACTGAACTAGGAAAAGTCATATCTGTTTATGTTACAGATACATGTACACGTTCTGGGACTCCTAGGACAAACTATGGGGCATTTCAACAACAACCAGCGATAATTATCTCTAAGCGCACTTAGCGCTAGGATAATTATCGCCGGCTAGCGTGAATTTTTATCGCTAAGATAGCGTGCTATTAGCAACGCTTATCTCAATAGCGATAAAAATCCTCACGCTAACAGGCTAACGTGAGATTATCGCTGGAAACCCAGCGATAATCTCACGTTACCTTGTTGATAGGGACAGGCAAACTTAGCCATGATATCCTCCTTCCATAGGGTATCATGGCTAAGTCAGAAAAATACCAGACGTAAAAAAGCAGCGTTAACCGCGGTTAGCGCTGCTTTTTTTGTCTCTAACAGGGTTAGCGATATTCTTGATAATAGGAGAAATGTCGCTTAGCGACATTTCTCCTATTATTTTACTCTGGAACGCCCCCTTTGCATCTCATTAGAGATGCAATGGGAAGCGTAGAGTAAAAGGGTGCTAACATGCAAATTTGCATGTTAGCACCCTGTTGTTGATTGGGTGCTAGTTTTATCTCTGCTTTTTTGGCTTTTAAAGCCAAAAAAGAAGAGATAAAGCCCTTGTTGATATGCCCCTATATGAGCCAGGACAAATAATGTATTACCGCCTTGATTTCATTGGCTGAGAGCATCAGATCACCCCGCCGGCACCATGTCAGCGTGTCTTGCTCATAAGGTCGCTCTGTTGTCTACCATTAAATTGGATAATTATATAACTTATTGTATAGGAAATAGCAGAAGTGTGATAACAAGTTAGCTATTATTATAACACCTAGGGAGGTGGATGGGGCATTTTATGAAGGCGTCTGTCGTTTGTAATCTTTTATAATAATAATAATCCACATTTGTAAAGCGCGAACAATCACTCGTAAGGGTCTCTAGGCGCTGGGGGCCGTCGGGAAGATTAAGCAAGCTATTGCCAAGAGTCACATGGTGCTGGGCTAATCTGCCGCCGGCGCTGGGGATCGAACCCTGATCCCCAGATTGCGGCGTGAGTCGCCCTGGCCGGGGCGCCGGAAGGCGTTTGATGTGAGTGAAATGTTTTTTCTTTTCATCCATGAAACTGCAAAATTGCTATCTAGCGAGTTCCCGTCAATGGCCCTCACCTGAAAGCAATGAGAAACACATCCAATAAGAACCGACACCAGGGTATGAGGAGGAGTTACCGCACATATATCGAAAGTTATCGATCCACTTGTAATGAGGCCTATTAATTTTCATATACTCGTGAAACACCCTGGGAATCTGAGATTTTAGTGCTGGCCCGAGCGATAGGATATGTGAAAGAACATTCAACACGTCTGAGTAAAAATACTATTGCATGATTGGAAGGAAAGACATTGATTGCCCAGGTAAGGAGAATTCTCAGCTAACCACAATATTCAGGATTAAGTGACAATCAGGGTGTAAAAGTCAGATCTTGGTATTTGGGTATAGTGTGCCTAAAAACCAACACCGATCAAGGCTGAAAGGAGGTCTGGTTGGTGCAGGAGTGGAAAAGTGCAATCACTTTATGGAAAATAGTTAAGAACATTAATATACATTAGAATTGCCTTTTGACCACAAAGATTCAGTTACAGAGGTTGACGAATGCACTTTGATGCACGGAATTGTACATCATGGACGAAGAAATGTTCCCTCTGGAGCAATGTGTGTGGGATAACTTGGTCTACATGAACCATAAATGGTCGGTGTAACGTCCCGTTATGTAATTCATATGAAAAGATACGGAAATCAGTTTCAAAGTGCAAACTTATTTAAGGCGATGATTCTAACTACATGCATTTGCCAATTGCCTTACATTTATTTTTGTAGTAATCTGATACATGTGAACACCTCCACCTGGTATTCTAAAGTTATGACATACCTTTTGTGTCTCTTCTCGAAATGAACCACGTTTAATTACCGAAAATGCCTTTCAGCGAGGGCGGAAATTCCCCAGGGTGAGTCCTGTGAGCTCGCGGCGTTTTTTTTGTTCATTGCCAGAATGTTTCCTAAACAGAAGATAAGGGTGAGATAACCTTTGTGGCTCCCGTTTACTGGAAAGTGACTGGCACCATGTGACCCTGGGCAGATCCGCTATAAATACTGGGAGATCGCAGCAGAGACCGTCAGAAGGGCCCCAGTGGTGAGAAATCGCATTGATCTACTGCTAAAGAGGCGGCGAGGCAAGGAGGAAGCGTGGAAAAAAGGGAGCAGAAATAGAAAACAGAAGGTCGGACAGAAAAAAAAGAAGAAAAAGAGACAAAATTCAGAGAGAACAAAAGGAAGAGGGGAGAAGGAAAATGAAACTGCTCACAGCCTGCCTGATCTGCGCACTTTTGTCTCTCTCAATCGTACTTCCAGGGACTCACAGCATGTCCTCGACGCAGGTAACTTTGTACCCCGAAAATCAGCTTACGCTTTGACAAGATGGCATTTTCATCTCCAAAAATATGTATTATTATTTAATTTTTCAGTTTTACTTCTTATTTAGTACATATTTTTTATTGTTTTCTCATTGTCTAATTCTCTTTTTCAATGCAATACTTACTTCAGGTACTTTTATTTTTTGGATTCCCAAGGTTTTCCAAGCCTAGATCTGCAAACCTGCAATAGTTACTGTTCGAAACTAAGGGGCATATCAGCAAGGGCCGGCGGTAATTATCGCTAAGCGCCAGGATAATTATCACCGGCTATCGCTGCTTTCTATCTATTTACAATGCGGCGCACCTTGGCGCAAGGACAGACAGATGCGTGACGCATCTTGTGTTCGGAAAGGCAACGCATTGCTGGAATCATGTCGTAAGCACGACGCAACTCCAGCAATGGTCAGGAATGCCTATTCCGACCATGCTGTGTCACTCCTTACGCCTGATTCAAGCAGGCGCAAGGTTTTGATGCAGTGGCATCGTAAAAGTCACTCAGGGAAATCTTGTAGATTTCACTGAGTCACTTTTACGAGGCTTCCTTGCGATGGAATGCCCACCCTGCATACATTGGGGCTTACTTACAAGGCCCTTGCGCCACTTTTGCGTCATTTTTAACATGGAAAAAGTGACGCAAAAGTGGTGCAAGGGGCTTGTAAATCTGCCCCATTATACCGGACATGGGTATAATGTAGCACAGGGCTTTACAACATGACGCATCTCCCTAGATGCGTCACGTTGTAAATATGTCGCATCGTGGCGCATTGTTTAAGATGCCGCTGCGTCACAGAAGGGACGCAACGGCGGCGTAAAGTTGGCACAGGGGTCTTGTAAATCTGCCCCTCTGTCCTTCACCAGGGCGGAGGGAAGATTGGATGTACACACATGTGAAGTCAGTTATCGCCCTACTTCCGACCCTGGCAGTGGATTTACTCACTGGGGGTGTGAACTGGAAATTGTCTTTGCACTCATCATCAGGTCTGTTTGTGCATGCAAGCTGAACCTAAACACAGAAGCCCTTTTGTAGAATGGGCCCCTCGTCTGCATATATCACCCACCTACCTGTCTGTCTGCACTCTACTAGACTCTACACTGGCTTAGTAACAGTCTCATCTCTACTCTGATACTGTCGTACAGTTCGGTGGGCTCTCGCCCCAATACTACCAGGGCGGTGCGACAGGTGCCATCGCACCGGGTGCTGGCTTCCTGGGGACGCCGTGTTTGCAACTTTATTATGCTTTTAAAGCTCCTGCTGCGGCGTTCCTTTCCTCCTGCAGTGCCTCACAAAAATGTAAAGATAACCCCTGTGATTAATGTTCTTCCGGGACAGAGATCAGAGTTTTGTGTAGTTGAGGTTTTTGACTTATGTGAAGGTAGCACAGAGGGTTAATATGCCTACTGCAAAGAAAGTGTACCAAGAAGATTACAGAGTGCATTTAATGTAAACAGATCAGCAGGTTACTGCTTTTAAAAGAGCCATCCTTTTGTTACTTGCAATTTATAACTTAAAGTCCTAATATAGAATAGTGAGGTATTAATGAACTTTCATCATAGAACTGCATACACTCTGCAAAGTATAGAGCATTGATTAATGTTGCAAAAAGGGTTAATTTGGGTAGAAATGTATTCTTATTTTTAAAGAAAACTCCCAACTGTGCTGTTTCTTTTTCCACTCTGAGTTTGTGCTTCTCCACACCAAGCACTCAAACTATACTGCCTACCAGTATGGATGACATGGGACTCATACACTTTTAGTCCTTTGGCTTATGTAACATTTCCTATGCACTGATTTACACAAGTATGATTGATTGTCTGTGTAATGTGTGTGTGATGCAAAGTGCTCTGACATACTTTACTGGTTTGAGAAGCGCTATATAACGAATTCAATGCCTCTGAGAGAGAGTGGTTATGGAGACTTGGTCACTGGTGCTAGTGAGAAAATCCGTGGTCGAGGTGGTCATTGGGGGTGCCAACTAACATTGTCGCACTGGGCGCCACCTGCGCTAAAGGCGGCCCTGAATACCACCCTAGGGTTGTAATATGGTGGAGAGTTTCTCCCCTGCCCCTCATGGATTTTAATGTTGCCTTTGTCACCTCCTCAGCATGTGCTCATGCCTTCATTCCTGGT
This sequence comes from Triturus cristatus, assembly GCF_964204655.1. Taxonomy (NCBI): domain Eukaryota; kingdom Metazoa; phylum Chordata; class Amphibia; order Caudata; family Salamandridae; genus Triturus; species Triturus cristatus. The sequence goes on along the minus strand of NC_140590.1, from coordinate 137,651,061 downwards.
TCCTCATCCTCACACACTTCAAAGGTATCCCTCGTCCTGACGTCACTAGTGTCCTAGCCTCCAGCATTCGCCTTCTCTACTGTTCCGTGTGTCCCTGCCCGCCTTGGCTGAGGTACGACTGATAGAGTGTGAGTCAGTCACTGAGAGAGAGGGCAGCCTTCATGCCAGCTGGGCACAGAGGCCACGCAGACGAGCACCCCGCTCCTGGTGGGGTGCTCTGGAGAGGGTGTGTACAGAGTCAGTGCTTGTTCTGGAGTCTGGGCGCCCGATCCTGAGTCAAGCAGTCTTTCTTTTAATGGAGTAGGGTCTGCCTAGTTCCTGCGCTCGGGGTTTCTTTTGGGATGTTTTAATAGTTTAACACGTTGATGCCTTAATGTAGGGCCAACGCACGTCCTTATCAACAGACTCCGTTTTCCAATAGTGTCTCAGTTTGACCCACATTATAGTCGAGTCACAGTTCTATGGCTGCACTCATCTCTACAGCAGTACGAAGTGGACATAAACAACGTTTAATTAAACACCTAGGGGCAGATTTATGAGCCCCTTGCGCCACTTTTGCGTCACTTTTAACATGGGAAAAGTTCTGCAAAAGTGGCGCAAGGGGCTCGTAAATCTGCCCCCTAATGCTTTTGCACTTCTGCTCGCGCTGTCGTTCTTGCATATCTCTCCATGTTCACTTTTATGTGATCTCAGCCAATCCGACATCACTGCTCTGTTCACTTTCATGAAATATCACCAGTTGGCACGTCACTGTTCTATTGCATTGTAATGACGTCATAACTCATTCAAACTCCACTCTCCTCAATCGTTTCAAATGGTTTTAGTTCACCTTGCTTTGTGCACATGAACACAGGCTCACCCTTTGTTCACACACTTCATGTTAACTCTTCAGTGGGTCTGCACTTACTTCTCCCACAATTACCGTAGGCACTTTATTGGAGACCCACTCATTCCCTGCACACCTTACCAATGCATCTCATGGAGACTGGCACAGTCCTCGTGGAGTATAGTGGAGTTTCACCCACTGCCACACTCTGGCGCCTCATACTAAGTGGAGTCTCATCACACCCCAAACTCTGGTCTCATACACTTCCGTGGAGTCTCACCCCAACCCACACTCTGACCCAATACATTTCAGTTGCGTCTCACTCATTCCCACACCCTGGCCTCACACATTTCAATGGAGTCTCACCCTTGGCACACTATGGCCTCATGTACTTCAGTTGAGTATTGCTCATTCGCACACTGTGGCCCCATACGCTTCACTGAAGTCTCACTCATTTGCTCACACATGCCCCTCAAAACGCACTTCAGTGAAGTCTCACCCTACCCCACACTCTGGTGCCTTACACTTCACTGCAGTCTTGCACAGTCCCACACTGTGGCCATACTCACTTCAGTTGAGTCTCACTTAATCCTAAACTCTGGCCCCATACAATTCAGTGAAGTCTCACTCATTCACACACTCTGGCAGCGTACATTTTTGTACAATCTAATTCCGACTATACCATAGCCTCATATATTGAAATGTTGCTACACTCATTCCCACACTGTGGCCTCAGACACTTCAAAGGGTGTTACCTATTCCCACTTTCTGGCCTCATATACTTCAGTATTTTCAGTCAGTCATTCCCAAACTATGGCTCCATATATTTCAGTGGAATTTCAGTCATTGCCACACACTGTTCTCACACATTTTAATATTGTTTAATCTATGACCACATTCCGGCCTCGTCCACTTCAGTGGGGGTACCACACTTTCCCAAACTCTGCCCTCATCCATTTCAATCTTGTTTCACACATTCACACTCTCTGGCCTCAGTCTGGCCTCATACATGCAAATGTTGGTTTCCTCATTTTCTCACTCTAGCCCATACACCTACGCGGAGTGTAATCATTCACGCACTTGGATCTCATATACCTTAGAGGAACAACACTCCTTCCCACACTGTGGCCTCAAACACTTCAAGGGAGTCTTACCCATTCCTATAGGGATGGACTGGAGTTTTCGTCTACTTCTTCCACAGTTGATAACACCCTGTCTTTTGCTTTAAGATCAGATACTTCTCTGCTTGCTTGCTGTTTCCTCAAACACCAGTATCCATAGCTCATAAATGCTCAAATTCATTGATCGTTTTCTTTTCCTCAACAGAGAGAAAGTGGAGAACATCCGGTTAGTCTTTCCGAGGCTGCGAATGAGGAACCAAGCCTACTGGTGAGCTATTTCAATTGGCTAATGAGTTAATGAACAAAGTGTTGTAGTGCTTTGTGGTGGGGCTGAACCCTAAATACCAACATGCCAAGCCAAGCCATCTATACCCAAAAAAGTTAAGGTGGAGCTGTCATTCCCCATCACACGCCAATAGCATTTTCAGGCAAATCAGTTATTGTCTTGTGAGGTATGGCTGACCATCATCAGGGTGAGCAGCTTTCAGCATGCACAGGGCTATCACAATCCGGGATTACGGAGAGTAGGAGTCCCAGCATCCACTCCGAGGAATGACCCTATATCTGTTTGCACGTACAGTGCTACATAACCTTTCCCACCAGGTCATTAGCAGTGGTAGCTCTCAATTAGCTCTGATATCTCATTAACTCCGGTTGCTCTCAATGGTTAGCGTCATATCTCAAAGGTCCCAGGGAGTGCCCTATGGGCTGCTACACCCTGCTCTTGTATTAAAACAAGAGAAATTGAATACGTGTAAATGAGTCCAGGAGTCACAGGTTAATATTATGGAGGGTTCAAGTACAATCAGTATTCACAGTGTAAGTTGGCTGAGAATTCAGTACTCTTCAAGTCAATGATGGGGTAATGTAGCAAGATATTCAGGAAAAAGAAAGTAAAAAGTAGAGTTCTGGAAGTTTTACGCCTAGTATTATCCAGGCAATGTGGTTTGGGAAACGGCTCGTCCTACAATTTCAAGGTCAATTCTACAATGTTATTGAAAGAATTATCATCTCCAAACAGAAGGTGTTTTCTGAAGGATCATCACCATAGTCCCATAGATGAGGTTGTAGCAAGATATATAAATACCCAATAGCAATTTCCTACTAAACGTCTGAAATGTCTCATCCACAAGAAACTCTTAGCAAACCACAGAGACATTGGAAAGATGGGTTAGTGACAATCTTTGGTCAGCTGTGGGACATTCATCACACAATATGAACAATTTTATTCAAGAAGTGGTAGGCATAATCATTGATCCAAGAGCTGGATGGATATATCCTATCAAGCCCTGGTTAATACTATAATAGACTTGGGAAGAACCTTTATTAAGTGTCCGAATTCTGCTGTCAGATATATGATAACAGTAATCATGGCAACAAACAGCATCCATTCAATTCTGTATTGTTTAGATTACCACAGTCATGTGTTTTGATGAGGTTTATCATAAATGGAAGGCCCTCATACTCAGAGCTTAGTCTAATTACCAAAAACCCACCCTGCTCTTGTTTCTCTCCTTCTTAGTCTAATGAACTACAACTCACCTTGCTCTTGTTTCTCTCCTTCTTATTCTAATGACGAACAACTCACCCTGCTCATGTTTCTCTCCATCTTAGTGTAATGACCAACAACTCACCCTGCTCCGGTTTCTCTCCTTCTTAGTCTAATGACCAACAATTCACCCTGCTCTTGTTTCTCTCCTTCTTAGTCTAATGACCAAAAACTCACTCTGCTCATGTTTCTCTCCTTCTTAGTGTAATGACCAACAACTCACCCTGCTCTGGTTTCTCTCCTTCTTAGTCTAATGACCAACAATTCACCCTGCTCTTGTTTCTCTCCTTCCTAGTCTAATGACCCAAAACTCACCCTGCTCCTGTTTCTCTTCTTCTTAGTCTAATGACCAACAACTCACCCTGCTCTTATTTCTCTCCTTAGTCTAATGACCAGCAACTCACCCTGCTCTTATTTCTCTCCTTCTTAGTCTAATGACCAAACACTTACCCTGCTCTTATTTCTCTCCTTTTGAATCTAATGACCAATAACTCACCCTGCTCTGGTTTCTCTCCTTCTTAGTCTAATGACCAAACACTTACCCTGCTCTTGTTTCTCTCCTTGTCTAGATGTCGTTGCTACGAACAAAGAGACATTCCCACCTCTCCCTCTGCTCCTTTTGCTGCAAATGCTGCAAAAACAAAGGATGTGGGTACTGCTGCCGGACTTGAAACTGTAAATCTACGAAGGAACACCCCTCAGGTTCTACACTTCTTCTGGGATTCCAGCTCTCATCCTAGGAGCACCACCACCACCACCATCATCTTATTAATATTATTTAATGTGTCTTGCCTTTATGTTCTGTAATTAATATTGTAAATATGTGACAGCCACTGGAGCTAGTTGTACATATGTAAATATATTTATTAAATTGGTTACTGCTGGATCATGACTATGTTTATTTCGGGGCTCTGATCTGCCCTAAAAATGTGGATTCATCATTCTTGATACAAAACATTCACCCGTCACTCGGCTATTGAAGCTTATCTCATCATAAGTAGGGCTTATGGAATAAAGAAGTCGTAAGGTATGCGTGTAATTTTGGCAGGTCATACACAAAATCAGATTTGTGTGCAGCATTTATGAGTAGCAACTACATAAGAACTTCATGGTGTTCCCACAGAGTTGTCCATGGGGAGGCAGGTAGCTGCAAAGCATATGAGATGCAAACCAACAAAACCCTAGCTTTCTGGGTATTCACAAACATTTTTAATGGCCTTCCCATGGTTCTGTACTCCTATAAACCTATGCCTGACTGCACTTAACATAAATGGCTCTGTCAGTATTGGTAAGTGAAGGGAAGACTCCCTTTTCCAATGATGTGTGCGGGAGGATCTTAAAATGGGCACAAATTATTCTTGTGCCTGGTTTAGTACTAATGCTGATTATAAGCTGAGCGCTGATTGTGTTTACATGCTCAGGACTACTGCCCTGTTTAAACACACCTGGGTGGAGTTGTGAATCAGGTAGTGTCTTGTAAGGCATAGGTACATGGTTAGGCACAGAGGGATTTGCCATTTTTTGGTGAAGGGCCTCAAAGTCAGCTCTCTGCTACCTGGTTTAAATTAAATTCAATCCATTGTACTTTTATGCAGGTGATTATATTCACAAAACTAAGCTTTGGAGGCATCCCACATTTTCTATAGAATCTACGAAATTCATCAAAATATTATCTCACGTGTGTTTTGGACTTAAATTCCCACACACTCATTGATCATTTTATCATGAAAATTCTAGGTTCTGATCTTGAGATAAGCAAGGAAAATAATATGTTCATATGAAAACTAACATTGGAGAGCTAATTGTGCACATAGAGAGCCAGGAGTGCATTTATTGCCACTCACGACAGGAAAAAAACACACAGAAATAGTCTGCGCCCATATCGAATGGCTAAAGTAATCCTTTAGACCATGCCACAGAATAAAATAAGTGTGTCCATGAGTGGAAAGATGGAAGAGATCCTCCTGCTAGAGACCACCGATGTAAGACCCCCTAGATAGCTTGTAGCGTCATCGAAGGGGACATTTGTTTCAAGAGCTCGAAACAAGAAATCTGTGCAGGGGACATTCGGTGACCCATTTCTTCAATTTTGCAGAATGTCTACTTTACGATAAACATTATCCTTCATGAACATCTTGGCTTACTCAGTTCAAAGCTGTGTGCCTTTTTTGTTCTCCCAGTGCCTAAAATGTATATATTTAACTTGGGCTTTTTCAAAGTTAGTGAATGAACTGCAAAAAGAACAGCACAGAAACAGTAACCAGGGATTGCCTTTCTCTATTTCTGAGCTATGCTGTCTGGAGCTCATGCATTACCACAGACAAATACCACAAACGCAAAAAAAACAGGTGATCAGCTCTGTGCACCATTTCAGTATAGACAGAGAGCCCCATAGATACCCAGATTGTGCTCTGGGTTCCCTAAGTGATCCACGAAGGCATGCATGTGTGGATCGGATGGGCAAGATTCCCGTATATGTGAATGAAGAGATGATCCTCTCTGTGTGATCAGGTGATCCATGTGGAGGACCCGTCCTGGGACCCTACACACTAAGGAAGAACTGCCTGTAATTTAGACCTTGCATGGCATCACTCTGCTTGTAATGTGACATCTTTGTGCTTTTTGGGACAGAAAAGTCCTCCACATGGTAATTAGCAGAGTGCGCCAACTGTACTCATGTCTGGATCCCTAATGCTGATTTTTGTTGTCATAGGCGAAGAAGGATCATGCATGTGCTACATGATATAGGCCTGTCTAGCATATTTTTGTTCTTGTCAGACGGGGAGGGGCACTCAAAGCGTTACCCGCATAGTGGTGAAAGGCTATTGAGTTTACCAGGCGTTAAACCGTACAAGCACAGTGGGGGCAGCATACCGTGCGAACAGGAACTTTTAACCGTGTCACTCCTTGGGTTGCATGATGGAACAAGGCAGGGAAATACTTCACATGCCTTTACAATGCATTTGTACCCCACATTATTTTAGAAAAGGGTATGCTTTTTACACGTATGCCATTATCATGCATTGTATATATATATAAAGTTTCCTATGGAAATTAACATGGGGAAAATGCATTTTGGGACACCCTTTTTTCTCGGCCCCTGCTTGACAAATCACCCCGAAACTTTCAAGGCAGGAGCTGACCAGAGCGGGCCATTAGTTTTGAAAATTTCGCGAAGATTCGTCAACCGGCGCCAAAGATATTGTCAAATCAATGGTAAAGGCATACATGTGATAAAAACATGCATGGTAAAAAATGCGTGGTTAAGGCACAACGTGGTAAAAACCTCATTGTAAAGGCTGTTCCCCCTGAAACGAGGCCTACAGGCTCACTTATTCAAAGTTCAGCTGCAGTTTGCTTAACTCACTCTTTGCCTACATCGGTTTGTTGTGCAGAGCTGCACATTGCATGTGTGATGCACATGTGCTGGGTATATCTGTACCTGTCAATGGTACAATATAGGGATAATGCAGTACTGTGCAGTGCGTGTATTTTATATGCATGTGCTGGTTGTATGTGTGCCTGTCAAGGATATAATACATGAGGGACATAGTGCTATGCAGTGCATGTATGTTATATGCATGTTGTTAGAAATGGGGGTCACCAGTAGGCAAGGGTTGGCACCTTTGTCCAAGTAGGGACCCTTCTTCCTAGTCAGGGTAAGGGAGTTGCACTCCTAAAATAACCCCTGCTCACCCCCTTGGTAGCTTGTCACGAGCAGTCAGGCTTACTTCAGAGGCAGTGTGTAAAGCATTTGCACATAACCAACAGTAATACAGTGAAAAAACTACAAAGGGACACCACACCAGTTTAGAAAAATATCCAATATTTTTATGTATCCAAAACAAGACCAAAACGATAAGAATTCAACATACAGTACTTAAAAAATATATACTGTGTAGAAATATCTCAAAAACACAGTTCTTCCGAGTCGGTAGCTCCGTCCTGGGCTACTGCGATACTAAAAGCAACAGAATCCAACAGTTCTGTCTGACTGCGTGGGTGGGGGGTGTCAGTAGACTCGTAAACAGTACCTTTTGCGTTGCAGCCGACACCTTGGTGGTGTCAACCGTTGCGATGTGAAGTGAAGCGGTGCAGCATGCGGTGCCCTCAATGCGTGGTGCAGGCAGCGGCTTGGTGATGGTCGTCCAGCGGCATTGGGGAGACCAAGGCTGCAGTGCGGAGTGAAGGCAGTGCTCGATGCGGTGCTGACAGATCAAGGTGCAGGCGACAGAGCCAGATGCGGAAAGCTGGCGTCGGTCGGTCCAGACAGCGGTGCGGGGCGAGGCGGTGCGTCGCGAATCTTACGATGGGGTCACGGGTGTCGAAGTCAGCTGGCAGAGACGGTTTCAGTGAGACCAGGGCGGCGAAGTGAAGCGAGATGGTGAGGAGTGCGGTGCCCACAGGTCACGGTGCAAGCAGCGGCTTGGTGGTGGTGGTGTCGGTTGGCTTCGTCGGTGAGACCAGGGTGTGGTGAGAGATGCAGCGGTGCCCTCTGCGGTGCCTTTAGGACACAGAGCCAGTGACGGAGTCGGTGACGGAGTCGGTTGCTTTTCCCTTCTCTGTGGCAACTGAAACAACTGTTCCAGAAGCGGTACCCAGAGGTTGGTGAAGTCTTTGCAGTCCCTGAGACTTCAGAACAGGTGGCAAACTCTACTTTAAGCCCTTGGAAATACTCAGCACAATTAAAGAAAGTTCAGTCCAGTCCTTTCACTGCCCAAGGCAGAAGCAGCAACTGCAGGCCAACCCAACAAAGCAACAACACAGCAAAGGGGCAGTACACCTCCTGGCAGCTCTTCCAGCTCTTCTTCTTGACAGGTTCCTTGATTCCAGTGAGTCATTTATCTCCCTGGGACTTCCAACAGGAGGCAAGCTCTACTTCAAGCCCTTGGAGAAAACTCTAACAGTAGTATAATAAAAGTACCCTCCAGTCCTTTCCCTGCCCAAGACAGAAGCAGCAAGCAGCAGGCCAACACAGCAGAGCATGCAGCAAAGTGGCAGTTCCTCCTGACAGCTTTTCTGGCTCTTGTTCCTGGCAGGTTCCTTAGTTTAGCAGTAATCTAAAGTTCTGGGGTCTGGGCCACACTTTTTGTAGCACAAATTCCTTTGTTCTCTGGTGGCAGAGAAGCGGTTTGCCAGGGCAAAACCAGTTCTGTCCTCACTGGTGCAGCTTCCTGGCAGGAGGTTGAGACAGCATTGTCCAAGGCAGACAGGGCCTATTCAGGTGCAAGTGAAATCTCTTCCTACCTCTCTAAATGCACACCAGGACTATTCAGGTGCTAGTGAATACACCTACTACTACTCTGAATGAAGACCAGGCCTATTCAGATGCTGGTGAAAACTCCTCCCACTACTCTGAATGCAGCCCAGGTCTATTCAGCCCAGACCCTACTCATTCAGGAAAGGCAGGATACACATCAACCATCTGTGAAAATGCACATCCCAAGCCCCTGTCACTCCAAAGCCACACAATATAAAAATCAACATTACTATAAAAAACATCTTTACTAAAAGATGTATTTTCATATTCTGATTTCAGGCATACTAAACTCCATCTTCCTATCTTGTCACAATGGTAAGTAATATTTAGAAGATGTAATACATAAACTCACATTCTATCCCATGGGAAAGATAGCCTTTCCATAGTGAAAAATGAAATACACTGTAATTTACTACCAGGACATGTCACACACACCAGTGCATGTCCTGCCTTTAACATACACAGCACCCTGCCCACCGGGGTACCCTGGGCCTACCTTAGGGGTGACTTATATGTAAGAAAAGGGAAGGTACCAAACTGCGCACAGACACTGAGGTGGCAAGTCTGAGTTACATTTACAGGCTGCTCATGTGGGTGGCACAATCGGTGCTGCAGGCCTCTAGCGGCATTTGATTACAGGCCCTGGGCACACGGAGTGCACTGCACTTGGGACTTACCAGTAAATTAAATATGCCAATCATGGAATCACCAATCCATACACACAATTTACATGGAGAGCATATGCACTTTAGTACTGAATAGCAGTGGTAAAGTGCCCAGAGTCCTAAAACCAAGAAAAACAGGGTCAAAGACAAGAGACCACTCCTGTGCCCCTGGACGATAATGACTGAACGATTTGTTGTGTGTTATTTGTGTGTTCCATATGCTTTCCGTTGCTACTGTTTATGGTGCCATTATGTATTATTGTGTTCCCTGCTGGCTCGCCGTTGACCCTGCGGGGCGCATGGTATGCTTGGTGAAGCTCTACCAGACCGCTGTGGTTCTTCCCCCTTGTGGGGCTTTGCCTCATTCGCTTCCATGTTTTCTTTTCTCTGATACAGGTGGCCGGCTCCCCATGCTGCTCCACATGGGCCTGTTCCCCTCCAGTGGGCCTTAGCTCTCCTAAGCTACATTGCTTTGACTCTTTGGCATTCCTATCTGTTTATCTCCTTGCGAGTTGCGGTGGGACTGCTACATGCAGGCGGTGTTTGCGTATTATGCTCAGTTTGTGTGGCTAGGCAACATCCGCCCCTTTGCGTTAACCGCTGATTTACCTCCAATGGGTTGGGGATCCCGAGAGGTGTTTGTTGACTGTTTCCCTATGTTGTTTAGGTGGGTTGTGGATTGCCTTCGCAAAGTTGGGGATTGCAAGGCGTGGGTGGGGGGTGGCAAGTGTTTATGGATTGTTTTTTCTTTTTCCTTTTTTTGTGTTATTTGGATCGCCAATTTTCTCATTTGGTATGTGGAGGATCTATATGTCCCTCCTTTTCCTGTTGCTCTATGGTGTGCATGCAGGCGTGCTGTCTACATGATAGATGTCCAGCTTGATGCAGTGCAGGTTGCGATTCCCCATGTTGTCGTCAGCATTAGATATGTGTGATCATCGACCTAGGTCCCAATCATCTGCTAATCTGACCCTTATGTCGTGGAATATTTGCGGCCTCAATGACCAGCGCAAGGTGAGGAAGGGTATAGACTATTTAAAGCGAAAGGAGATTGATGTCGCATTACTGCAAGAGACACACCTGCCCCCGGGCGCTTCACTCCTGACTAGCAAACAACTAGCAGGGCTTTTGCACGTGGCTTGCTTTACCTCCCACGCCAGGGGTGTTTTGACCTGGCTTAACCCTAGGGCTGGCTTCAAGTTAACCTCTTTACACACAGACTCTGCAGGCAGGTTTGTTATCTCACACTGTCACAGCCCTCGCTTGGAGTTCCTCGTGGTCAACTCCTATGGCCCTAATTACGACGACCCAGGGATTTTTCAATCCCTTTTTGATTTAAAGCACACTGTAATTTGCTGATCTTCTGGGGGGGTGACTTCAATTGTGTTATGGACACGACGTTAGACCGCTCCAGAGGCCCCACCCGTTCATTCTCTGCGTCGGCGAAGGTGGTGCAGGATATTGCCCTGCAGCTTCAATTGGCAGATGTCTGGCGCACCCGCTCTGCCACTAGTGGAGGGTACACTCACTATTCCGCACAGTACGATATCCACACACGAATTGACTATTGGTTTCTCTCACAATCCCTATTGCCTAAGGTGCTGTTTTAGCTCGCTCTTTCTCAGATCACTCCCCGGTCATGGTCACGGTTGCGGTCCCTCCCCGCTCTCCGCCCCCATTCTTGTGGCGATTCCCGCCCTATTCACTGCTGGGCTCTGTTTTTCACTCTGAACTGCGTGAGGCTGTCTCCTCCTTCTTCGATACAAATGTGGGTTTGGTCGACTCCTTTATGACGGTGTGGGAAACATTTAAGGTTTTCATTCGAGGTATTGCTATTAGTAAACATGCGGGAGTGCTTCGCGCTATCCGTGATCGCCTTACACTGCTGGAGGCCCGGCTTTCAGATATAGAGTCACGCCTGCTTCTTTCAGATGATCCTGAACTGAGAGAACTCCTTAAGTCCACATTGGCCGAATTCCATGAGGCCGCAGATAGCGAGGTCAAGCACATGGGTAAATACGTTACCGCCAGAGCGTATGGCGAAACCGATAGGTCCGGCTCGGTTCTGGCGGCGATGGCCCGCCGACGACTGGACGCGCGAGATGCTACTGAGATAGAAGGTGACGATGGGACAACTCTGACGCATCCCACTGATGTCAATATGCAATTCTTATCTTACTATCAGGACCTATATAGCTCCAAACTCGCCCAAGTGACGATGACATCACCAATTACTTGGAATATATACAACTTCCCTGGCTCCAAAATTGGCATAGGGAATTCTTGATGCGCCCCATAGAAGCGGCAGAGATTCGACTAGCTCTTGGATCGATGCGCCAGAGCAGCGCACCTGGGCTTGACGGCCTCACAGTCCCCTTTTACATAGCCTTCAGTGATCTCCTCATCCCACATATCATAACGCTGTTCCACAATATGGCCGCGAATGGCATCATGCCCCCATCTATGCGTGAGGCTTTAATTATCACCCTTTTGAAGCCTAACAAGGACCCCCGTAGATGCCCTTCTTACCATCCGCTCTATCTGATCAATGTGGACACTAAACTGTACGCAAAGATCCTTGCCAATCGTCTAGCCCCGCTCCTTCCCCAACTTATTGGCCCTGAACAGGCTGGGTTCATCCCAAGTCACACGCTCACGCAAAATATCCGCACAGTTTTTGGCGCGTTGCAACATATCCGTCCGGAGGTCAAAGCAGCCGTGCTATTCCTTGACGCCGAAAAGTCTTTTGATTCCATTGAATGGAAGTTTATGCACGCTGTGCTGCGGCACGTTGGAGTTGGTGAGGAATTCATACAAATGGTGTCAGTGTTATACAACTCCCCTGTGGCTCGGGTTCACACGGGTGATGTGGTTTCCTCCCCTTTTTCGATCCGCCGTGGCACGAGGCACGGCTGTCCACTCTCCCCGCTGCTGTATACGATAGCTGTGGAGCCACTGTTAGGGGCATTACGTGAATATCACAATCACAGAGGGCTTCGCTTTCCACATTACAACCTCATTGTCTCGGCATATGCGGACGACACGCTGTTGTACATCAGAGACCCCGAGACCCACCTACCCCCTGTGATATGGGAGGTTTTACGCTTTAGGGGATTGTCTGGCCTGAAGATCAATTGGGATAAGTCTATTTTGTTACCATTGACACCTACCACGGTCCACTTTCCGCTTGACTTCCCACTCCAGTGGACCACCGAACCGGTGCGGTACCTAGGTATCCAAGTTCATTCGGATGCCGAGGAGGTCCTTAGGGCCAATTATGGCACATTGATGGGGAAGATAGGTGATGAAGTGGACAGATGGATACGTCTCCCATTATATTTAGTTGGCATAATATCCTTGATGAAAATGGCTGTGCTACCTCGCCTACTTTTTCTGTTTCTCAATATACCGATCGTGGTTCCTCAACAGCTGTTTCGTGACTTGCGATCTCTGATGATCAAACTGGCATGGGCGGGCAAGACTCCGCGAGTCGCCTATGCTTCCGTATGCCGCTGGCGGCCTTAACACCCCCAACTTCGAATTGTATTATAGGGCTGCGCAGGCCTCCCACGCTCACAGCTGGGTGCATGGTCCTCGAGCTCTGCCCCATCTTCACATTGAGAGGGTTGTCGCCGCCCCCTACTCGTTGCCTCGACTACTGACATAGCCCCCTACTCAACGAAGTGGCGTATTAGACTCCATTAATTCCGTAGTACACACGTGGAATGCTCTGCTGCGAATATATGAGGGGGCGCAACTATACTCGCCCCGTATGCATATCGACTGGTGCCAGTGGTTTGTGCTCAGCTCAGATAGAGGTACCTTAGATTCCCTTCACAAACTACGTATATATCAAATGGGCGATCTATTTAGTCAAGGACGTTTGGACACCTGGGATGAGGTGGCAGGCACGGACGGCGTACACTCAGCCCTCACCAAGTTTCATTTTTTTCATACTCGGCACGCTTTGAAGGCGGTTTTGGGGGATGACTTACAGGAACCCTTGGCGATCCCCCCTCTGACAACTCTACTAAGCACTCCCTCCCCGCGCGGTATCATCTCCAAGCTCTACACTCTTGCACATAGTGAAAAAGCGTCTTCCCTTAGTGGCGTTAGACGAGCTTGGCAGGCTGACATAGGAACTCCCATCTCTGATGACATCTGGTTTTATTGTTGCGAGGTTACTCGTAGGATCTCCCTGAATGGCCGCCACCGACTGGTTCATTTTAAATTTCTCAATAGAGTATATTACTCCCCTTTACGGCTTTTTAGATATGGTTTGTTAGACATTGCAGATTGTGAGAGATGCTCTGCCCCACATGCCGATTTTTTCCACCTAGCGTGGCATTGCCCGTCAGTGTTTCACTATTGGGAACTAATTTTCCAGAAGCTTAGCGATATTCTGGGGCTACCCCTCGCCTAGACCCCCTGCTGGCGCTTCTTGGCTACACCAGACCCCTTAAGACTGCTGTACGCAAATTGGTTGCCATGGGCCTCCTGCTTGCTAAGCGTCGGTTAGCGATGCGATGGCTAAGGGGCCCGCTACCTACAGTTGCGGAGTGGGAGCGAGACATGTTGTATTGCAGCACCCAATCTGATGTCTACAGCAAACCGCTCCCCCCTTGTAATCGCCCTAAAGGTTTTTGGGGGCTATTTGCTCAATATCAAGCTGCTGCTCAGTCAGTAATTGAGGATCCAGGTGTCTAAAGTGTGACTGCACGATCTCGCTACACTTCTTCATTGGATAGTTTTGCATATACCCTCCTCCTTGTTCTCTCTGACACACGGCCTCCATCTTGTCCGCAGCTCTTGGCGCCCACATGGTTCTGTCGCACTACCTCGCCATTAATGTACTGAGTGTCTGTTAATGTACTGTATGCACCTTTGCTGCCACTCATATTATAATGCACCTGTGCTCTGTATTACAACCTTGACCTTGCTATTGGTTTTTTGACCTTGGTGATCCATATTAATGCCTTCACTGCTTGACTTTGTAATTTTCTTTCTTGTTATGTCAGCTTTTTGTATGATTGCTTTCTTTTCATTTTCTTTTTCTCTGTAACTGTATTGAAATAATAAAATACAATAATAAAAATAAATTAAAAAAAAGAGACCAAAAAGCAAAAAGACTGGGGCTAAACCCGCTGAAAAAGTCTAACACATGTCCTGTGCGTATTTGTGCTTGTGAGTGGTACAATGCATCGCAGACTCTGGGTTCCATCTTGGGAGATCCAGGGCTGCTGGTTGACACATTAGGAGAGAAGGTAGAGAAAATCCTCCAGACAGATTTCTGTATTGCTGCATTCCTGTAAGACAGGTGGGTGGAACACACTGGAGAGAGGGAGAGCCAGACTACCCCAGAACTCTTCAAAGGGTGTTCTTTGATTCAGAGGGAGGTCGCAAGGAAGGATCCTGAGCACATCTCAGAAAGGAGATCGGGCTGATAATAGTATCATAGAGAGAAGGGCCGAGGTCCTGGGATAACTTTTTGATACACATATACCACATGTGACCTTCTAGTCACTCCAATGGTCTGCATTGTGGCGGTATCAGCTTTGGAGTCACTTCTGCTGTGGCAGACTGCTTTCTGGAGGAAGACAGAGCAGAGGAGTGGACTCTTCAAAAGGAAGCAGAGGCCAACAGTAAAGTCAAAGACTCGGACTCTAAATCACATTTGTTGTCTGGAAATGGCCTCTAAGAAGGGGAGCTTGAGACCCCAAAAATTGTCAACTGTCAAGCATCTAGTCAGGTTGTGTGAGGAGGAGAAGCTCTGCAAGACGTCTGCCTGTGACCAGGGCTGGAGGCCAATGTCTGCTAGTCTACCAGTTGAGGACATCACCCTGGGTATCCAAGACTACCAGCCCCGGAGCCTGGAGTATCTGCTCCTGTCAGCTTACAAAGACCATTTTGCCCTCCAGGAGAGCGTTGGAGGGAATGTGGTCCAGCATGGAATCCTAAAAAAATTAATCCCCTTAGCAAGGTGTGAGGAAACTGCTGCTGCACTGATCAGACTATGACTGTGTGCAGGGAAAGTCAGTAAACCCCCGTATGCCAGAGGAGGGCTGCCATGAAGTGAGCTGTGATCATTGCTCACCGAACGGGTTATTGCCCATGCGCAATGAGAAAATAGCAGCCCTGCATAGCAGCAGGGGCTGCCGCAAAGAGATTGCTGCACTGTATGGGCCATAGACCATGTGCAATGGAAAGACAGTGACTCTGTTTGCCAGGAGGGGCTGCCGTGAAGATATTGTTGTGCGGAGTGGGCCATAGCCCATGTGTGGTGGTGAACCAGCAACCTCGTATGCCAGGGGGCCACCGTGAAGAAACCTGCTCTGCCGATCGGGTCAGAGCCTGTGTACATTGGAGAGATGGTGACTTTGTATGCCAGAGGGGGCCACAGGGACCAAGCAAGAAGTGTGGCCTGGTCGGGATAATCATTATAGCAGAGAGGCCGCTGTGGTGAACCTGCGAGCCTACACCATGACTGAGGACCAGCGTCAGGACTTTCGCATTCCCCCCCACCCACTATGGAAAAAACCAAAGAACATACACAGCTTGGTGCAGCCACAAAGAGCCTCCTGTCGCTGTGGCTGCACAAATGTGTGTAAAGAACTTGAGGACCACCAAATGCAGCCCCCCCCGGGCTGTATGCAAATAACTTATCAGAGACAGCAGCTGCATCTCCAGAGCCCACTGAGTGGGCACACTCAAGGACTCCAGTCGCTCTGATCCTGCTGGTGTGAGTAAGACTGATTTCGGACTACCTCCTTGCTAGATAGTGCTTTGGTACTGGAACACTTTTGACTTTAATACAGAGTGCTTCAAGCATTTAGAGATATTTTCTTAGTGCAAAATGCATCAAAATGAGGCCCGTCTCCATGCACAACTGAGTTCCAGAGTGAACAATACAGTACCCCTGAGGTGCCAGGTGAAGGAAAATGTATGGGAATGGGGAACTGCTGGGAAGGAGGCCTGAAACAACAACATTTGGGAGAGCTTGGCACAATATGTCTAGACCTAAAGCAATGCCTCAGAATGTCTCACATTCCCTCCCAATCTTATGGAATACCTTGCGTTCAGTGATGGTGTACTTCCAACCCTCTTTAAATGTTACCTCTTTACTTCAAAGGACAGGAACTGATATAGGTGACAAAACATATATTATGTGATCAGCTCAATTTTGCCTTGAGTCAAAAAAGAGTGAGGGGCATATGTACAAGAACTTAACGCCGCCGTAGCGTTAATTATTTGACGTTACGTTGGCTTCTTTATTAACACTGTATGTACAAGTTGTCGCTAATCGCAGTTAGCAGCAGTTTTCCGTCGTAAACATGAATTTTTGAGATCGCCACTTCTGTTAGCGGGACTTAACGAAAATGAGGTGCAAGGTGGGCGTTCCTGTGCAAAAACTGCCGATAACCTCACTTTGCGATATTTACAATGATTATACGGCCCGGCGATAAGTAAAAAAAACTGCTGCTAAGGCCAGTTAGCGGCTGGTTTTTAAGACCAGAAAAAAGATGGTCTAAAAAATGGTGCAAACACACCTGTACATAAGGGAGACTAACCCAGACCTTTATTTGCTTACCTAATGACGCAATGGAGGTACTACTCTTGCAGCTTGGAGCTCCAAGAAGACCACAAACACCACCGCCACCACCACCAACACCACCACAGAGGCAGCACCAAAGAAGAGAGCGACTCTACTGTCCCCGTGTCACTCTGATACACCTCTGGCCAGAGGATGTGATAGCCCACTACAGGCTGAAAAGTGCCTCCATCCTACGTATACTCACCCAGGTGGTGCCAAGGCCGCAGGCACTATCACAGCACTGCACAAACATCCCTCCGAAGACAAAGAAACTTGCAGTGCTGCACATGTTGGCCTCTGGTACCCTTCAACCAACCACTACCAGAGTGGGTGGAGTCTCACAGTCAGCCTTCTCAAGGTTCCTCCCAACTGTCTTAGATGCCATTATCAGCCTGACACCACAGCACCTACGCTTCTCCAACACTGCGCAAGAACATCTTGACAACAAGCAATGCTTCTATGACATTGCTGGGTTTCTGCATGTGTTGGAGGCAAACAACTGCACCCATGTTCTACTTGTGCCTCCTGTGGAAACTGCAAATATATACAGGAACAGGAAGCACACACACTCAATGAATGTACAGGCAATTGTGGACCACCTGGGCCTGTTCATCAGTGTTGTCACTAAGTTTCCTGGGAGTCTGCATGGCTCATACATCTTTCACCAATTGATCATCAACCAGCGCTTTGAGAATGGCACATATGGAAATGGACTGTTTGTTGGTAAGTACAAAATGAACACACCACATACCTCAAGTACACAAGCATAAAGCTCACATATGTGAGAATGCACATGTAGCCAATGTAATATGAGATACCTTGGAACAGATCAAAACAATATACACAAACACCCAATGCAAAGTATACAAGACAGATGTTATACAGACCAACAAGGGATTAGCCTAGAAAATCTCACACAAACCACTATGGCACCCTTTGAATATTGATTCTGCTGAACTCATCAGACAAACATTTAAATCAATCAATGCAGCACATGACACAGAAAATGTTTCTGCTCTGCTACATATATCTTGAAATAAACACATCTGCCATATGTACAACAAGATTACAGATCCCCTGCTCTCACGTGTTATGGTGTACAATTAGCTGACATACATAAACATAGTCAGCCATGCACCATGCAGCAGGTGTTCCTGTTTCATGTGTTTGCAAGTAGTGTTGCATGAGGGGAGCACCAACTGCAAACAAATATTCACCAGTTTACTAAACATCACTCTGTGTTGTAGAATGGATCATGCATAGGAAGAGCATAAAAACAATCCAAATCACAATCTCACTACATGCTGTGCATGTATATGACTACCCTGGTGAGGTGTAGCAATTTGATGCACAAAATCAGAAATCACAATGTGTGTTGATTGTGAACTGACACAGACATGGCAATGTGGATGAGTATTACTCAGCCGCGGCCCGTGGAGGGAGTTCCGTGGGGCAGAGAGGCAGGGCGGGGGAGGGGCAGGGTGGGGGGTACTAAAAACCGGAATATGGATAATTGGAGGTAAGTAAACAATTAAATAAATAAAACGAATTTCGTAGCGCGCGCTGCATTGCATTTTGCGATGCAGCGCTCGCTACGAAATTTGTTTTATTTATTTAATTGTTTACTTACCTCCAATTATCCATATTCCGGTTTTTAGTACCCCCCACCCTGCCCCTCCCCCGCCCCACCTCTCTGCCCCACGGAACTCCATCCACGGGCCGCGGCTGGTATTACTAAACATGCATATATGCAGAGTTAAAGTCAACTCATGCAGAAGGATATCAATGCATATGTACATTGTCTTCACATGTCCCAGTAGGTTAATTGCACCAGGCAGAAGTGCCACTGTCACTGAAACACTGACCCACCTTGGGGGCAAGCTGGATGTAAATAGCCCACAATGAGTTCAACATTTAGCAGACAAGGATTTTCACTCTCAGCTACCTTCAGCACAATTACACCCAATGAGGTATCTTGATGGTGTTCCAACATAGTGCTCATCAAAAAGTTAAGATGGATGTGTCAGCAGGCACATGTGCCAAGGGTGCACCCATAAAATATGTGCACAGGAGAGGTTCAGTTTGTGCAACGGGCCTGTCAATAAACTCTAATCTTTTTTCTAGTGAAACATACATCCTGACAGTCACAACATGGAGGTAATACACTGAGCCAAGACAATGACAACATGGCGATGTGTAGGCTGTCACTTATAGGCAAGTTAAATTCAGTGATGCTGGTTAATTGTCTGAAACTCCACATGACAAACCAGAAAGTGTAAAGTTGCACAATGCACCCCCCTCCAAAAAAAAGGCACTCTGCAAACACAGCAGGCACAAATGCTAATGGACACATCTCTACATTATCTGTTTCAGGTGATCAAGGATATGAGCTCTCGCCATGGCTGATGATGCCCATCAAAGTGACACACACACGGACACAGAGAGACTACAACGTTGTACTGGCACGCACAAGGGTCATTGTTGAACAGACATTTGGAGTCCTCAAATCCAGGTTTCGGTGCCTAGATATATCGGGGGCAGACTCCTGTACAGTATGGAACTTGTATGCAAGATCATAATGGCATGTTGTATTCTGCACAATATTTGTGTACGCACAAACACGCCATTGGATGAAGACCAGGAGGAGTAGGACAATCCAGAGGATGGCCATGACAAAGAGGCAGATGCTAGACACCTGACAGCTTCTGCTGCTGGAGCAGCAAAAAGGGATCAGATCATCAGAAATGTATTTACATAATCACACTAAACAAAGATGCGTTCACATGGTTTTATCTGGAAAAAAAAACACCTAATGTTACTTTGTGAAATAAAATATCACTACAAAAAAGTCCTGTATGCTTGGTTTATATTTTCAGAAGTTCATATATCTGTTAAGCGAAAGTTAAATAAAAAACTGATCCACACAGCTCTTCCATATAGCAGTGGACAGAACATCCATCAAACGAAGATTGGGGATGGAACAACGGATTGGGCATATGACCGAAGTAATGTGTATTGTCCATCAGTGAACAGAGGACAGACATACACATGAGTGAAGTGCTAAAGGAAAATCAATGAGTACAGCAACATTTTCCCAGCAACATACTAACAATTACTTCATGAATGGACAATGTAATGGGTGAGATGAACACGACAAGAAATAGTAGCACCATGACATTGGCAAAAATGGCTGGGGATGGTCACTACAATTTTATTAATGTCAATTGCATGATGTGTGTAATTTAGTAAATTATCATGACTACACAAATATACATACACACACACCTGCAGTCACAGTTGAACACATAGACAAACATGCAACTTAAAAAATGTGGCAATGTCACATTTCGTTGTTTCCCTCCAAGAATGTACAACATGCTCTGTAGAATACAATCTTGTGCAAGATGGCCAGAAAACATATCTGGAATGTGTTGCAGCCCTGTGTGGGCAACCTGGAGCTCAACTCCAGTCATGTGTATGCTACCCCAAAACCTATCTACGGACAGAACCAAGGGAAATCCACCATACACACAGGCGAATCATAACATGTGATGATAAAAAACAGACACACATGGTTGTCTCCTGGATGAAAACTTAAGAAAGTAAATTACACGTGAGACATATCCTGTTAGACCTGGCACCATTGGCGTAGGTCTCCCTTCCATTTTTCGCTGTTGTCTCCTCTGTTTTTGCTGGTATTAGATGCTCTGGGCGCTGTGCCACTGCCATTCAGTCCCACAGCGTGAATGCTCCCTATGTAAATATGACATGTGAATTGGTATATCCATGATTGGCTTATTTGGTTTGCCTGTCAGTCCGTAGTAGCCTGGCCTGTGTGTGCCCAGGGCTGGTAAACCAAATGCTGCTGGTGGGCCTGCAGCACTGGTTTGTGCCATCCACAGAAGCAGCTTGTAAAGTGTGTCTCAGACCTGCCACTGCAGAGTCTGTGTGCAGTCCAGAACTGCAATCTGGCTGTGAAGTGCAACCACTTCCCAACCCCTGAACCTTCCCTTGGCATCATGTAAGTCACCCCTATGGTAGGATGCATGGTAAGTGTAAGGTAGGACATGCCTTGGTGTGTGTAGCATGTCCTGGTAGTTAATTACACCCAATTTCGTTTTTCACTACTGTAATGCTACCTGTTCTCCATAGGCCAGAATGGGCAGTTTGACTATTACATTCTATAATCCTAACTGACCCAAGGAACATGATAGAAAAATGAATATAGTATGCCTGAGCTCAGAATATTAAAATACATCTTTTAGTGAAGTTCACTTTTATATTCTGTGTTTGAAAATACCACTTTTAGAAAGTAGGTATTTTCTTGCTTAAGCCTTCCAGTGTGCTATGCTGTTATGTGTATTGGCTGTCTGGTTATGGAGGGACAGGGAAGGCTGAGTCAGACCTGGGTTGAATACAGAGATCTGCATTTGGAGTATGGAGAGGGGTAGCTCGTTGACCTGAATAGGGTTGTGCCTGGCAAGGTGAATGCTGGCTCCACCTCCTACTGTGTGTCTGATGGCAGACCCTCTCTTTCTGAAAGGAAGGATGCAGCCTGGTAAACAAAGTGCTCCAGGACTGAGCAGAACTGGTTCTGGCTGGGTTCAGTGACTTGTAGCTTTTGAGAGCAAAGACTTTTGGGGTATAAATATATGTGCTGAAACCCCTACAATTGGTATTGCTCCTGGACATCAAGACGAACCTCTGTCCGTGTAACTAAAGGAATCTGCAGGAGGTGACTATCCTTGTGCTTGTGTGCAGTTTCTTGGATTGGCCTGCAGTGGTTACCATTGGACTTGGAATAAGAGGGAAAAGGACTTTGAGAGAACTTTTATTCATCCTGCTAAAGCAATCACCCAAGGGCTAGGAGAGAGCTAGCCTCCTGCTGAAGTCTCAGGCACATCAGACTTCACCACCAGCCTCCTGATTCCTCCCAGCGAGGATTTCTATCTGCAGGTGAAGCTCCTGTGAGTTCCAGGGCCTCTAGTTCTACTACAGAGACTAGAGTGCTGAAATCGTCGCTAACGCACGTTTGCGAGACGCCGCAGCTGAAAGCGCACCTGAAAATCATTGCGCTGCTGCCGCTGAGTGCTCGCAACAAAAGATTATCACATCGCACGTTTGCGGGCTTCCAAGTGCTCGCTAACGCCAAGAGATCATCGCATCGAGATCATCGCATCACGACATGGCAGCACGGACGCCAGGCGTCCGCAATTTTCATCGCATCGCATCAGGATCATCGCTCCCTCGCGGAGCGCCATTTCTTCGTTTCGCAACCTGATCGTACAAGCACCAGATCATCGCCTCGTCTCCTCCCTCGCGGCAAGGAGGCATCGCATCAGCGGCCTAGCGTGCAGAAGTTTGTCGCATTGTCTCCGCACATATCAGCAGATCGGCGCATTGTCTCCTCCCTTGCGCCAAGGATTCATCTCATCGCCGGCTTCCTATGCAGAAAATCATCGCTACAGGTTCTTTGTGACATTTTGGTTATTTTGCTACGAAATCCAGGTACTTTGTAAGTAAAAGGTCGCAGAGTCCACTGCTTTGAACTGAACTCCTCTTTGCACACTTTGAACTATTTTTGCAGCATTTCAAGAGTAATCCTAGTTTACAGTATTGTGGCTTTTTACCGTTATTGGTCTTGTGTTAAGTCTATACATAAAGATAATTATTTTTTATAACAATTTTGTGGTGTCCCTTTGTAGTGTTCTTCACTGTGTTACTGTGTATGGTCATAAATGCTTCACACACTGCCTCTGAGATAAGCCTAGCTGCTCGTGCTCCGTTACCACAGGTTTGAGAAGGGGTTATCAAAGGGTGTAGCCCTCTTACTCTGACTTAGGAAGAAGGGTCCCTACTTGGACAGTGGCCAGCCATTGCCAACTAGAGACCCCCATTTTTAACATATCCCATGTAAGTCATGGTTGTAAAGCAGTGTGAACATATTTTTCTTTAACATAACATTGCTGTGTCTCATCTGCTCCATATAAAACCATCTCACAACCATGGACAACAACACACGGCCTCTAAACACAACGCAATTTCATAATCAGTGACTCACCCAGCACAATCCTTGGTCAACCGTGAGTACGCAAGCATGGGTACAGCTGGACACTCTGAGTATACCTGGGAAACCACAGGTGCTGGATATGGAAATGGGCACTCTACGTTACACTGTCACAAGTACCCTAACATACAAGATTTCACATGGTCCTGTGCCTCTCATTCGCCAGCTCATGCTCTGCACAAAATCATCATGCATGATGATGAGAAAAGGGGCAGGACAACATAGGATGTCTCCCCTGTCAACACATTGTTGTCTTGGTGTGTGCCATGCAATACAGAGTACCCTGTGTACATGATCATGTGCACCTTGATTGTTCACCCCTACACGGTGCACCATTTCGGCATCTCTGGTCTGCAATGAGTCTACATCTGGAATGCCAGAGTTTGCCAACAGCTAAGTGTTGTTGATGCTGTATCAATGTCCACTGCTAGTGCACACAGGCCTGTGGAAGACGCAGGCCTAGCGGTCAAAGACATTTTGCATAAACACTGTAGTACCTTTCTCTAGCCATCTGGTGAACACATACCGCGGGAGTACAGGCAAGGATGCTACGGACGCGTGTGACTTCCTTCAGGGGGTTCCACTACCGCGGCTCTCAGATGACCAACAGGAGGAATTGGAGGTGGAGCTGCAACTGGGGACCTTCGGGTAGCCTTGAGTGGAATGATCAGATGTAAAGCGCCTGGCCCCAATGGTCTTCCAATTGAATTGCCGATGTGATTCTTCCACGCCTATTGGAGGTGTTACGAGAGGCTAAATGGGCCAGAGTCCTACCTTGCTTTATGCGTGAGGCACAAATTGTCATGCTCCCCAAACCCAACAGAGACCCTGAAAACCTCTGCATATAGGCCTTTATCTATGTTGGGGGTGGACGCTAAGCTATTGGCCAAGGTTCTAGCTCTTAGACTGCGAAGGGTGGTGAACTCCTTGGTGCATGAGGACCAATGTGGGTTCATGCCTGGGAGGGGTACACATATGAACTTGCGTAGGCTATCACATGTTCTCCACTCGGTAGCAGATACAGGTGGCAGTAGTCGCACTAGATATTGAAAAAGCCTTCAATACCCTTTGGTGGGATTACCTCTGGGAGGTGCTGCGGAGAATGGGGTTTGGAAGTGAGTACATAGCGTGGGTCAAGTTGCTGTACCATAAGCCGATGGCCAGAGTGCGGTCCGGAAGACATGTGTCGGAAACTATTCAAATTGACTGTGGAACACGGCAGGGGTGCCCATTGTCCCTGTTACTATTCGCCCTGGCCTTGGAGCCTGGGGCGATAAGATTGCGTAGGGATATGGCTCCATGGGGTACAGAGGTGGGAGGTTGTACTCACGTGGCCTCTCTGTATGCTGATGATGCTCTCCTCTATCTGTGAGAACCAGTGGGGGCGATTCCTGCAGCTCTGGAGATGTTGAACTCCTTGGGATGTCTTCGGGCCTCCGTATTAACTGCCAGATAACCATATTGTTCCCGCTTGCTGCACTGGCACGGTGAACAGTGCAAGATCTTCCTGTGGTCGGCATGGACTGGAAGTGTGATCGCTTCCGATATCTCGTAATGCAGATTACCCACCACCTGGGTGCCAGTATGATCTGAACATGGGGAGGGTCCTTGATGGTCTGCGGGCATCGATAGTGTTCTGGAACAAGTTACCACTGTCGGTTATGGGGAGGGTAGCTGTATGGAAAATGGTACTGTTGCCTCGCTGCCTCTACGTGCTCCAGAACTCTTTTTTCAAAATTACGAAGTCAACATTCGACACACTAAACAGTCTCCTGACCTCCCTGGTCTGGGCTGGAAAATGTAGCAAAGCCAAACTGGATATATTAAAATTGGATATGGATCAGGGCGGTCTGGGACTGCCAGACCTACGGCTATACTATATGGCTGGCCTACTGCAATACGCCGCTCAGTGGTGCATGGGGAGCGTACGGTTGAGACAGACTTACTGGGAAGTTGGAATGAGGGGATCCAATTGCAGTACCTCCTTATGATGGGCTCTAGAGTCCCTAAAACGTGCTCACATATAATCCGTGGGGCTACTGAAGTCTGGGAGCAAGCAGTGACTTTGGTTGTTAGAAAGGCCCCATATGCTAGCGCATTACCCATGTGCTGGTTAAAGGGTTTTCAGAATATCCAGAGAGTTATGGATCTCTCGAAGTGGTATGAAGGGGGATGTAAAATGGCAGGGGATTTATATCAAAATGATACCTTTATGACTTTTCAGGAAGCACAGGACTGGTTCCAGGTATCTCCGGGGCAATTTCTGCAGTACGCCAAAATATTACGTACCGTGCGTCAAATGTGGACAACTTTTCCCGATGAACCAGGTGAGTCCAGCACCCTGGTTACATTGCTGGACCTGGGTTCTAGTCAGGGGCACATCTCCCGAATCTACACAACACTAAAGGCAGACAGGGGGTCGAACTTATACAAAATCAGGGCGAGGTGAGACGATGATCTGCCAGCCCCGTTGACAGATGGTGAATGGACAAGAGCACTGGCACAGGTGGCAGAAGCCACAAGCAACGCACGGTTCAAATTAACACAGTTCTACTATCTACACCGCACATACCTTACTCCCCAAAGGCAAGCACGGTTCACAACTGGGTGGTCTTTCGCATGTCCACGATGTGGCACAGACCCCGCCACATTTTTACATATGGTCTGGAATTGTCCACGTCTTCACCGGGTGATGTTATCTCTTGGCACGTCTACAGCGGTGCGTATTGATACATCTATAAAGCACTGTATTCTGGGAGTGCTTCGGACACCCAAAAAAGGGATTAGAAAGCGCTATACATTTGCGCTCCTAGGGCTGGTGCTAGCGAAACGGAGGATAGCAATCCACTAGATACATTCCGGACCACCGGTGTGGAAGAAATGGAGAGATGACTTGCAGGAGTGGGGAGTAGCAGAGTAATGTCGCCTCAAAGCAGTACGGACCGATGAGAATGCAGAAGCTGATCTCCTTGAATGGGGGAAAATGTTGACTGAAGTGTCCACATCAGAATATGAGGGTGAGGCATAGCTCGCCGACCACTGGGTTCGCTTTAACACCTCCAGACATAACACCACCACATGCATCCTGTCACACCACGACTCCATGACTCTTGAATAAGATATGAGTGTACTGCTAGCTTTTTACCTAGATCAGAGGTACTGTGCCACCTGTCTGTCGTTGCCACAGGGGAAGAGGGGGGGAATGTGGTTAGGGGTGGTGTTCAAGAATAGAGTCTGTATTCCCTGTTGTGATTATTGTTATTATTATTATTTGGGATGTTGGTTTAACTGTTTGGAGATAAAAAGACCAAATAAAAACAACTGTACTGCTGATATAAATGCAAGTAACTCGTTCTTATGAGTAATGAGCCCGTATATACTCACAGGCTATTTTGTTAACAATATTAGAGACGTTTTGACTATAATCCCTGGAAATGTACATGTGCGTCCTTATCCTTGATGTAATGAACGCAGTGCTTAATAAAAATAACTTAAAAAAAAAAAAACATTGTAGTACCTGTGTCTGACAATATGGGTCAAATACAAGTAATACTGTGTTGATTTAATTCAACGTGGAGTGTATGTGCTTACTGGCATTGTACGTCATGCTGTCGTGAGTAGTGCACTATGTAAAGTGCTGCTTTGTTGTGGGCAGCCAACAATGTTCTGTCCACCTTGGACTCTGGCTCTACAACATGATACCTAATTTGCACCAGGCAGACACATTCTGCATTCTGGTGCATAGATTTATGCCAACATCAGCGGTGCTACCACAAGCTCATGCCACCTACAGAGGCTGACACATAACGTACCGCATACTCACTATTTAATGTGAGTGTACTTCTTAGGAAGTCTTCACGAGCTGACATCTTTTCTTGATCTTGCCTGGGATTTGCTAAGTAGGGATGTCACCTTAGTGTTAGTGTAGGGACAGAGTTAACCAAAATGTTTCCTTTTCGGCACAGCTGATGAAGATATTTGAGCAGTTGTTGCTTGTTTAATCTTTTCATGCTGCATCGGATCAGGCTCGAATGGAGGATGACCTTTGTATTAGTGCCCATGTATTTCTTCAACCTCGTCATGAGGGGTTTGTACGTTCAGTTATTTTTGGCTTTGTAATAAAACCCTTAAATTGTAATAAAACCCTTAAATTGTAAGTCGGAGTCAGTGGTCCTTTCCGAGTCTAAGTTGGGTTGGTCTAAATTGTTGATAGAAATTAATGGTTTCCTCCCCTTTACACTTCCTAGCAGATAAATAGATCCAGTCGACTGAGGATTCTTAAGAGTGGAAAGACAAGATAAGATAAGAATACGGCGCAATCACTGCCATTGATGGTTGAGAGTGGGGGAAGGATCCAGCTGTACGTAAGGTGAGGTGAGAGCATGTCCACAGTCAAATGTGGAGGGTCTTTGGGGTGGACAGGACTGCACGACAATGGAAGGACCGACGGCAGGATTGTGTGGGCTGTGAGGGTGACATGTTGGACCACCTGGGAGTCATTGTTGGCCGGTAAGGTGGTAAGTACTAACCCTGGGCGGTGAACTCCGCCCGCTCCACTTGTGGAGTTTGCAGAGTTTTCTGCACTCCGCATTCCGCAGAGCTTGCGGAGTTCTGAAAAACTCCGCTCGGCATAGTGGAGCAGAGTTTTTTTCCTCGCTCGTGTTCATCAACGTCAAGTTGACGAACGCGAGCGTGGAAAATCAACGTCCCGATGAGATTTCTCAACGCGGGGGGGGTCTGGTTTCTCATTGCGAGTGGTCGCGAATGCTTGCGTTGCGAAACTGCCTGTTTGCGTTGAGGAAGCTGCTGCTCGAGTAAAAATCTACTCGAGCGGCAGAAAAGGAAAGCAGGGACCGCTTGCTCTGTGCAAGGTGCTATTTGCAATGATTGCACAGTGCGGACAAGCATCCGGCACTGTGCAATCACCGTGAACATCATTTTTCTATCGTACTCCACCGCTTGCGGAGCTCCGCGTAGTGCGGCTGAGTTCTTTTTGCACTTCGAAGTGTTCCGCGTAGTGCAACTCTGCGAAGTCTGGCCAGGGTAACTAAGTACATCTCCAAAGTTAATCAATTATCTTTTTCTTACCAAATTCAAAACTCTAGTCAGGAACACAATGTAAGAAATGCTACAGGAGGATGTCAGTCAGTTATCTTAAATCAAGCTGGCATCTTCAACACAATCACACTTGCACCACTGTGCAAGTGAGACAGTGTTTATGATGAGGTATGACCATGTGCAGGAATGTACACACTCCTGCACACCATAAATGAAGTGCTGTGTCAAGGTTCAATGTGTGCTGCGCAGTGCATCCTATTAAGATAGTGTATGAGGAGATATGTGTGTGTGGACCCTTAATATGAATGAAGTAGCCATGTGAGCTGCCCAATGCAGGATACATGACAAAACACACTGCCTGATGTACAAACATGTCTGTCACCACTGTGCAAGGGGCTAATCACATGTTGATACTTCACTATGTTGTGGCTATAAACGTGGCCTTGGGAATGTTTCACGCAAGTAGTGTGTGCAAAATGATCACATTGGCTAGCAGGATTGTCTTGTGTTGCACAATGATGCATTGGTCATGTTTTGTGTGTACAACAGGCAAAGCACATACAATCATGTATGCAACAAGAGCAGAGACAGTACAAGGCATTGTTTGTGATGAATAGGACACATGTGAGCATTCACGTTTGACACCAACACACGTTTCTTTTAATGTTACGAGGCACTCACCTGTGCTCCAGATTGTTTCACCTTGATGACGATGTGAATGATGAGAAGACAGGTCCCCAATCCCTCTAGAAACTAGCAGCGTGATACCAAGATATAACTTAGGATCAGTCTGGTAGTCCCAGGGGGGAAAAGGGGTTGGGATGACAAGAGAAGAGAAACAAGAAGATTCCAGCGGTCTTCTTTTAGGGGGACCAGGACTTGTGGGGGCTTGAGTATTCAAAGGATACAATAAACAGGAATGTAACTGGATAGTGGCTTGAGTTTTCTACTAGACTCCTAAGTACAAAACACAGAAAATAAACAATGTGTATATCTGTGAGGCAGTATCTTCTTACAGTTATCATAAACTTGTAACCAAAAGTCTCCAATAATTCTTACCTACAGACTACGTAGGTTTCAACTGAATTTTGGGTTGATCTAACAATCTACTTGTCGATTTATGCAATCTGCAATAAACAATACAATCATTAACATACTGTCAAATACGTTTAACAATCATGATAGCATTTAGTTATGTTCATCAGCATAGGTACCTGAATCCTTATATGCCCAGCTTAGGATCAGATGCCTTGAGTGCACAGAAGTTCAAATGCTGCCAAAACAACCTTCTGCCATAAAGGAAAAAAATACTGCATACAAAATAATAGTAGTCAAAACCACATCTGTGCTGTTGTGATTCTTAAGGCTAACTTTGCTTTGCGATAACTATTTTCACACTTTTAAAAATGCACAATCTTCTTTGTTTTATAAATGTCAACAGTTTCTGGGTACTACGGGAAAACTCGCCGTAACACTCAAGATGAAGGGCCCGATTCACAGAATTAACTTAAGACTAAATCCTAAACTTACTACTTTGTGGTATTCACAGAATGCACTTACTACTTTTGGTATTCACAGACTGCACTTACTACTTTTGGTATTCACAGAATGGATTTACGACTACTAACTTTACGTCCGCACTCGGGCCGGAAATTCCGGCCCGGAGGCGGAGCTCCTGGCCCGGAGGCGGAGCTTCCGGCCTGGAGGCGGGGCTTCCAGGCCGGAGGCGGAGCTTCTGGGCCGGAGGTGGGGATTCCGGCCGGAGGTGGGGATTTAGCCATGGCCGAAATCTCCACCTCCGGGCCGGAAGCTCCGCCTCCGGGCCGGAATTTCCGGCCCGAGTGCGGACGTAAAGTTAGTAGTCCTGCACATAAACAATCATTTAAAAAAAAAATGCTGTTTTACAACTTCTATGTGTGCTGTATTAAGCAGCACACATAGAAGTTCAAAGACGTCTTTTAAAGATTGTTTATGTGCAGGAAGGGGGACCTTCTTGCACATAAACAATCTTCCCTTCAACACAGGCACCCTTGCACTATTGTGCAAGGGTGCCTGCATTGGAGCTAGGAAGCTTAATTTAGCGCCAGCGCAGGTGGAAACGCAGGGCTACACCATATTCTAATAATATGATAAAGCGTGTCGTTAGCCTTCTTGGCTTAATGACACGCTTCGCACTTTATCATAAATATGCCCCATAGTTAGGTCAGTGTTGAAGTAGGAATATTCAGATGTGTAGTTGGTTGAATAAAAGTGATACGAGATGTTGAAAAAAAGTCAGCAGGAATAAGAAGTAATTTTCTGCGTAATGTAGGCAGATATGCATCTTGTGGCAAAGGCGTTTAGAATCCTGGAGGGTACTGGAGTGGGACACAAACCCACGACTTGGGGAAACTGATAATGTGAGTCAGAGTGAAAGCTCAGACAGACTAAATCCAGGAGTTTTGCATAGACCAGAATGTTAGAGCTTTGTGATCGAGGCTGGACTGGCCTTGTACTCCATCGGGCATTTCCCCGGCGGGCTGGAACCATTGGAGGCCGGTTTTGAAAGACTAGTGCCTCCGTCACTTTCCCAGCTGCCCCGGAACTACTGCAGCAGGCACAAGAGGCGTAGAGTGAGAGTGAGAGTGAGAGAGAGAGAGAGAGAGAGAGAGAGAGAGAGAGAGAGAGAGAGAGAGAGAGAGGGGAACACAGGACGAGTGCTGAAAAAGGGAGCAGACGTCAAACGGCGCTTGAGGGACATGGAGCTGAAATATGCGATGTTATTCCCGGCTAGGCTGCGGGTTGAGTTCCGGGGTCGCTCACACTTTTTCGACCGTCCGGAGGCGGTTGGAGACTGGTTGGATGCCCTGCCTCGGGGACAGGATCGAGACAGTCGGACGGCGGAGAGCGGACAGGATTTGGTGGAGCAGGACTAGAACTTGGTTCCTGGCGCTGGACTGGACTGGTGACGTTTTGTACCTTGGCTCAACTGGACCCTAGTTTGGCACAATATGCCCTCCAAATGCCTGGGGGTTGTGGGGAGCTTATTGGGGTCCTTTCCTCCTTCTGGGGTTCTTTTTGTGGTATATGTTAGGGCGACAGGCACACTGCGAGTTGGGGGGGCTGTTTGGGCTCAAGCAGGGGTGCAGGGAGGGGGGAGTTGTGGTTTTGGGATGGTGGGGGAGGGGGGTTGTTGGGGATTGTTTGTTTGTTTCGCAAGGCAATGTGAAGTTCTCTGCTGACTTATCCGGTTTGTGCTTTCCGGGATGTGGGTATCATGCACGGGAGTGGGATGGGGGGTAGGGGATTGAGAATCCTTTCGTGGAATGTGAATGGACTGGGGGACAGGATCAAGCGCGGGGTGGTGTTGCAGTTTTTGAAACGGACTTCGCCCGACATTGTCTTCCTGCAGGAGACACATTTGATTGGGAACTCCTTCCATGCCCTAAATAGGAGGGGCTATCGCCTTGCCGCTCACTCTGGTTTCACTTCTGGCTCTAGGGGAGTGGGCATTTTGGTTAGGGCCTCTCTCCCATTGGAGGTGTGTGGTAAATAATTTAATTACCGGGACTTAATTTGATACAGAAAAATAATAAATATAGCTCAGTAAAATAAGAGGCAAAATCCGTGATATTAGAGGTTCGGAATGGGCTTTATTCCAATGGACGATTTCGAAATCGTGGACTTCAGGTTCCATCACCACGGAGGTTCAGGAAGTGAAGTACATACTTTATTGATAAGTAATCACTTTTATACAATAGGCATTACAGTGAAGCAAATGCAGGAGGCGTAACAATTGATAGTAGAAATAGAACATACATGCGTAGCAAAAGTGGGCGTAACTGGGTGTAACTAAAGAACGTCATCAGGTATGATGTCATAATAGGGTGGTTCCATGAAAGAATTTCGCAATGTCAGCAGAAATACTTGGCAGAAATGCGCGCGCAGCAGCATGACGTATGATTGACGTGCGACTAGGGGGTGAAGGGGATTTGACATTTAACTCTACATGTGGCGACAGATGTCTGGAGGGTCAAGTCAACCTTATCCCAAATCATATCTAACATCCTATGTTTAAAGAACTATGTTATCCAAAAGAGAGGTCTCTTAGAGTAGAATCTTATTCTATACTGACTATACTGACTGTTAGTGCGTGTACAAGCGTCTAAGTGTCTACACTAGATGCGAGGGCAGAAGTCTTCCATGATAATAGGGCTATGAATTACTTGCATAAAGACAGAGAAGCCGGGCCTTTGCTCGGTAGCTGGAAGAATGTTTACTTAAACTACTAGACAGGAATGCATTGGGCAGGGAGCGGAGCAGATAATTTCGAAGGTGAAATACAGTTTTTGGCAGGCAACAAGCTGATGTCAGGCACCGTTAGCTGCGCAGAGAATGAGGACAAAGTTCATGGATACAGATGCAGGCTCAGACTGGAGCTCTCAGAGGCAGAAGGCAGGAAAAGCTTGATGGCAGAATCAGGGCCTACTCGCCTGGACTGTAAAATGGCATAAGTGAACCATATAAAGCCGGTGGCCTTTCATACTTAGGAATGGAATATCCGGCCTATTCATGGCGGATCTGAAAGAGGACATGTTGGCGGTGGACACACATGTGTTTGCGTCTTCATAACTGGAACTGGAGGGAACATACATGTACTTATGATTCATACATGAAACCGTTGGGGTCCAAGATAGGGGACATAACTGATCGGAAAAATCCATATTTCCACATTCCCTCCTTGTCCCCTACTTGCCCGTCAAGAGATATCAATCTTCATCAATCCATTGATCTGTTCAAATAGCATCATTTGTTCTTCTTTTTTCTTCTGGGACGAACGAAATCTTGGTGGTGGAATACACGATGTGGCACACAGACCACAGATCGCTGGTCCACATTGTAGACATAGACAGCAACTGAATAGTATGAGAAAGCCTATACCTAGGAAGGATAGGACCTTCCATCCAAAGGTAGATAATACACTCCAAAACCAACCGGACCAAGTCCAGGTGCCTGGATTCTGGTGTATCTGGCTTACAATCTTATGAAGGCGAGTTATGGCTTTATATACAGATGGCGAATTTTCTGGTATGAAAATGCAACAACTTGATCCGATGACCCTACAAGCTCCGCCCCTATCGGCCAGGATGACGTCAAGGACAAGACGATTTTGAAGCACAACAATCCGCATAGCAGACTGCTCTTCTGTTAAATTGCCTAAGGCGGAAATAGTTTCGTTCACTACTGCTTCAAGGGTTCTAGTTAATCTACGTATCAGCTTACTATTAGTAACGGTACCTATATAGGGAAAGAGACCTTTATTGAAATCTGTGTATTTTTCCCATGCTGTTTCAGTGTAATCGACTATTGGGAGATCTCTCCTTTCTCTATTGTGTACTAAATGAGTATTTCTGTGATAATCAGGAGGAGCTAGAAAAACAGGTGGCAAAAGGAATCCGATGTAGCAGGTACCATCCCAATCTAGAGGCAGACGTATATATGCCGTCTGACCACATACAAAATAGGAATGGCGGGAAGCTCTAAATGTCGACTTGCCTTGATCACTAAATTCTATTACAGTGGTGCATCTACTATGGCCCATATGTATGGAACCATTCTTTCTTACACATAATTCACCTTTTACTGGAAATACTGACATGGCGGGCAAAATTGGAGTAGCTTCGGATTCGACATTCAAGATCAAGAGATTAAGCGTAAAATTACCTAATCCATATACTTCATTTTCTAGATCAGTTCCTGTTCTTTTGGGAAGTCCCTCCTTGTTGGGGTGGCAGACTTTAAGTAAAACTAAGTTCAGATTTCCCCATACCCCGTTGTCTTGATAAACTGCGGAGTTCGAATCTTGGGAATTAATTAAACTAAACCATGCTCCACAGGAGCCGTTGTGTGTGAACGGGTATGGAAAAAGAGGTAGAATTCCTTTATAATTCTGATAGGGAGGGAGTCGGCCACATATCCAACAATTTGTAGCATTGCTAACCTGATGGGAATGATGTAACATACTAATAAACGTGTTATTGCGCAGCGCAAATCTATATGACAATTCATGCGGAGGTAATTCACTAAAAGAATGTTCAGCAGTAACATTATAAACATGTCTAGAAATAGGATAATATATGTGTAACAATATACTTGTAGTAATTATTAAAAGACTTAGGAAAAACAGAATTAATAACGTCACTGTGCAATGACTACGCAGTGATTTACAGTACGCATGTCGTTTCAGCTTTATCCTTTTGTTTCTTTCTCTGTACAGGTCTAAGGGATACATGTCAGAGACAAATTCGACCGCTTCACCTTGGAGAGGACTTAAACAATCAAATTGCCTGACTGGTTAGACCTGAGTTTTAGTTTATATAGTTCACGACTATTCAATTCAACCAAAGGAAGTTTAGAGTCACTCGGGGAAGACACGCAAGGTGTGTCGTTTACATCTGATGGTAGTCCATGAAATTTCTTGATATGACTTGAATGTATCCAGCCTTTTCGACCCTCGATCTTCACGGCTGTCCTCGTCGTTAGTAATACGAGCTGAGGCGACCTCCACCTAGGATCCAGCTGAGACTTCCGATCAAAGTTCCTCACTAAGACCAAATCTCCTGGAATTACGTCATGGGGTTTCACCTCAGTGTTGTCGGGAAAAGCTGCAGCTACCTGTGAACGACAAGATTGTAGTGCAGACATCAAGGAAGCCAAGTAATCTGTCAGCATATTACAGTCAATATCAGTTATTTTGCGTGGTATAGGCGTCCCCCACATATTTGGTGGTCTACCGAAGATCACTTCATAAGGGGATAGCCCTGTTCGAGAGTGTGCTACCATTCTCATGTAAAAGAGTGCAACGGGTAAAGCTACTACCCAGTCGACACCTTTCTCTCTACAAATTTTGGACAATCTAATTTTCAAGGTCTGATTATGTCTTTCCACGAGGCCTGCTGCCTCGGGGTGTCGGACACAGTGAAACTTCCACTGATAACCTAACAAAAGTGAAACGTGTTTCATTAGTTCGGATGAGAACGGCTGGCCGTTATCTGAGTAAACAACACGTGGTAAACCGTACCGTGGGAAAAATTCTCGAA
This sequence comes from Triturus cristatus, assembly GCF_964204655.1. Lineage (NCBI taxonomy): Eukaryota > Metazoa > Chordata > Amphibia > Caudata > Salamandridae > Triturus > Triturus cristatus. The sequence goes on along the minus strand of NC_140590.1, from coordinate 137,615,845 downwards.
CTAACTGTTTGGCAGTAGTCGGGGCAGTGTAATCTGAAACCGGGTATGCCTCTGTCCAACGGGAAAGAGCACAGACAACTACGAGAACATATTTGAATCCTCGACATCGTTCCATCTGGATATAATCCATCTGGAGGATTTTAAAAGGGTGATCAGGAGGCTGAAATCCACCCTGTTCTACGGGAATGCTTTTTCCTGGGTTAAACTGACAACAGATCATACAGGTACGGACTTTTTGTTTAGCTGCTGCTCGTAAATGTTTGTTGAACCAAATGTGTTGGATGCTGTCTAGCATAGCTTTTTCTCCTAGATGTGCTGGACTATGTACAGTGTTAATAACGACTTGGACCATTGAATCAGGAACGAACCACACAGATTTTTCCTTTGTCATCCATCCTTGATCCGTTTGGATCCCTCCTAATTCAGTCCATTTCTTTATGTCGTCTGGAGTAGCATGTGTCTGTATGTCAATTACGTCAAGAGCGGGATCCTTAACCATCATGCAATGTGCTGGCGTCGGGACTATTGTCTTTGTCATGTCGGATGTTTGAGTTTGAGCAGTCTGTTTAGCTGTTCTGTCAGCTAGATCATTGCCTTGAGAAATGATATCAGTAACTTTCGTATGAGCTTTACATTTCATAATTGATATTGCAGTGGGTAGATGTATTGCATCTAATAAGGCATGAATGAGGGGTCCGTGCTGAATGTGGGCACCGTGAGAAGTTAAATAACCTCTCTCTCGCCACAGCACGCCGAAGTCATGTACAACTCCGAATGCATAACGTGAATCAGTGTATATGTTGACTTTTTTATTTGTGGCTTGAATACAGGCTTGTGTCAGAGCGATGAGCTCTGCTGCTTGAGCGGACAAGGTATTTATACAATTTGTTTCAATGATTTCAGCGTCTGTTGTGACTGCATAAGCGGCCACTAACTCTCCTGTACCTGTTCTCATACATGAACCATCTACATACAACGTCAGGTCTGGGTCTGATAATGGAACGTCTGTTAAATCTTGTCTGGGTTTCGTCGTGATAGTGATAACTTCAATACAATCATGTGCAAGTGGGTCTGTTCCATTTACAGGTAACAGTGTGGCAGGATTCAATGTACTACAACGTCTGATTTCTATATGTGGCTGAAACAATGTTAATTCGTAACCGGTGAGTCGTGCTATAGTCAAGTGTTGTGTTTGTGTGCGGTTCAAAAGAACCTCTACTGCATGTGGTACTTGTACTGTCAATGGATGTCCTAATACTATGGCATCGCTTTGTCTGATTGCTAAGGCTGTTGCTGCCACTGATTTTAGGCATGCAGGCAAAGCCTGAGCTACGGGATCTAATGTACTAGAAAAATAAGCACATGGTTTGTGTGATCCTGCTTGTTCCTGTGTGAGTACTGATAAGGCAGTACCTTCGCGTTCTGTAACAAAGAGTGTAAACTGTTTATTGTAACATGGTGTTGCTAGGACAGGTGCTTGACATAAAGCTTTCTTTAAACTTTCAAAAACGTGTGTATGTTCCTGAGTCCAAGGGAGGACAGTCGATGTGGCTGCCTCCTGTGTTGTCAATTGAATGAGTGGTTTTGCTAGAAATGCATACTGAGGGATCCACTGCCTACAATATGAAGTGAGGCCTATGAAAGCCCGCACCTCCTTTTGTGTCTTGGGTATTGGCATATTTGCAATTAGCTGGATGCGATCTGGTGTAAGCTGCCTTCCCTCCTTGGACAGCGAGTGACCAAGGTAAACAACTCGCTGGACACAGAATTGCAGCTTAGAAGGGGACACCTTGTGCCCCTTTTCGGCCAAAAATTGTAATACCGTCAGTGATGCTTTCTCACATTCAGGTTCGTTTCTAGCGGTGATCAGCAGATCATCGACATATTGAAGCAGGGCAGTGTTGACTGGCATGTGAATACTGTCAAGTTCTCGTTTCAGTGCTTGGCTATAGATGCTGGGGCTTTCTGTAAATCCTTGAGGTGCGCGTGTGAATTTAAAGCTACGTCCATTTAAACTAAATCCGAACAAGTATTGGCTTTCCGGATCTATTGGGACGCTGAAAAAGGCATTCTTGAGATCAATTACAGTAAAGAATGTTGCTTCGGAATCAATAGCTGTCAGTAATGACGAGATATCTGGGACCACAGGGAATTGTGGCACAATGCATTTGTTCAATTCGCGCAGATCAATAACCAATCGATATACTGGCGGAGCCTTTGGATCTGTTCGTTTAAGAATCGGAATTATCGGGGAATTACATACATTGGAGTCTGTTTCCACAACCACTCCTTGTACAATGAGCTCATCAATAATTTGCAGTAAAGCCACTACAGCATCTGGTGGTAACTTGTATTGTCGCATTCGTGGTAGTACCACTCCTGCCTTTAGTGTAACTCGATATGGTGTAATATTCATGCAACCCACATCAGTAGGGCCTTGTGCCCATAAATGTGTAGGTAAAGTCTGCAGTCGGGGATCCATGTCTCGAGACACATAGTGACCTTTGAAATCACGTAAAAACAATCTTACTCCTTCCGGAGAACAACATAGCTCCTAGAGCTTTCAGTGTTTTTATACCTAACAGGTTTTCTGGACATGATTTAGTAAGCAATAAATCTGTAGTTCGGGTTAAGGGTCCTATCGTAAGTGGAAGAGGCTGTGATACTTCATTAACAATAGGTTTTCCTGAAAAACCAAGGGAAATATTCTGTGAGCCTGAGAGGGGTGCCCCTGGAACTTCACTACGTTTTATAGTTGTTCGACTTGCCCCTGTATCAAGTAAAAATTTTCTATCTTGGCCTAATAGTTCACTATGTACATAAGGTCCTTCTTGGTCTACAGGGACCACGATAAGGGGTAAGTCAACTTCCCTCTCTAGGCTGGTTCATGCGTATCGTTGATAATCAGGATAATCATACTGTGCGGTCTGGTACAGCTGTCGTGTCGTGGTTTGTGTGGCAGCAACAGGCAGCGCTGGTGCAGCTGGCACAAACTGTATAGACTGTTGTGGAGCTGGCATGGACTGTGCATGCTGCGGTGCTCCTTGTTCATTCTGATCCTGTCTAGGTGGCCGTGGTCTTTCTTGTGTTTTACCTGTGGCGATATTACGCTTCAAGACTGGGCAATCGTGTATGTAATGACCTGGTTGTTTACAATAGTTGCATGTCCCTTTTACAGGTCCTGCTGAATCACCGGACTGTGTCGTACCCTTTTTATGACCTTCAGCTGGAACTGTCTGGGAGACTAGCATTTTCATTTTTGTGTCTTTCATGCGTTTCTGTTCATGTTCTTGTTTCTCTCTAATTCTATTGTAATGGTACTGTAACATTTGTAACATTTGTGATGGGGTATTACCTTGCCAGGTACTCTCGAATTTTAATACTCGATTCTTCACCTGGGGCAAGGAATTTTCAACTAATTTTGTCACAAACAGATGTGGGTATGACTCGCTACTTGCTTTTATACCACTATTTATACCAAAACATTTTTCGAATCGGGCATAGAAATCACTAGTGTCTTCATCTTGCTTTTGTTTACAGGCTGAGATTGCACCCCAGTCTTCCTTTTTCGTGGTTAATAAACGTGGCAGTACCTGTACTAGTAAACCTGGTAGTGCTTTAGTTTTATCCCCAAGCCCCGAACCTGGACCTCGGGCCCTTTCTTCATTTTCTAATGCTGTCCAGTCTATCTTTTGGTCTCCCACCTCCCACTCTTTTTCCTTGAGTTTTTCATAAATGCCAGCAGGCATTAATACCTTTAATATTGTCATAATGTCGGGATAGGTATACTCTCCCATGAGTAACATGTCTTTAATTTCTCGGTGAAAACCCGCTGGGTCTTTGTCATGACTGGGTACCACTTTCTTCATTTCTAACAATTCTATTTTCGATATGGGCGTATATACATATACACGTTTAAACTGATTGTCCTCGCCCTTTATTGGGTGTACTTCTCGTAAGGGATTCTGTCTGTCCATGTAATACGTCGTTCTTTCCTTGATGGGCAGTGAGACATGTTCTGGGCATACAAAAAGAATGTACTGCTTTCTTGATTCTAGTATTTCTCTAATTAACTTAGTACCTGAACCTCTCCATCTATTCGTGAGTAATTCAGTCAATATATCAGGTAACGGACCAGGATCGGAATGTTGACTTTGATAAAGTATAAGAAGTTGTTGAATCATATAAATCCCAGCTAAACGCTGTTCATCTGGGGTGAGGTTCAAAAATGTGTGTGCTACTGTATCATCACCATATTTTCCGGGACTGTCAGCCCAATGAACGGCTGACCTGGCTAATTCTTGTTCATCCATAGAATCGAGTAAATGATAACCCCTTCGTTCTCGGAGTAATTTGTCAGCTGCTTGGAACGAATGCTCGGGGGACCTTAGATTTATTATAGGTGTTTGGAAATTCCTGTTATTATCTGGACATATCGGACGTATCGGGTCAGTGAAACATCTAGTACTATTACAAGATCTTCCTCTACCTACATAGGCTATGGTTTCTGACTGTCCTGTGGGCAGTCCTGATCCTTCCTCCTCCTCATCTTGTTCAAACTGGTCTACCGCTAATCTCTCTTCGTGTAGGCGTTCTATTTCTTTACGGATCTTTCGGCACATGGCTATTATACATTTTTGCCTATCATGTCTCCCCTCTGATATATTCTGGCTCCATCTGGTAAGGGTTTGCATTATTTCCGGATCTACCCCCGGTCGGTCTTGATTTCTGATTACACAATTTATGAGGAAACGTAACAGTTCCCCCTGTATCTCCACTTTCTGGTATTCCATAGCTCTGTTAATACATTCAGAATCTCGCCCTGTTTGGACAAAATGATATATATTATCTAGATGCATAGTCATTCCTGGTAGCTTTCCTAAATACACCGCAGCTCGTCTGATACGTAATGATGCCAGGATCATTTCGTCCTCTTTTCCGGGCACAGGGTCATATCTACAATCTACAAGAAGTTCCTTAAGCGTGCGGGAATTTATGAGTTTGGGGGTACGTGGATGTGCTGATTCTTGAAAAGTAAGTTTATTTATTCTGGGTGGCGTAGAAAAAATGTTGGTAGCACCTCCGGTAGCCCCGTCTGGGGTATCGGGCGTGAAAGGATTCGTTGAACGCGATACAGCAACTATAGGTGTGGACACAGCTGTAGAAGCAGCTGTAGGAACAGATGTGGAAACAGATGTGCTTGCCGGAACTTGTGTCAGGATTTGATGCTGTAGGGATACAGATACAGGATCTTGGCGTTGAACCTCCCCGGCCGACGGTCTATGTGGGGCGGGGTTAGCATACTCGGGAGCTGCTTCATCTAAATATGAGGAAAGAAAAACATCTTCTGCTGTTCTAGGATGCCCCTTAGGATGCATTTTTATTGGGAACAATGGGGGTGGCAAGTCTTTTGGTATCTCCGGAGTAGCCTTAGGTAATCCCTCGGCCAGAAGGGGATACATACCATTCATAAGGGCATTTCTTTGTCTGTCTACTTGTTCTGATTTCACTCGTGTACCTTCTTCAATTAATAGTTTTTCTCGGACTTTATTTGAATTTTCCTTACTCTTCTCTTCCTGTCTACGTGCTTTTTCTGTACGTCTATACGATTCTTTACGCCATAATTCAATGGCGTCTTTCTGTGACTGTCTGGCTTTCCTTTTCCATAATTCTTCCTCTACTTTCACGATGCAATCTGCATCCCAGGTCCCAGCTGCGGGCCACCTCTGACTTTCTGGTAATTCCTTAGTGTAGTCTACCCATAGGTCAAGAAATAATATGGCGTCTAGGCCATGTTTATGATACATGAAGTACCCTGGAGTGTCCCTAGGAGGAATGGGAACAGCTTCTTCGAGTACCCCTTTTCTAGTTGTGATCTGTCTTAGTTTCGAAAAGAGCGGCATATTGAGAACTGATCTGATACTTGGTCTTGAACAAACTTGATACAATAAACACAATAATGAACAGTCATTCACACCACAATATGCAGAACGTATTAACACATTTAACATTTAACGTTTTTAAATGAGCAACAATGATGATGACGATCTAAGAAAACTTAATCACAAAACATAATCCTCGGCATTAACTGAATTATTCTGAATTTATATACTTGATATACTAGATATACTGCTAAACAGTACAGATACACTGCTAAAACAGTGCAGACCGGATTTGTGTACCCAAACCCGTCTGGACCGGCACAACTTATGTGTACGCCAGAACGCCTCCCCAGTAATGGTACTCACCGGGTAGCTCGGAACGGAAGGCCTCGGAACGGAACTGAACTGAACTGGACTCGACTCGAAAACTTCGGACACTTCGGAACATCGGAAACCTCGGAACTTCGGAACTTCGGAACTTGGTGGGCCTCTGTATACCTCGGATCTTGCTCTCTCAGCTAGGCTCTGGTCGGGATACTTCGCACTTCTCACCGCCTCGTCTGGGTGTTGATCGCAGCCTCAGTCGCCCCCGCTTGACCGGAGGGAGATACAGGAAATCCTGCTGGTACGCGTTGTTGTCCGTCCAGCTGTGGCAGGAGACCGGGCCTGCAACGCACCACCGGCGCGTGAGATGAGAAAGTGTCCCTGTTCGGGCGCCATTCATGTGGTAAATAATTTAATTACCGGGACTTAATTTGATACAGAAAAATAATAAATATAGCTCAGTAAAATAAGAGGCAAAATCCGTGATATTAGAGGTTCGGAATGGGCTTTATTCCAATGGACGATTTCGAAATCGTGGACTTCAGGTTCCATCACCACGGAGGTTCAGGAAGTGAAGTACATACTTTATTGATAAGTAATCACTTTTATACAATAGGCATTACAGTGAAGCAAATGCAGGAGGCGTAACAATTGATAGTAGAAATAGAACATACATGCGTAGCAAAAGTGGGCGTAACTGGGTGTAACTAAAGAACGTCATCAGGTATGATGTCATAATAGGGTGGTTCCATGAAAGAATTTCGCAATGTCAGCAGAAATACTTGGCAGAAATGCGCGCGCAGCAGCATGACGTATGATTGACGTGCGACTAGGGGGTGAAGGGGATTTGACATTTAACTCTACATGTGGCGACAGATGTCTGGAGGGTCAAGTCAACCTTATCCCAAATCATATCTAACATCCTATGTTTAAAGAACTATGTTATCCAAAAGAGAGGTCTCTTAGAGTAGAATCTTATTCTATACTGACTATACTGACTGTTAGTGCGTGTACAAGCGTCTAAGTGTCTACACTAGATGCGAGGGCAGAAGTCTTCCATGATAATAGGGCTATGAATTACTTGCATAAAGACAGAGAAGCCGGGCCTTTGCTCGGTAGCTGGAAGAATGTTTACTTAAACTACTAGACAGGAATGCATTGGGCAGGGAGCGGAGCAGATAATTTCGAAGGTGAAATACAGTTTTTGGCAGGCAACAAGCTGATGTCAGGCACCGTTAGCTGCGCAGAGAATGAGGACAAAGTTCATGGATACAGATGCAGGCTCAGACTGGAGCTCTCAGAGGCAGAAGGCAGGAAAAGCTTGATGGCAGAATCAGGGCCTACTCGCCTGGACTGTAAAATGGCATAAGTGAACCATATAAAGCCGGTGGCCTTTCATACTTAGGAATGGAATATCCGGCCTATTCATGGCGGATCTGAAAGAGGACATGTTGGCGGTGGACACACATGTGTTTGCGTCTTCATAACTGGAACTGGAGGGAACATACATGTACTTATGATTCATACATGAAACCGTTGGGGTCCAAGATAGGGGACATAACTGATCGGAAAAATCCATATTTCCACAGGTGGACGAGGTGCTTCACGATGATAGGGGGCGCTATGTGGCACTGGTGGGGAGATGGGAGGGTAGGTCTGTTTAGCTTGTTGCTGTGTATGTGCCTCCGGGGTTACAGACGGCTACATTTGCTGATTTGGGGCGTTTGGTCCTGGGACTCCCTGGGGGGGTTCTGGTGTTGGGGGGTGACTTTAATGCTGTTGTCTCCGGGTTGGAGGACTGTCACCCCCCCAGGGATCTCCCTAGGGCTCAGGCCTGGTTGGGTGGCTTTTTGGACACCTTGGGACTTGTAGATTGCTGGAGATTGATGCACCCGGGACAGGCGCAATATACCTTTCACTCGGGGGCCCATGGGAGTCTCTCGAGACTTGATTACATGCTTATGCCGGCGATCCAAGCTGGTATGATTGGGGAGGTGCGTCATTTAGCCCGTGGTATTTCTGACCATTCCCCTATATGGTTGCAATTGAAGGTTGTCCCTGGGGCGGAGGGGAGAGTAGCACCCGTTAGCCCCTGGTATATACGTAACCCTAAGATCCGCGCGGAACTGGTCAAGTCCACTGATCACTACTTCAATGATAATGTGGGGTCTGTGTCGTCGGCCGTCTCCCTATGGGAGGCTTATAAAGTGGTGATCAGGGGGCAGGCCTTGTCCCTTATCTCCCATGCTAAGAGGTGCGAGAGAGCAGAGGTGGTTCGCCTGGAAACTGAAATAGCTGAAATGGAGGAGGACTTGGAACGGGGAGTTACTGATGAGAAATTGCACGTTTACAGCCTTAAACAATCAGATTATAGAGCGTTAGTCACGGAAGCCGCTAAAGGGATGAGTAGAGAGCAGCAAGGACGACTGTATGATGTGGGGGATAAGGCCGGAAAGTTGATTGCTTGGTTGGATAAGAAGGAGAGAGCGAGCAGGGTGGTGCCCGTTGTGGAGAGAATGGATGGAGTGCGTGTGACTGACCCGGTGGAAATCGTTGACTGCTTCGCGGATTATTTCCGCGGGGTATACTCTTCGGTTTCTGTGTGTTCAGAGGAGGATTCTCATCTGTTGCTGAGAGACATTGCATTGCCAACCCTATCGGAGGCTGATGCAGTATTGATGGAGGCGAAGTTGTCGTCAGATGAGATCGCTCTGGCCACTCGCTCGATCGCATCGGGTAAGGCTGTGGGTCCTAATGGTCTTCCCATCGAACTATATAAGTTGCGTCCCGATAAGATAGCGCCGTATCTTCGGGACATGTTTTTCGCGGCACGTGCGGCGGGCTTCCTCCCCCCTGACCAACGCCTCGCCAACATAGTTGTGATACACAAAGAGGGGAAGCCGCGAGATCGCTGCGCCTCCTATCGGCCCATTTCGCTGTTGAACGCAGAACCCAAAATTCTGGCTAAGGTATTGGCTAATCGACTGGTTCGGGTTGTGGGCGACTTGATTCATCAGGATCAGTCCGGTTTCATACCCCATCGGAATACCGCTCTGAATTTGAGGCGGTTGCACGGCGTGCTTGCTAGAGCGGAGTTTATACGTGAGCCGGCCATCTTGGCATCTTTAGATGCTACTATGGCGTTTGACACTTTGGAGTGGCCGTATATTTGGGCCGTGTTGGCGAAATTTGGGTTCGGCCCTGAGTTTATTGGTTGGGTAAAATTACTATATGCTGACCCACTGGCTCAGGTGGTGGTGAATGGTAGGGTGTCGGCTCCCTTCGCACTGGGGAGAGGTACGCGGCAGAGATGTCCGTTGTCACCCCTTCTCTTTGCACTTTCTCTGGAACCTCTCGCCGCCTGGCTGCGTTGGGAGCCGTCGCTGCGAGGTATTAGATGGTCGCCGGAGTTTGAAGACCGTGTCTCCCTTTACGCGGATGACATCCTTCTGTATCTCACCTCTCCCCGACAGTCGCTAATTGTATTGGTGGACGTACTGAATTCCTTTGGTCGCAACTCTGGCCTGGTCATCAACTGGGCCAAGTCATGTGTTTACGTCCTCTCGGGCGAGGCCCCCCTCCTGCCACGGGATTGCCCCATCCAGATTGCTACACTGGGGTTCAAATATTTGGGAATCTTTATCTCTCTGGATCCCGCGGTCCGCTATGAGCGAAACCTTCTCCCTCCCCTCCAGCGATTAAAGGCCGACGTCGCGAGGTGGCGACGACTTCCGCTCTCGCCGCTCGGACGGGCGGCATTGTTTAAAATGATGTCGCTACCTCGCTTCTTGTATGCTTTGCAAAATACTCTAGATGTCGTGCCAGCCCGTTATTTCCGGGAGGTGGAGGGTCTTCAGCGCCAACTGTTTTGGGACAGGCGGCCGCGGATCGCTCTCGCCAAGTTGATGCTCCCTTGATACGATGGGGGAGTCGCCTTCCCCAATATTAAACGATACTATTGGGCGTCTCAGTTGGCGGCGGTGAACCACGGGATATACGGTCCTGCCTTGAATCCGGCCTTCGGGATGGATACATTTCTGCTCCCGGGTGGGGATTATAATAGGGCGCTGTACTCGGTGACCCCGGACACGCGGTTGACAGGACCCACGCAGGTTGCGGTACGTGTGTGGCACGCAGCAAATGCTGCGATGGGGTGGAGGGATCTCTTGACTCGGGCGACGCCGTTGTATGCCTCCGGGCGGCTGGGCTGTTTGTGGAGATCGAAAGGCTTTGAGAAATGGGATATGATTGGTATATGTAAGGTGGGTGATCTTTGGGCGAAGGGGTCTTTCAAAACGTTTGAAATGCTTAAAACTGAATATAAATTAAACGATAGAGAGTACTTCCGGTATGCGCAAGTCTACCATGCGCTGTGTTCGGTTTTTCCGGACGTTGCTGCTATCCCCGAGTATTTCCCACTGGAGGATAGAGTGTTGGATGGCTACGTGCCCGACAGCACTATTTCTCTGATTTATAAGAAACTCATTAATGATCGCGCGGACTTGCTGCTCCGTTTGCGGGAAGCATGGACGAGCGATGGCTTGGAACTGGACGATGAGGACTGGGTATCGGCGGTGGCCTCCCCGAAAAAGGTGGCGATCCCGACCCGCTTACGATTCGTACAGCTGAAGATCCTTCATAGAGTGTATGTCACGGGGCCCGGTTTGCTGCGTATGGGTTACTCGATGGATGGACTGTGTAAGCGTGGATGTGGCCTGCCGGGTACCTTTCTTCATATCTTATGGGAATGTTCGGAGGTTGTGCGATTTTGGAACGGTATCCACACCGTAATGGAGGAGGTCACGCACGTTGCTCTGTTGCCAGAGGCTAGGAGGTGTTTGTTGAATGTTTGGGAACCGAATGATTATGATGCGGCACAGACGCAGTGGGTGACTTTGGGGTACATGGTGGCTAAGCGTAACATTGCACAGCTGTGGGGCTCCCCGAGGCCGCCCACGATCGAGGTATGGAAGGAGAATATGGACTGGTGTATGTTTAGGGAAAAGACGGTGTATGTGGCAAGAGGCAAGCCAGGGAAATGGGCTAAGGTATGGGGTCCATGGAATTTATATCGTGGACGTATCTGCACCCCGCCTCTGCCATTAGAGGTCGATATTGCTTTGTCCCCCTAGCCGCTCATTCTGCGGGATGGTGTGAGGTGTGTTCCATGCTTTGTCTTCCCGTTGCCCCCCACTACCGCTTCCGGACAAGAACTGCTTTGGACACTGTACGTTGTTCCCCGTCCTGGGAAGAGCACGCTGCTATTTCGGACTCTCATTGCCTTGAGTGTGTTTTATATTTAATAGAAAATGAAACAGTTTTTTCCGATTGCTTCTGGCCTATGGCCACGGCCTGTTACAAGTGCTCACGAACTGCCGGGAGCTTTGCCTCTGGTTCCTTTGAATGTGTGGCGTTGCACTGCGGGCCCTCGGGCTCTACAGCGGCCGGCCCTGGTGGTTGTAGGCCCTTGTCTGTATTTTATCGTGTACCAACGGTTTCTAATAAAAAAAATTATAAAAAAAAAAGAAAAAGGGAGCAGAGAGGGAGGGAGGGAGAAAGAATGGATGCGTGGTAAGAGAGAAATAGAGAGAGGAGAGGAAGAGAGCAGAGAGGTTTGAGCATTTTTGCCAGGGCTGGTTTTGGTTCCCCAGTCCAGCCACGTCTGTGATACTGGAAAAACATATTTTTAGAGGAGGTTTGTGAGGGCTGGAGGAGTTATGGAGATACCCCTCTAAATCTGCTTTATTATTAGTTCCTCGCCCACTGGAACTTGGCCCTATTGCGCAGGTGACCTATGGAAGTCCCAATCCTAGAGAAGTAGTAAGGCGCGAGCAAGCGACAGAATGGACGGAAATACATTGAAACATTAGGACACCTTGCACTGTCCCCATGTCTGGTGTTATTTATGGCAGAGTGCAATGTATAGAGAGGGGTTAGGCCCTGTCCCTACTGCCAAAATGGTTTCCATGCATGCTCTATCTTGCTGCGAGGGCCCCTGTCAAACATGTGGGGACCATGTTCTCTACAGGTCTTGCTAGAGACAGCCTATGATATCTCATGTCACCCATTCTTAAAAGTATAATACAATTTAAAAAATAATAGAGAGAGGGGGGTGGGTTTTTCTATCGTTCCTCTTCATCCCCTGGCTGTTGTGCTGATTTTAAGGTTTACCATTGCTTGGATGGAACGTCTAGCAAACCCATGGCACTTTAAGGATTGTATATTGTTCTCCATTGCTTTTATCAATCGCATTTTCAAGAGAGGACATACATTCAGGGTTTTAAGTGGGCTGGGTCCTGTCGGTGCTCAGCACCGGCAACTCTAAAAACCAGGTGCTGAGACGGGCAACTATCAGGTGTCGTAACGGAATAAAAGGTCCGTATTCAGATGGTATCTTCATGTAGTTTATTAGATAATAAATAAATGAAGTAAGATACAGGAAACAAAACCCCAACAGGAGCAGCCTGCTTGCTGCTCAGCCCTACTCTCAACTGACATTCATGCACGCATACAACACTCTATGACATCATACACTCATGCTAACATTCTACACCAAACACTGGCTGAGCAGCAAGCTGGAAGCAGATACCACACATCTTCCCCCTTTAATAAAAACACAAAATTGAAAATGCAAGAATAAGCATAATAGCGACATTACAGGGAAGAAGCAAGAAGTCTGAATGTCACTAAACATAAGTAACTAAATGTGAATATATAGCACATATAATGATAGAGGTTTCTGCAATAAAACAATAGAATTAATATGCAGACTAACGATGAGAAGATAAACACTAAAATAAGGAAGCAAATAGGGCAATGCAAACCTCGACAAGGAATAACAGAAATAATCCAAATAACACACACCCATCTTCCCCCTTTAATAGAACGACAAAGAAAACATATGTAGGAAGCGCAAAAGCAGAGGAAAAAGTAGGAAATGTCAACAAGCTAAGGAGAAACTAACAAAATACGCAAGGACAACAATACCGTAGCAATAGAAATGAAACACACATAACAAAAAGGAATTGACGCTCCAAATCACCACCAAACATACCAGTTGGCCATACCAGAATGAAGATGGTAAGAAGAAACAGCAAAAGAAAAAAAACAGACAGTGCATGTCAAAGGCAAGAAAAACACTCTCAATGAATAAGAGATATGTAAGGAAAACTCATTTGGAATTGTGTGGTATCTGCTTCCAGCTTGCTGCTCAGCCAGTGTTTGGTGTAGAATGTTAGCATGAGTGTATGATGTCATAGAGTGTTGTATGCGTTGTGTTTGAGCAATCATTTGCTATGTCGTTGTTTCTCAAACTCTGTGTATTGTTTTGAGGTTCAAATCATAGAAATTGCTGAGGCTGGAGGTCCCCAGCTTCCAATAAAGACTCTGTGGGGTTTACCGGATTCTAATAATGAACCAGTGGGGGTCACAGAAATCAAAAGCTTAATAACCGCTGGCTTAGATAATGGCTCCCTTAAACACATGTATAGTTACTCAGACACTCACCCACCCAAGCACTTACTCAGTCACTAAGGGCCTGATTTAGACATTGGCAGACTGATTACTCTGACATTCTTTTTGTGGAAAAAATTCCAATTTATTGCTTCCTTGATAATGTTACAATGCTTGAGTCCTTGGAAGATTCAGAGTCATGCAGAGCAGAGGCAGATCAGAGATCCCCCGACTGATAGAGACCACGTGCAATTGGTACCAAAGATTTTTTGCGCATCCAGTTACGGAGACAGGATTGTTCTAGGATTTGGCATCACATTATGAAAAAAGTACACACCACGCCCTGAGGAAGCCCCAGGCCAAAAGGCCAATGTGAGGGGTGAAACAAGTGTTGGCTGTTATATATTCTTTTTTTTTGTCTCGGGGATCTATGATCCGCCTCTGCTCCGCATGACTCTGAATCTTCCAAGTAGTCAAGCATCGTAACATTATTAAGGAAACAATAAATTGGAATTTTTTCCACAAAAATTATGATTTCTCTCACTTGTTCTGGCACATTTTGAAGCTCTGCAAAAGTAATTGCCAAGGACAAGTGATATGCACTATATATGCTCTATTGACACGGGATTGCTAAGGATCTGGACCCATGACCCCCCTTTTCTCTGACCTGATTACTCTTTCACAACGGTGACGGATATCCTGTCTGCCAAAATATAAGTCACCTATATATAACAGGATTTATATTTCGGCAGGCGAGATATCTATCACCGTTTTGACAGAGTAAATGTCAATCAATATCGAAATCAGGCCCTAAGTCACACATGCAGTAGGATGCTAAGTCAGAAACACACTTGTTCATAGACTCACTATTTTACTTTTTTTTTAGGTTTTGCCTGTGAAATTTCTTGCAATGAAAAGAAAAAAAATCTTAAAAGGGGCTTAGAGCCTGCCCATTACTTATCTGTACATACCATTGGTAAACTCCCACGTTACTCTTGTTTCCTTTCTTCCTGTGGGTCAGTGTCTCCTCCTGCCTCTTGCTCAGCTTCATGTCTTCGTCCTTGCAATGATGCTAGGACCAAGTACTGCTTCCAGCGGCCTGTGTCCTTCCACTTGCTGTGCACTTGCAACGTACTTTTTTTTTTACTTAGCAACTTCCACATTCAGTTTGCTGTTTGTCTGTCCCTACCACCATCTCACTTCCATTGCTGCATGCCCCTTACCTGCATGCCCTTTCCCCGTTCATTGCTGCCCTGTTCCTCCCACCACCTCACCCCCGTCACTGCATGCCCTTTCCGCACCCCTTTGCTATTTGCCTATATCCTACCTCAAAGGACTTAGAGTGCTTTACATGAGCCCCAGTTACATCACACAAGTGCTCATTCATTTTTACAGGCACAGGGAGATTAAGTATTTTGCCCAGAATCACAAGATTTTGAGCCGGCGAAGAGACTCGAACCTGTTTCCCCAGCTCCAAAGTCAGCAGCTCTGGCCTTAACGCCACGGCCTCTCCATGCTCAGTGTTCCAGCTAACTACACTTTGACACACTGGTAATTGCAAAGGGCATTTGTTTGAAAATATTAACTGTATATTACATATAGGGAAAATAAAAATGTAAACTTGTTTGTACGTATATGCCTTAAAGTTAACAAACAGCACTATGACATGGTCTGGCAACGTCATTTCACTTTTTTTTACTTTAGCTATGTGGTACAGCAGCTTGAACTGCGGTGCAAAATTTTGAAAAAACGCTGACAAAGCCAATAGATCTTGTATAGGGGAACCCTACTGGCTTTGCCAATGTTTGTATTAGTGTTAATTCCTGCCCAGTCTGAAAACAGCTTTAGTACTTACCCAGACAATAACACAGCATGAACTTGTAGGAAGCTGGCTCTGTTTATACTATACCAAAATGAGGTATAGTGCGCACAGAATCCTGAGGAACCCCAAAGATAGGCAGAGGTAAAAGTAGATAGCACCTCACTCTCTATTTGTGGTAGTGTGGGCGAGCAGTAAGGCTGTATCAGAGAGTAGTGTTAAGCATTTGTTGTACACACTCAATCAGCAAATGATGTCTGTTGGAAATACCCACTCCCACACTGAAAGGGTGGTGGTGGTCTTCCCAGACACACTGTGGTAGCTTGGCTCGAGTGGTCAGGAATCAGGCACCGTGCTAAGCATACGTCATACCCATACAATAACCATGCGAGCATCCGTTCCAAAAACGACTCTACACCGTAAAAATTATGAAAATATCTTTGTTTATCTTCTTTTTCTCTTAGTTGCTGATTAAATAAATAATAAGTCAATCACAATATACAAGGCTTTTTAAATAGTGCAGGTCAAATAAATACTGTCTTAATGATTCAATAAATAGGGGTGATCATAAATAATTAAGGCATAAATATAAGTGCAATACATACAGGCAATTAAATATTCTGAGGCAATAAATACTGCAAACCAATAAATATTGTGCGACAATAAATACTGTGGAACAATAAATACAGTGAAGCAATAAATAGGTTAAATACAATAAATACAGTGCTCTCAATAAACAATTAAAAGCTGACAGTGACACTCATAGAATCAGATCACATTTAGATTATTATGGGCTGATTTGGCTCAGGCACAGCTTGTGGTTAGGTGGATGGCTTGAGGGTGTCTACTCCCTGGCTTGGACAAGGCTGAGGCCTAAACTGAGGTAGATCAAGGGGGAATTCTAGAGATCTGGCTCTCCCACTCTACACAACCCCTCTGAATTAGTCTCAGCTCACCCCTGGCACAATCAAGCTGGTTCCAGCCCCTCTCTAGCCCTTAGGGTAGTCTCTCAGGATTCCACAGGGCCTTAGGCGCCCTCTATTCCACTTACTGCCCTTTTTCTGAAGCTCCGACGCCACTGGAGTCGTGTCGACGCCGTGAGGCGGTTCCGGTTCGATGTCGGCGGCCTCGGCACAATGTCAGTTCTTGACGACGCCGGTAGGCGGTTCCGGTTCGATGTCGGCGGCCTCGGCTCGATCTCGACCTCCGATTCGATGACGTCGGGCAGTCTTGGCTCGATGTCGACTTCGGGCGGCTCCGGTCCGATGGCGACCTCAGTTTCGATGACGTCGGCCGGCCTCGGCTCGATGTCGACTTCCGGCGGCTCCGGAGTGCGATCTCCACTCCCGACCTCCGGTGCTCCTCTCCTCAGGTTTCCGGCGACTCCGGAGTGCGACCTCCACTCCCGACCTCCGGCACAATTCTCTTCAGGTTCCGGCGACTCCGGAGCAATCTCCACTCCCGACCTCCGGCACGCTTCACCTCGGTCTCCGGCGAGTCCGGAGGGCGGACTTCACTCCCCCGTCGTCGCCGCTCACTCGACCTCGGGGGACTTCCTCCTCGACCTCTGGTACTCTCTACGACCTCCGTCGGCGCCCTCTCTCGACCTCTGGCGGCTCCGGGTACGACGTCTGCTTTTCCAGTCAGCGCCGCTTCTCCACCTCGGGCTCCAGGTCTCAGGCTTCTCGACGTCGGACTCCAGGAAAACCAATAATCAGGTCAGGATCTTGCTGTTCTTGGATTCTAAGGCCTGTTCCTGCTGTCCAGGTCCTTAAGATGGTTTTTCTTGCTTCTTCCCACACAGGGCTCCAGGCTGAGCTCAGTCAGTAGGGACTAGTATCAAGGGTGGGTTTATGGACCCCACTCCAGGCACAAGTTTCCACCCCTGCTGCTTCACTCCTTCCTCCTTCAAGTTTCTGCTGCTCTCTCTTCACCAGTCAGGTGCCAACTGCCAGCTCCAACTGTCAACTCTGGCTTAGCTTCCCAACATTCCAAACCGCCTCCAACTGTCACAGGGTTCCAGAATGTTGCAGAAGGTTCTAGTAGGTTCCAGTGATGTCACAGGTGACAATGGGTGGCCACCATTTTGTGCTCCAGGCCCTCAGACAGAAGTTCCAGGGGTAGATAAAATGGCTCCCTGAATCTGCATCAACACTAAAAAGTCTGGTGGTTCCCAAAAAGGAAAAAATACTAACAGGGTTTGAGGCAAAAGTGGGACAAAATAAATAATGATGAGGAGGGACCACCCAAAGGGCTGACAGGTCTAACAATGTCACACACTCAAAGACCAATTTTGTTTGTATAAAAATATTGTTGTTATTTTATTTCTAGACCAAACCAAGCCTGGCACAGGTAAGGAAAATTAATGCTTTGCAAGATATTATGCATTGTTTACAAGTGAATGCAAGATCAAATGCAGTTGTTTGAAATACAGGTAAGTCAATGTATTGAAATTACTGTACAAATTACTTTTTCGTTACTTTTTAGATTACTTTCTAAGTTACTTTTTCCACTCAGTGTGATATGCCTAGATATCACACAGGGACATTTCCTAGAGAAAAGGTAAGTAAAATCAGTTTTGCACAATTGTAATTTTTCAGGTTTCCATAAAAATCAACTCCACACTTAAAACATTTTTCTGAGATCTAAACAGTCAGTAGGTTCCTATGTAGAGAGATGAAGTTGACGGTTATGAGGTAAGTACTTGGTCTTTGGGGTTGAGTTTCTGGGGTAAGAACAAGGGTTCAGCCAGGGTCGAGGATGCACTCTTATTATACCCTCAGCGGCACTAGGGCGGCCGGGTGCAGAGTGCTGAAGCCCAATGTTATCCAAAGAGGGCTAGGGGGCCTCCGGTTGGTGGCTGCTTACAAGCAGGCCACTGGGTTGTGGGAGCAAAGCTCCTGGTGTTAGGCTTAGGGCAAAGGGGGATCCTGTTTAGCACAAAAAGTGCACCCGCAGCAGCGCACGGGGCGGTTGGGAGCAGGGTGCTGGTTTGGCGTCGGGTGCCCTGTTGATTGCAATAGGGATTCTCTGGTTTCAACAAAGACTGCAGGCTTGGGAACGAATATCTTCTGGAGGTGACCACCTGTTGGAGAGGTAAGTTGGGATGCTTGGGGATGTTGGGACACTGTCGGTTCGGCCACCCAAGGCTGTGGGGCTTCGGGTGCAGGGGTGCCTTTAGGTGTCGAGTTCTCCTACCAGCTCTGGTCGCGGTCGGGGGGGGGGGAGTCTCCGGAAAGAGGTTGCAAGCTTCGCTGGGACTTTTGAGGCAGGTCAGAGATCACCAGATCACGGGTCAGAATCACTGGGGAGACCTCCTTGTGCTGTTGGACCACTTGAACTCGGGCCATGGGCAACGGGTGCAGAGTGGTGCAGACTCGCAGATTTGGCCAGAGCCTGTTGGCGAACAAATTCGGTGTTCACGTGAGACAAAGTTTTTTCTTTGGAAGGCAGAGTAGGTTCTCAGGATTCTTGAGGTTGCTGGCTGCAGGACACACTGGAGTTTCGGTTCTGCAGGTTCGAGGTGGGGACAGGCTGGTAGGGCTGGGGCCAAGTCAGTGCGTGTCCTCCTCTTCTTAGCTTCGGGACAGCTGTTCGGTCCTTCTTCTTCTTTTCTTCCTGTTGTTGCTTGTCTGAGGAGATAAGGTTCAGGGGTGCCCCTAAATACTAGATTTGGGGACGTTACAGGTAAGTAAAGGTTGGGACCAATGGGTCCCTTCCTTGGGGTGAGTACATCCCCTATTATGCCACCCTCCAGTGGGAGGGGGGCACATGCCTCACTCTGGTTGGATGGGTCCCCCCATCTGCAAGATGGCGGGGACTGAGAGTTGTGCTTCACCTCGCCTCCAACACCTGAAGGGTGGGGTTGGCAAAGGTGGGCACACCTCCCTTCCTCATTTGGTTTTCCCGCTGGTTAACCCACCCAAAATGGGGGTCAGAACCGGTGGGGACCAGTTGCTGGGAGCAGTAAAAGGCCTCGGGAAGCTCAGAAAGGCGGCAAGCCTTTGAAGCCCCCCCTCTTCGTGGATCCTGCGCACCCTGGGGGAGGAGGCTTGACACCTCGTCCGGGGATGTGCATTGTTTCAGACCCCCGAGAGCAGCAGGCTCTTGACCCAGGGGTCCACAAACATGACTGGTGGTGGCAGCTGGGGAGCAGTCACTCAGCCTGGAAACTAGTGTTAGGTAATTTTTCAGGGGGCACCTCTAAGATGCCCTCTGTGTGAATTTTTCATTAAAGCTTACACTGGCATCAGTGTGGGTTTAATGTGGTGAGAAGTTTGACACCAAACTTCTCAGTTTTCAGTAAGGCTATTATGGTACTGTGGAGTTTGTAATGCCATACTCCCAGCACCATATACTCTTAATGGAATTACTGCACCTACAATGTCTAAGAATTGGCTAAGACACTGTAAGGGTACAGGGCTCATGCACCTGTACCCTCACCACTGGTATGGTGCACCCAGCTAGAGGGGTGGCTGATCTATGTCAGGGCAGTGGGTGGTGTGTATTGACACACTGTAATGTGTGCCATGTCGACTCTTCACTTTGTTCTGCACCAAGACAAGCAGGCTACAAAGGCAGTGTGTGAGTGTGTAACTGTACATGGCCTCTAAGGGGGGCACAATAAGTGCTGCAGCCCTTAGAGACCTTCTTTGGTCACAGTGCCCTGGGTACCTGTGGTACCATTTACCAGGGACTGACCTGTGGCCAGAGAGTGCCAATTGGGTTTTGTTTTAATGCAGTTTTAGGGAACGAACTTTGGCCCTGGGTACCTGTTTGGCAGGAGCCCAGGGCACACTCAGTCAAAGCACATCAGCAGTTCAGCAGAAAGTGGAAGCAACCATGCAAAAAGAGGGCACTTTCTTACAGAACTTATTTATTGTAAGTAAATTCCTCAAGAAGTATTGGATAGTGGAAGACTGCTAAGAAGCCATTGCACCAATATTCTGGTGGGGTTTCAGAAACAAATGTGACATTTATGATGCTGCAGGGTACCGGGATCACTGAGAAAACATAGCAATCCCTTCTAACTTTGCCAATGCTTACTTTCATTTTTCCCCAGCGTTCACTGGTTCTCCAGTACTGCAACATCGATCTCTGAGCCTGCTTTCCTATGATGTGCACTTAAATGGCGAGTAGGGCAGTGAAAAACGTTCCTTGCACCCTCGGTCTTGTGATTTCCAAGGAACTTTGTCTTGAGAAGCCAAACTGGGCAGCCAGTCTTGCCACCGTCCCTGTAAAATGCACTAATGCAACCGATCAACAAGAGGCCCATAGCAAATGTGGGGAGGGGGCACAAGCTGTCATTGCTCCGAAAAGTGACTTCATACCTCTGGGCCAAACAGAACCAGGACAAAGAAGAGAGAGTGAACTTCAGACCAGTTTCTTCTTAGGAATGCCAGTTCTTGGTTAAATAGTAATTGGGGCTCAGAATCAGAACTCTATGTCAGCTTCAGTGAAGAAGTCAGCAAGAGCTGGTTGGTGGTGCTAGAGGAGAACAGCCATTACAACGCGGGTTTTACCACGCGTTGCTATTACATCGCATGCGTTACAACGCATGCGATGTTACAACGCGTGGTAAAACCACGCATACCATTACATCGCATGCGCTTTTACAACGCATGCGATGTAATGTGGCGGCTATCCAAGTCGTTGTGAGGAAACTGAGGCTGTTTCCTCACAATGACGTGGACCTCTGACGACACAGGAAGCAGGAACCGGGAGCAGAGACGGCGACGCTGGACCCACAAGGAAAGAGGTAAGGCTGATTGTGCTTAGGGTGGGGGTAGTGGTTTAGGGTAGGGTAGTGTAGTTTAGTGTAGGGGTGGGAGTAGTGTGGGCAGTGTAGTAGTGTTTTAGGTTTTAGGGTAGTGTAGGGGTGGGAGTAGTGTGGGTAGTGTTGTAGTGTTTTAGGATACTGTAAGGGTGGGAGTAGTGTGGGTAGTGTTGTAGTGTAGTAGTGTTTTAGGGTTTAGGGTAGTGTAGGGGTGGTTGTAGGTTGGCTAGTGTAGTGTAGGGGTGGGAGTAGTGTGGGTAGTGTAGTGTTTTAGGGTTTAGGGTAGTGTAGGGTTGGGAGTAGTGTGGGTAGTGTTGTAGTGTAGTAGTGTTTTAGGGTTTAGGGTAGTGTAGGGGTGGGAGTAGTGTGGGTAGTGTTGTAGTGTAGTAGTGTTTTAGGGTTTAGAGTAGTGTAAGGATGGGAGTAGTGTGGGTAGTGTTGTAGTGTAGGGGTGGGAGTAGTGTGGTTAGTGTTGTAGTGTAGTATTGGTTTAGGGTAGTGTAGGGGTGGGAGTAGTGTGGGTAGTGTAGTAGTGTTTTAGGTTTAGGGGTAGTGTAGGGGTGGGAGTAGTGTGTTGTGTAGGGGTAGGGTTGTCACTTACCTTGCATACTTTTACCACGAGTATAGCTTTACCATGCATGCCTTTGCGTTGTAATGGCATACGTGGTAAAGGCATACTCGTGGTAAAAGTATGCGATGTAATGACATGCGATGTCATTGACATAGCATAGTAATACCCGCGTTGTAATGGCACGCGTGGTATTAGTATGTGTTGTATCGTCATACATCCGGTGCTAGACAGTCTGGTACCAGAAACAACCTTGTGAGTTGGTTGATTTAGAAACTTTTTAGGAGGTTAGTTTAGCAATTTCCTCTCTGATTCCTTGAACTGAGTCTTTGGATGGAACTTTGGCTCAGAAGCTGAAGGCCGTTTTCAAGTTCATGGGCATACAGTATGCAAAGTGTATGGTATACCATGGAAACACAAAAGGCGCTTATGCTGGGCCAGTAGGAGCTATGGAAAAATATTTGCACGGGTGAAACCTTTTTTTTTTAGCGGGTTTTCAATTATTCTCACGGCTGGCTTCCACTGCCCCTGGCATTGTCAACGTTTCTGAGGATGATCTGACAGTTTACTGCGAGAAGGTCTATGTCTGGTGTGGAAGAAACCGTGAAGTAGCTTGTGGTGGAGGCAGGGAGATGGGGCTGGAACTCATCCTACAGAAGGTCGTGGATGCTGCCAGCATCCTTTGCTGGTGAACACAGCACAGGGGATTGGACGATGGCATTGCTTCGTGTTGAGTTCTCCTTTCATAGTTCCCAGCATTTAAAAAAAATTCCTGGGACACTTTGCAGCACAGGGCTGCTGCAGATAGACAGATCTAGTTTGCGTACCTGTGTGTTATAAAGAGGAACAGTTTCTGCAACAATATTACCCGGGACAGTCTCCAACCCTGCAAAAGCGGGACAGTTGGCAACTATCTCCTATATCACTCGGAGAAGGTGAACGCTACTGTGTGACGTTCAGGCATTGGCTACTGTTAGCCACATCACCACATCCCTCACATAACAAGAGGGGCACAGCGCCAAATCTGCTTCCTTCAAGTTCAGCGTCACATTCTGATGCAGCTTTAAGGCCAAACAAAGTACTTCAAATATATATGATGCGTACATTAATTTGCTTTCACCCAACATATGATCCCAATATCCCAATATATGATTGATTCCCTCTGGGGGTCATCTATCATGTTTCCAAGTGAGTGGCGGACACTGCCTGTGTCTTTTCTTGAGCACAGGGCAGCCTCCAGAAGGCGGAAGTGACATCAGGAGAGCTGACTTCCATCAAAAGGACACTTCGGACAGAAGACAGACCTTTACTTTCTCATGGAGGTTCTTTGTATCAATTGGCACAGAACACCGACTTCTGTCCTAAAGTCTGGAAAAGAAATATACAAAGGCGGCCACAATATTTCCGACCTTTTAGTTTCTTAGCATTATTGGCAGAAGTATCGCCCTATCAGTGGCACTGATGTGTTTGAAAGACTCCCAGTTCTGAACTTTCCCATGGAAGACCCCAGAGCATGAGTTGGGGTCTTCGGCTCATTGAGGGCTCGTCCCTCTGGTGCACCCCCCCCCCCCCCCCCTGCTTGCTCAGGCGGAGGGCTGAGGTCACCAGCCCCGTGGCGGGATGAGGCAAGGCGTGCAGGCTGGCGCCCTGGTGTCTGCCGCCGGACAGCGACTGTCAGGAGCCTTGTTATTCCTTTGGTCCGCGGCCAAACACACTGCGGTGCGCACAGAGGGGCGAAGGAGGGTAAACACGGGCCCCGTGCAAGCAGCTGCCTGGAACCTACTGCTGAAATGCCAGTACAGGAAGGTCAAAAAACAAACCTCTGTAGCAAACTTGCACACGTTGAGACATTAGATACCGGCATCTCCGTCAAAGACCACATCTAACTCGTCCCCAACAGCAGCAGTTTGATACAAGAAAGAATCGACAAAAAGCAAGGAATTCACAATTGCAAGCAAACGCCACACATAAGAGTAGCCCCACCAGTCCTGTTAAGAGTAGCCCCACCAGTCCTGGTAAGAGTAGCCCCACCAGTCCTGGTAAGAGTAGCCCCGCCAGTCCTTGTAAGAGTAGCCCCACCAGTCCTGGTAAGAGTAGCCCCACTAGTCCTTGTAAGAGTAGCCCCACCAGTCCTGGTAAGAGTAGCCCCACTAGTCCCTGTAAGAGTAGCCCCACCAGTCCTGGTAAGCGTAGCCCCAACAGTCCTGGTAAGAGTAGTCCCAACAGTCCTGGTAAGAGTAACCCTGCCAGTCCTGGTACGAGTAGCCCCACCAGTCCTTGTAGGAGTAGCACCACCAGTCCTGGAAAGAGTAGCCCCACCAGTCCTGTTAAGAGTAGCCCTACCAGTCCTGTTAAGAGTAGCCCCGCCAGTCCTGGTAAGAGTAGCCCCGCCAGTCCTGGTAAGAGTAGCCCCGCCAGTCCTGGTAAGAGTAGCCCCGCCAGTCCTGGTAAGAGTAGCCACGTCAGTCCTTGTAAGAGTAGCCCCACCAGTCCTGGTAAGAGTAGCCCCACCAGTCCTGGTAAACGTATCCCGACTAGCCCCACTAGTCCTTGTAAGAGTAGCCCAACCAGTCCTGGCAAGAGTAGCCCCACTAGTCCTTGTAAGAGTAGCCCCACCAGTCCTGGCAAGAGTAGCCCCACTAGTCCTTGTAAGAGTAGCCCCACCAGTCCTGGTAATAGTAGCCACGTCAGTCCTTGTAAGAGTAGCCCCACCATTCCTGGTAAGAGTAGCCCCACTAGTCCTGCTAAGCGTAGCCCCAAAGGTCCTGGTAAGAGTAGCCCCGCCAGTCCTGGTAATAGTAGCCACGTCAGTCCTTGTAAGAGTAGCCCCACCATTCCTGGTAAGAGTAGCCCCACCAGTCATGTTAAGCGTAGCCCCAAAGGTCCTGGTAAGAGTAGCCCCGCCAGTCCTGGTAAGAGTAGCCCCACCAGTCCTTGTAAGAGTAGCCCCGCCAGTCCTGGTAAGAGTAGCCCCACCAGTCCTTGCAGGAGTAGCCCTGCCAATCCTGGTAAGAGTAGCCCCACCAGTCCTGGTAAGAGTAGCCCCACCAGTCCTGTTAAGAGTAGCCCCGCCAGTCCTGGTAAGAGTAGCCCCGCCAGTCCTGGTAAGAGTAGCCACGTCTGTCCTTGTAAGAGTAGCCCCACCAGTCCTGGTAAGAGTAGCCCCACTAGTCCCTGTAAGAGTAGCCCCACCAGTCCTGGTAAACGTAGCCCCACCAGTCCTGGTAAGACTAGCCCCACTAGTCCTTGCAAGAGTAGCCCAACCAGTCCTGGCAAGAGTAGCCCCACTAGTCCTTGTAAGAGTAGCCCCACCAGTCCTGGTAATAGTAGCAACGTCAGTCCTTGTAAGAATAGCCCCACCATTCCTGGTAAGAGTAGCCCCACCAGTCCGGCTAAGCGTAGCCCCAAAGGTCCTGGTAAGAGTAGCCCCGCCAGTCCTGGTAAGAGTAGCCCCACCAGTCCTTGCAGGAGTAGCCCCGCCAGTCCTGGTAAGAGTAGCCCCACCAGTCCTGGTAAGAGTAGCCCCACCAGTCCTGGTAAGAGTAGCCCCACCAGTCCTGGTAAGAGTAGCCCCACCAGTCATGGTAAGAGTAGCCCCACCAGTCCTTGTAAAAGTAGCCCCACCAGACCTGGTAAGAATAACCCTGCCAGTCCTTGTAAGATTAGCCCCAACAGTCCTGGTAAGAGTAGCCCATTAGTCCTGGTAAGAGTAGCCCCACCAGTCCTTGTAAGAGTAGCCCCACCAGTCCTTGTAAAAGTAGCCCCGCCAGTCCTTGTAAGAGTAGCTCCACCAATCCTGGTAAGAGTAGCCCACCAGTCTTGGTAAGAGTAGACCCACCAGTCCTGGTAAGGGTAGCCACACCAGTCCTTGTAAGAGTAGCCTCACCAGTCCTGGTAAGAGTAGCCCCACCAGTCCTTGTAAGAGTAGCCCAACCAGTCCTGGTAAGAGTAGCCCCACCAGTCATTGTAAGAGTAGCCCCACCAGTCCTTGTAAGAGTAGCCTCACCAGTCCTTGAAAGAGTATCCCTGCCAGCCTTTGTAAGAGTAGCCCCAACAGTCCTTGTAAGAGTAGCCTCACCAGTCCTGGTTAGAGTAGCTTCACCAGTCCTGGTAAGAGC
Organism: Triturus cristatus; assembly: GCF_964204655.1. NCBI lineage: Eukaryota > Metazoa > Chordata > Amphibia > Caudata > Salamandridae > Triturus > Triturus cristatus. Next base: position 137,589,906 of record NC_140590.1, on the reverse strand, counting down.
AGCCTCACCAGTCATTGTAAGAGTAGCCCCACCAGTCCTTGTAAGAGTAGCCCCGTCAGACATGGTAAGAGTAGCCTCACCAGTCCTTGTAAGAGTAGCACCACCAGTCCTGGAAAGAGTAGCCCCACCAGTCCTGGTAAGAGTAGCCCCACCAGTCCTTGAAAGAGTAGCTTTGCCAGTCCTTGTAAGAGTAGCCCCGCCAGTCCTTCAAAGAGTAGCACCACCAGTCCTTGAAAGAGTAGCTTCACCGGTCTTTGTAAGAGTAGTCCTGCCAGCCTTTGTAACAATAGCCCCAACAGTCCTTATAAGAGTAGCCCCGCCAGTCCTTGTAAGAGTAGTCTCACCAGCCCTAGTAAGAGTAGACCCGCCAGTTCTTGTAAGAGTAGGCCCGCCAGTCCTTGTAAGAGTAGCCCCGCCAGTCCTAGTAAGAGTAGCCCCACCAGTCCTTGTAAGAGTAGCCCCACCAGTCCTTCTAAGAGTAGCCTCACCAGTCCTTGAAAGAGTAGCTTCACCAGTCCTTGTAAGAGTAGCCCCACCAGTCCTTGTAAGACTAGCCTCACCAGTCCTGGTAAGAGTAGCCCCAACAGTCCTTGTAAGAGTAGCCCCAACGGTCCTTGTAAGAGTAGCCCCACCGGTCCTTGTAAGAGTATCCCCACCAGTCCTTGTTAGAGTAGCCTCACTAGTCCTTGTAAGTGAAGCCCCACCGGTCCTTGTTAGAGTAGCCTCACCAGTCCTGGTAAGAGTAGCCCCAACGGTCCTTGTAAGAGAAGCCCCACCAGTCCTTGTAAGAGTGAGTAGCCTCACCAGTCATTGTAAGAGTGGATGGCTAATGCAGATGAAAGGTGAAAATCCTAAACTGTTGAGGTGGTCCGTCTCCCTAAAGGGAATGGACTTTGCAGTGGATCACAGACCTGGGACTGCCCATGCCAATGGAGATGGGCATTTGAGGTTCTTCCACTTAGAAAATGAAGACTCTCTAGGGAAAGCTTAGTCTCATCCTCTTTTATTTGGGGGGAGGTTTGTATGAGAAAGTGCCCTCTTTCTGCATGATAGCCCCAACATTTTGCCGAACTGCTGATGTGCTTTGACTGAGTATGCCCTGGGCTCCTGCTAAACAGGTACACAGGGCCTATGTTCTTTCCCTAAAACTGCATTGAAACCAAACACAATTTGCATTTCTGGCCCCTGGTAAATAGTACCACAGGTACCCAGGGCACTGTGACCAGGGAAGGCCTCTAAGGGCTGCAGCACTTATTGTGCCACTCTTAGAGGTCCTGTACCTTCACACTCACACACTGCCTTTGCATGCTGCGTGTCTTGGTGCAGAACAAAGTGAAGAGTCAACATGGCACACATCCCTGTGTGCCATGCCTACAACCCACTGCCCTGGCATAGATGATTCACCCCTCTAGCTGGGTGACCTATACCAGTGGTGAGGGTACACATGCATGAACCCTGTACCCCTACTGTGTCTAAGTCCATTCTTAGACATTGTAAGTGCAGTGCTGCCATTAAGAGTATATGGTGCTGTGTGTGTTTGTCATTACGAACTCCACAGCACCATAATGGTTACACTGAAAACTGAGAAGTTTGGTATCAAACTTCTCAGCACATTAAACCCACACTGATGCCTGTGTGGAATTTAATGAAAAATGCACACAGAGGGCATCTTAGAGATGCTCTCTGAAAAACGACCTACCACTAGTGTCCAGGCTTTCAGCTGCCACCACCAGACATGTTTCTGGACCCCTGGGTTGAGAGCCTGCTGCTCTCGGGGGCTTGAAACAATGCACATCCTGGGATGAGGTGCCAAGCTTCCTCCCCCTGGATGGGCAGGGTCCACGAAGGGGAAGCTTCAAAGGCTTGCCGCCTTTGTGAGCTTTCCCAGGCCACTTGCTGCTTTCAGCAACTGGTCCCCACAGGTTCTGACCACCACTTTGGGCGGGAGAACAGGTGGGAAAAACAAGTGAGGAAGAGAGGTGCCCACCTCTGCCAACTCCACCCCTCAGGTGGGGGAGGCGAGGTGAAGCACAACTCTCAGTCCCTGCCATCTTGCAGAGGAGGGGACCCAGCCAACCAGGATGAGGTTTATGCCTCCTACCACTGGAGGGTGGCATAATAGAGGGTGTACCCACCCCAGGGAAGGCGCCCATTGGTCCCAACCTTTTACCTACCTGTAACACCCCTAAATCTAGTATTTAGGGGCACTCCTGAACCTTGCTTCCTCAGACAAGAAACCAGAAGAAGAAAAGAAGAAGGACCGAACAGCCGTGCTCAAGCTAACAAGAGGTGGACGCTTACTGACTTGACCCCAGCCCTACTGGCCTGTCCCCACCTCGAAACTGCAGAAGCAAAACTATGGTGTGTCCTGCAGCCAGCAGTCTCCAGAACCTCAAGGACCTGCCCTGCCTTCAAAAGAAAAGACTCTGTCTCCCGTGAACACCGGATTTGTTCACCAACAGACTCCAGCTCTGGCTGGATCTGCAAGCCTGCACCACTCTGCACCTGACGCCCACGGCCCGAGTTCGAGTGGCCCAACACCACGCGGATGTCTTCCTGGCGATCCAGACCTGAGATCCAGTGATTCCTGACGTACCTCAAGCCTCCATCCGACGCCTGCAGCCTCAAACCGGAAGGTCCGCCCAACCGCGACCAGTAGCTGGTAAGAAAATCCTACCCTAAAAGGCACCCCTGCACCGAATGCCCATGGGTGGCCCAACCAACATTGCCTAACCAACCCTCAACATACTTGATCCGATATTCTCTAATCTCCAGTCTCTGACCTGGACGGATCACTTTCTCATTTCTATGCGCCTCAGTATTGTAGGCGCCCCTATGCGGACATCCTGCCAGCCCTCCATAAAGTGTCCTTGGCACAAATTGGCCACGTCCACCTTTGTATCTACCTTAAATTCGTCTCGCCCAGAATGGCCCACTGACTTGGAGTCCGCTGATAGAGCCTTCAGGGTGTGGATTAACAACACGCTTGACCATTGTATTCTGAAGAAATTGACTGGGGCTAAGCGCACACAAACTCACGCCTGGTACAACAAGACCTTGATGTCGGAATAGAATGTAAAATTCTGGAACGAGCTTGGAGGAATACCTATGACGTTACTGCAAAAAATATCTACAGGAATGCAATTAAAGCCTGCCACAAACTAGTTCAAAAGACCAAAGCCTCATTCTACGCCAACCTGATCTCGTCAAGCCCCAACCCCTCTAAAACTATTTTTTCCCTTATGAAGGATTTGATAAAACCCCCGGCAGGAACTAATAATACCAAATTCTCTAACACGCAATGCAAATTACTGGCGACGTATTTTATCAATGAGGTGGAATGCATCTACAATGCACTTGACAAGAGGCTGGGAGCCTCCAAATCTTTAGCGATCTCTACTTCGACAGTCCTTTCTCATTCTCTACAGGGTCTGCCACCCATGTCTCTTAAAGACCTGGACGTCCTGGCAGCTAAGGTCAAATCAGGCTCTCCTGATGACCGTATAAAACCTGACATCTTTAGGAAATTCTATGACTGTCTCATGATCGAGGGCAGGGAACTGATCAATAGATCACTTCTGACGGCGGAGATCCCTAAATCCTGTAAGCATGCTAAGGTCATTCCTTTGCTGAAAAAGCCCACATTAGACATGTCTCTGCCGGAGAATTTTTGGCAAATCTCTCTGGTCTCATATCTGGCTAAGATTATGGAGTCCCATGTTAACATTACCCATGACCAAATATTTGGAAACTAATGCGATTCTAGACGGATCACAAAATGGTTTCTGGCCCAGACACAGTACCGAATCTGCTCTTCTGGCCGTCACAGAGCAGCTGTGGACCACGCTAGACAAGGGCAACACTTCGGCACTGATTTTACTTGATCTCAGTGCGGCCTTCGACACGGTCTCCCATAAGATTCTGCTTCAACGGCTAGGGGAGATCGGGGTCAAAAGCAAGGCCATGGCCTGGTTTGCGTCTTTTCTATCCAAGCGCTCCTTTCAGGTCTATGCCCCTTCCTACCTATCCAGCATCTACTCCCTCAGCTGTGGGGCACCCCAGGGCTCTGCCTTAAGCCCCACGTTGTTTAACGTGTATGTCCGCCCTCTAGCCCTCCTGGCTAAAGCACGGAACATCAATATGGTATCTTATGCTGAAGATACTCAGTTGGTATTTACCTTCTCCAACAACCCTGTTCAAGACCAAATGAAATTCCGTGAAGATGTCCTGGCCATTTTGGATTGGATGGCGGACAACTACTTACAACTTAACACCTCTAAGACTGAGGTGCTCCTGGTCGGCTGTGATACCCATAAATGGGATTACCAATGGTGGCCCACGGCTCTGGGTACCCCTCCCCAACCGAAAATTGGAGTCAAGAACTTAGAGGTCCTGATGGACAATGCCCTCTCATTTGAGATTCACACTAAAAAAGTAGCAGGAACATGTTTTGGCCTCTTACGTGGCCTAAAACCCATTCTGGGGTTCGTTGATGCATCCACCCGTCAAATGATTGTTCAATCTGTAGTTCAGTCATGCCTATATTGTTGTAACGGGCTCCTACTTGGCGTGAATAAAATTGTCATTAAAAGACTTCAGCGGGCACAGAGTGCGGCGGCACGCATCCTTTTTGCCCTGCCAAAGTACTGTCACACCTCTAACCTTCTCTGCCATCTTCATTGGCTGCCAATTGAACAGAGAGTCCAGTTTAAAACTCTCTGTACCACAAACAAGATCTTACATGGCCAGGGTCCACAAATTCAGCAGGGGCTCTGCACACCATATGTTCCATCACGAGCTCTGCGCTCTGCTGACCTGCATCTGGCGTGTACTCCTCGTGTACGCAGGCGAAGAGCAGGGGGCCCTCTTTCAAGGCCATAGCCCCTGCCCTATGGAACTCTGTTCCACTTGCTGCCCGGAGTACACAAGATCACTGGGCATTCAGGAAATTGATTAAAACCTGGCTTTTTTCCATCATCTAGTCCTACCCTCTGACCACCTGTCTGCAAGCGCTGGGACGCCCCGTTGCTGGGTCAGCCATGCGCTATATAAATGTGTTTAACATAACATAACATCCCAACTTACCTCTTCAAGTGGTGGTCTCACCCAGAAGACCTTCATCCCCGAGCCTGCAGTGTGTTTGCAAACCGAGACTCCCCATTGAAAGATACAGGGCTCCCAATGCTAAAACAGCACTCTGCACCCGGCTGCCCCAGTGCCACTGAGGGTGCACCTTTTGTGCTGGCTTGAACCCCCATTTGCCCTGAGCTTAAGTCTAGGAGCTTTGTTCCCACAAGCCTGTGACCTGCTCATCAGCAGCCACCAACCGGAGGCCCCCTATCCAAGATTGGATAACATTGGGCCTCAACACTCTGCACCTGGCCGCCCTAGTGCCACTGAGGGTGTAACAAGAGTGCATCCTTGACACTGGGGGACCCCTGACTCTAACTCCAAATACCATCTCCCACAGCCGAATACTTACCTTTGAACCGATAACCCTATTTCCCTCCTTAGTATAACATTGAATGTTTTTCTGTGAAAAGTTTCTAAGTGTGGAGTTGGAAAATCTAAGAAACCTTTTAAAACTATAACTAAATACCAAAAAAGCTTTTACTTACTTGTTTACAGGAAATATCCCAGTGCAGTATCCAGGTATACTGCACTGTGTAAGAAAAGTATTCTGTAAAGTAATCTACTTGACATTCTACTAAAAAGCCAATACAAAGTATATGTACAGTACATCAAAAGCGTTGCATTACTAGTAGCTCTACTGTAATCAAATCAAAGTGCATATACAATTGCAATTCAAACTGCTTACAAACTGCATTACTACTGTAAAGTACTTATTGCTTACCTGTGCCAGGCTTGCTTGTTTCTAGAAAATAAAAGGATATTTTTATACAAAATCAATTGGTCTGAAGTTCAGTCTTTGAGTGTGTGATATCATTTGCTGATCGAGTGTGTACAACAAATGCTTAACACTACCCTCTGATACAGCCTTGCTGCTCGACCACACTACCACAAATAGAGAGTATGGTGCTATCTACTTTTACCTCTGCCTACCTTTGGGGTTCCACTGGACTCTGTGCACACTATACCTCACTTTAGTATAGTATATACACAGAGCCTGCTTCCTACATTGGTGGATCAGCGGTGGGATATACAACTTTGCATTTGTTGGATTAACCTGGTTACCACCTGATCACACAACAGAACTTTTTCAAATTGGCATTTTTGCAAAATTACAAAGGGGCACATGCATCAAGGGATTTTGTGATCGCAAACAGTGCGATTCGCAAAAATTGGCCATTTGAGATCGCAAAATGGCCTTTTGCGATGCATGAAACTATTTGGGATGCGCAATTTTGATAATCACATTTTTTCGGATTTCCCAAATTGCGATTGCATTTAAGGAATCGCAATTTGCAATTCCTTAAATGCAATGCATGAAGCACTTTCAAATAGCAATTTCGCTATTTGGGGCCGCAAATTACCGAGCAATTAAACTGGTCGGTAATTTGCACAAACTTTGAAAAATGCACTAAAATGGATTTTTCAAAGGTTTCATGTTGCACACACACATGTCCTTGGGGCATGTGTATGCGCAACATGGGTGCACTTCACAATTTCAGGGGTGCAACAGGGTGTCCTTTTGACATCCTTGCACCCTTGAAATTGCATGTGCTACCTATTGGTAGTCGCAAATTACACATGCAATTTCCCATTCATTCCTATGGGCCTGTAGGCCCATAAAAATGAATGGGAAGCCATTCCTTAATTGCGAGTCGCAATTTGCGAGTCGCAATTAAGGAATGTTTAGGAATCGCTTTCTTTTTAATATCTTTATTTGCTTTTCGTAAAATAGACAGTTTACAAATAACAGTGAGACAGAATAAAAGGTGGGGAGAGGGGTAGGGGATGAATTGCTGCATGTGCACTTGTGATACATGTGACAGGCACGCAGTGCCGACATTAGGATGTGCCAATTGTATTGTCCAGTACATTCGTTATCTCCATCACGTCTAATGTTTCTGCGGCCAGGGCCATACCACAAGGTTCGTGTTCAAACCACCGGATGTCCAAGTGAACACGTATCAATGTCTGCACAGAGTAGAAGAAATGGTGCACCCCGTCTCAGCCACACATGTCCCTGACCGCATGTGGCTTTGCAAACAAGCACTAAATTACAGCAAAGTTAGATATGATTTGTCATTGTCATAACTTTAACCATGAAACATAAAACAAAACACACCCAAAAAAAGAATCGTCACCACATTGCCATGCCCCGACCAAAGTGTGAACAGCGATTGCTCCTTCTATGTAACCACCCCAAGTTAGCGAAGCCTCCCGCTAGAATGATCATCGAGAGGATCAGTATTCGTTTCTGTGCTGTGTGTGCTCGTGAATTACTTAGATAGAGCCACTGTACCCCGATCCTCTTCTGCAGGTCGTCCAGCCTCCTGATAGGAGTCGCTGCAAGGAATCGCTATTTTTATAGGTATGTGATCAGTTTGACCTAGGAAGTGAGTACCAAACAAGTATGGTCTCAGCTTCTTCAGGGACCAAACCACATCAAAGGCTTCCCTCTCAATAGCACTCCAACACTTCTCCCTGGGGAGAAGCCACCTGCTTATAAAAGCAACAGATTGGTCTTGGCCTTCATATTTGGTTTGGGATAGGACCACCCATATCCCTAGCTCAGTGGCATCAGTCTGCACAATGAACTGCTTGGCATAGTCTGGAGTATGAGAATTGGTGCTGAACACATTGCCTCTTTCAGGGTGTCAAAAGCTTTTTGACAGCTAACTGTCCAGTTTACCTTTTTGGGCATCCTCTTGGAGGTAAGTTCTGTGAGGAGAGTCACAATGGGGCCATATCCCTTCACAAACCTCCTGTAGTACCCAGTCAAGCCAATGAATGCCCTGACTTGGGTTTGGGTTGTTGGAGCTGCCCAGTCCAGGATGGCCTGGATCTTGGGCTGCAAAGGTTGCACGTGGCCTCCACCAACAAGGTGGCCCAAGTATTCCACAGTTCCCAGCCCTATCTGGCATTTGGATGCCTTGATAGTTAGGCCTGCAGATTGCAGGGCATTTAAAACCTTCCCAAGGTGGATCAGGTGATCCTGCCAGGTGGAACTAAAGACAGCAATATCATCAAGATAAGCTGCACTAAAGGATTCCAATCCAGCAAGGACTTGATTCACCAACCTTTGGAAGGTGGGAAGGGTATTCCTTAAACCAAAGGCCATAACAGTAAACTGATAATGCACATCAGGTGTGGAGAATGCTGTCTTTTCTTTTGCTCCTGGTGCCATGCCAATCTTCTAGTACCCTGCAGTTAAGTCAAAGGTACTTAGAAATTTGGCTGCACCCAGTTTGTCTATCGACTCATCTGCTCTTGGGATAGGGTGAGCATCTGTCTTGGTGACAGAGTCAAGCCTTCTATAGTCCACACAGAACCTCATTTCTCTCTTTCCACCCTATGGATGAGGTTTGGAGACTAGAACCACTGGGCTGGCCAGGGGCTCTCAGAGGGTTCAATAACCCCTACCTCCAGCATCTTGCTGACTTCAGCTCTGATGCTTTCTTTGACCTAATCAGACTGTCGATAGATTTTGTTCTTGACAGGTGAACTGTCACCAGTGTCCACATCATGGGTACACCAGTTTGTCTGACCAGGGGTCAAGGAAAAGAGATTTGTATACTGCTGCAAGACTTGCTCAGTCTGCTGTTGGGCAGTGAGGGTGTCTGAAAAGACAACTCCATCCACTGACCCATCTTTGGGGCTGTATGAGAGGAGGTCAGGGAGAGGTTCACTCTCTGTCTCCTGATCCTCATCAGTCACCATCAGCATGGTGATGTCAGCACTATCATGGAAAAGCTTAAGGCGGTTCACATGGATCACCCTTTTGGGTGTCCTGCTTGTGCCCAGGTCAACCAAGGAGGCAACCTCACTTTTCTTCTCTAAGATGGGGTAAGGGCCGCTCCATCTGTCCTGAAAAGCCCTTGGTGCCACTAGCTCCAAAACCCACACCTTTTGCCCTGGTTTAAATTCTACCAGTGCAGCAGTTTGGTCATACCAGTGCTTCTGCAGCTCCTGGCTGGCCTCAAGATTCTTAGATACTTTTTCCATGTACTCAGCCATTCTGGACCTTAGGCCAAGCACATAGTCCACAATGTCTTGTTTGGTTCTTGGGGAGGCTTCTCCCAACCCTCTTTTACAAGACAGAGTGGTCCCCTGACAGGATGGCCAAACAGAAGTTCAAAAGGGGAAAACCCTACTCCCTTCTGAGGCACCTCTCTGTAGGCGAAAAGCAAGGGAGCCCCATAATCATGCCTTTCAATGTCTTGTTGAACCTCTCAAAAAGACCATTGGTTTGTGGGTGATAGGGTGTAGTAAGCTTGTACTGCACTCCACACTCTTTGCATATGTGCTTTAGATAAGCAGACATGAAGTTGGAACCTCTGTCTGAAACCACCTCCGTAGGAAACCCTACCCTGGTGAAGACACCAATGAGGGCCTTGGCTACTGCAGGAGCTATAGTGGTCCTAAGGGGCATTGCCTCAGGATACCTAGTGGCCTGATCCACTACCACTAGAATGAATTTGTTTCCTGATGCTGTGGGAGGTTCAAGTGGACCCACTATGTCCACACCTAGCCTTTCAAAGGAAACCCCAACCACGGGTAGTGGTATCAAGGGGGCCTTTGGGTGTCCACCTGTTTTTCCACTGGATTGACAGGTGACACAGGAGCTGAAAAACTCCTTTACTTTCTGAGACATCTGGCACAAGTAACAGTGGCTAACTCGCCTTTCCCAGGTTCTAGTTTGGCCCAGATGTGCAGCTAGGGGTATGTCATGAGCTAAAGTTAGCAAGAACTCCCTGTACTTCTGAGGCACTACCACTCAGCTAGTTGCTCCAGGGTTGGGCTCATTGGCCTTAGTGTAAATAGTCCCTCCTCCCAATAAACTCTCTGGGTACCACTGACATCTCCATTTTCCTGGGTAGCAGCTTGCTGCCTCAGGCTTTCAAGAGTTGGACAGTCCTGCTGTCCAAGGCACAGCTCTTCTCTTAAGGGTCCCACTGGGCCTAAGAGTTCAACCTGGTAAGGGTCAAGCTCCATGGGCTCAGTTCCCTCTGGGGTGTCCGAGTCCTCTCCCTGAGGAGAGGGGTCCTGATCCTTTTTCTGTACAGAAGCTGGTGTCCCAGTCTTCTTACATTTTCTCTTGGAAGGTTGGGCCATACTTTCAGGCTCCAACACTTCTTTTTCACCCTGTTTTCTGCTCTGTGCTCTTGTTTTTACACACACCATCTCAGGGATATCTAGCATTGCTACATGGGTTTTCAATTCTACCTTGGCTCATGCTGAGGTTTCCAGGTCTATTCCAAGCAGACATGCAGCTGGAAGCTTTGGAGAGACCACTACCTGTTTCAGGCCAGTAACCCCCTCCCCCACCCCCAGTCTAATGTCACCATAGCCATTGCATGGTTAGTGGTAACACTGTCAGCATTGGTGACTGGGTAAGTTCTCCCAATCAAGTATTGCACAGGGGAAACCAGTGCATCTCTCACCATAGTGACACTGGCACCTGTATCCCTCAGAGCTTCTATCCTAGTTCCATTAATCCAAGGGTATTGCAAATATTTCTTTAAGTTGGTTGGCCGCACAGCCAAAGTGGCAAACTCAACTTCCCTTTCTGAAACTAGAACTGCTTCAGTAAGCAACCCGATTTGCTCTTAACACACTGTTGAGCCCATCTGGAGACTGGCTACACCAGGAGTACCTGTAGTAGGACTAGGGGGCTCCTTGTTAGGACAGGTAGCATCTCCAGTTAAGTGTTGCAACTTTCTAAGTTGTTACACAAGGCCTTTGCAGGATCAAAGTTATTTCCCCTGTACTTATTAGTAAGTTGGGAAGATTTTTGGGACCCACCCCCGTCTGCAGGTTTTTGGGGCCCTTTTGAAAACTCAGGCTTTTTAGCTTGGAGATTCTCACCACCTTTCCCCTGGGGAGGTCTTGTAAACCCTTTCTTTTGGTCACACCCAGTGGTTGTTTTTGTCACCCTTGTCTTGACCCAATGGTCTGCCTTCTTTCCCAATTCTTGGGGCGAAATTATACCTAGGTCTACCAAATGCTGATTTAACTTTTCATTAGTACAATTACTTAAATTATGTTCTTTCATAAACAAATTGTAAACTCCATTGAAATCATGCACTTCGTGTCCAATTAACCAACCATCTAGTGTTTTAACTGAGTATGGCTAATGCAGATGAAAGGTGAAAATCCTAAACTGTTGAGGTGGTCCGTCTCCCTACAGGAAATGGACATTGCAGTGGAACACAGACCTGGGACTGCCAATGGAGATGGACTATCCAAGTTCTTCCACCCAGGTTTCCTCGGAGCTCCCTGACCGACATATCCCTTCTCCTGTTAAAGTCACCTTTTCCTCCTTTGAAGCCATATCAATAATGGACTCCCTGGGAGCTTTTTCCTCCCTTAAATCGGGTTCCCCCAGCAACCCCTGCCCTGCCAAACTCATGGCCAGTGGGGCTGTAGCTATTAACCCTCTTCTTAATCAGCTGATTAACGCCTCTCTGACACTGGCCTATGTCCCCACTGCGTGGAAACAGGCACTGCCTATCCCTCTGATCAAAAAGCAGACTTTGGATCCTAACCTCCCGACTAGCTATCGCCCTATTTCTTTGCGCCCTGCTATTGCCAAAGTATGCGAAAAGATGGTCAACAAGCAGCTGACTGCCTTTATTGAACAGCATGACCTCCTTCATCAGGCCCAATCCGGTTTTAGGGCCGTCTATAGCACGGAGTCTGCTCTAGTGGAAATCACAGAAGATATACGCGAGACTGTGGATGCGGGTGCCAGGGCAGTTTTGGTCTTCTTGGACCTCTCTGGCGCTTTTGATACTGTGCCCCATTCACTTCTCCTGGCCCGCCTTAAGGAATTAGACATTATTGGTGCCGCCGGTGAATGGCTGAAATCCTTCTTGGAAGGTAGAACCCAACAAGCGTGAATCCCTCCCTTCACGTCTACTTCCCAAGTTCTCTTGACAGGGGTGCCGCAGGGGTCAGTACTTAGCGCACTTTTGTTCAACCTTTATATGACTCCTCTTATTCAGTTGGCAGAAGAACTAGGAGATAAGGTCGTTGCTTACCCCGACGACACCCAACTCCTGTTCACTTAGAAAAAATCAGAGTCATCCACTCCCCATGTTAAAACCAGTTTAGCTGCAGTGTTTAACTGGCTGACACGTCTCAGTTGAAATGCAATGAAGATAAAATGGAAATGATATTCTTGGAGAATTTCCTCCCCAGGATTGACACACCTTCTGGCCTGATGAGTCTCACAGGCCCTCTCCTTCCGGACTCCCTGTTAAAAACCTCGGGATCTGGATGATGAAAAGCTGAATTTCTGTAATCAAATTAATAAACTGACTGGTACTTACTTCGGCATTTTCAAACTTCTCAGGAGATTTCTGCTCCTTCTGCCCCTAACAGCTAAGGAAACGGTTGTTTGAGCTCTTGTTTCCTCCCGCATTGATTATGCAAATGCACTATACGTGGGCCTTCCCGCCTATCTTATTGATAAACTTCAGGTAGTCCAAAATTCCGTTGCTCGTCTGCTTCTTGACCTCCCCAAATGCACCAGCATCAGGCAACACCTGCGCAACCTGCATTGGTTACCGGTGAAGGCAAGGTTCTCGTATAAAGCCCTGGTAACTATTCATGCCGCACTCTATGAATACGGCCACCTCTACTTCAGTAAGCGCTTTCAGTTCTACTCCCCCAGCAGACACTTGCGTTCCTCTAACACGCTACTTGCTGCTGTCCCCAGATTCGGCTTGAAGAGAAAAGGCGGTAGCTCTTTGGCCTACTTGGCGGCCATGGCTTGGAACTCGCTCCCTCTTGATCTGCGTAGTCTGCAGAATTCTACCCAATTTAGGAAGAAACTAAAAACCTTCATTTTTCAATGATCTGGTTTTTGTGTTATCAGCTCTTATTTTGTTCTCTTTCCCTCTGTTGTCTCTTGGGCTAGGCACGGGGACACTCTTGAGTAGCTGTGTGCATTACAAAACCATAAACATAACTTAACAATTAGAAAATGAAGACTCGCTAGGGTAAGGTTAGTCTCATCCTCTTTTGTTTGGGGGAGGAGTGTTGTGTGAGAAAGGGCCCTCTTTCTGCATGGTAGCCCCCACATTTTGCTGAACTGCTGATGTGCTTTGACTGAGTGTGTCCAATGCTCCTGCTAAACAGGTACCCAGGGCCTATGTTCTTTCCCTCAAACTGCATTGAAACCCAAACCCAATTGGCATCTCTGGCAACAGGTCAACCCCTGGTAAATTGTACAACAGGTACCCAGGGCACAGTGACCAGGGAAGGCCTCTAAGGGCTGCAGCACTTATTGTGACACCTTTAGAGGTCCCATATCTTCACACTCACACACTGCCTTTGCATGCTGCGTGTCTTGGTGCAGAACAAAGTGAAGAGTCGACATGGCACATATCCCTGTGTGCCATGCCAACAACCCACTGCCCTGGCACAGATCAGTCACTCATCTAGCTGGGTGCCCTATACCAGTGGTGAGGGTACAGGTGCATAAGCCCTGTACCCCTACAGTGTCTAAGTCCATTCTTAGACATTGGATGTGCAGTGCTGCCATTAAGAGTATATGGTGCTGGGAGTTTGGCATTCCGAACTCCACAGCACCATAATGGCTACACTGAAAACTGAGAAGTTTGGTATCAAACTTCTCAGCACATTAAACCCACACTGAGGCCAGTGTGGGATTTAATGTAAAATGCACACAGAGGGCATCTTGGAGATGCCCCCTAAAATACGACCTACCACTAGTGTCCAGGCCTTCAGCTGCCACCAGCAGACATGTTTCTGGACCCCTGGGTCAAGTGCCTGCTGCTCTTGGGGGCCTGAAATAATGCACATCCTGGGATGAGGTGCCAAGCCTCCTCCCCCAGGATGGGCAGGGTCCACGTAGGGCAGCTTCAAAGGGTTGCCGCCTTTGTGAGCTTCCCCAGGCCACTTGCTGCTTTCAGCAACTGGTTCCCACTGGTTCTGAACCCCACTTTGGGCGGGAGAACTGGCGGGAAAAACAAGTGAGGAAGAGAGTTGTGCCCACCTCTGCCAACTCCACTCCTCAGGTGAGGGAGGCAAGGTGAAGCACAACTTTCAGTCCCCGCCATCTTGAAGATGTGGGGACCCAGCCAACCAGGGTTAGGTTTATGCCCCCCTCCCACTGGAGGGTGGCATAATAGGGGGTGTACTCACCCCAGGGAAGGGACCCATTGGTCCCAACATTTTAGCTACCTGTAACGACCCTAAATCTAGTATTTAGGGGCATCCCTGTGTTAAATGGTAGCGGCAGTTTCAGTCGATAACCTTTCAAGTATTTGCCCGGCGATAATCGCCTCTCATACCACTCGATAATTTACCAATAAAAGAGGCAGGCGCCGGAGACTGGAAGGCAGGAAACAAAGTTTTATTCCGTCGGAGCAGAACACATCAGATCAGACAGCAAGGTATCGTCACGAGGTGCTCTAACTGCATCTCTGAGACCTGGTCTCTTATACACTGGTTTATTGCTTTATTACACATAGTACATTCTTGAGATTCCCTTGATGTACGGGGGGAATATCCCCTGAAGCCCCGGTTCAGATCCGATCCCACACATAGATACAGTAGGAGTTCCCACCCCACCCACAGTAGGAGATGGCTATTGCGCAGCAGGGTATTCCGCCAATTCCTGGGGGGTGTGTGACCGGTCGGGTCTCAGGGAGTAGGGGCTTTGATCTACTGTAATCCCTTTGATGTGGGGTGTTTCCCTTACAGTAGGGGCAATAAACTGCATCCGCAGGGCTAGGTGATGGCCTGGGACCAGCTCAGACAATGGGGCGCAGAGGAAGGGGGTTATCAAAGGAGAGGCATGACCATGTATGGGTTGTCGGTCGGAAGTGGTTCCGTAGCAGGGTCGCGCAGAAAGAGAGGGTTTATGGCCTGTATGAGAGAGCGGGGGTGGCCAGCGCGCGGGGGATGCTCGCAGCGCCAAGGGGACCGCGCTGGCGATTGACAATGAGTGGGGAGAGAGTGGGGTGCCTAAAATGGCGGCCGTGCATTCGCTGTGCGTGGCGCTGGGGAGAGGCAAGATGGCGCAGATAATGTTCAGTTTGCAAGCTAAATTTCCACAGTCCTCCCTTTTAACATATCTCGCCAGCTTGTCTAGTTCGGATTTATCCCCATAATACTACGGACCTCCACCTCATAAAGGGCTTTCATCCGCTCTGTTTCAAAGTTCAAAGTCTTAGGGCAGATGCAGTTCATAAAAAGCGAACATAAAGGTGGCAGACACTGAATCCCCAAGCAACATCCACATAGTATCACAATCGGTATTAGGATAAATGAAAACAGCCTCCATCCCCAACTTTTAATAGCGTCCCAAAACCAACTCCCCAGCGACCATTCTTCTTGCTCTTGATGGACCTCTGTGGACAGTCTGTGGAGGTGTTCAATTGCTTTGTAGACTGAGGGTGAGTTGTCTGGTACGTAGGTACAACAGCTGGATCCAATGATGCGGCATGCTCCTCCACGATCAGCCAGAACCACATCTAGAACGAGGCGGTTCTGAAGGGCCACTAAGCGGACGGCCTGGAGCTCGGCGGTGTTGTTGGCGAGGGCGCCAGCCGTAATGTTCATTGCCGTTTCGACTGCCTGGGTTAAGTGGCGGATGGCACGGCTGTTTGCCATTGGGCCCCAGAGTGGAACAAGGCCTTTGACTGCGTCCATGAACTGTGCTCCGGTGGAGTCGGCCTGTACAATGTCTTTGGCCCGTTTCTGTCGGTGATGGTTTGCTGGGGCCACATACGTCGGAGGAAGGACAAAGGCGATGTAGCAAGTGCCTCCCCAACCTCTCGGGAGCCAGGTGTAGGCCTTAGTACCACAGACGAAGTACATATTCGGGGAGGCAACAAAGGAGGGTGGGTCAACTGAATCCAATGTTCGGGTGATGAGGCAGGAGCTGTGGCCCACCAGCTGTGCCCCCAGGCCTTCGAGGCATACAGATCCAGTGATGTTGATGACGGACAGGGCCACTGTTAGGGTGGCGGCCGTCTGTTTTCGGAGGTAAGAGAAGGTGGGTCTGGCTGGATTGTTGAACACTTGCATTTCAACTCGTTCTTTGGCAGGGATGTCCATGTGAAAGGAAGTGTTCGATCTCAGAGGGCAGAAGAGGGCGGAAGTTCTACCAGTTTTGTTCATCCAGAACCCATGGTAGAAGTGTGACATGGTTCTGCCGGAAGTGGCATTGTCCTTGTAGCTCTCCTGCAGAAGGATCAGCCAGGCGAGGCAGGAACCATGGACAGAAAAAGGTGAAGGGATGAAAGGGATTGAGTGCCCAGTGGCATGCGGTAGCAATCCACAGATCCAGCAGTTAGTGGCGTTGGTGGCAAGATTGTGTTGGTGGAGCAACTGCACAAAAGAGTTATTCCAGAACTCCTTACGCCTTTCTCGGAGTTGGGGTGAAAGTGAGATCAGATGGTGCTCCTTCGTGGTGGTAGGTTGAACGGTGGTCAGCAATGTCTTATGAGCGGGTGTGTTCTCCTCCATGATCCAGAAGGTGACCATGAGGAGAAGGCAAAAGAGAAGGGTAATAAAAAGTGTTATAGTCTTAAAGCTGTGCATTCGGTCAGTCTGTGGGTTTCTGTAGGGGATCTTCGGACGTCCGGTTGCTTCCATCACCTTCATGTCGGGCGCTTCCATCACCTTCGAGAGACTCGGTAGCGGGCAGAACCACAGACTTTGCTTAGTTTCTCTCCTGGTGGCCTTTGAAGTGACTAGGCTACTGCTCTGAGATTTCCACTTAGCCTGTGGTCTGCTTAGCCGAAGTTCTCTCCTTTCGTCGCAAGTTATACCCTTCTTTGGATGGCACAGTGGGATCGGGATATTCAATCAATTCAAGTGTCTCTGTATCCGGGCAGCGGCTCAGGAATGGTCGGTCTTTGTTCAGGAGTTCCTCTTGGGCGGTGACGTTGTCCGTGGTTGTCAGGGTCGGTGATATCTTCTTGCAGTGGTGTGCATGCAGCCAATTGCGTTTCCCCTCCACTCGAAGAGCTGTTCGGGTGGTGATCAGGACTTGCAGGGGGCCCGTCCACCGGGGCTCCAGACTCTTGGTGCGCTGGAAGTTACGCACTAAGACGAAGTCACCTGGTTGGATGTCGTGCCCGGGGCCCCTGGAAACATCGGGAATGGCGTGCAGCACCTGCTGATGGATGATAGACAACGTTTTAGTTAGATTGTACAGATAATCAGACATGAGGACATCCGGGACGTCGTGGATGGATGTTGGTTTTGGTGCAGTCCAAAGGTTCATGGGCCGCCCGAAGACGACCTCGTAGGGGGTTAAGTGGTGTTTGGTGGGGGTGGAACGCATTGATAGCAAGGCTAGTGGGAGAGCGTCTGGCCATCTTAGTCCTGTGGTGGCGACTATTTTTGCTATCTTAAGCTTCAATGTGGCATTGTGTCGTTCAACCAGGCCTGCAGATTGGGGATGGAAAACCGCATGGAACTTCTGTTTTACACCCAACCCTTTTAAGATGAGTTGGATAACTTCGGCTACGAAGTGGGGGCCATTGTCGCTCCACAAAATTCGACAAAGGCCGTATCGGGGGAAGAATTCCTTCAGTAGTACCTTTGCGGTAGTCATAGCGGTGTTGTCATGGGTTGGGTAGGCTTCCACCCACTTGCTGAAGGCACACACAATGACGAGTACATACTTCAAACCTTGGCACCTTTCTAGCTGGACATAGTCCATTTGTAGGACTTCAAAGGGGTGATTGGGGACCCCAAACCCTCCCCGGGGTACAGCAGTTCCCTTCCCAGGGTTGTGTTGGAGGCATACTAGGCATTGTTGGACTAGACGTTTGGCCGAGTCTGGTATTTTGTCGTTGTGCCAGACTTTAGAGATGAGTTCGATCATGGGGGTAGACCCTATGTGTGCGGGGGAGTGAGCCATGGTCAGCATGGGGATCAAGTATGAATCTGGTAACAACCATTTGTTCAAGTCTTTGGTTCGCCAGCAACCGTCATCGTCCTTCAATCCCACCCGGGCCCATTCAGTTAACTCGTGTGGTGTGCTGGCTAGTTGGATATCCCTAATTGTTTCCCTAGCATCCTTCCATTTCTCAGTTTGTGACCTGGTCACGTACATACGGGTCGTGGACCTATTCTCGGCTGTGGTCCGGGCAGTAATGTCAGCTAGTGCATTTCCCTGTCCTATAATGTCTGTCACCTTCTTGTGTGCCTGGCATTTGATCACAGCTAACCGTGTGGGGAGGAGGACTGCTTCGGTCAGGGCAGAGACTAGATCTCCATGCAGGATGGGTGTGCCATGAGAAGTCAAGAATCCCCTCTCTTTCCATAAGAGCCCAAAGTGGTGAACTACCCCGAAGGCATACTGACTGTCTGTGTAAATGTTTGCGGTTGTCCCTGCTGCCAGGATGCAAGCTCGTGTAAGAGCAATTAGTTCCGCCGCCTGTGCGGATCGCTGTGTGATGCGGGCTGTCTCAACAACTGTTCGGGCGGTGGTGACTGCATAGGCAGCCGAGGTGGTGCCATCGGGGAGCTTGATGCATGAGCCATCCACCCACAGTTCTCCGTCAGGGTCCGGGAAGGCAGTATCCCGGAGGTCAACCCTACTCTTGGTTTGTTCGTCGGTGAGGGTCACGCAATCATGTATAGGGGATGCATTGGGGTCAGCGTCAGGGAGAGGCAGTAGTGTAGCTGGATTCAGAGTGGTGCATCGTTTCAATGTGATGTGGGGTGCAAGCAGAGTCAGTTCATAACCGGTCAGTCGTGCGCTAGTCAGGTGTTGAGTCTTGGTTTGGTTCAGGAGGGTGTCAACAGCATGGGGTACCAATACCGTGAGGGGGTTCGAGAGCACGATCCCCTCACTTTGTCGGATAGAGACAGCAGCGGCGGCTACTGCTCGAAGACAGGCGGGCAAAGCTCTGGCTACGGGGTCGAGAGTGGCAGAGAAGTAGGCACAAGGGCGTTGCTTAGGGCCTATGGACTGGGTTAGGACAGACAACGCACACCCCTCCCTTTCGTGGGTGTAGAGGGAGAAAGGTTTAGTGTAGTCTGGGGTTCCTAGGACTGGGGCCGAGCAGAGGGCGTCTCGTAATTCTTTGAAGGAGGATTGACATTCAGGTGTCCAGGGGAGGGGGAAGGGGACATCCTTAGCCAGCAGGGAAAGCAGAGGTTTTATGGTAAGACTGAAGTTTGGCAACCACTGTCGACAAAAGGAGGTGAGGCCCACTAGGGATCGTACTTGCTTCTGAGTTTTGGGAACGGGGGTTTCTAGGATGGTTTGAATTCGGTCAGGGGTAAGTTTCCTCCCGTCTTTGGATAGTAGGTGGCCTAGATACGTTACCTGGGGCTGGCAGAATTGCAATTTCTTTCTGGAGACCTTGTGACCGTTCTCCGCAAGGAAGCGGAGGAGGTGAATGGTGGCTGTGACGGCAAGAGGAGTGGTGTCGGCCGCCAAAAGAATGTCATCGACGTACTGTATCAACACCACTCCATCGGGTAGTTGGACTGCATCCAGTTGTCTCTTGAGGGCTTGGCTGTAAATACTGGGACTCTCAGTGTAGCCTTGGGGTGCCCTGCAGAATCTGTACGAACGGGCTTTTAAGGTGAAGCCGAACAGGTAGCGGCTGTCTGGGTGGATGGGGATGGAAAAGAATGCGTTCTTGAGGTCAATAACAGTAAAGATGGTGGCAGTAGATGGAATCAGGGTGAGGATGGTGGTGATGTCTGAGACTACGGGGTACTGGGGTATGACTACTTTGTTAACCTCTCGCAAGTCAACAATGAAACGGTAGGCTTTCTCATCCCCCTCGCCTTGCTTCTTTACAATGGGTAGGATAGGGCTGTTGCAAACATTACTGACTACTTCTTCTACCACTCCTGCCTCGACCAGGGACTCGATGATTTCCACCAATGCCTTCTCGCCTTCGGGTGATATCCGATACTGTGGAAGCTTTGGGAGCACTGCATCCGGTCGGACGGTTATGTGTACCGGGTCGATCACCATGCGCCCTACATCTGAGTCGGTTTTAGCCCATAGATGTGAAGGTAATGTGTCGAGTAGGGACGCATCAGCATCGGTTATAGAGAGCATACGTCGTGTGTGACAGGGTCTGGATAGATCTGGGTTATCGTGTAGGATGACTCGAACTCCGTCTGGGGAGCATCTGATGGTGGCTCGAAAATGTTTTAGCAAATCGAGCCCCATAATAGCATCGGGGGTGTTGGAGGAGAGCAGAAAGGTCGTGTCAGTGGTGTTATCTTCTAAGTCAAAGGAGATTGGTGCTGATAAGGGGTTAGTGGAGGGCGTTCCGTCAAAGCCTATTGAGGTTACGTGTGAGCCAGACAAGGGTGCCCTAGGAATCAGTCGTTTAGATAACGCACTACGTGTCGCCCCAGTATCTACCAGGAATGGAGATTTTGTGCCCAAGACCTTAGCGGTGACGTAAGGACCTTGCTGGTCAACACGGAGTTCGACTGGATCCCTCCCTTGTCCCTGGCGGTCCTATGCGAAGTCCTGGGTGCTCTCGTAGTCGGACTGCTGATACTGGTTTTGTCGGGGGCGATCAAAGGTGTTCGGTCTGCCTGGCCTGTCGTTGATGGTGTTGTTCGTGTGCCCTCGTCCCTGTCCTCTATTTCTGGGGTCATAGGCTGTGTCTCTGGGGTCCCTATTCTTGTTCATTTCCAGAAGGGCCGGGCACTGGGACTTCCAGTGTCCGAACCCTCTACAGAACGCACATTGATTCCCATCTAAGTCTCTCCGTCCGTTGTAGGGTGTAGGTGTATGGTCTCTAGGGGGTAGCTTTCTAGGGGCGGTTGGTTGGTAATTCTCTTTTGGGGGTTCCCTTCTTATGGTCACCCCTTGCAACTGTGCTATCATCACCCTCTCCTTTAATTCCTTTTTCTTCTTCTCTGATGCCCTATCGTTCTCGTTCTTCTGGTTTTCGTAGTACTGGGCCATCTGGAGAATTGCTGCGGGTTTGGAGGCTGCCCAACTACTCTCGCTGGTCTGTAGTTTCTGGGAAACTTCTGGCGACAGACCCTTTACATAATTCTGGACAAAGAGGTGATGTCCGGTTGCGGTGGTCATGTCTTGGCCACTGTAATCGGAGAACACAGTCTCGAATCGGGAGAAGTATTCAGACACATCCTCCTGGGGTTTCTGGCGGCAAGCCGTCACTATCGACCAGTCTACCTTTCTTTCTGGGATTAGAGTCTTCAGCTTTTGTACAATCTTGTCTGGGAGCTCTAAGATGGCCTTCGGGGGTTTCTGTCCTGGTTCTCGCTGTTTATCTATGGTATCGAGTTGTACCCAGGTATATCCGAACGACTCAGCATGGTCAACTTTCCGGATTTGTTTCCACACATCAGCCGGCAGGCATAGCCCAAAGAACAAGTCGATATCTGCTAACGTCATTATCGTTGAGCCTAAGGCTGTACCCAATTCAGTGTAGAAGGCAGTCGGGTTCTTTCTCAAGTCGGGTAGAGTCTTTCTAAAGGTCAAAATATCTTGCCGGTCCCACGGCTGGTAGACCCAGTTATATACAACCCTTCCCTTCGCATCTTGGTGGTTGATGTCGTCGTGTGTTCCCTGACCCCGTGGGGGGACCCAGTAGGGGGCAGCTTCTTTAATGGGCATCATGGCATCGGACCTTCCTCCCTGGGGCTTAGTTGCTATGGGGGTTTCTGTTTTGGTGGTCTGTCCATGTTCTTTAAGGTGTCGGTAGACCTCGAGTGTACGAGTGAAGAGGTTCGCTACATCGCCCTCTCTTTCTTCCCCAATGTCTACCTTCCTATATAGGGCCGCTAAGCCTTCGGGGCCTTTATCGTGGTACCTATCCTCATATGCATTCAGGGCGTGATAACAGAGCCGTACGACGAAGTGTCGTCTGCGGCTGTCGGCGTACGAGTTATACACGTCTGTTATATACTCCTCACTTTCTTTTCGTTCCACCAGCGTCCCTACTATCTTGTCAATTCCTGCTCGTTCATCCTTAGTTAATCGATTCATTCTGGTGGACTCTTTCTTTCCTATCTCATGGTCGTCTAGCGTTGTAGTCGACGTTGGGTTCGGCACAAGAGGCTCAGCCGGCGCGGAGGCCGTGAGGGCCGAGGCCCCTGTACTGCTTTCGCTCGTGTTCGGGGGTTGTGGGTGTTGCACTATTGATTGGGAGGGTGCATACGGAGGGGGCATGTAAATGATCGGGGGACCTAACAGTAACTCGTCATTTGTTCGCTGCTTGGAGGACAACTCAGGGTAGAGCAAAGAAGGGGTCCTAACAGCGTACTGGCCTGAGGTTTCGGGCTCCTGTCTTAGTTTAGTTTCCCTTCTCTCCTTTATGTCTTCGTCTAACTTTCTAGCGGCAAGGTGAGCTGCCTTTCGTAATTCCTTTTCTGCTTTTACTTCTTCCCTCTTTTTCCGTTGCGTCGCTTCTTTGCGCCACATGCCGATACTGTCAAGCATAGTAGGCGTCGTCTTGTTGCTACGCAGAGCTATTTCTAGCGCTTCTATCTTATGGTCGTCGAAGGATCCCATCAGTGGCCACTGACTTTCGGGGTCCTTCTTGGTATACTTATGCCACAGTTTGCTATAAGCTACGGCAACTAGTCCATATTTAGTGAACATGTCCTTATTAGGGGTGCCTTCCAGTGGAGCCGGGTGGTTCACCTCTAATAAGCGGTCCGGGCAGAACCAACTACCAATCAGTGGGGAGAAGATAGGCATGACGGGTTTCAACGGGGACAAAAGTCAGCACTACCTATCTTTTCACTGCTTGCAAAGACTAGACAGAATATCTCTATTCTTCGTTATTTGTAAGCAGAGAATACCTCCAAAGAACCAATATCGAACAACTAGTGTTCGGACAATCAATCAATCAATCAATGGGGAGATAAAGATAGGCACGACGGGTTTCAACGGGGACAAAAGTCTGCGTTACCTACCCTTCACTATTTGCAAAGACTAGACAGAATATTCCTATTCTACGTTATTTGCAAACAGAGAATATCTCAAAAAGCACTATTCTTCAAAACAATCAATGTTCGGACAATCAATCAATGGGGAGATAAAGATAGGCACGACGGGTTTCAACGGGGACAAAAGTCTGCGTTACCTACCCTTCACTATCTGCAAAGGGAGAGGGAGAGAGAGTATTTCTACTCCTCCCCGTTTGTAGACAGCGAATATCTCAAAAAGAACAATCAATGAGCAATACTAGTATTTCCAAAGCATCAAACAATCAATCAATTATTTCTCAATTTGTCGTGTATCACGACCTTACCCGGACCGCGTGGACAGTTTCTCGTCTTCCGCCTCCAGCGCCCGATCGTCCTCTACTCTCCGTATTTGCCGCGGCACTCCTGATGGTTCCCAGTCAGGACCGTAGATCACTCGAGAGAGGTCTGCTCGGAACCAGTGAAGTTCGGATGATCGGCTGCCAGACGAGGGTCTATTGGGCAGGAGCTCTGCCGATCGTTGCAGTCGTTCACTCTGTCGTCGGGACCTCTCTCACTGGATCCACGTGTCGCTGATGGGCCCCACGTTTGGGACGCCAATTGTTAAATGGTAGCGGCAGTTTCAGTCGATAACCTTTCAAGTATTTGCCCGGCGATAATCGCCTCTCATACCACTCGATAATTTACCAATAAAAGAGGCAGGCGCCGGAGACTGGAAGGCAGGAAACAAAGTTTTATTCCGTCGGAGCAGAACACATCAGATCAGACAGCAAGGTATCGTCACGAGGTGCTCTAACTGCATCTCTGAGACCTGGTCTCTTATACACTGGTTTATTGCTTTATTACACATAGTACATTCTTGAGATTCCCTTGATGTACGGGGGGAATATCCCCTGAAGCCCCGGTTCAGATCCGATCCCACACATAGATACAGTAGGAGTTCCCACCCCACCCACAGTAGGAGATGGCTATTGCGCAGCAGGGTATTCCGCCAATTCCTGGGGGGTGTGTGACCGGTCGGGTCTCAGGGAGTAGGGGCTTTGATCTACTGTAATCCCTTTGATGTGGGGTGTTTCCCTTACAGTAGGGGCAATAAACTGCATCCGCAGGGCTAGGTGATGGCCTGGGACCAGCTCAGACAATGGGGCGCAGAGGAAGGGGGTTATCAAAGGAGAGGCATGACCATGTATGGGTTGTCGGTCGGAAGTGGTTCCGTAGCAGGGTCGCGCAGAAAGAGAGGGTTTATGGCCTGTATGAGAGAGCGGGGGTGGCCAGCGCGCGGGGGATGCTCGCAGCGCCAAGGGGACCGCGCTGGCGATTGACAATGAGTGGGGAGAGAGTGGGGTGCCTAAAATGGCGGCCGTGCATTCGCTGTGCGTGGCGCTGGGGAGAGGCAAGATGGCGCAGATAATGTTCAGTTTGCAAGCTAAATTTCCACACCTGAACCTTGCTTCCTCAGACAAGAAACCAGAAGAAGAAAAGAAGAAGGACCGAACAGCCGTGCTGAAGCTCACAAGAGGAGGACGCCTACTGACTTGGCCTCAGCCCTACCGGACTGCCCCCACCACGAACCTGCAGAAGCAAAACTCCGGTGTGTCCTGCAGCCAGGAGCCTCAAGAACCCGAGGACCTGCCCAGCCTTCGAAAGAAAATCCTCTGACTCCTGTGAACACTGGGTTTGTTCACCAACAGACTTCAGCTCTGGCAGGATCCGCAAGTCTGCACCACTCTGCACCCAACGCCCACAGCCCGAGTTCGAGTGGCCCAACACGACGACGAGGTCTCCCCGGCGATCCAGTCCCGAGATCCAGTGATCCCTGACCTACCTCAAGCCTCCAGCCGACGCATGCAGCCTCAAACCGGAAGGTCTCCCCAACCGCGACCAGGAGCTGGTAAGAAGATCTGACCCTAAAAGGCACCACTGCACCCGACGCCCCACAGCCTTGGGTGGCACAACCAATGGTGCCTAACCAGCCCCCAACGTACCTCTCCAAGTGGTGGTCGCATCCAGAAGACCTTCGTCCCGAGCCTGTAGTGTGTTCGCAAACCGGAGACTCCCCACCGAAAGCTACAGGGCTCCCAACGCCAAAACAGCACTCTGAAACCGGCTGCCCCAGTGCCGCTGAGGGTGCGCCTTTTGTGCTGGCTTCAACCTCCATTTGCCCTGCGCTTGCTCCCACAACCCTGTGGCCTGCTTGTCAGCAGCCACCAACCGAAGGCCCACTATCCACCATTGGATAACATTGGACTCAACAATCTGCACCCGGCCGCCCTAGTGCCGCTGAGGGTGTAACAATAGTGCATCCTTGACCCTGAGTCTAACCCCAGAACACCAACTCCCACAACTGAATACTTACCTTTGAACCGATAACCCTATTTCCCTGATAACATTGACTGTTTTTCTGTGAAAAGTTTTTGTGTGGAGTTGGAAACTCTAAGAAACCCTTTAAAACTGTAACTAAATAACAAAAACGCTTTTACTTACCTGTTTATAGGAAATGTCCCAGTGCAGTATCCAGGCATACTGCACTGTGTAAGAAAAGTAATCTGTAAAGTAATCTACTTAACATTCTACTAAAAATCCAATACAAAGTATATGTACAGTATATCAAAAGCATTGCATTACTAGTAGCTCTACTGTAATCAAAGTGCATATACAATTGCAATTCAAACTGTTCACAAACTGCATTACTACTGTAAAGTACGTATTGCTTACCTGTGCCAGGCTTGCTTGTTTCTAGAAAATAAAATAACTAAAAGAATATTTTTATACAAAACCAATTGGTCTGAAGTTCAGTCTTTGAGTGTGTGATATCATGTGCTGATTGAGTGTGTATAACAAATGCTTAGCACTACCCTCTGATACAGCCTTACTGCTCGACCACACTACCACAAATAGAGAGTAAAGTGCTATCTACTTTTATCTCTGCCTATATTTGGGGTTCCACTGGACTCTGTACACACTATACCTCACTTTGTAAAGAATATACTGAGCCAGCTTCCTACAGTAGCCCCACCAGTCCTTGTAAGAGAAGCCCCACCAGTCCTTGTAAGATTAGCCTCATCAGACCTTGTAAGAGTAACCCCACCGGTCCTTGCTCTTAGACTCTTCCAGCCTTGGCCCGTGCAGGTAAGAGCGGTTGAGCGGTGGGGCCGGGTTGGGGGGGTGGATTTCGACAGACGACGACAAGGGAAAATTCATTATTTATTTAATTTTCCCTTGTGGTTGTCTGTCAAATCCCCCTCCAACCAGGCCCCACTGCACTTACCTGCACGGGCCGCAGCTGGATCTTCTCTAAGAATGGCCTAGTATAGAGAAACAGTCAGTGGTACTCATGTCTGCCAGCTAACATTTGTGTGCATCATCCTCAGTCAATTTCTGCTTTTGACAAATGGAAGAGTGTTTTGGGACGGAGGTGTGCACTGCTGTTTGGAAGCAAGCTTGTGCATTTAGTATAGAATAATCTAAGGCACTGACTTCTCCATGAAGCAGAAGCTTGCCTCTTGGTTAATGGGACCGAGCTTCAGGGGGTGTTTGGGCTGTTACACACCCTAATAAACTTATTATTTAATAAATAGTTGGGTACAGGAGCTTTCGATCAGGTATAGTACGATGTCTGTTCGATTTCACCTGGGATTTTGAAATACTCACTCAGACAAAAACACATACACACACATTCTCGTCTCTGTTTTGAAGGTCTTAAAACATGGTTATTTTGCAAAATGGTGTGTATTAAGTATCCCACACAATCCGCTCTTCATTCCCTTTACACTGGCCCTTAAGCTCCGCTCATGTGCTGCTTCCCATATAATGATTAACATGATATGCCAGCGTGATTGTCGGAAAATCTGAAGGTCACACCCCCCCCCCACACTTACTGACCAAGCTACACCCCTGCTTGGGTTGTTAATAACACATCAGCACTCCTTCATAGATTCAAGTGATAAGGAGTATGTCCCAGAATCCATAGTGGCACTAGTGGTAACTGGGTACATATGATCTGGTCCTGATTATCATGAAGAGAGTTTGGGCTAAGAAAAGAAAATGAAATAAATGAAAACAAATTAGGTAGTTGTAGGAGATTCATTTCATAACTAAATGCTCAGGGCAGTAATCAATTAATGTTGTTACAGCTTATATTTTACTGATACTCAATTATTTTCTTTATATTTTTTTGCTAGATAGTTGTACTCTGAGCACGAGGAACCATTGCTCACATGTAATTATCTGTTCATGATTACACTTATTTTGTTTACGCATCAGTTCCATTTTGATCCAAAAAAGTTCAAATATGTTTGTGCAGCCTCTTAATATTGAGTCATTGTTTTCAAATTCTTTGCTTAACACCTTTGTTGCAGTGTTTTGATTTATGGAACACAAGTTTTCTAATTATGTATTTCGCTCCTTTCTCTGTGGTAAGTGACACAGTCGCTCTATTTATATTAGTTATCTGCACTGGTTCTCGTATGACAATGTTGACGTGTTTCGGCCATCTCATCGAGATTAAAGGCCTCTTCAGGACCCGTAACAAGGGCTTGTTGCAGTAAATCATATCCGTCACTTCCTATTATTCGGATACTCATCATTACGATTTTTCATACTGTTTTAGGTTGAAGAGTTGCATATTTCTTTATAGTAAGCAATAGATATGTCATGTTATTTTGAGTTGTGATTATCATTGTGGATTTTACTAACAATAAGTTTTGTTTGTTTGTGTGCTTGTTTCTGCTCACACATGTAGTTTTGCATCAAGGTCTCCTCGTGCAAATGCCAAACATTCCAGACTGCACAAATGCCAAAGCCATGCAGTTTAGTCTCCAAACTCTTGTTTCTTTCCTTGTTAAGATGTCATTACTACAAACAAAAATGATTCCAGCTGGAGTTGTGCTGTGAGAAGGACCCTCTGGTTCTTTTGCATCTTTATAAGTTTAATACTGCATAAAATACCAGGTGGAAATTAAAGAATACAGAGAACAAGGTGGAAATTAAACAATACAAAGAAATAGAATTTAAAAAACATGAATTATTTGTGAAACAGTGACCACTGACACTTGTTTGAACAGATTGTTTTGTCTTGCCACATATCTCCAGAATGGGCATGTCTTACACTGAAAGAGAGGGTCAGCAGCTTTGGATTCACAGATGTTGGACCCTGTAATCCGGACAGTTTCATTGTTAGGATTTCTGATAGTTGTGTGGCCATAAAGTGCAGATTCTCCAATACTTCACAGACTGAGCCCTTCTGTTGTTGATAGTGGGGCTCACGGCGTGGATCTTACCTGATCTTAACCTATCAATGTGAGCAATGACTGAGACATTCACTATTCCTTTGGAACTCGCCGAAGGCAGAAGTAGTGAATAAATGTGTAATTAAATAAACTACTAAGGAATTATTAGATGTACTGGAATGTGGAACACTTGGCACATTGTGGACTTGAGTAAAAGAAAAAAAAAGACATTAGAATATCGTGTCGGCACAATTGAAAGTAAGCAATTAAAGTAAGCAATTTATAATAATGTGACCTTTATTTAAGCCTTCTCTTCTAACGGGTTCCATTAATGCAGTGTAGTACACGACGTTGCTTTAGCTTTGCCTATTGGTTAAGTGAAATATTGACCCATCTGCACCGGGTATACTAATTGTGCGTGGACTCATGTGAAGTTGTCATGAACACTTTTCAGCCAGGAGGAGGAAAATCCCCAAAACGATTCACCTGTTCGCGGAACATTGTTTTTCGAGAAAGTTGCTAAAACAGGAGATAAAGGTGAGAGATAACCTTTGTGGCTTCTGTTTACTGGCAAATGACTGACACCCGTTGACCTCGACGTCATCCGCTATAAATACTGGGAGATCGCAGCAGAGCCGTCAGAAGAGGCCAGGGGGAGAGAAATCACAACTGTCGATTTCTGTCGAGAGCGAGGGACAAGGTCCTAGCGGAAACAAAAAGACTGAAAGTATTAAACGAGACAATATAGAGAGAAGGAAAGAAGGAAAAGAGGCTGAAGAGCGAAAAAAAGGAGAAAAGCAAAAATAGAAAGAGAGAGACTCAAAAGTTAAGGACAGAAAGGCACCAAACAGACAAGAGGAGAAAAAGAGACAAGACAGACAGAGAGAAGAGAAAAAGAGTAAAATATATAAGACACAGAGAGAAGAAAACGGTGAAGAGAAGGAAAATGAAACTACTCGCAGCGTGTCTGATCTGCTCACTTCTGTGTCTCCCTGCCTCCGCTCATGGGATCCACCACATCTCTGGGACTCAGGTAACTTTGTTATTCAGTAAATCATCATTTGTATTTACAGACTGTCTGTTGTTTCTTACAATGCTTCTTCCTAACCCGTGCTTACCGACTACATCTCAGTCTTTTCTACTCCTTTCACTCAAATGCAGCTCTTGTTTGAAAGTAGTAGGGTCATCAAAATTCAGATGCCTACATCTTTCTCCCTTCTTTTCATCCATTCTTTGTTCTGACACTACTGCCTTTCCTGTCTCTCTCTTCTCCATTACAAGTTTCTGATGGGGCCAGTGTGGCCCCAGCAGAATACATGTCCATCAGACTTCACCTGGGCATCCAACAGGTGAGGCTGTGGGGCGAATGAGGAATCAACCGCGGAATGGGCCGATGTGTTTCAATTTCTCAAGTAACTTCTTGTTTGAGCCTCGGGGCTCCACTCATAACCCGCCCTGAGTTAC
This sequence comes from Triturus cristatus, assembly GCF_964204655.1. Lineage (NCBI taxonomy): Eukaryota > Metazoa > Chordata > Amphibia > Caudata > Salamandridae > Triturus > Triturus cristatus. The sequence continues at coordinate 137,560,150 of NC_140590.1, read as the reverse complement.
CAGTGCCATCCAGTATCAGTACCTCCAGGAGACGAGTGTACTGAACACATCAGTGTCACTCATAATAAGGTCCTTTGTGTCTTTTCCTTCCACACTCCTGTCTCTTCCTGGACTTTTCCTTCCCTCCGTAACAGTCTCTTGCACTTCAGTGGCCCGCTCATCGCACTCTTTGACTCTACACTATGCATTGGTATCTACTTCACAGAGACGAGCTCAATATCACAAGAATAGTCGATAATAGTTCACAAGATCTAGTGTTTCCTAATTACTGACCCGATACATTTCTGTAGTGTCACTCCTTCCAACTCTACTAAGTTTTCAGTGCAACCAAAGTCTCACTAACTCCCAAATGGATGGGTCTGTGCAATTCTCCTCACTTGCATTCGGTCTCACCCTTTCACACATCACTGGATATATGCACTTTAATGACATACCTCCTCGTACACTCAATTGAATTTGACCTATGGACATGCATGTATTCTTTACTTTCCATTTAACTCTTGGCTCACATATCATCCACTTTAATATGGTTTTATTACCTACAAATGTACCTTATTCACTTCAAGAAGTCTGACATAGCCCTCATCCACTCCGATGGAGTCCACCCATTCCCCAACACTGGCCTCTCACACTTCGCCATCATCGACCTATTACAAATCCCCCACCCAACACATTTCAACCATTTCATCTTACTCAATAGCAATGCGATTGGCCAACACATACAACTGCGAGCAGGAGCACTGGATTACAACACTTAGTAGCCAGTCCACGACTCTAAACTTCAGTGCTTTTGTCGAAGGTATCCGTGCTTTGAAGATGTCTAACCAGACCATTCCCTTCTTCTCCACAGAGCGACAACGTGGAACATTCGCTCAGTCTTTCTGAGCCTGCCCTGGAAGAGCCGAGTTTACTGGTGAGCTATTTCCCATTGAAGTGTGTTTATTGAGGGGATGGTGGGATGCTGATAACAAGTGACCATTAAAAGGGGGTGATAAGATATTTTACAGCCACATTCTCAGCATCATCCTGAAACGAGTTCAGCCCAGACTCTTACTGAAAAATCCTCCAGCCCCCAGGAGAACCTTCATGGTCCTGCAAAAACATAGTTATTGGTCTTATGCTGATCCAATTTTTTCTGGACACTTATTGCTTACGCTTACCAATCAAGAAATCAATATCATTTCACAATACATCGCTATACATTATACAGTGTCTTGAATTTGATTTATTTTGGCACTTGCCTGCAAGCAAGCCACCTCAACATCCCTCCACTATTTGCCAACCCTTGTTGGAACTTGCAGTCAGTTCTTGCATAGAAACTAAATATAATTAACAATATCCCCAGTCCCTCTCTGTCCTTGTAGTATGCCCATGTAAAAAACTGAAGGCCAATATACTCTCAATTACATGATCTCCCAAGGCCTGTGGATTCCTGCAGCAAGATCCTCTAATAAACAACTACATCACCGCCCTGTACATGTTCATCTCACAATGCACCATTGTGGCCCTATGTCCTGAAGAAGAGCCTGTGTGTGTATAGTCAGCTATCACACGTTACATGTCCCCTACACTAGCATTGCGAACGCCCTCCACCTGCAGAGATGCATTAGTGTGCCTGAGTCCAATCAATATATATCCTCATTCGTTGATTTGTTGAAAGCAATCAGTAATCTTCAGAGGGCACGCTTACAAATGCTATTAAAAAGAGACACATCTATTGTGAGCCAGTGTATGAAAAATATTAATCTATCAGTTACCTCTGTATCAGACTCATTTCAGATTTTGCATACAATATCTGACATACCACGGTGTTGGCAATGTTGTAGTCTTTTGTCCTAGTGCGAATTGGGAGGTTCAGAAATGGTAAAGTATAACCAGTGAACACTCAGGTTAGCTCTGTTAGAGGTAAGGCACTAATTAAGAGTTTGGCGGATGGTTTTATCTGTCGCAAAGTCATCGATATCCTGACCGCCCTATTACAAGCCAATATTTTCTATGGCACTTGTACAAAGAAGAAACTCGTCAGCCAAACTCTAAATCAATCTCAAGTTGTTACGCTAAATGCACACACACCAGGTTGTTTTCATTATCCATCAGGGGCAAATAAATACAAGTGCCAAAAGGGAAAGGCTGTTTTACTCTTGTTATTGCCATAGATGCTAATGTTTCGTCATTGATGCAGCCAATAATACCAATATGAACCTGTTTCTACAAGCATAGCATTTTGGCAGATAGGGAAGTGAGGTATAGAGAAGATACTTGGCTCAGGATGTCCTAATGATGTCTTGTAGTGAAGCCTGCAAAAAAAGGTGAAGTCACTAGGTCCTAGGAGAAACTTAACCACTAGATTATGTCTCCTGCCATTGGCACGGGCAACATGGCAGTGGATTCAGGAAAAATACAGTAAATACAGGGCTAGGTGGCATGCAGTTCAGGGAGTATTGGGCAGTCTGGAAGATTGTTTTAGAAACTGCACCACCAATAATCCTAGGGTGTGTTCAACAGTGATTTTGGAATAAGTATAACCCACAAACCTAGATTCGTTTATGCAGAATGTTCTGTTGAAATTTTCACAGCAATGCCAAGGAACGTCTGCTGACGTTTTACTAAGATGTGTAAGCACTTACTAACAATCAGCAGTGAAGGTTGATCATCCATAGAGTCTTAGCAATCAAGGAGAGGGTTGAGAAAGATGTGTTAATATCGATATATGAATATTTGCCATCACAATCTGGGTCTATTAACTCAACAATAAGAACAATTTCATTCATGGTTAAGAAGACTGAAGAAGCAATTATGAAGCAATGACTCCAAAGTTTTGGGGAGAGAAGCCTCAAAATATCCTGAGTGTTTTTAGGATTTGGGACGCACTGTTAATAACAATCCTCAGATTACGTTAGGCGTCGTGTAAGACCGATCCTGGTATTGAATGGCATACTTTGGATCCTCTATCACATATATCACCAGGGTGATGGTGTTTGGTGAGGATTATAATCAATGCAAGGTCTATAATGAAGAGTGTTTATATGCCGTAGATACTCACAAACTCCTATTTATTTCCTTTTCTAGATGTCGTTGCTACGAACGAAGAGACATTCCCACCTCTCGCTCTGCTCCTACTGCTGCACCTGTTGCAAAAACAAAGGATGTGGGTACTGCTGCCGCACGTAACAAACCCACTGAACAAGCACCCCAGATTCTCTCCTCCATGGGATTCTACATGGGATTCTAGATCTCTTCCCAAGACCAACACCACCCTACTACTACTAATGTTATTTATTATGTCTTGACTTTGTGTCCTGTAGATAAAAATGTAAATTTGGTATAGCCATTGGAGCTAGATGTACATATATAAAAACGTTATTTTGGTCTCACGGTCGGAGGATTTACATTTTTCTATGAATTATGTGGATTCAAGATTAGCCTTAAAATTCCATTTGTTCGGAAGTAAAAATGTAAAGACAACACGACTGCTAAACATGTTGCGACTATATGTTTATTGCTGCTATTAGTAACAGTCCTAAATTCAGCTGCACTTTGACTTTACGTCTTTATATATTCAATAAAAAGAACTTTATTTTCCAGATCATGTTTTGAGCAATTCATTTTATATCATGTTGATTTGTTTCTGGTCTAACATGGAAAGTTCCAAGGAAGAGGTCAATGTCCATTGAGATGGGGATCCAGGTACTTAACTGTCAATCAATACAAGAAGGAAAATCAATCAATCAATCAGAATTTATAAAGCACGGATAATCACCGGATAGGATATCCAGGTACTTGCAGGTCCTGGAAAACACATAAATAATTTTACCTAATATATAACGTTTGAATCAAATCATGCTTTATTTTCAACCAATAACCCACCCACAATGTAAGAGGAATTTCATATGTATATTGAAAGGTACAAGTCGTTCTTCCTCCATAGACCAGTGGAAGCTGGTGTTCTCTGAAAGTGGTGAGACGTAGGACTTGTACAGAATGTCTGACAGCGAAGGAAACGAGGGAGCCTGACATCTTCTAAGATAGGTTGGAAGATATTGTCCCCAGATAATTTTTCAACACAGATGTCACTTAGTCCATTTAAAGAACTATTTTCACAGAGAATTGCTAAAAAGTCGTAGGCTGTAATAAGACAATCATGTAATATTCCATTAGTTTTATGGTGTGCCAAGGAAGCCTGATGAGCTCTAAGTTTTGTCCCATTAATTAATAAACAAAACAATTACCCAAATGCTATGCCTCCCTCCTTCAGTAAAAATTACCATCAGTATGCCAGGGCTGGAATTTTGGCTTGGTTGCCTCCAAATGCCATGGGTCTCTCAAATATCAAGAATCACCTCCAGAATATGAATGGCAGCATTTTGTCATGTGTGAAACCCCCCTATATCCCATGTATGCCCTACAGCCGTCTTTGACAGGACCCCGGGCCCCACCCCTGCCGCACTGTGTGGCTTTTTATTGAGCACATGGAGGAATTACATAGCACCTTGACAGCCCCATTTTAGCAGATAAGTTGAGCTGCCTAATGTTTATGGATTGTGCTTATATGAAGAGGTGTTGCTAATATATGTCCACACACACATGCACCATCCAGACATCCATCTGCAGGGCCCAACATTCTTCACTTTTTACTGCATAAGTCCTCTTACATATTTACAGCACTTTGCAAATGGATAGAGGCCCTGCAACCTCAGGTCTCGTCCTCCTCCAGTCATTGGCTGCGGCACCTGGCGAGGCCGAGAGGGCTGACATGCGTACTGGTATTGTTCGTGAAAAGACACTCTTTGGCTTTTCCTAAATACAGCTAAAAGTAGTGCACAGCAACGTGGGCAGTGGATCGGGATATTACATGGAGGCTCACAGTTGGCAGGGCACCCCCTCAGCACCCCTGCTGACAAACCACCTCTGCCATAGACCCAAAAACACAGAGGCCTGCAAGTTAAAAATGTGGAACTGTTTCAAGGTCTCATAGCAATACTCTAGTGAAGAAGGGGTAGTAGTTGGTAGTTGATGTGGAGGAGATGGTGCAGGGTTATGGTGGGGCTTCCAGCTCAGGGCTAGTGGTAGCCACTTCTCAGGTCCCAGCACGTCTGTGGAGACTTTCCCCCAGCCTGACATTCCAAGGCCCGCCTCTAACTCAGAATGTTTCCTGCACAGCAGGACAGAGTGGAAATCTGTTCCTTTAACCCCTAATTTCACGATGGACTACGGCCATGCTAACGATTACCATCCTTAGAGGAACGGAATTTCTAAGAAGAAGTCAAATGTTTTCTGACAGAAAAGCACTCAAATTCCTAAAGGATGTAAGAATAAAGACAGTTTACAGAAGGTTTGGAAGGCTTTCTAAGTGAAAAAAGAAAAAAAACTGAGCTGAGTGCTCCAGGATCCTGTCACCAGGAGCGGATTAAAAATAGAAAGGCGGGGCCGGCATCGGCCACGCCGAAGGTATGGTGGGCATGCTGACCCCCGATGCCCATACCGGGGCGGGCCTGTCGCGCTCTTTGATGACCCGACAGGTGCACCCCCGCCATTAATTGGTGACGGTCTGGGGGCGTGACCCGGAAGTGATTGAAAGCACTTCTGGGTCACGCACTTTGGCTAACGCTGAAATCTGGGCAATACAAAGGCTGGGGAGCGGCGGAGTCTGCCTCTTTGCTCGCCGCTCCCTCAGCCTGCCACTAGTCATACCAGCCTCGCTAGGAGCCTGTCACTTTAGCCACTCCCACTGAGAGAGCATGATATGATACTGAAGAGCGGGGAGCCTTTGAGGCTGCAGTGTCGGGTTTTCAGCCTTACAATGATCAGGCTGCATGGCTACACTGTCCTTGGATTTTTCCTTCATTCACTTTAAAATGGTTTGTGAAAGAGGTTCTTGTCACCTAGATCTCTGGTGACAGATTTCATTTTTTATTGTTGAATATAAGGAATTCGCCTATGTAGCCATGTTTTTACACACTTCTAAATTAGTTTATTTCAAATAACAAGATGCAGACTTTCTGGAGAAAGGTAATTTAAAATACATATTTTCTTTGAAAAAGTACTCTTGGGAGGACCAGTCAATGCTTATGATTATCAGTGGGGATCCCAGAAGGATACAGGCTGGCATTGTGGGGACTTTCCCAGGAGGAACAGGACAGTCAAGGGTTACAGGTCTCCACCTGCCTAAGAGAGCCTTTTACCTCTGGGTTTTTGGGACTCTGCCTTAATACTGCGGCAAAAACAGAGCACCAAGTAAGCCCATGAGCATTTGCCTCTCAGGGTACACAAAGTTGGGCAGTCCAAGGCTTGTTCAGTGAGGCAGAACTCAATAAAGTAAACAATAGCTATTCATATTTTATTGTGCAGCCATCGCTTTTGTTTGTAAAAAAACTTTACTTTGGTCACGAGACATATCTACATACTAAAATACAGAGGGTGCAAATATTATATGCAGGTATTTCAAGGATAATGATTCTAGGTGACAGCAGATCAGGGCATTGGTCCAGTCAGTGGCCTACCGGGGGCTTGAAGGTAACAATCTTGTTTCACCACTTCTCCACCATGACAGCAGGTAATATGAGGGTAAGGCAGACAATATGCATTAATCTCTAGACATCCTGAAAAAATGTTCCTTCCTCGCAAACGCAATTGCTCACAGTACCAGTGGAATAACAATAGCCTGCATAGCCCCCATAGTACCGGGGCGCCCATGCACCAGAGGGGCCCCTCCAGCACTGTGCACGGGTCCCTGGCCTGAGAGCTCCTGACTGGGTCCAGAGTGTGTGGTGCCCTCCTCCATGTATTTGCCAGGGGGGCCTCAATTTTCGTTATGCTATTGCACAGTACGGCTGGATGTTATTGCACAGGCATCTCCTGTGAGGTGTTGCCTGATGGGCTACAGCACTTCATTCATTCGTGTTCACAGCTGCCCACTGTCGAAGTGAGACGGTGAGACCTATTTGGACCCCAGCTGGTCTGTTGTCTTAATCCAAAAGCACAGCACCTGATCCCCTACCCAATGGATTATTGGGTGACATATTTTATTTCGACCAGGAAGCATGCATGAGATAGCAACATATTTATACTGGGCTCCCAAAAAACGAACGGCGCAGTGGTCTTGATTGGTAAATGTGTACCCATGCCCTGCCGGACCCAACTGCATGCAATGCCTGGTATTCTCATTCTTTGCGGTCCTGCAAGTCAAGGCCTGTCTTTGGACTCTGAGGTCCCAAGCCTGGTACTGAGAACTGCAGGGCACACCAAGTAGCTGACATGGGGCTACTGGGTTATCGACAGCGACATTAAGCGCTAGTGGAAGTGTACTCTTGTTAATGACCTTTTTCTGGTTTTAGAAGGAGTTTGGAACTTACTGGTCGCACTCATCTGAAGTTCCACTTGTATGCCATATCCAGACCCTTGTGCTAAGATACCCAGGGCCAGATTCACAAAGGTAACTCACAAGTAGTAGAGTTATGAGTGTGGAGTCTCCACACTCGGGGTGGCGTCTCCACCCTAGGTGTGGCGTCTCCGCACTCGGGGTGGAAACCCCATACTGTGCACTGCAGAAGAGCACACAGTGAGGAGATTCCACCCAGAGTGCAGTGACTCTGCCCCAAGTGGAGAGACTCCACCCAGAGTGTAGAGACTCTGCCCCGAATGAGGAGACTCCGCAATCGTAACTTTACTCCTCATAAGTTACCTTCGTGAATCGGGCCCCCTGTTTTCTTATCGACTGCATGTTGTGTATAGCGTGCATGGTAGCAGACTTCCAAGGTGGATGTGAGTGTGAGGCTGCTGGGATGAGAGAGATCTATTTTGGATTTCTGATTGCTTGGGACAGCTTACCCATACAGTGGGGGTGTAGAGTCTGCATTCCTGAGAGGAAGGGTGTAACCCAAACACTCAAGTGTTGGAGGTTGGAGAAACGGCTGCCTCTAGAAGTTCTATCAAAACATTTTCAGTTGAAATTGTTGGTTAGTCCTTCTTGAGCGCCGCCATTGGTGTTGATAGAGGGACAATGGGGGGTGGGAGGGAGTCCGCAGATTCTTTTTTAGAGGGACGGAAGCTGATAGGTAGTGTCTCCCTGAATACTACTTCTGCAATGCTGATGGCAGCCAGGTGCAGAGGTGTCACACATCAGGGTGGTCATTTTTCGGCACTCCTGTATGCAGCTTGCATCATCACTACCCGCTGTGGGAGCCATCACCTTTTACCAAGACTCTGTGTGCACTACAGACAGAGAATAAAATATGAAAAGTAACCAATCCACAGAGGGAACCAAACTACCGGATTAGGCTCCAGTTCCAAGTTCTTCAACACCAAGGAAGGAAACGTTCCACAGAGTACTCAAATAATTGCTGGGATCTGGGGTTGGTGTCTGTCGGTCAGCCAGTCTCCCAGAGGTGAGAGGATATCCCTGGAAGAGATGTGGGGCTGCCTGTGATCTGGAAGCCTATCTTAGATGCTAAGAAGGGGGGGAAGCATATCTGGCCCCACAGGAGTTGAATCCCTGAGGAAGGGGAAGCCCAGATGCTCAGACTGGAAGAGGAGGGGCCCGTAAGACCAGACTCCTTGCAGAGGAAGAGTAACTGGTCCTGTGTCTGGCCAAAGGTCGCTGGGGCTCACTGAATGTATCTACATTTAAGCAAGTGAGCCAAAGCAGCTCAATACACCCCCGCAACATGCCCCTCCAGCGATTGCCAACAGAGTTGGACAACAGGACTTGTGCTGGAAATAGGTTCTGTGCACCAAGATGGGGGTCTCCACCACCGACCTTTGAATGGAAGCCAACCTTCAGGGTTGACAGAGCCTGTCCAATGAAGGCCAACTTCCACAGAGCTGTTGCTCCAGCACCGGACCGCACATGAGGTGACGGAGACTTCACTTCCAGGCTGATTTGTGGCATCCATGAATGCATCTGCTCACCTGCATGGCTGTGGCCCACAGACTAGTGCTTAAGCCTAACAAACACTTCTAGGATAAAATCATCACCTGAACTGAACAATGACTAAGAACTTTATTTACCACAGATGTACGTGGGATCCATGCTGTAACAATAACTTGGCTTAAAAAGAAATGTTGTGTAAAGGAACTATGGACTGATCTACGGGTCACAGAAAGCAGGGAAGCTTCACATCTGCACCTACAGTGAGTCCACATCTGCTCCACTGATTTCTGTGTAGATAACCACAGTAGCGACCAAAGTATGCAACCTTGTGATGAATAACATTTATTTTAGGGTACTATTTCATTTTGGTGTGATTAAAGTACTTCTCTTGTTAGCACTGGGTTGGACAATGTTATTATGCAATATGGTGCCTGTTGTTTGTTTGAGTTGTGAATGTGCAGCCTCCCCACTACCTCTCCAAGAGCCAATTGACTACTAAGCCCCGTCGCAGAGCCAGAGTAGAACAGACCCCAGGACACCGGAGGCAAACAACCACAAATACAAACAGTTGTGGCCCAGCAGCCCCTGCTTGCTGAAAGTGATCTGACGGGGGGCTTACCTGCTTACTTTCACGGCGTGGGACATCCCCTTCGCTGTCTTCCTGCCTGAACGTCCCTGCTTTCCTTCTCTTGCAGTCCGTGGGGGCTGCTGCTGGTCATTTGGAGTCTCCCCCGCTGCCGCAGCCAGAACATCGGAGGTAGCGGCCGCAGAGCGGGGAGACCACATCTCCTACCGTCCTTAGCGGCAAGGTTGCCGCACACGTCATCGCAGCACCTGGCGGTGCTTAAAAGGTCCATCACCGTTTGGTGGAGCGGGGGCTTACCTGCTTACTTTCACGGCGTGGGACACCCCCTTCGCTGTCTTCCTGCCTGAACGTCCCTGCTTTCCTTCTCTTGCAGTCCGTGGGGGCTGCTGCTGGTCATTTGGAGTCTCCCCCGCTGCCGCAGCCAGAACATCGGAGGTAGTGGCCGCAGATCGGGGAGACCACATCTCCTAGCGTCCTTAGCGGCAAGGTTGCCGCACACGTCATCGTAGCACCTGGCGGCGCTTAAAAGGTCCATCACCGTTTGGTGGAGCGGGGGCTTACCTGCTTACTTTCACGGCGTGGGACATCCCCTTCGCTGTCTTCCTGCCTGAACGTCCCTGCTTTCCTTCTCTTGCAGTCCGTGGGGGCTGCTGCTGGTCATTTGGAGTCTCCCCCGCTGCCGCAGCCAGAACATCGGAGGTAGCAGCCGCAGAGCGGGGAGACCACATCTCGTAGCGTCCTTAGCGGCAAGGTTGCCGCGCACGTCATCGCAGCACCTGGCGGCGCTTAAAAGGTCCATCATCCTCCCGCGTCGCGGGACGTGTGCGGGAGAAGCCCGGGACAAGGGCGGGGCCGTCTGCGGCCGTCCGAGGCCGGAGGAGGCTGGGCTGGGCCCCTCCTTTTCATCTGCAAAAATTTGGTATGTTGAGGGAAAGACCACTGCTAGATATCCTACGTACCTCATATAGCCATTGTAAGTTTGTATAAATCCTCATTCGCTCCTGTAGCCATCTTGAGCGTGCAGACTTTGGCTCCAAATCGGATCTTCCTTTGCTTTTAGCTCTGCGAGTGCCACGTCGCCCATCCCTGACTTTGGAAGGCTGTTGGGAGCAGGAGTTGCTCACAGCCCAGGCACTCTGAGCTTTGTGGAGCCACCCTGTGGTGTTGGAGGCGGTCAGAGGGAACGGCACAACAGCAAGGACTCGCTTTCCCAGGAGTCCCTGCCCTGGACAGTACACCAGGTCCGTGCCGCCTCGGGGCCACGCCCATAGGCTGTAATACGTAATATTTTAGTGACCTTGATCCCCGCTGTGCGGGAGCGCCGGGCTAAGCCCGGGCAAAGGGCCGTGGCCGTCCGGGGCTGTACGTGGCTGGTCTGGGCCACCCCCCTGAAATCTTGTCTGTTGTTATCAGGTAGCCCATATTATTACTTGTCCTCAGCTGTCTTAGGTCATTGCTAGGGGTTCTGTTTTTACATCTGGGCTGGTTTTGTCTTAGCGATGTCAACCCGCTCAGGCAAAAGCCTGAGGAGGGGCGGGGGGGGGAGGGGAGGAGGACGGGGGGGTATGGTTGGCACCATGGATCAGTTTATTACCCGCGTGGCCAATGTTATTGACAAAGAAATCGCCATGGCTGAGCGGCGGCTATCTCGAGGTCCCTCTGGTTATAGACGGTCATCGCTGGGCTCGATAGCCTTGGTGCCCTCCCCAGAGCGAACACTGGACCCACCTGTCCCTGCCCCTTCTCCCCTGGACCACCCTCGGGTGGCCGCCCTAAGAGCTAGTATAGACGGGTTGGAAATTTTGACGGCCACGGCACTCAATGCTGAAAACAATGTGGCCCCAGATTTAATGGCGAGCGAGGCAGCCATCTCCTTGTTGCCCCTGGCTAATCCTTCTACTCACCCGATGTCGCCCCCCCATCGGCCCTTGTGGTGCAGGCGGAAATACATCCAGTCCCCACTAAAAGGAAAAGACTGCCCACCCCACGGAAAGGTAGATTGGCTAAAGACCACAAGAGACCCAGGTGGGTTGGCGTCAGGACGGGTGGCCCACATAAGGCAGTGGGGCGGGATTCCTACCCGCTACAGGGAGAGAAGGGGGAGGGTACATCTGGAGGGACAGTGGCTAGTGGCTGCAAAGAACAGACTGGTGGCCTTGCAGTGCCTCTACCCCCAGATTCTCTCCTAATCGCAAACATGGAGAAAATGATGAAATCCTTACTCCTCCCGGTGTTTGATAAAATTAGGGGGCTATCAGAGCGGGTGGATAAAATGGAGCAGGCAACCCTAGACAACTTTTTCTCCCTAAAATCATTTATTAAACTGCAGTTAAGAATTAGGGAGGATGGGCCAGGGGGGGAACTGACAGCAGGGAGACCCCTAGAGTTCAACAAGGCACAGCCACCACAGCAGGTATTATATCAGTTGTATCCGAGGTGATTGATTGTAATTCGCACCCTACTGTTACGGCTGCAGGGATAGCGAGGAAACCTGGGCCGTCAGTAATTAAGCCTGCAGAGAAATTAAAGCCCCCTAAGGCCGTTAATAACATCTCAGATAAAAAGACGGCACGTCCCATAGCTTCTGGCAATCCTGGTAAAGCAAATCCTATCAACCCAGCCGCCACTCCAGTAGCCCCTAGTACACCTGAGACTTTAACACCCAAACTAGCTAAGCCTGCAAAGGCCCACGTACAGCAGACAGGTGAGGGTTTTAAGGGTGGGAGGGCCCACAATGTTAATCTCCCCCCTGACTGCCAGCCCTTTGTAGCAGTGTTGACTGGGGTGCCTGTGCTTAGCCCGGGTAAGCGTGAGACATTTGCTGAATTGTATAATAAGACCCTATTTTGGCTTAAAGAAAATAGGCCCTTGCCCAAACTTTGGGAGGGACGGATCATTCACGTAAGGAGAGTTGGCTGGATTGGCACTAAGCAAAAAAATATAAGTGGGGATTGCATCATAATAAACTTTGAGGATCCAAGGGTTGCTAGCTATGTATGCAGCGGACCTGTAAGGGAGCATAGCCTAACAGGTAGCGGGGGACCAATTGGCATTCGCGACCTTAGTTACTTTAATCCCCCAAATTTGCCAGTGAGGCCAGCCGGAACCCCTATGTGGGAGGACGGGGACGTCAGACAGACTCGTGGAAGCCTCTCCCAATTTAGCCTATTCAGTAATACCCCATGCCAGCCGCATGGCCGGTTTTGGCAAGGTTATTGACATGCAATCTGCCCAATACGGGAGAAGCATAACGAGGCATCTGGGGAGACATCATTTGATAGTCTAATATTTGGAGAGGAGTTGGTGAGGTCACCCACTAGCACCCCCTTTCCACCAACTATCTCTGGGGGCACTCACTGGTGGCTCGCCCTGAAGCACTCGAGCCGACTCTGCCAAGCAGGGAGTTGATCGAGGGGGACATTTTACCTACGGAAGCTGTGGCGTTGCCTATCATTGAGGTGGCTACTGCCACTGCCAATGCCCCTCTTGCAAGTGAATTAGCAATGGGGTGGGGAGGGGATGGCAGTGTGTCTCTTAAGGTAGCTAGCTGGAATATAGCGGGCCTTGCACGGAACATAAGCATACTAGATTGGAATGTATTTATAGAATCGTTTGGGATTTGCTTGTTTCAGGAAACCTGGTGTTTGGAACCACAACACAAGATGGGTTATACCACCTATTTTGTCCCTGCCATACGACCGAGTGGAGGGAAGGGGCGCCCCTCGGGAGGGTTACTAATCTGGGTAAGCATCTCCCTGCGGTACTCCATTAAATGTATAGCTACTAAGTCACCTGACCTCCAGAGGCTAACAGTGAGAGGGCCATGTGGAGGGAGAGTGCTTGAAATCTTTAATATTTATGTCAGAGGCACACGGGGCGGCTCGTCCACTCTGCCCTCAACTGGCATTGACGAGGAACTCAGAAATAGTAGCGCGGATTCCTTCGTCATGCTAGCTGGGGACTTCAACTGTACATTTGAACCCCTTGCTGTGGACGATGTGCTAGGCACCAGAGATGATGACGTAAGGAGAGGTATCCCACTGTTGCAAATCACGCCAATTAAAAGATGGACCCAAAGTGCCATCGACCTTAATGCCCTCTGCTTGGAGCATGGCCTTAGAGCAACTAATGGCAGATCCAATTCAGACCAAATGGGGGCCCATACGTTCAACAGAGTAGGGCATTCCTCACGGATCGACTATATTCTGCTGAACTATCGTTTGTGGGCTCACCTGGTGGATATGGTGGTCCTGCCGTCCATTGACAGTGACCACAACCCTCTGTCTCTGTCTTTGTCCCCTCTGTGGATGGGATGTTCCCTACCCCCAATCCCACATGTGTGGAGAACAACACATGAAGTGTGCCCCTCTAATTGTGGTAGGCGCCTGAAATGGAAGAATATTGTTGGTAATGAGGGAAAGATCTTGGAGGTAAAATCTATAATGGCTAATATCATACCTAGTTTAGACTCCCCCTCTATCAGTGCGCAGGAGGTATCCACACTGTCTGCCCAAACCACGAACGCATTAGGCGAACTGTTCTTAGTCCATAATGCGGGAAAAAGGGATAACAAAAGTGGCGGCACGAAGGGCAATGCTGGGTGGTTTTCACCTGCCTGTCGCGACGCCAAAAGGGAATTAATAAAGGCAGTGAAATCCAAGAATGGAGCCCTGATTAGTGTCGCAAGGGACAATCACAGGAGGGTTATATTTAAGGCAAAGGTAGAATGGGAGAACCAGTTTTGGTACGACCTGAAGGTCGCAAGCCTAAGGAAGGACTCGAAGGGTTTCTGGGACCTATTAAGAGCTAGGGTTAAACCCGTGGTACATTGATAACATGTAACATACCGGAGGGCGCGTGGTTTGACCATTTCTCCCAGCTCTACACAATGGTCCCGGGTAAGGGGGTAAGTTTGCCAGAAAGGCATCCCTTAGTATCCTGTGAGTTTAATGATGAGCTCCTGTTCACAGCTAAGGAAGTGGTAGGGGCGATTAAATGTCTTGTCCCCAATAAAGCAGCAGGCCCGGATGGCATACCAGGGGATTTGCTACGTATTAATCCGGAGGAGTGGGGATAATTCATCGCTGCCCTACTGAATGCTAGTTTTGATGGGGCAACTTTCCCGGTCTCATGGAAGGGTGCTGAGGTCGTCCCAATTTCTAAAAAAGGGAGCCGGAACGACCCAGCCAACTACCGCCCCATAAGCCTCTTAGACTCTTCGCAGAAGGTGGCGGGAAAAGTGGTTTTGGGCAGGGTATTGCAGTGGGTTGAGGAAAAGGGCATTCTTTCTGACTTCCAGGCCGGCTTTAGATCGGGTATGGGGACGATAGAGCAATCCTTCCGGCTTATGATGCTGTATTGGAAAGTGGTTGTACTGGGCAAAGGCAGTCTGTACCTCGCTTTTATAGACCTGCGGACTGCCTTTGACCTGGTCCCACGCAGCCAACTGTGTAGTGTGCTCGATGAACAGGGTATTCCCCCATACCTACTAAGCATACTGATAAAACTGCATGCCGATAATTTTGCACAGATCAGGTGAGGTAATCAGGGGCAAAAAACAGCACGAATACCTGTAAATAGAGGGGTACGCCAGGGATGTGTCTTAGCCCCCACTCTGTTTTCATTGTATGTCAATGGAGTGGTGGAGCACCTGCTGCAACATCCTGCAGACGCACCATCCCTGGCTGGCAGAAGAATACCCGCCCTCCTATTTGCAGATGATACCTTCCTGATCTCTAAAACCCCGATAGGCCTGCAGAGTCTGCTATCTAGCTTTAAATCCTTTTGTGATGCAAGGGGGTTAGTTATTAATACAGGGAAAACCAAGTACCTGGTCCTTAACCCACCGAAAAAGATAGCTAAACCACCGACCCTAGATTCTGTTTCCCTCGAGAGAGAGTTACGGAATTCGATTACCTCGGTATTCGTCTCTGTGACTCTATGAGTTGGAAATGTCACCATCAAAAGATGCTGCTGACCCACAAGAGGGTGGTGGGTGCCCTTCTTAAGGAACAACGTGCCTCAACCCTCAAACCCATTGCGCCTATACTAGATATCTACAGGGCAAGGGGTGCTAGTGCAGCACTTTATGGGGCCGAACTCTGGGGGGTACATAATGTGGACCAGCTATCCCGTTCAGAAAGTAAATTCCATAAAGATCTAATGGGGCTCCCCCATAGTACCCCAACCCTTCCACTGCTCTTAGATATGGGTACTCGGTCAATTAGTGACCAGGCTAGGCTCCGTCCTCTCCTCTTATGGGCGCGAATCTGGAGAGTTCCAGAAATGTCTAGCTACGCGGATGGCTTAACTGATGTGTTGGGGTTGCCAGGCTGGCCTAAGATCTGTTGGTTGAGGGAAGTCAAGCGTCTTCTCGTCAATCTTGGCCTTGGCGACGCTTGGAACAATAGAACTGCCCCCCCAAAGTCTGTCCTGAAGAAGATATACTGGAGATGGGTAGCCGATGGTAGAAGTAGTAATACCAACTTGTGCAGGACCACCTTGGATTTCCTTTTGGTAAAGGATGTGTCTTTTTGTGAACCATACTTGGATGTTATTACAAACCGCAGGGACAGGGCTTTATATTTCCAATTCAGGATAGGTCTACTTCCCGTTGGGGAACTGACTTCTAGGTGGAAGGCCCCGGTTCAAACAATTTTTTCCTGCCCATTCTGTGAGAATAGGACAGAGTCAGTTCCCCATTTGTTGTTTGAATGCCCGGCCTATGTCGTCCCCCGCAGTAGATGGTTAAAGCCACTCTGTAGAGAACTTGGAACAAGACATTATAAGGAGGCCCTACGTATACTGAAAAACGGCCCCTCTTTGCCTGTGGCTTAGCAAAGTTCCTAGGATGGGCTTGGCGTATTAGATCAACTAGGCTTTTGTACCTTGTTTAATCTGTAGTTTTAAACTGATTTTACTTAACTTATTGGGACCACTTGTAGTATGAAATGTATGGTTATTTTTCTATGTATTGGCTCCTTTTATTGTTTTATTGTTCATAAGTCTATGTACTGCTTTTTAAGATATTTATCATATCGAAATAAAGCTATCCAAGCATTGAAAGTGATCTGACAGATATCTAAACCAATATTAAACTGTTGAGCTGTCCAGCTTCCAGTACCACCCTCTGAGTCTGACTGAGTGAACTGGCCTAGTCCAAGACACAGTCCTCTCAGCTAAATGTGTGAGAATAGATTAGCCAGCAGTGACGCTGAGATCCAACCTAAGGCAAGTGGACACAACATAACAGCCAATGAGTGACGGGCGGACCAGCTGTTTGACCCCACCAGTCTTCGTTTACTGGCGGCAGCAGAAAGTGCCTCTATTTCAAAGGAAGATAGAAAGTGACTTCACCCGCCTGCATGAGGATGCCTGGGGGATCCCTGGGTCCATACCCCTTTCTCCCAAAGGGTTGTCCACAGAGGTCAAACTGACTTTGCCACCTTTGTGTGGAGCTGTCTGTGTGATTCCTGATGGGTTACTTGCCCCGGCGTCTGTAATGTGACATGTATACAGAGACAAAGGATTCCCTCGTTCGCATGGGGCCTGGTCCATATGCAAATTAGGACCCTCACCTTGTGCTCATGCCGACACACAGTCCATATTACAGAAAGGGTCGCACAAGCTTTTGTGGTCCCTTCTTTAATCCCGTGTTGTCCTGGCAGGTGCAAATACTGATATTGGCACCGGGGCACAATGTGAAATATAACTCCTGGTGGACACTGAGAGGCATATTTATGAGAGGCTGGCGTCACGTTTGCAACACAAAAAGTGGTACATGCGTGACACAAGCCTCTAATTCAGTTTAACAAAGTCACGCAATGCTACTTTGCATGGCTTTGAATGACGTCATAAATCTGCAGCTAGGCAACTCAGCACAAATCACTGTGTTGCCATCCTCTGCTCAAAGGAGGTGTATCCATGGTTGCTGTGGTGAGTGTTTCCACACAACTCCCATGGTTTTCGACGCATTCTCAGATTTACAGGGACTTGTAAACCTGGGAATGCGGCAAAATCTTATGCCTCTCCAGGTGAGCAGTAACAATGAAAAATATCTTCATTTCTCCTTGTTTTTTCCTCTTTTTACGTGTACTGCATTCTGCAGCACACATAGAAAGGGGGAAAAGCCTCTGAGGATTGCTTTTGTGCGAGAAGGAGCCCCTTCCTGTACGAAAACAATCCTGCATGTAATGGTGCCACCCTTGCACCCTGGTG
Source organism: Triturus cristatus (assembly GCF_964204655.1). Lineage (NCBI taxonomy): Eukaryota > Metazoa > Chordata > Amphibia > Caudata > Salamandridae > Triturus > Triturus cristatus. The sequence continues at coordinate 137,542,478 of NC_140590.1, read as the reverse complement.
CAAGTGTGCCTGTTCGATGCTAGGCTGGAAAAATGCCACCAGCACAAGGCTAAAATACAGGAATGCGCCATATTGGATAAAAATGGTGCATTCCAGCCCTTTCCCAGAGACGCAGTGCAGCACAGAAATGCGACTTACTGCACTGCCCTGCTCCACTATTTCATAAATATGACCCTGAGTACATTTGTACATTTTTCTGTTTGTATTTAAGGACAAATATAGGAACTTAAAAAATTTACATGTTATTGTTAGTTGGCTGTAACTGGGTAATGTTAGTTTGCATATTTGTATGTAAAAATGTCCCACAAAAATCTGTCTAAAGGGGGAGATCCTGTTGTTGAGCACGTGCTGTTCTTCTGTTTCAACAGAATGAAATACCGAGAGCAGTAAGAGGTTGGGGGATCTTGTTCTTCGATTATATATATGGTCTTCTATATTTAAACTATATACCCGCTATCTCCCTGAAACAAGAGCAGATTGTTGCACCTATGCATGTTGGCAGCTATGGCTCATTGGCACACCGCTGGCGCCAATGAGAAATGACTTGTAAACACAGAGCACTGAGGCTGGCGGCCAGAGCTATCGATTCAGCGACAAAGATTAGATAACACTGCAAGTCCAACAAGAGAGATGCGGTCAGGCCTGTGAAGTGGGTGCATCCTCTAAGCAGCACATACAGGCTGATGTACACCATGAACACTCCCACTGAACTGGCAGCCATAACACACAGGGCAATAAATCACTAACTTGGAAATCAAAACCCTGGGTGAGGGCTGGAATAATTATTGAAACTCAACAAGGACCTGATTCTAAGTTCCATGTTATCCAGGGCCGGACTGGCTGTAGCGGGCACCGGGCATTTCCCCGGTAGGCTGCCAGGGAGGGGGACAGTTTTAGACCCCTGGGGGGTCGTTTCTGTTACTGGAGGCTGATATTTGCCAATATTGGCCCTCAGCAACAAACACGGCACCAAGCTTTCCTCAAGCACTGCCCCTTGCCGACCCCTCCTCCCGGGGCCCGCCAAGCAGTTTGCCAGGGCCGGTTTCCGTTCCCAGTCCGGCCTTGATGTTATCCCCACTTGGGAGATACCGCAGCCGGAATTTACGATGACAGCCATTGCCTTCCCTGAGATCACAGGTATTACAAATGTTCTCCCCAGAATGGGGAATAACATGTAGACCCAGTAATACCAAGTTCAGTCCTGCATATTTTTCTACCTTTTGGAGGAATCGGCCCAAATCATTTACAACCTGCTTAGAGCAGATGGTAAATGTTCCAGGAGACATTTTTTTCTTGGCCAAGGGCAGAATTGTGGAGGTTGCTGAGTACACAGTTCTTTCACCTTCAGCTGGGTGGGAGCTTTTTCTGCTCCCCCTATGTTGCAGTATGAGGGTGGGGGCCAGGCACAGCAGCTGTCTGCAGACCCCTCAATTCTGGAGTCTCCAAGTGCAGAATTATCAGATCAGCAGTTTAAGGATTGGGAGACACCAGGTCCGCGGACATTGAAAACTTGCCATTTTCGGGCAACATATAGCGAGCTCTTTCTAGGTGTCAAGGGATGGGTAAATTAGTATATACCACATGAACTGCTAGAAGTGGTCATTGAAAGTGTCAATGGAATCTAGGATACCTTTTTGCTCACCAAGTGGCTATATAAGGTCTTTCCTTAGAAAAGTTACAGAATAATGGCAGCATTGCATTTCTATAGCAGGAGTCATTCTGCAGCATGGGTGTAATAAACCATATGTAGTCTAAAATCCATTGTCAGACTGAATTCAGAAAGCCATGTGCCTGGCACGGGCTACTGGGCCACAGCCATGAAGGGGGATCGTTTGTTTGTGCTGTCCCGGGGCCAGTCCTAGTAGGGCTCTGCAAACTAGGCCAAGCATAAGCCTTTCAGTACTTGACTCAGTGGTGGAGATGGCGAGCAGTCACAGGTTTCTCAAGGAGGTTCGCGTAGTATTACTCAAGCTCAGCACTCAACACTAGCCCCAGCAGCACAGTAAGCTAACTGTCCAGCCCAGTCCTTCTCTATATAAAAGGCAAGTACTTTATTACACAGAAAGTAAACTATTACACACTGCAATAATGCTGGAATACCTGACATGTGGGTCTAAATCTCTTATGCTTCAGCTTGGACTCGCCCCTGATAGACACTCTACCAACCACTTCCTCCCTGTGTCTCGATTTCAGGGTCTTCATAGTTAACTTGGTGTAATCTCTAGTTTGGGTGTAGTGTTCTTTCCCCACTGTGATTTGTTATAGCCAATTATCTATGGAGTCCTATTCTTTACACTCACTTCTCTCAGGATACAGCCTCAAGGACTCTTGGCCCATTTTATTCTCCCATCCATCTGCAGTGATGTGGCTCGGGGATGAGTTGGACCTTCTCATGTTGGCGGGTTCATCGACAGTGGACAGAGCCTTCCTGCACAGAACATTAGAGTCTCGCTGGAGGTGAGTAGCTGCTGACTGCAAGGCAAGTCCTGGAGAGTGTAGGCCCTCTTCTGGACTCCGAAAATCGCTCAGCATGGGTGAACTTCGATGATTCAGCAGATCCAATCCCATTACTCTAGCGGGACTTTTATCATTCATGCTGGGGCCTCCCTGGGTGGAGGCAGTTCAGAGTGCTCTTCTCCAGAAGTCGGAGTCCTGCGATGGTGACACAGCTCCTGGTGGCATCTTAGGTCATGGTAGCAGTGTCCTGATCAGGCGCTGATGTCTTCAATGCACTGCTGCCAGGTGATTTCTTCTGACTATAGTGCCATAGTGTGATGGCCTTGGATCTTATGAATTGGTCTTGCTACTGGCCATGTCTGGGGCAGTGCGGATTTTCTACTCACAGAGCGGTACCATGGGCGGGCACCTTTGGAATATCATTTTTGGTCCCTTGGAGTGGTCCAGAACGTATGCCATGAACTGGCAGTACCCTTGTGGCACCTTCCACATTCACTGGCACACAATGGGTGCCACAGGCAGATATTTGTCTCTACTTTAGTCCGGTCAGCCAAACCGGCAACCAAGCTCCAGTGCCTTGGTGGCCGTGCCAGGGTAGTACACAAAGACTGTCCTGCACACTTTGGCAGTGACGCAGTTCCTCTGATGCAGCTGCATAAATTAACCAGGGCTCTTGAATGTGTGGGTCACTCGGGTTGTAAGTTTCTGTTGGATGGTTCAGTCCTACAGAGTTGGTGTTTTCCTAGCCTCTCACTTATTCAAGGCTCCTTGGGTCCCAGAACAAGTCAGCAATTCTTGTTTCTGCTGGGACAACTGGATTGCTGGCTGTCAGATAGACACCAGCCCTTGGTTGTGCAGTGTTCCTATGAGTACTTTGTGTTTTGCGTACTCTGTGGAGTATACCTTCCTCAATTAAAGAGTACTTGGAATTGGAACACCAAGTGGGTTGGCTGCTCCCACGGCAGACTGGGTTTGTGGATTCACAGTCTGCCTTTTCAGAACTGTTTTCACAGTCTGTTTTCTATATTCAGACTTGCCTTGAGTGATATTCCTCACAGAAGGGTTGTCTCCAAGATGGAGTTCCACAACAGAGGCACACAGAGGAGTTAGCAGTCTCCACCTTGACTATCAATAGCCACATCTGACACAAATCAGCTGAGAAACAAAGAATTGCTGCCTTTCTAAGGACCCATCACACTGTGACAATAGATAATACAGTCTCAGACTTCACCCCAGCTATCCACCACATGGCAGTTGCAGGTAGATTAATCAGTAGTCCTCTGTATCAGAAAGGCCCTAATTAAATTTCTAAAAGGAAGCCGGCCTCTTCTTTCCCCCACTGCACTGTCCACTTCACTGTCTGGGTTTCCGCCCTCCTGTCTCAGGAATGTCAACAATACACGTCCACTGTCTGGGAAAGCAACCTCACGCCCATCTTGTGCATATGACTAGCCCAAAGGCTTCCAAACTGGAACCCACATGTCTGTGTCATTCTGGTTCACTTGAACACCCATGTACTTCACACAATTCCACTAGCATACATGCACATACTAAACTGCACAGGATCTTGGCACTAGGATTTCGGGTGCCCCATTAGGAAAATAATTTTGGGGAAGTTGGCAAGTAGGCTCCCACTAGCACAACACAGGTTAAAAGGCCTGGTCATATTACAATCACTACAAAACATGGTATGCTGCGCGCTACACTCAGGAATCCTGTGACAGTAGTCCAGTTGCATGTATGAGAGGCTCATTTGGTGCGCCCCTCTAGGTTTAGGACAAGTTCAGAATCTCTTGTGAATCAAGGGTAGGCCCAGGGCTCTGTGCATACACTGGATTAGTGGGGGACTGAGCCCAAAATTCAAAACTCAGGACAACTGAAACTCACGGTTCGGGCATGCAGGCAGGGCAGGGGATATCCCAGAACCAAAAACCATTTCATAGAGTTTTAGAAGTGTCTATAATATGTTTATGGTTTTGCAAAGTGCTGCTTTACAAAGGTCACAGGATCCAAGTAATCCATGCAGGTACGTTTTACTTCGAGCTTCGTACAATACAATCGGTAGGGCAGCCAGGAAGATACAACTGCCCACATTCAAAGTCATACTTTCCACCCCTACATTCCACATTCCACATTCCCTCTAACCTTCAACATTCCACCCATGATCCACTAGCCAAACCAAACACATCTTCCCCCATTCAATAATAACACTGAATACTAATTTAACACAATATTATGTGGAAAACAATCAACAATCTATCCTTTAAAACAATTAAGAAATATTCCCGTACAATAAAATCTTCACATTACATAGTCACGCAACCACACAGCTGTTTTCCTTTCCCTCAGAGTTCTTGTACACATACGGTTCCGGTCATCATAAACACCCCTGAGTTGCTTCTCCCTTACATCTGAATTGTCCATGCTGCGTGTGACCACTGGTCCTCTTTGTATGACCAACTCCTCTTTATTGCATCATTTACCATCCTCCAACCTTACCACATGCTCCTCCACATATACCACTTTCTTGGGGTCAGAACATTTTTAATCTGCTTCAGTAATTATACCAGACAATCCGACTCTGACTCAATCCCCTTTCTAGACTTACATTCACCGTATCTTACTCTTAGAGACATATTTCCTTTGCACATCTGCTTGCACCTTTTTTTCTACTGACACTTCCAAACCATTCATCCACCGACCCACCAATTTATTTGCCACCTCCCTTCCCTTGAGTTAAGTAAAAGGTGACATTCCTGTAACCGCACTGGGAGTCGCACGTAACGCCCACACTAAATCTTCCAGTTCCTTTTTCCACTCTAACCCATTCACCAATGACAACTCTACATTATCCTTGATTACACAATTGCACGTTTCTACTAAGCTGTTAGTCCTGGGATGGTACAGGGAGGCCATCACATATTTCAGGGAGAGGGGTAAAAGAATTTTAGAAACGTATCTCCTCATTACATCTCACCACTCACGCCATCATCGTCTCTGGAACAGAGCACCCAGGAAGCACCCAGGCTCCCCTGAGCTGGAAATCAGCCTGAGTGGAGAACATGCAAAGTGCGCTTGAATGTTTGGCCAGCCCCAGAGGGCCGGCTAACATTCATGCGCACTTTAGGAAGTGCAAACCACTCCTCTCCTCCCCTGCTCTGTCAGCAGAGCTGCCTCACCCCGTCCCGCTCGCAAAGCTGCTGCAACAAGGAAAACATAAAATTATAATAACTTAGGGTTATTATCATTTTATTTTTCCTTTAGTGACACTGCTTAAAAGCAGTGGGGTGACACTCCTCCGCCTTAGCGGAGGAGCCGCCACTGCACAATGTGTAAACGTGAGAAACAATCAGCAAACATATTTTTTACCCCTGGTGTACTCCAGCTTTGAGGACATAGAAGTCTTAATTAACAAAGTGACCCACTGACTTAGGGTGGAGCGAAACTGTCTTTCAGTTGTTAAATTGGACAATGTGCATGCAAAAGGGTGTTCATTTAACACACCCCTATGCTATTATATCCAAATTGTCTTGTGTTCAAATTATTTGGTTGAAAATCTCATAAATTTTGAATTGCGCACTTGCCAGCTTACTGGGGCTAAACCATTGGGAATAAAGCTGAAAGCATTCCCTCTATCCATGGTTACAACCAGAGGGCTTATAAGGAATGTGTCCAGCCCTCCGCGTGGTATAACATCCCCCATGCCCCTTGTCACATCAAATTTGGAGGAAATCGATTGAGTAAGGAACAAATGCCAACTGAATCCTTGTTTATCCAATGAGAATATAACCTGTGAAGTAACCAATGTAAATTCTAAAGTGATTATAAATGGTAATTGTATTCTATCTATGATCAACAACGGTTCAAGTCCAGATGTTGACCACATGCGTAACATTTGATGAAGTTTTGTACCATAGAAAATGCACTTCTCCAGCTACATAGTATATATCCTTATGGCTAGAGCGGTCGACCTCGAAGCTGGGAAACCGGGTTCGAGTGTCGGCAACGACGCTCAACATCCTGTGATTCTGGGCAAATCCCTTAATCTCTCAGTGCCTAACAAAAATGAATGTGTCCATCTGTAACGAAACTGGTGCTCATGTAAAGCGCTCTGATACCCGATGTCTCAGGTATAGTTTGCGCTATATAAAACTCTAAAAATAAAAAATAAAACATTTAAGATGGTGGGAGACACAAGATTACCCCGCATAATAAGATAGATAGGAATGTGAATGCATGTTTAGATGACACACTTTGCTCACATTACCAACTTGGACCTGTGTGCAGCAAGAATCAATGTCCACTAGCAAGTATTAGGCTATTATCATGGAATGTAGCTGGGTTAGTTTCAAAGTTGACTGATCCTGATTGGGTGTCATTTATTGAAGAACAAGACATTTTTGCATGTTCCAAGAAACCTGGACCACAGAGAAAGTGTGTAGAGATGGGTTTACCACCTTCAGTGAAGAAGCAAATCCTGCTGAACAATTTGGGAGAGCAATTGGAGGGCCTCACAATTTTAGTTAGAAATGGTTGCATCAGTTCACTCACATTAATGGACATAGACTTCCCTGACTTAACAGGGATAATCGCGATTCTTGCCACATATGTCTCCACTTGGCCCTTATAAATATTTATGTTAGAATGACACGGGTAGCTGATAAACCATCTACTTTATCTCTCTTGGAAGAGGTTTTTGACTCCCTACAGACGGACACAAAAATCATAGAGGCAGCGGATTTTAATACTTTTTGTGAACCCTAAATATACTTAAATGAGATCATTGGAGAAGAAGATGAAAGCTGGGGTATCCCGTCACTGATAGGACAACCAAGGAAATATTTCTCACCCTTGCACTCAAATTAGTTTCCCTAACGGTTAGCAGGGTACTCAGGGCATGTAATGGGCGTACCATCTCTGACCCCGATGGAGCACCAACTTTTAAGAGAGGAACATGTACCAGTGTTTAGATTATGTCCTTATAGATGTGATGTAACAGCCACTTTTGGTCGACGTGAAAGTGGTAACATGATCCGATAGTGACCACAATTCTCTGGAAGTAACACTTATGGGTGAATCCCTGAAGCGAGAAGTTAATACTTGCTACACCATAGTTCCAGCTCTCTCTGTAACCAACAATCGCTGCTTTGTTACATGGCCCAACATTATGTCAAACCGAAAACTATACTCACAGATTTATAGTTTATATGTTGTATATCTAGCAGAATACGTGAGGCTTAGTGAAGCTGAGATTCCTATCTTAAATATACACAACCAGTTGTTTGGGGAGGTGCAAAAGGTTTTTTGTAAGGATATCTCTCCAAATTCAGCCAAGGAGTCAAAGTGGTTTGACTAGGCATGTAAATCAGCTAAGAGTTCACTAAGACTGGTTATCTTAGATGGAGATAGGATTAAAATGAGTAAAGCCAGATGCACTTATAAGGCTCTATTGAATCAGGCAAAAGAGAACTGGGATGAAAAACTCTGGCAAGTTTGTTAGTTGCTAGCAAAATAAACAGCAATAGGTCTTTCTGGCATTTAGTAGCCCAAACCCAAACTGAAAGTGTGAAAACTTATCATTACAATATTTCGCCTGATAAATGGGTGGCACACTTTTCTACTCTTTATGCCACAAAAGATCGCAATAACAAGAGGACAAAAAGCATCTTGGATAGCCCTATAAAGATGGACATTATAGATTCTGTAGAAGTTATCGCCCCTTTTGTCTTTAGTCTTCAAGATACAAATAGAGCTATCAATTCCTTAAAGTCTGCCAAGGCACCATACCCAGACAAAATCCCTGGAGTTTAATATAACACAGAGCCTCAAATATATTCAATATATTTAAATCTACTATCGAATGCAATAGCAGCAGGGGGTAAATTGCCAGATTCTTGGCGAGGGGCTGAAATTATAACAATATTTAAAACTTCTAACTACAGGCCGATTAGTTTAATTGAGAATGCCCAAATGCTTTTCGTAAAATACATTTTAGAGAAACTTCAAGATTGGGTAGACTCCAACAAAATGATGTCCCCTCTCCAGGCTGGCTTCAGGGCAAAGATTAGTACAATTGATCAGATTTTTAGGTTTACTATTTTATATTGAAAATATGTTTTAATACAACACCAAAAGCTCTACGTGGCATTTGTAGATTTACGAGCTGCATTAGATCTGATTCCACGCTCATATTTATGTAGACTTTTGCCAAACATGAAGGCCCTAGGTAATCCTATTCAACATATAAGTAAACATCACGAAGAAAATGATGCCCAAGTTCGATGGGGCCCCAATGGAAACTGACTGAACGCAACCCCATTGAGCGTGGTATGCGCCTGGGGTGCGTTTTTGCACCAGCACTGTTCTCCTTATACATGAATGATGTTGTGGATGTTCTAGAAAACTACAGAAATTATTCTCCTGCTCTGAAAAACAAAAAGGTACCAATTATTTTATTCGCCGACAATTCCCTTCTTATTTCTAAGACACCTATGGGCTTCCAAATGTTATTCGATACATTTTTATGTTTTTGTAAATCTAGGGGCTTGGAACTAAATGTAAACAAAACCAAATATATGGTGTTGGGTAGGGGAACGAGTAAAATTTAAAACATTAATGTTGGCAGTGAGATTTTAGAAAGGGTACATAACTTTGATTATCTAGGGGTTAGATATATGGAGAACTTCAAGTGGTCAAGACAACTGAATAAGAGCACTCTTGTAATTGGGCATAGATCCAATGCCATTATTAGATTTCACAAGCAAGCAACATCACGTGCAGTTTCGCCTTCTCTGGAAATTTACAGTGCCAAGGTGCGGCACTTTATGGCGCTGAGATCTTGGGTTGTGCTGACATTCATTCTCTATCTATAGCTGAACACAACTTTATTAGGAAGCTGCTTTCTCTCCCAATTAGCACACCCTTTACACCTTTATACTTTGACGTGGGATTAAAAAGAATTGCAGATTTGGCTGTGTTAAAAATTCTAGTGTATTGGGTCCGTTTTTGGACTACACCCGAGTAAGAAGATTACAAGGATTCGCTTGTAGATTTATTAAAAGCTCAAGGAGCCAGGATCCTTCCCTGGGCTAAATTTGTTTGTGTTTTGTTGGGGAAACGGGGCTTACAAACTTATTGGGCTGAGCCAACTGCAATTCGTAAAGCAGAACTTAGCATCTTGAAAGCACGCTATTGAGCTTACATTAATGAAGGCTACATAACAAATAGCTCAAAAGGTCCCCTGACCAATCTGTTTTTAGACTTTAAGCCCTTTCCGTTTTATGAGCAATTCATAGACCTAATATCTTCTCCTTTAGCCAAGAGTCTGTATATATGCTTTCGCCTTGGGACTCTCCCATTAAGATTGTTTAATCACAAATGGCGTCAGGAACAAGTTTCTACTATCTGTCCAGTGTGCGGCTTGAGTGATGAGAATGAGATATATATAATGTTTTTTGCCCTAAGTATTACAATTTGTGCCGTAAATGGATTCGCCCAATTTGTTGAAACATGGGAACATATAGATACCTGGTGGCCTTTAGGATCTTAAAAAGTAATACCTATCCCAAAATTGTATTTGCAGTGAGTAGGTTCCTACAGGCAATCTGGTACAAGAGAAACAGCATTTTAAAAGTAGTTATTTAGTGCTTGTGCCTATTTCTCCAGTAACTTTTCCCTTCATTATCCTATTAAGCTTTTATAATTTTTTCAAGATTTTACATATTGTATCATATATTTTAAATTATGAGAATTTTAATGGCAAACTGTTACTGTAATTTTTTGCTTTTTGCACGTGACTGTTGGTTATAATTTGTACTGTCTTCCGTATGGGATAATCTGTGCTGATTTACCCCATACTGTCTCAGCTAAATTGTTGCTTTAAAATCTCCTAGGATGCTACTATCGATGTATTACCCCGCTATGAAATTGTAGATTGTGTCTCGCACAGATTATATTACAGTTTAGGATAGAACTAAAACTTTTATATATTTTTAGGGCCAGGATGAGGTATGCATGAATTGTTATTCTACATTTGTTGTTTTTATGTCTTATCTTTACAGTGTTTTTAATTTTGTGCGCATATTTTGATGCTTTACGATAACTGAATAAAGTATTATTACTACTACTCCAGCTTAAATTGAAATTTCTGCAGCCTTTGTGGTCCATTCGTAATGGGAACTCCAAACCCCAAATACACTACCTAAAATAATTTACACCCCACCAACACGCTAGGGCTACACGCTCAATGACAGAGGATGTTGCTTCAGCTCCCCGCAACGAACATGACACAAATGCAACCACTTCATCCTTGCCATTTCCTGATTGCATTAACACAGCTCCCAACGCGTATTGACTCGCATCCGTCACCACTATCCTTGGACCATGTGTTTCAAACCACTTTAGTAACATAGCATCTGAAACTTCTTCTTTTATTACTCAAAATTCTTTCTCTACCTCTTCTGTCCATTCATATCGGACATTTTCTTTTAACAACGCCCACATACTTTTCATCCTCTCTGCACACGTTGGTTCAAACCGTGCATAAAATTCTAACATCCCAAGAAATTATTGTAACTGATCCTTTTTTTTTTTTTTTTTTTTTTTTAAATTTGTTTATTCAGGTCAGCAAGTAAATGACAATACAGTTAAAGGTGTTTCAAGCGTCTGCTGCTGCGGGCTATGTCCGAACAGATCAAGCACTGTAAATCAATGGGAATGCAATATTCAGTTTTCATATACCACCCAAATACACTTTTACAGAACCAAAACTAACACGAACTCCGGTACAGATGGAAATCAGCAGCGCACAAACAGTATACACGTGGCAATTCAGGAGTGAAGTCTACAAAGGGGGCACCCCATATCAAGTGGCACACAGCAGTGACGAACCTTAGCATGCATCGGACCAAGGTATGACGCGACCCACGTGGTCCCAGCCATATCCCCCACTGGCCCATTGTCCGGCCCGGCAGGGCGAAACACCCCGCCCCTCCCACCTTCCCGTCTCAGAGCATGCACACCTAGTCAACCACCGGCAGCTGTAAAGTAGGCTAGAGCCCAGCATGCTAGGCCAACCCCACCCGCCCCCCAGCCCCCTCAACCCATGTCGTCTGAAACTGCCCCTGCCAGGGAACGTGGAGAGTCGGGGGAACCCGCCCCCTCCCGGGTCCACTGCAGAAAGGGCTCCCAGATGTCCCTCGGACGGGAAGCGGTCGGCATCGTCTCCCAGTAATATTCTAGCTGTGCATTGCCATATGTAACATCTCTCACCCATTCTGTAAATTTAGGCACGGATTTACGGCCCCAGCGCACCGCCACTTGCCTTTTAGCGTAAAGGAGCAGTAGCGCGTGTAGTTTCCTGGTCTTTGGTGGGGTAGCCTGGACACATCCCAACAGCCCCAGAAGTGGCGTTGGCGCGTCAGTTCTGTGAAGGATTTGATTTATGGCCGTGAAGACCTTCACCCAGTATTCCTCCAGGCGCGGGCAGCTCCATGCCACATGCAGGAAAGAGGCCCGCTCGGCCCCACACTTCCAGCAGTTGTCATCCTCCCTCAGGCCCATACGGTGCAGCGATCGCGGTGTGCGATAGTACCTGTGTAAGAACTTGAAATGCACCAGGCGCAACCTGTAGTTAGGGGATAGTTCCTTCAATTGCCCACAACAAAAGGCCCATTGCTCTTCAGACAAAGGGGTCTCTAGATCCTCGTTCCACACTGTGAGCGAGGTAGGTACCACCACAGGGGCCTGCTCCTGCATACAGTTGTAGAGCCGGGACACCAGTTTTTTGGGGGAAGCTCTCGAGAGTAAGTTTTGTAATGCCTGAAGTTGTGGGGGTTCCTCCGGGAATTGAGGCCACAGCGTTTTGCAGGATTCTCGTAGCTGGTGTAGGGTAAAGAGATCACTAAAGGTCTCCTGCGAGTCAGACTCTCCTACCGTTGGAACCCCGAAGGTGCCCTCCGGGTAAATATCAGCAAAAGTGCGCAGCATTTTTCCTCTGACCACCACAGGCCCCCCTCTATCAAGCAGGCAGGGAAGCAAAGGGTTGCCCCTCAGGGGGGCGGCCGGTGCATACAGGAGGGGAAGTCGCGCCCGCCGTCTCAGCTCCCGCCATGTCCAGCGAAGCAGGGCTACCGTGTCCACATCTCCGGAGGGGCGGGACGGCTTTCCGTATACTGCCACACTCAGGGGTAAAGGAGCAGCGGCCGCCGTCTCCACTGCAATATGCGGTTGGTAAGGTGTGGGGAACACCCAGAAGTGCAGAAACTGCGCCTGCGCGCATAGCGCATATAATGCCATGTCTGGGGCCCCCAGTCCGCCTTGTCGCAACGGGAGAGTAAGCAGTGCCCAGGAGGATCGAGCCTGGCCCCCAGCCCAAACCAGCGTCAACAGAAGTGACCGCACCCGTGTGTGGAAATGCGTCGTCAGGGGCAAGGGTACATTCACGAATAGGTATAAAAACTTAGGGAGGACCACCATTTTTACGAGGGCAATCCGCGCAACCAGAGACAGGGGGAGCTTATTCCAGAGTTCAACTTTCCCTTCCAGCCAGTCTACTGCCCTGCCGAAATTCAGCAACCACAAGTCGTTCAGGCTACGGCTAATCCAGACCCCCAAGTATTTGACCGAGTCAGTTTCCCAGCGCAGGGGATAATCTGAAGTTACCTCCAGTGTGGCATCCGTCAGGGGGAACGCGACCGACTTGGACCAGTTAATCGCCACACCGGCCAGTCCCTCGAACCGCACGAATTCCCTCAGAAGCGGGCTCAGGTTCTCGGCTGGATTGGTGACATATAACGTCACATCGTCTGCGTACAGGGAGATCAGCAGGCTGCGAGAGCTGAAGCCTATACCCCGGGCGGTATGATGTTGGCGGACCCGAGCCGCTAGAGGCTCCATGGCAATGGCAAAAAGTAGAGGGGACAACGGGCACCCCTGCCTGGTCCCGCGTGATATGCCAAAAGGCTGTGAGATCAGCCCATTCACCCGCACCCGTGCTCTTGGAGCGGCATACAGGGGCCGTATCAGGTTTATGAAGAGGGGACTAAATCCCATTCTCCCAAGAATCCTAAAAAGGTAGGGCCACTCTAGCGAGTCAAACGCTTTTGTTGCATCTAGGAAAACGACCGCCGCCTGTACAGAGGGGTGTAGGTGATGGAGGACGGAGAAGATCGTTCTCAAATTGTGGGACGTGGCGCGGCCGGGGATAAACCCCGATTGATCGGGCAGCGCCACCATCGGTAACAGGGGTTGCAGCCTGTCTGCTATCAGTTTAGCGTAGATTTTGACGTCCACGTTAATAAGGGAGAGCGGACGGTACGAGTCCAGCAGTTGGCTATCCTTGTCTGGTTTCAGCAGCGTGATTATGAGTGCCTCTCGCATCGAGTCCGGCAGGGAGCCAGTCTCCTGGGCCTCCGCAAATACCGAAAGGAGCCTGGGGGCAAGTTCATCAACGTATGTTTTATAGAAGGTGGTGGTCAGGCCGTCCGGGCCAGGGGCTTTATGCGCGGGCATGCTCTTTATCACTTGCGCCACATCACGGGCGGTGAACGGGACATCCATGTAGCGGCGGTGGTGGTCGCTAAACCAAACAAGGGCGATCGAGTCGAGGAAGGCGTCTAGGGACCCAGGAACCGTAGTCTGTTTAGAAGTGTACAGGGATGAGTAGAACTGGGCAAAAGCAGTCAGGACTGCGTCGTGCCCGAGCCGGAGCTCACCCCCCACGTCCCGTATGGAGGCGATAAAGTGGGACTGCGCGCGCGGGGAAATCAGCCGCGCCAGGGTCCTGCTAGGCCTATCTCCCTCCCCGTACCGACGGGCCTCCGCCTGCTTACCCAGGAATTTTACCTCACGCTGCGCCTCGGTTTCGAACTCTAGGAGCTTGGCCTTCATTTGGGCCGCCAGTGAAGGTGACGGGTCAGCACAGAATCGTACCTCTAAGTCCCGTAGCTCCCTCTCCAATCTGCTCAGGATCCCGCGGATGGCCTTGAGAACCCCGGCCTGTCTGGAAATACACTGACCTCGAATCACCGCCTTAAATGCGTCCCAAAGGGACGCCTCGGTAGCCACCGACCCCGTGTTGGTTTCAAAATACTTCACAATGTCCTCCCTAATGTCTTCTGTGAAAGCAGAGTCTGTGAGTGCGTGCTGGGGTAGTCGCCAGGAGAACGCGCGGGTAGGGGCATCAGGTACGCGGATCCCCAGCAAGCAGGGGGCGTGATCCGATAGTGACCGTGCTTGAATGTCCACCTCAACACCCCAGGTCGCCACCTCCGGCGAGACCAGCCAGTAATCCAGTCGGGACCATGCCGCATGCTGGCTCGTTATGCAAGTCCCCACAGCATCAGCGGGGTGCCTATCTCTCCATATATCCGACAGCAGTCCCTCGGCCATGATATCAGAAATGACTTGTCGCGCTCTGATGTGGGTCGGTCCACCCGCCCCCGACGGTCCATTGCGTCCACCAGTGCCACATTAAAATCCCCGCCTAGAATGATAGTGGAACAATCCCGTAACACAATCTGAGCCCATAGTTCCCTGAAGAAGCCGGGATCATCAATGTTAGGTCCGTACACTGCAGCCAATACAATCTCCCTCCCCTGCAGCACCCCGTGTGTGATAACATAGCGGCCTTCCTTGTCCAATACAGTGTGATGTTCCTTCCAGTCCAGCCCGGCCCGTATGAGTATGGCCACCCCTCTAGCATAATTCGAATAGACAGCGGAGTACACCCCTGCCCACCGTGAGTGTTTCAGCCTGTGTGAGGGAGAGGAGGAAAGGTGCGTCTCCTGCAGAAAGCAGATATCTATCTTGTGTCGGGCGAGATACCCCTGCATTAGCCGAGCTTTTTTGTAGTCCCCAAGCCCTCTAACGTTCCACGTCAATAACCTAACGGTCGTCATCCTATCAGTCATGTGATGTCTCTACGCCCTCGCCCCTGCACTGTATCGCCAACCCAGTGTATAGTCCGTGCCCTGTGTGTGTCCTCTGTGTGTTAAAATGTCAAAAATCATATCCATCGTACCATAACATGTTAAACTGTAACGAACCCAACTTCCCCCGCCGCCCTCCACCCTCACCAACCCCCCAAACAGGTTGTGACCGATCCCCAACATGTACACGCAAAACACATGTGCACATGTTACCCACAAACAATGGGAGATACCCCATGGGGCGTGGTGCACCAAACGTACTCCCCCGCTTTCACAGGGTGGCTGCAACATAAGCAACCCAGAACACATCCGAGTCCCTTGTCCTGTCGAGGAGTCCCAGTTCTGGAGTTAAATCGCACATACCAGGGATAGGCCTCACTCGGCACCCCGAATCTGGCCCACCGGAGCGATCACCGGCGGGAAGAGAACAACCCAGCTCGCAAAACCCACATTGAACAGCATGGGTGGCCCTGGCCGCCTACTCACGTCCCGGTCAATCATTGTCACTCAGGCGATCTTCTACCAGCTCCGCACGTGGCGACGTGCGTCTAGCCGCAGCTCCACCGAGCCGCTTAGCGAACTTCAACGCCTCCTTTGCCTCGGTGAAGTAGTGAGTTGTGCCTTCATATGTCACCTTCAGCTTGGCTGGATATAACAGTGCATATGGGATGGTAGCCTGTAGGAGCAGCTTTTTGGCGGGCAGAAATTCTTTCCGGGCAGCCTGCACCAGAGGAGTGAAATCCGGGTAGAAGGAGATGTGGTTACCTTTATGTTCGATTTTCCCCTTTTCACGTGCAAGGCGTAAGATAAGGTCTCTGTCTTGAAAGTTCAGGATCTTAGCCAGGATCGGGCGCGGCGCCGCCCCCACTGGCGGCTTCTTCCCCAGCGACCGGTGTGCCCTCTCGACCGCGAACATCGGGGAAAGCGCCGGATCAAATAGCTCGTGGATCAGCTCCGACACATAGAGCTCCATCTTGCCCATGCTCGTCGTCTCCGGGATGCCAGTGATGCGAATGTTGGATCTGCGGGACCTGGCCTCTAAATCGTCAGTCTTGGCCCTGAGGAATGCCAGTTCCTTATCCACAAACGTGAGGTGTTGTTTGGTCTCCTGTCTGAACTCACAGCATTCAGTGCGTTCGTTTTCCAGGCTGTCAAGCCGTGATTCGTGCGAGTCCACCTGTTGCTTGACTGATTCCAGCTGTGAGGCCATAGCGTCCAGTTTTGCATCAATACTCTTCAGGCTCGACCTCACCTCAAGCATCAGCGCGCGGTATTCACCTTCAGGCCCCGACCCCTGCGAGGAAGATTCCGCCGCCTCTTGGTCCACCGCCTGCTGCTTGGCCTGGCGTTTGTGTTCAAATGTGAGCCGGGACTGTTTCGCCTCGTTTTTCCCTCCCATGGCGACTGGCCTGTCACAGTCCCCTGCAAGGAGGTGTCCGCTGGGGCAGTCCGGTATGGCAGCGTTTCCCGGTCAGCGCCTCTCGCGCCGGGGTCCACCTTCGGGGTGCAGCCTCCCTGCCTCCTCTGCACACCTATGGCCTCAGATCGGTTGGAGCACAGCGAGTAAGCACGCCCGCCAGCCAGGTCCCGTCTGCCCCCTTTTCGCCGTGCAGCGCGGGTGTGGTGTGATGGGCCCCGTGCAGTCCAGCTGTCGCTCACCTGTGGCGCCGCATATAGTCACTCTGCCGTCCCCTCCGCTTCCGCAGGTGTCCACAGGAGCTCGACCGTCCCGGCCCAGCCGCCCTCAGCGCGATCAGGCCGCGTCCTCAAGCCGCCAGTCTCCAGGCCCAGCACAGGAACGATGCAGTAGGTAAAGGCTGCCCAGCGGCCCCTCGCGGTTCCAATCGCCCCCGGGCCGCTCTCAGCAGAGCCAGCGACAGCCTGTTGCGTGTGTCCAGCAGTCGCCACACCGCCAGCCCCATCCGCAGGCTATCCAGCACAGGCCGTCGCCCACCTCCTCAGCAGGTGTGTAGGGACGCGGGCCAAGCTATCGACAAGTGACCACCAGGCGCCGCTCAGGTCAGTCTCTCGGCTGCCTCCTCCGGTGTTCACAAGATGGCGCCCGCGCCGCCCGGGTAATCTCCTTCCACGGCCGGGCGCAGGCCGGCCCGGCAGCGCTCCACACAGCGCGGCAGACGGGGCACAGCGGCCGGGACCCCAGATGGTTCCGCTCCCGCGGCGACGGACTCCTCTCTTCCACTCTCTCCCGGTCCGTGGGAGCAGCCGGCCGCTTCACCCCAAGCCCGCACAGCCCCGGCCTCGCGCAGCCGCAGCCAGCCGTCTCCAACCTTCTCAGCAGCGGGCTCTCGCCAGAGGATCCATGCGGGCGGGGAAGACAGGGGCACAGCTCGGCTCCGCGGCCTCCAGCTGCCCTCAGACGATCGACGGCAGCGCTGCTCGATGTGCGACACCCTCCGGTTCAGAATACGGGACTTTGCATGTATTTGGGTAGGATTATTTCAGGATTTAATAGTGCAGCCGGCGGAGCTCGCTCACAGAGCGGCCATTTCGCTGCCCGGTTGGCCACGCCCCCATTGTAACTGATCCTTATTCTGGGATGCAGGTAATTCCTTAATGGCCTTTACCAAGCTTTCTTTTGGTTTCACTCTTTTTGCTGATAACCTATGACCTAGGTAATCCACACTGGTCACACTAATTTGGCACATACTCGCTTTCAACGTGTACCCTTTATCCTTCAATATAGCTACAACCAACGGCAAAGGCTTGTCATGTTCCACCTCATCTGTCCCAAAAAACAATATATCATCCTGGAAGCATTTCACCTTGTCAACACACTTCAACATGGACTCGATCCCATGTTGAAACATGGACAAGGCGGAAGCTAACCTGAAGGACATGCACATGAACCTAAACTCCTCATTGGGTGTGACAAAGGATGTCAAATGACGTGTGACCCTGTGCAACACAATATGACGGTATGCGGAGGACATATTGGGCGCAGTGAAAACTTTTGCCCTTTTTAAGCATGATCAGAATTTAGTTGATACTGGGTAGACAATGTCTATTGACCCATATCCTTTCATTAAGGTTTCCCAGGTTCATACGCATCCCGAGGTACCATTAGGCTTCCTGGCCAAAACCACTGGAGATAGCCATTCCGAGCTCTCTATGGGTTCTATTATGTTCTGTTGACATACCTCTCTAGTTCTTCTCTCACGTCCTCCCTCATGGCAATGGGGACATGCCTTGCCTTGTGAACAACGGGTTCCACTTCTAATTTTAATTGAATCTGATGGGTGAAATCTTTAATTTTAACCAATCTGTAGGAGGCTGGCTTAGTATATAGTGCATACTTATTTAAGTGAAGCACCATGCACTAATCCAGACAACACTTATAGTGTTTTTAGTGGTCTTAGACAACCATAGAAAACCCTCTAAGGGGGAGCAGTGGAAAGCAGCCTTCAGGCTTAGTCCAGGAGTGTAAAGCAGCTTGTTTTACCAGTACTAATCATAAAGTGTAGGTTAAGTGAAAAAGAACCACACAGTGTAGTTATAAAAATATGTATTTATTATAAACGCTCACTAACACATTGAAACATCTCCTCCCCAGAGATACAATCACAATACACACAATACTTCAGTAATAGAACATGTAAGAAGCACAAATACACAGTGGTCTCCGGGGGGGGACCAAACCATATATTAATAAAGTTGAATGCGAACCACGACCTAAGTCAAGACTGGACCCAGAAGATGTAGAAGACCCGAGGAACCACCCAAGGTAAGTACCCAGGAACCCCACGGAGGCCGTGTAGCAGAGTGGAAACACAACTGCGTACTCAATACAAGACAATGGGGAAGTTGCGGTTGCAGTTTTTAAGAAGAAGGATCCTTCCCAGAGGACCCTGAAGAAACCCAGTGGAAGATGGAAGGTTGGAGAGTCACCCTACCCGTGAATACCCCGGAAACCAGGATACCTACACCAGGAAAGCCGGATGCATAGGTGCGAAGTGACATCGGAAACCGTCGTAGACCACAATGGAGTACTTCAGTAATGATGCCACTGGCGAAGAAGGTGAAAGAGTCTGGTGGAATCCAAGCATGGATTCAGGAAGAGAAGTATCTGCAAGCAGAGAAGATAGAGTCTATGCCACTCCGGAGTGACCAGGAGGCACGGGAGACGAATGCCCACCGCTGTTGGAAGATGCAGGAGAGTTGACAGTGACCTTGGCACTGTAGCTGTGCAAACCAGGCGACACTGTGGAAGACCAGGAGCCATTCACAAGCTGTCCTACGTCAGCTGTCAAGAGCCAGGGGGTCGATGTCCGGCGGGAGCACCAACAAGCCATGACAGCGGCAACAAACGTGGCAGACGAAAAAAGGTGCAGTGTCTGGACCAGCAAGGTCCAAGGAGCTTACCAGGAGCAGGTAAGCCTAACTGCTTGTGCTACGTTACCACAGGGTTGAGCAGGGGTTATCAAAGGGTGTAGCCCGCTTACTCTGACTTAGGAAGAAGGGTCCCTACTTGGACAGTGGCCAGCCATTGCCAACTAGAGACCCCCATCTCTAACATTTATATAATGCTATCTGCCTTAATTTTTTATGGAATTGTAACAATGCTCACTATATTGAGTTTATGCATATTGCTGCTAGTATTGGCTTGTGTCCTGCATTATAGAGCACGTTAGCTAAAATAAACATTTTAAACTATACTGTGTCTCTGATTACTCATGTTGTGGACAAGTATGGGTGAGTTGGAGAAAGAGTGTTCTTGCTCCCGCGATTACTGAGAGTCGGAGTTACATGTTCTAGTACGGAGAACGAATGAGACACTATAGGTAGTCGGATAGGGGTTCCGGGCACTAAGGTGGGTTGTTGGTACACCACTATACACCGAGGTCCTGGTTTCCTGCGCGTAGTTCTGTATATGTACAGAATCCCTGCAACAAGATAGAACCACAACAAATGTAAATGCTCAGTCTATGGCCGCTAAATCTCTGATGTAGTTCCAAGACCTCTTAAAACTGGTGGATATTTGGAAATTAATGCATCTTGACCAATCTGAATTCACATTCCACTCAGCGGTACCCCAGGCCTCATTTAGATTGGAAATAGTACTTAGAACCAGGGACATGTTCAATAGTGCAGACAAGGTCAATATACCATCTAGTACCCTATTGGACAATTCACCTGCCCTGGTTCTTTTGACGCTACATCAGGGGTTTGACCCTGCCAGACTTTGATGGTTTTGTGGCACTGCGTTGTTTGACCCTGTGTTTCTCACAGAGATCGAAGAGCATATTCAGCTTAAATCTGATGCACATTTGGCCCCAAAGAAACTGGAGAGTGATGGAGCAAATTGTTAAGGTGTATAATAGGATAATTAGTACAACTAAAGTTAATGTGATTCTCCCCGAGTCATACAAACTATTAAAGTGGGTAGAGGAACAAAAGGCTTAATGTTAAATTCTATTAGAAGAATAAGGTTCTTTCCTGAAGAACTCTGCAAGGCGTTTGCACACATTGCAAAGAAGGACTGTTATAGATGAACCACCCAAGAGGAAAACAATGCGATGCAAAGGTCATATTGGTGGATGATGAAACATCCCCTGTTAGACGGAATCAGGCATCAGCTGATGTGGGCTCTGGTGAGAGAGGGCCAAAGAAGGTGCAAAACAACCCTACACTGGGAGTCATCTGGTCAGGGTGGGCAGACATTTAACTGCACCGGCCACAGGCTTTCTCATCAGAGCTTTGGGCACTGGCACACTTTTTATTACGAAATAAGTACTATAAACATAGTATTCATACGCACTCCTCACCGTCATACACCATTTCTAGGCACACTGTTTATACTCACACACAAATCATTCATACACACTTTTCAAAGCCGTACACTATTTCTATGCACAATGTTAACACGAACACACCATTCATGCACACTTTTCAAAGCCGTACACCATTTCTGGGCACACTGTTACACACACATACCATTAGCACACACATTCTTCACAGCTGCAGACCATTTCAAGGCACTCTTCACACATATACCATTCCCGCACCCACTATTCAGCCATACACGTTTCCTAGGCACAGATATATAACGTACTCAATGTTCATTCATATACCCTTTTTAGGCACAATGCGGGGACACACACCCAATTTCCCGACCTTTCAGGCAGATTCTCGGATCTGCATAGATTGTCAGGAGGCATCGAACAGACACAAAATACAAAAATATTTAGAGAACTAAAAAGCGGAAAATTAGAAAAACTTGCAAATGAACTGCAAGATAACATCACGCAGATTAAGATTCACTTTCACCAAAATGACTCCGCTGAGTTTCAGTTTATTAAAAAAAAGATCCATCGCCTTCTCTAACCGAAATCAGCTTAACACATTTTGATACAGCTTGAGAGTTAATTTTTTAATTCCCAAAAGTTGGGCAACTTTGTGCTAGTGCTAGTGACAGAACCAAGTCGTAATTCAGCATCAAACCTGACCAAAATCGACAGCACCACGTGCCTCTCTACAAAACGAAACGTCCGCGGAAGGATATTACGTACAGCTCGACGATCCTTACACGTGCGCCGCTCCCCCAGCACGTGCTGCGCGCGCGAAGGGCCTGGGCGAGGTGAACTTCGAAGGTGAGAGGCACGTGGAAGCAGTGAGGAGAAATTACCGAGCAGCAAAAATAGACAGCGGTGGTGCCATGGAGCGTATCGGGACGGAAGACTACAGAGAAGGGTGAGACGCGCAAAGAAAAGAACTCACAAAAATGCCGCGCATTAATTTTTTTATTTATAGCGTCGACTAATTCCGCTATTAACCCGCGAGGCGCATGTTCCGCAAAGAGAAGCGCTAATTGACCGGCAGTCTTAGTGCTAAGAAGAGAGCGCCACGTGCTTAGGGGAACTATGAATGAACTGTCATTGAGCTCTCGGGTCAATCCACCAGGGAGGACGTGGGAAACTTAAAAGCAGTTTAGGATGAAACGAAATATTAATTTCTGCACACGTGAGAACAAAGCTGCAATGAGAAACGAACCGCCTTCCTCGAAATATTTTGACTCGATTTTTTTCAGGATAATGGACAACTGACGAAGTTTAACAAAGAAATGGCAAATTCAAAGAGTATACAACTATTGTTCAGTTCTGGGTATTGGTATCAGGTCTTTACATGGTCCTGATAATGAAGCGTATCGATTTCCTGTATTTTTGAATACTCAAAGACACCGTCTTTCACCCGCAGTGGGGTTTTTTGTGTGCCTAAAACAGGCTTTTTCCTCTCCTTTAGTGACAGTTCCGGTAGTTGCGCCCGCAGCGTCAGCTCTTTGATGAACCTTGGCTGATATATACATATATCATATGTACTATTAGTTTACCAGTATTAAATCGGCCCGCCCCGTAGGCTTCGAGCCGCGCAGCCGCAGCCTGGAGTAGTTTGCTCTCCGTTGCCCCGCGTGCACCTGTTTTGCTTCCATATTTGAACCTTTGATTTGCCCTCCTTCGTTTTTACATAATCGATGCTTCCATCGTCCCAGAATTTGTCGAATGATTTTCTTTCCATTATCGGGGCGTTGATGTGCCTTTCAGTATGGTTTCATTAATTTGTATTTTAGTGCCAGAGATTTCTCGTCGTGTTTACTTAGTTCCAGTGTGAGTAAATTCATTTGCCTCTTGCGTCAGTCCTTCTTTAACTCATTGCAGTATCGGTTCCTTGGTGTGCTCCATTATCAGGAAACTAGGCGTCTGTGACCCCATTCCCTTACTAGTTTCATCCCCCACCCTTCCGCTCAGACCTGGTCATGCTCCGCCTGCAGGTTCCCTTACCTCACGACTTGCACTGCGAGGAATGTCCTGGCTGTGCCCAGATTAGGGGGGTTAAGGGCTCGTGAAGAGCTGGCAGGTTCGAGAACTTGGGTGCCTGCGCGCATAGGGCGTGGCCCGGCCGTTCAGAGGGGGGTGCATGTGAAGTGTGTGTGCACGGCAGGGTCAGTGAGATGCACAGGCGGGTAGAGAGGTGGGCGAGCCAACAGATTACCAGGACGAGCCAGAGGTCTGGCTCTTAGAGCCCGCGCACGAGCTGAGCCCTACATTTTGCTTGCCGCGTAAACGTGCAACAAGTATCACACACCATGAAGTGAAATCGCAGTTCGAAAAAGTGTATTTCTTTCACGTGGAAACTTTGATATTAATACTTCCATTATAAATAACACTGCACTGAGAAGTGATACTTTTTTTCGCGACCCCCACTCTGGCGAAAGTGATGTTAATGAACTAAGAGGAAAGCCAGTTGTCACGTGAACCCTGCGTGGCCCAAATTCTTGTGGATAAAGCAACATTATAGTCATCAAACACTATGCTTTTCTACAACTGGTATTCGGAACACGGGTATTTGAAGGTGCTTTCCTTTCCCATATTGAAGAAAAAAGGAGGATTGGTAGAAGTAAAATCTTTGCCTAGTATCCCCCGATTCGCTTTAGCAGGGGAGCCGCAATGAATTCAGGTTTTCTTGTTCACTTTGCAAAAATCAGCTACACATTATGTATCTATGTGTTTCTCCTTTTTACCGGCAAGGTTAATGCTTTGGTTTTGACTCGTGCATGAGGGTAGAACAGCGAGGGTGGCAGGCAGAAGCCACATGAAAACTCGGCTCGTCATGGGCTCGAGGTTGCAACAGGAGCTCGAGCTGAGCCAGACCCGAGCCTTCAGAGTTCGGTAGCAATTTGGTGTTCGGAGGGTTCCTAAAGGAGCTTTGAGCTTGAATGGTGACGTGCGGAGTGTGCTTAAACATATGCAACAAATGGGTGTGGCAGGCAGGGCATAATCTGGTTGGGTAGTGTTGTTGGTATGACGTGTAACGTGCAGAGGTAGCCTATGTAGATTGTATCTGCAGCGGGCGTGACAGCATGCGTTGCATGTGTGAGGGTGTGCAGAGCGTGGCTGAGTGCTTCAGAGTGGTTGCAGTCAGATCCTGACGTCGTATGTACAGAGCATTGTTGAGGGCGAGAAGTGCTGTGGTTGAAAGTGCTATCTAGGGTTGAGCGACCGCAGAGCTCGGTTTATGCAGTGTAGAGGTGATTCGTTGTACAGGGTTGGCAGGGGTTTTCAAATGTTAACGGGGTCAGGACTAATTTTCCAATGCAGTCACAAGTCTATTGTGTTAGTTAAGATCGATGGCATCAAATCTTTGATTGGACCTGGCATGAGAGGTTTTATTACTTTCAATGTCGGCTGCTTGTGGTGACATGTTTAGTTCTGTTCCTTAAGCCTATGGGATGTGTAGATGACACAATGGCCATTTAAGTTCAGCAGAAAATAGGTTCAGAAGGTGCATGAACTGTTCCCCTGCAGAAGCCATATATATACCGGTACCCTATTCCGACCTATTGCTTCGCGGGCCCTTTTGCCCAAAGCTTTGTTGAAAGCACCCTTGGTTCCATAGACTGTGCCAGGCCTTGCCTGCCAGCCAGCCACACTTCTTTTCCCAGTGTGTCCTACAAGACTTCTCAGAGCACTTCATACCTTCATTCCCAAGAGGGGACAAACACAGTTATTAATCCACAGGCGTCTTTAGCACCCTGCCCAGCAGGGACGGGTCCATTGACAGATCTAAGGGGCTGTCTGCTGAGGTGGCAGCTTTTCCAGCTGTGCACTGAGCTCTTTTCCAGCTGCGCACTGAGCTCTCCCTTTGATCCACTTGTGATTCACACACGAGTCTCAGCAGGACTCACTTGGCCCTACTGACACCCTGCTTTAAGGTCTCACAGGAGATCGTCCCCGGGCCTATTTAGCCATAGACTTTCTAGCAGCAGATTCTGCAGATCACCTTGTACTAGATCTCACACACTGGTTTTATTTTTAGGGTCATTTCTTGGCTTCCATCCATATGATAATTTTACTGGTATCAGCAATACCATTGATGATGTCATGTTACTACGTATGCTGTAGTCAGAGAGTTTTAGTTTTTGTTTTGTAGACTTTAGATTTTCATATATTTGAATCGGGGGGGCGGGGGGAGTTAGAAGAAGCTATGATCCATTCAGCTTCATATGAATCAGTCACAATCAAAGGGGAATGGATCACTTGTACCTGCAACCAGGGCCCAAATTGTTCCACCCGTCAGTACTTAAAAAACCCTCATTCACGTAAGCAGGTTGTGTGGCGGTTTATGTTGATTCTCTGCCTATATCAGATTCGTGACAGCATCATCATTGGGTCTCTTTTTTGTATGTTTCCTCCACCTGGAGGGAACCACTGGTGTATACAGTAGTGATCAGTTATAGGGGGCGAGTGAAAAGTGCTCAAGTGAGGTGTGGTTAAAAAAAAAATGATCCTCATACTGCCTATAATAAGGTTTTTTTCTGTTAGGTGTATGGGAAGACTATTTAAAAGGGTGAAATTCGTGCGGAAGAGGACTGTTTATGAGTCCACTGCACTCTCGTGTTTCAGTTCAATGGTCAACATGTTTCAGCCTTGCTGGATGCCCCATAGGGGGTTGTGGGGCTTTCTTCAGGATCTAAAAAGACAGAATGAATTGGGTCTTCTCCAATTCAAGGGTGGAGTAACTATGTGTTTGTTACTCAGAGTGTAACGCTAATTGTACCCTGTGAAGTCCTAATTCGGCTTCAGCGGGCTGCTGGCAGCGCGAAGTCCTGCCCGTCTGCAGGCTGCACAACTCGTGCTGGCGCAGATTCCGGGACCCTGGACCATTGAATTGAAACACAAGAGTGCAGTGGACTCGTAAACAGTCCTCTTCCGCACACATTTCACCCTTTTAAATAGTCTTCTCATACACCTAACAGAATAAAAACCTTATTTATAGGCAGTATGAGGATCATTTTTTAAAAAACAAACGCACCTCACTTGAGCACTTTTCACTCTCCACCTATAACTGATCACTACTGTATAAACCAGTGGTTCCCTCCAGGTGGAGGAAGCATACAAAAAAAGAGACCCAATGATGATGCTGTCACGTATCTGATATAGGCAGAGAATCAAGATAAACCGCCACACAACCTGCCTACGTGAATGAGGGCTTTTAAAGTACTGACGGGTAGAACAATTTGGACCCTGGTTGCAGGTACAAGTGATCCATTCCCCTTTGATTGTGACTTTAGATTTTCCCCATGTCAATTGTAACTAAACAAACTAAAGTTTTTTTATCACCAAACTCAAGTGTTGTTTCAGATGAGATCGCAATCCCTCTGTGTTCTAAATGGTTACAATATAGTTGGAGTATCCGGTGCCCTCAAAACCATTGTTCTGCATGAACCTTGTGCTCTGTCCAGTTCTCATTTCTCCAAAAACACTTCAGAGGTCATTGTGGCCACACCCTGCTTCCATTTCTACAAGCCCTAAAGGCACTGCACAAGGCCTCTGCCATGGATAGCAAACAGTAGGCAGAGCTTAGCCTGAGGCGCCACTCTAGGGCCTGTCTGGTAAATGAAGATGCAATGTAGCCAGTAGTATAGGTGAACCAGTATAAGGTTTATTCTTAAGGTAGAAGCCTCAGGTTACAGGGAAATTGTGTAGTAAGGAAGTGCCACCGGGAGCAGCATCCTTGCTGCTCAGCTCACGCACTCCAGCTGACATTCCCTCATTCAGGCACACATCAGCACTTTAATTACATCACAGTCACTCTTGCTGAGCGGCAGGGGACAAAACACGAAGGAGAGAATGCACGGCGTGGATGAAGATACCACAGAGTCCTCTTATCTAAACCAATTGCTCTTTACCTCTGGCCATGGCCAGTGGTATCTGCACTGATCATAGCTTAGGGCCAGAAAGTACACCCACACCGTGGACCTCAGAAGTCTATGAAGATAGAAGAGGCAGAACACAGCTGCAAGAGACAATACCCTTAGTAGAGAGAAAGGTTTTTGGACCGGATTGTTTGGAGAGTTGAGCCTTTTGGAGATTATCAAGGAATTCTCTTGACTGGACTGTCGAACTATCAGGACTGCAAGAGCGGAAGGTTTCGCTGGTGAAACTTGGGAGTCTGAGGAAATGTGCTAAGCCATGTACTAGTCAAGTCTTTCGGTTTGATTGTGACTGTGGATAAAATCTTAATACCAAGGCTCGGCAAACAAGGCTATCCGTTGAACTTCCCTCCCAGTCCTAAGATCCCCTGTACAGACTAAATTACAACCATCTGAAAGTTGTGGCAAAAATCATGATAACATTTGATTTGTTAATTGTAGTGTCTCATTTTGTATTTAAATACTGTGGTTTGATCCAGATTATAAAAAAGCAGCTGCAGAGCCTTATTAAAAGGAGTATATTGTCCTTGAGGGTGGCAGCGTGTCTTCCTGTGTAATGCCCAGATAATCACTTGTCAGCTATGTTTTGAGTGCTTGGAATGTATATAAAAATAAACCCATATCATAAAAAGGAAAAAAAAAACTTCTAGCCTGTGGACTGGGCATACATTCAGCCTGTGGAAGAACTTTCAGTTTTTTGTGATCCAATCATGCAATAATTTGCAATTGTGCACCGTAGGCCAGATGGCCGCATTCAGTGAAGGGGTCTCATCGCTTGGATGAGATCGCTAAAGAATGAGTAGTTTTGTTCAGGCTTAGTGAACATCAAGAGCTAAGGAGATGGTTCCCCTGCAGCCTTGTTTGTATTATGATAGCACACAGGGCCCTCTCCCATGCATCTGCCTCAGCCATGGAAGAACTAATACTGGTGGATTGTGGCAAAACAAATACTTTAATGAACTCTTTGGAATTAGAAAATTCCGATTAGCTTAAGGAAGCTGAAGAAAACTCATCCTTTTTTGTTGCAATTTCGCAATGGAAGAAACATGAGAAGAATGATGCCTGATTTGAGTAAACCTTAAATCTCCTTTAAATACATTTGTCCTGGCAATTCACGTGTGGACGCTCTCTCTCTCACTCACTCACTGTCTTTTGAGAAAAAAAAGGAGCAGACACCCAAGACTCAGTAGAGGTTTTATTGAAAGTATATTTCAAAGGTTTGTTTAATGAACATGTACTTCTCTTGTATGTTCTGATCTGTCGGGTCTTTGGAAGGAGTGCAGAAAAGACATGACACAGGATTCAAATAAACAATGATGGGAAATAAAATCTTCCATTTTTCCCTAGGTGTGATACATAGGAAAGGAAATTCTCATGTTGTCAGTATCTGAGTGGCTTGGATAGCTCCTAGAATATCCACGAAAAAGAGAAGTGGCTATGAAATTTGAGCTGGAAGGAAGTGCTTGCTGTGGACTTGGAATTAGATAGCAGATCATTCTGAATGCCTTTTCAAGCTGCGATAGCAAGTAATGTTTGCTAATCAGAACCAAGGTATCAATAGATGACCCCTCATCTCGACAACTTTCAAATTCCATCATGCTACATCATGGTTTACCCTTTTATACAAACATGGAGCATGTTAATGTTTCTGGCTGACTGCACTATCACAAAACCTTTACTCGATATGCAGGTACAAGGCCCTCTTGGGGTGCACGTTCCGAAGCATTTCTCCTGTTCTTCATAGCCATGTCCCCATGCCCATCTTCCAATAAGTGAATGCTTAGTGTCAAGAAGTGTTGGACGATTGCAATGTCGAAGTAGAATTCACAAATCCAGTATGTCGAGCAGTGCATAAGTTGGTGGCTGAGCAAAACAACTGTTCGGACAATGCTAATTTTGTCACTAGGAACTTCTTATGTATCTGGTGGTGCACCTCTTGCTTCCAGGTTGGTGCATCCCTCTTTAAGATAGCGGACACTGGATCCAAGGTAAATTTACTCTGCATATCAATGGATTAGAGGTTGTGGTGTTGAGGTTGTGGCGTTAAGGTTGGCCTTACTGGCTTTTCTTCCTTAAATCAAAGATGCAGACCACCGGAAACTCCCAGGCAACATAATGACTCTTGGACAGACAAAAGCAATGGAAGAGATACAAAATGATGCCTTGTGTTGCCGAAAGTCAGATGCATGTGGTATTGGGCTGTCAAATACACAGCAGCAGGTCTACACAACACTGTGGCATTCTTCACAAGTGGTTTATGGATTTCCAGAAGTCTTGAGGAAGAAATTTCAGTACACTGGTGGTATGGGATATTTGTGATTTTACATCCATTCTGATTTAGATAAAAAAATGTATTTTGCATCGTCATACTGGTCGCACTAGTTTGGACCAGCCAGCATTGATTTACAAACCTGTGAAACATGTCTGGATTTTCCAATAGCATTCAACCCAGACTGTCAAATTCTCACCTTTCGTGTTGAGCACAAGAGCTATTCAGCGTTGCATGTGACAGTCCTGCTGCTGAGGACGTAATAGTTTGACTTGACCATTACAGCACAAAATAAGGCTGCTCTGTAATCTGGAGGAGAACCTAGACAAACTGTAGCAAAAACTAGTGGTTCATATCTAGGCCAATTATCGGAATGAGTCTGGTATATATTTGATTACCCGCAAGGTCTGCATCATTATATTAACCTATAGTCAAACATAACCGTTCAACTATGCATTCTAATGAGGTACTCACAAAAAGTGACACGGCAGACCGATGTATAGATGTGCAATATTATTCGTGAACAACATTTTTTTTATTTTGCTTGAAGTTGAATAGCTGCACATTGCTCCTGCTGAGAATAAGTAAAATATGAAGGGGCAGATTTACAAGCCCCTTACGCCTCTTTTATGCCGCCGTTGCGTCACTTTTGTGACGCAGCACCGGCGCAAAACCAGCGCCATGCTGCGGGGTATTTACAACGTGACGCATCTTGGAGATGCGTCACGTTGTAAAGCCCTGCGCCAGAAGTAGGCGTTCCTGTGCAGGGAGGGGCGTTTCATCGCAGGAACGCCTCCTAAAAGTGGCTGAGTGAAATCTACAAGATTTCACTCAGTCTCTTTTGAGCCCATGCTGCGTCAAAACCCTGTGCCTGCTTGAAGCAGGTGTAAGGATTGACGCGGCATTGTAAACATAGGGCACCCCAGAGCCTTGCTGGAGCTGCGTCGTGCTTGCGACGCAACTCCAGCAATGCGCTGCCTGTACGGCACAGATGCGTCACGCATCTGTCCATTTTTGCTCCATGGTGCGCCGCATTGTAAATGCGGCGCATCCATGGTGGCGGAGCCGTGACACACAATAACTGGCGCATCCCTGCTGATATGCAGGGATGCGCCACTTATTGTAAATCTGCCCCCAAGTACCTAAATCAATAAACCCAGCTGGTGAGGGAATTGTATAGAGTGGAAAACCAGAATGTTATTTGACACAAAACCAGAAAATGGTTATAAACATATGCTTACACTTAAGCTTACACAATGTTTTGACCCTAACTGTACCTGTTCATGGGTCTTCAAACGGGACTGCCATCAACATAAATGTCTGAATTTGTAATGGACATAGCGCCAGATGTTCAAAAATAGCGGTTCTATTTGCATTGTTCCTTGGAAATAGCTAACCCTTATTTATGACCTTTTTTTGTTTCATACTTGCGATTCCTAGTGGGTTGCAAAGAGACCTCATGTATATTAATGAGGTGGGTCACAATTGTCGATCCGCTAGGAATGCCTGCTATCACAGGCATGGTGGCACGCTGAGGTAAGCAGACCACCATGTCTGTGGTTGCTTTTGACTGGGTTTTTGTTGTTGTTGAAGTGCAACCCCTTTTCCTTAAAGGGAAACAGGATGTGCTTCAGCAACAAAAAGAAATGAAGCAGTATGTTTTCCATTTTTAAGAGCAGGCAGTGGTCCGTGGGACCACTGCCTGCTGTTAAAACATATTTTTCCAACATTCACAAAGGGGTAGGGGTCCTGTGGGGGTCCCCTTTCCATTTGCAAATGCATTACCACCAGTTTTGAGTTGGTGGTAAAATATGCAATCGCATTTCAGTCAACATTGATACATAAGACTTGAATTCACTATTTGAAACGGACGCCCTAAACACGACTCTTCCAAAGAGTGATTTCTACGCCCAAACTGTGGTTCTGGAGAATCGCAGTTTGGATGTTTGTTCATCAGGAAAAGCATTTTTGGCATTGCAATGGCCCAATTTTGCAAATGGGGCCGTTTGTACATATGGCCCTTAATACCTAAGGGTGGTCAGCTTGGAACACAGTTGTTATGTATATATCCAACACATCTATCCTTAAATCGGACCATCTGAATGGTTGAAAATCATAATTGGTAGAAGGGCAGTCTGTTCCCTCTTGAATTAATTTGGATAATCTACAAATAATAGTAAATAACGGAATTTGGTTTTAAAAAGGTAAATAAAAAAACAAGTTAACATAGTAGGCTACAGGAATCTGTATCAGTAAGCTGAACGAAGCTAAAACTGAGCACATGATTCTCAGAAACAACCTCCCTCCTAAGCGGTTCCTGGGCTGGCCGGTATGCTCGGTCCCGCCCCCAACATGGTAATAAAAAGTCTGGGGGTCTGGTCGGACAAGTCTTTGTTCATGGAAACCCAAGTTTCTAAACTTTCAGCTAGCTGCCTTGGAATCCTATGCATGTTGCACAAGACTCTCCCTCTCTTCCTTCAGTCCTCGAGGAGGCTGGTAGTCCAGGCATTGAGTCTTTCTCTCCTGGACTGCAGTAACTCACTCTACCTGAGGGCTCCCGATGCAGGCATACAAAAATTACAAGTCGTACAGAAGGCGGCTGCGTGCACGCTGTTCGAGAACTCCATATATGAGTCATCCAGACAAGGTTTGGTGGATCTTCACTGGCTTCCACCCACCCAAAAAGTCGAGTTCAAAGCTCTCTGCATCACACATAGAGCCCTACATGTGCGTGACCCCCCCATCTTGTGTCAGCTTGTCACTCCCTACATCCCTAAAATACTACTCAGATCTACCAATTCTCATCTGGCCACCGTCCCCAAAATCAGAAGAGCCAGAAGTGGCCTCAGTGCGACCAAACTTTGGAGCTCCCTCTGTTTGCCCTTCCGATCCATTCTCTATGAGCTATGTTTTTGAAAACAACTTAAGACCTGGCTTTTTAATATCTGATCTTACTGTTGCCTCCTCTAGGTTAATGGATTAGCTCTTTATGAGCTAGCGCTGGGATGCCTACAGGTCGCCATGTGCTTTATACATTCCATAGCATTGTATGTGCAAGTTCAAATTATTTGTAAAAAACAAAGTGGCCAACAAAGTTCTGAGTTTTACCCAAGGTCCACAACAAGTAACAATAAGACACAGACAACATCTATCTGAAAATGACTAATAAAAAAAGATTAAGGAGAAAACACCCTAAGTTGAGAACAAATGCTGCACCAATATGAGACTGTATTCTTTTGGCACAAGTATGACTATATTGTTTTTTTTTATTTGTTGCAATTGAGAATGGAAAACTTAAATAAAAAGATCATTAAAAATTGAGTTTTATGCGCCTTTACAGTGTGATCAAAGGGTAGATGAGCCTGGCAAGCTTGGCTCAGTACAGCAGTGGTCGGTTGAGACCACTGAGATGATATTTTGCCTGTTAGGAGACATACGGGTGAAACAAGCCAATAAGTGAGGTCGATCCTTTGGACAGTGATATTAGGGCTTCAGTCCCCGCATTGGGCCGGCCCTTGGATATGTACTGGGGAGGAGAGGCAGTGATCCAGTGGCATGGAGAACTTAGAGGCCCTGCATTAGCTTTTTCGAGCATCTTTCATTCCCTGTGGTGGCAATTGATTGTGGAAAGGAAAAAAAAATCATGCAAAGGACAGGAGAGTAATGTTGAGTTTCAGAGGACTGAAAAGATGGAGAGCCAGAGTATGCATGCCCTTCAGACCTCTAAAGTGCAGGATTTGACCTCCTTTATACACTACATCTTTAGAGTGCAAGGTGAAATTATATGTAAAGATCAAGGCGTTATAGAATTCAGGGAGGAGCAGGACCATGAGAGTGCTGGGCGTTTAATGTAAATTGAAGATTATGCCTTACAAGAATGCATGGTGGATCTCCTGAAAGTGCAAGATAATAGTGACTTCTTGGTGCTACTGAAGATGGATTGGCTAAAAGCATTGCGTGTCAGTGTGATTCTGGAGCTAGAGGGACTTGAGCTTAAGAAAAGTGATACAGGAGAAGACATTGATGGGGCACACCCAGACTCCTTAATATTTTTCTGAATTTTCGTGGGTGCGGACTACACAGCTACTTAAAGGGCATTATAAGGGCATTATATGAAGTTAAGAAAATATGTCCTCATGGTTCAGTGTGCTCCCCGGTTTGTCTACTAGTGGAATTCCAAGGATAGGGATTTGCTTTTTCGCAGGAGGAGTCAGCAAGTGCCTTCTAGGGTTGCAGCCAGTTGCTTGGTGAGTTAATTTCACTTATGTGCTCTTCAACGGTGATGCCTTGGAGAGACAGAGCAGTTTCTAGGGTGAGGGTATAGGGGTGATATTCTCTGGGAGAGAGATGCAGTGGAGAGCATAGTCCTCGGGTGTAGGAATGATAGTTTACTGTATTTCCCTTGTACTATGCTTCTTGACCTTATGCTCATATGTGAGCTGCTGGGTGTGTAACAGTGCGTGTTTGCAGTTGACATGAGCTGATAATTGACATTTGGATATTGAAACCTTTTTGATGTGACCTAGGGTGGGTATGTGTTGTTTTTTATGCCGGGTTGGTTGGTCATTTGTTGTATTGTACAAATAAACCATTTACACCTAAAAGGAGAAAACAAAGAACATGTTTGACGTAGACATTTTTCATATTTAGAGGGTGATTTGTCTTTACTAAAAAGGTATTCCATGATACTGCACATATGCAGAGATATCCAGTTATACAAATTGCGTACTTGCGTACAACAGGAAGTTTGATCTTTAGTGTGAAATGCCTACAATTGAGTTGTTACACCTGTAGCGGTTGCAACTGCAGAAAATAGGACAGTGTTGTGTGATCCTACGCAAATATTCTGTCTCATGGAACCACCATTTTCTTCATTATAACATTAGAGAACACCTTCAAATATGCAAGTTAACCATTTCTGCTGTACAGAAAAAAACTTTTATTACGTGTGCTTCATGTATAATAAGATTCGAGCCCACATGATCTCCGGCTTGCCTCTTAGTTCACTAATAGCATTGACATCTAGACAGGAGCAGGAATATTTCCTCGTTCATGTTTAAAAACAGACTTTTCATAAATATATTAATAAAGCATGATGTGGTAGTGCACTGATATTTACAGATAGAACATTTTTCATTGAAATGGCCACAAAACTTTCCCACTAACATGTAGCTTTCCCGATAAAACTATATAACGCATAAACAATGTTTGAAAATTGGGTTTCAGCAAAAATATTTAAAATTTTCAAATTACTGAGTAGTGTTCTGATTTGTTTTGATCCTATAAAAATCTTCTTTTAACCACAGAAATACAAAAATGTGTCTTCATAACAAGTGAAACATATTTGAAATGTTTGAACAGTTCACTCAATAGCTTTTTCAGTGTTGTGTTAGAATAAAAGCCTGATATCTTACAGCCTTTCTTTTCACATGCTTTGCGCAGCGCAGTTGTCACACAGTTCACTTTACAAAATCCTGTAACTTCAGTCACGGAAAGAAAAGTAAATGTAGGAAGACGGACTGACTTTTAACCTCTGTTTTTCAGTCCCTATTTCTGCTGCTGCGTAGTGTTTATTTATTATAATAGGATTTCACCATGTTTGGTAGGAATGTATTTGACAGCAAGTTTATGTAAAGTTATCAGAATCACATCCAAGGCTTCAGGGAATACGGGTCCTGAAGTACGAAGCCCAGGCCGCAACCAGTTGGCGTTCATTGCACGTTGATGAGTTGGTGACCTGGACTTTATTTCGCGATACCATTGCTGCACTAATCAGTTACATCATAAAATGTACATACATTTTCAAGATGTGTTTTGCAACTACCTGTGAGTGCAGAGGTGGAGGTCTGCGAGAGACAGCGTTAAAGGGACATGGCAACCACCAAGATGGCCGCCAGAAGGTCGAGCCTCTAAGAGGTTCTGGCTTGGCCCGGCTCACTTACTTAGTCTATATCCCTGTTCTAGCGACCTACGATGCCCTACCGTAACAGAGAAGCTTGCTACTTACCCCTTGAAAACTTTGGAGCAGCCTGCCTGCCTTTCCTGTTGGAGTAGCGCCTGTTTGATCACCCGTACTCGGCGCCTTACGACTCCTGCCCGACCCTGGACAAAAACGAACCCGAGGTGAGTGATGCAGGTAGACACCGTGGTGGCTGGATGGTCCTGCCTGTCTCTGTGCTCCACAACACACAGCCCAAAGGCTGATAGCAGGGCAGTCGGTGCCACCAGCATTAAACCCCTCTACTCGCTCAAGAATCTACAGAAGCTCGCCATCTTGGATGAAATGAGTGACAAATGACTAACGCTGCGGCCCCCCCCCAATTTAAGCTGGCTCCACAGAACCCCAGCAATGCTGCAGTTGCTGATGCCATTGATAGGCCCCCTGCCACCCCCCCCCTCCCCCGTCTGAAGAGATCTGGGCTGATCGGTCTACTAAGGCAGGTAAGACTGCCCTCCTCTGTACTGACCGCCATCTCTAGATCCTGGACCCTGTGGATGCCTCCAGAGCAGGATCACTCACCCCTCTAGCCTGGGGGAGCTCCGTCGCCAATGACATCCAGCTGAAAGCCCCGAGGGATGTGTCTCTGTCTACTTTCCATACCAGGCCCATGAGCTGGGTCATGGAAGAGGACGTTGGTCGCAATTCAGAGGACTATAGTTCTGCAGCTGTGAGCCACTTTTCTGCAATCACTGTTGTCTTCTGCTACATAAAACTAATATGAGCTTTTCAAAATTAACTCCAAAATATTAGTAGCTAGAGTTTAGGGCAACTCTATAAAAATGAATAGTGGCACACCTCACGCAAAACGGTAGACCACGTGGGAGCCGCACAGTGTAAAACACCCAGCGATCGGCCTGCCCATTGTGAGCATCATCCTTGGTAATTTAGGGGCATATCAACAACAACCGGCGATAATTATCGCTCAGCGCTCTTAGCGTGAGGATAATTATCGCCGGCTAGCGTGGATTTTTATCGCTGAGATAGCGTGCTATTAGCAACGCTTATCTCAATAGCGAAAAAAATCCTCACGCTAAGTGGCTAACGTGAGATTATCGCTGGAAACACAGCGATAATCTCACGTTACCTTGTTGATAGGGACAGACAAACTTAGCCATGATATCCTCCTTCCATAGGATATCATGGCTAAGTCAGAAAAATACCAGACGTAAAAAAGCAGCGTTAACTGCGGTTAGCGCTGCTTTTTTTGTCTCTAACAGGGTTAGCGATATTCTTGATAATTGGAGAAATGTCGCTTAGCGACATTTCTCCTATTATTTTACTCTGGAACGCCCCCTTTGCATCTCATTAGAGATGCAAGGGGAAGCGTAGAGTAAAAGTGTGCTAACATGCAAATTTGCATGTTAGCACCCTGTTGTTGATAGGGCGCTAGTTTTATCTCTGCTTTTTTGGCTTTTAGAGCCAAAAAAGCAGAGCTAAAGCCCTTGTTGATATGCCCCTTAATTTGTTAATCCAACATCAAAGAAACTCTTGCTCCCATTGCTTCGAAAACGGTGCACTCTGTTGAAAAGGAAAGCCAAACTAGAAAATGAGACTTCAGCGCCACCTTCTGGCCCTTTTTTATACATCTGCCAGATACACAATTCTCAACCAAGAACCAAGTTATACGAATAGATCCTCCTTCTTACCCCCTACTCGTACACCTTCCAGAAAAACAATTTTCAAAGAAGATACATGAAGTAAGATGTGATAGAGACAATGTATCTTATTGTAACTGAACCCCCTTCATAATCATCTCCTACCCATTTCCTATTTACTCGGACATGCCTAATGGAACTTCTCTCATGGGACGATCCGCACTGCCATTTTGAGGATCACGTTATCTGTCCGTAGAATAGTAATGACAATAGAACTCACCATACCATAACCTGTGATTTTAATCAAATTAATTATCTGACATTTTTCCGGCTCTGATAGTATGTTGCTATACACCACTTATACCACAATAAATCCTGTCTCTTTAATCCGTCCATTTGCATCCAGCTCCCTATCAGACATGGATACTATTTCACTTGATGCACATGACACCTACCTGGAATTCAAGGGCCGCAATGCCTATAAAATTAAATACCCGTCCAATATAACAAAAAATATAACAAAAAAGGCCTCCAAGAACTTCAAACACAGACTTCTCAATCTGCTCGCAGAAATCCTAATCTCTGACCCCTACTTCTGCCCATTTAAAGAAACCTTAATAAATGATCTCATCTTCTACACGATGGAGCTCAAAGGAGGAAAGCCCTCTACTCAACGCTCTTGATCTCTACAACCAGGAAAACCTTGCATAGCCTAAAACTATTTGTTGCTCTCTCATCCGCCTTCAATGCAAAATCTAATCCTCATCTAGTCATCAGACCACAACCTAGATCTATTCAACAAATTCTTCCCTATCTTCAAACCTGCAGTATCTAATAAGGACTCAGCCCCCTCTCTAGCTCATTCTAGATCTATAGACGACCCCCAGGTGCCCCAAGTATTGTCCTTGCCCAGGCTAGCCACATTTAATGCTGCACCCTTATCCCTTACACGCTCCACCACAGCAATCAGCCCACACAATGCCAACTCTTCCATACCTCCTGATGGACTAGAGTCATTCCCTTCGAATCACCAAACCAATACGTGCCCACAAATCACTGCTACAACAACGGCCATTGACTAACACAGCAATGCAAATATCTTCACCGCCGACCCCACCCTGATCTCAGAATACAAGTCTGAAACCATCTCCTGCCAGGCCACCCCCACCATCTCTCTCAGACCAACACCAACTTTACTACACAATCCAGTGCACCCCCCCCTCCCGTCACTCTGCTCCAAAACACGACCACATGCTCCCATGCCTCGTTAGAATCTAGACTTGACAAAATTACACAAGACCTACTCCAACTCAAGTCTGACCTACAGAGCCTAATAAATATCACATCTGAGCTGGCCTATAACAGATGGCCGTAAAGGATTCCAGAAAGTAATAGGCACATCCATCCACAACCCAACACATATCACTCATGACTACCTCAAAGCACTCCTTACAACAGGTTAGCAACCATCTCACCACCCCCTCTCACGAGATGGCAATCCATACCCTATCACACGCCTCTACAAGGCCTGTCAGGCTTAAGGATCCGCTATCACACAATGCCATACATTCCTTTCTCCTCACATATAATACTACACACCACGAAAACCCAGGCAACCTGCCACCCATCCTAACAATTGCCTCAAACCCACACAGAGAACCTCGGCATAACTCCAGAGAAGTAAATAAGTCCAACCTTAAGCAGGGCCCCTTCGCACAAACAACCTCCCTAGACACCAAATCACACCGCAAATGCATGCTTCTAAATTGCAGATCGGCCATTAAACACACATCAGACATCGCTGACCTAATCCTTGCACACAAGCTTGACCTCTTACTCCTAACAAAAACATGGCTAAATCACTCCTCTGCACCAGTCCTAGACATATTAGTCCCACCTAGCTATGACATTATAAGATCAGACTGACAGAACGGACTGTCTGGAGACATTGCCTGCATACACCACAGTAACTTCACGGTGAATCAGTTCAAAACCCTTGAGCTATCCTCTTGTGAATACCTATGCATAAACATTGCGAGTAACAACAAACCAATATGTACACTACACATGAACTACCACCCTCCACGCAACTACATCTCATTCATCGAACAAATCATGGAAATCATCATTGCCAAAGTAGGACAACACTGCTCCCAGATCTTCCTCGGATACTTCAACCTTCATTGGAATGACCAGAGCAACCCCTCAGTCAACAGCCTAAAATCCTTTCTAGCGGACCTTAACCTGAACCAAATCTGTCACAGCCCTACGCACAACCTAGGTGCGACCCTGGACCTACTCATTGCTAAAGCAAACTTAATCTCGAATCTATTGACAGACCACCACTGCATCACCTTTCTCATCACCGAATCAGTGAGGACACATAAACCGCAACTTAAGAAACCCAGACAATGGAAAAAGATCACTCGTGACATAGACCTTAATGACTTTACATCCCTCAGCAATAACTTCTTGCCTCCTCAAGCGGACATGTCAGATGTCCATGACGTTACATACCACAACAACTCCATGATGACCATTCTTTTTTTTTTTTTTTGAAACCTTTATTACAAAATGCAATAGATATACAAGTATGGGCCTACAACCTTCAGGCCGGCCGCTAGCAAACAGTGAGGTCATAAAACACAGTCATAAAACACAAGCGGCACGTGGTAAAGGTCCCATAAATCGAAAGAAGCGTTTGCGGCCACACTGCCCAGACCTCCCAAATGGCGGTTCCATTTTTAATGAAAAACTACAAACAAACCCACAAGGCGGCAAAAGTCTAGGCAACATTATGTGCTCCCCTCGGGAGGACCCTACCGACCTACAGGAATAGGAGGGGGGACGGGCAGGGACAGAAACAAAGTGAGCACGATGTCACAGAATCAAGGGAACGAGCAGACTAGGGAGACTGGGCCGCAGCCAAGTCAGGCGTCAGTGGCGGGGTACAGATCCCGCCACGATAGGAGTTCCAGGGGCCCCACACTTTCACCAATTTCCCAGGCTCACCCACCACGTTTGCGTCACCGTGTAATCAGTCGGCTCCCACACATTCAACAAACATCTCCTAGCCTCGGGGAATAGCGTCACATGCGTGACCGCTTGCAACACCGCATGTACACCACGCCAGAATCGAGCCACCTCCGGACATTCAGACAAAGTATGGAAGAAGGTCCCTAACAAACCACACCCACGCTTACACATCCCATCCACGGCATATCCCATACGCATCAGACCCGGTCCCGTAACGTAGACCCTGTGGAGTATTTTGAGCTGGACGAAACGAAGGCGGGTCGGTATGGCCACCTCTTTCGGGGAGGCCACCGCAGATACCCAATCCTCGTCATCCAGCTCCAATCCGTCGGCAACCCATGCCTCACGAAGGCCAGTCAGCAGTCCCGATCGATCGTTGATGAGCTTTTTATAAATCAGTGAGATAGTGCCATCCGGCACATGCCCGTCTAGCACTCTATCTTCCAAAGGGGAGCACTCCGGGATGGACGCCACATCCGGGAATACGGAACACAGCGCGTGACGAACTTGTATATACCGGAAGTACTCCCTGTCCTGCAACTGGAATTCCGTTTGCAGCGCATCAAACGTTTTAAATCCCCCCTTCGTCCAAAGATCGCCCACCCTGCTGATGCCAATCGTGTACCACTTCTCAAAGCCTTTCGTAGTCCACAAGCAACCCAGTCGCTCAGATGCATACAATGGTGTCGCCCGGGTCAACCGATCCTTCCACCCCATCGCCAAGTTTGCCGCGTGCCACACCCGTACCGCGACCCGTGTAGGACCCGTCAAACGTGCGTCGAGCGATCTAGAGTAGAGCGCACGATTGTAGTCGCCACCCGGCAACAACAATTTGTCCATTTCAAAAGCCGGGTTAAGGGCGGGCCCATAAAGCCCGTGATTTATCGCAGCCAGCTGGGAGGCCCAGTAATATCGTTTGATTTCTGGGAGGGCGACCCCCCCGTCATACCACGGGAGCGTCAGCTTCGCGAGGGCGATACGCGGCCTCCCATCCCAAAACAGTTGGCGCTGCAGACCCTCCACCTCCCGAAAGTAGCGAGCCGGGACGACGTCCATCGTGTTTTGTAGAGCGTATAAGAACCGTGGCAACGACATCATCTTAAACAGCGCCGCCCGGCCGAGAGGCGAGAGCGGCAAGCGCCTCCAACGCGCCACATCCTCCTTCAGACGCTGGAGGGGGGGGAGTAGGTTCTGTTTATATCAGGCAGCAGAGTCCAGGGTAATAAAGATACCCAGATACTTAAATCCCTGTGGAGCGACCTGGATAGGACAACCCCGCGGAAGGATAGGAGCTTCCCCTGAGAGGACATATACACAGGATTTAGCCCAGTTGATGACTAGGCCGGAGTTGCGGCCAAATGAACACAGTACATCCACTAACACAATCAACGATTCACGCGGGGAAGCAAGGTACAAAAGAATATCGTCCGCGTAAAGGGAGACGCGATCCTCATACTCAGGAGTCCATCGGAGACCACGAATCGAGGGGTGCCACCGCAGCCACTCCGCCAGGGGCTCCAAGGCGAGCGCAAAGAGGAGCGGCGACAGCGGACAGCCCTGCCGCGTGCCCCTGCCCAATTCAAAAGGAGCCGATACTCTACCATTCCATGATGACCATTCTTGATACAGTTGTGCCCTTACAGCTAAAAAGACTGTCCACTAGTGACTCCAAACCATGGTACAATGGGAGCCTAAATGAAGAAAGACGCAATTTGAGACTAGCCGAACAAGTGTGGAGATCCTCCCCATCCCTAGAACACCTCAAGCACCTGTGATCACTGAAGAACACCTACAATAATCACATCAGAAACTCAAAAGCAAATTTCGTCACAGTTCAATTAGACAAAGCCAGAGATCGTCCAAGAAAACTGTTCAAAATAATCAAACTACAATCTACTCAAAAACTCAACCCCTGCACAATAGGATCCTTTTCGCTGCCAAACTGCAACATATTTGCCTCCTTCTTTCTTGAAAAGTCCAAAAAGATTGAAAGTGATCTCCAAACGGCAATTGAGCTCCTCCTGATAATACCTTCGAATAGCCCATGCCTGCATATGATCGTTCAGGCCGCATACCTACATGGACTCATCCTCCAAAACAATGCGTCATGGATCACTTTGAAAACCTTTGACGAAAATGGCATTCTTAATATCTTGATATAACAAATAGATATCCCTCCTGGAACCAAGTTGGTTCCTTCTGACAGGTAGGAGAGGGGGAAAACAACACGGGAAGGATGGGGTTTATTAGGTGTAAGAAAATACATAATCAGGTCTAAAAGATCCCTAGCTCTGTTGACCACCCTTGACTCAAGGGTGGGAAGGGAGGAAGACCCTTTTCTTATTATAGCCCTCATCCACTCTAATAGTGACATGCTTCATCATTGGGCTCACCCCGACTCCTAAAGGTCAAGGTGAGCTCAACCGTATTTCAGGGAACACTTATAAAGATGTTGTTTATGGGAGTGTCACGTTAAGATACAATTCCTCTCCTGCTCCTAAATTATCCTTTATTGGTGGAGAGGGAGGCAAGGTTAAAAACTGACTATGATAGGGTTGGAGGATATGATAGTTCTATGACGCTAAACTAAACACCAACATGTTTCAGCCCTTGCTATTGGCCTATTTGGTGGTCCTGGGCTTTCATCAGGGTGGGATGCAAAGAGGTCACTTCCCCAAAGACGTGATTGCAAAGTCTTCATGCAATTAAAATGTATCACACTAGAAATCTGTTTTTTTTCTTATAAGGAGGGGCAAGTCTTTTACCTGCCACTGTTTTCTTAGAGGAATTTCCATGAGATAAACAGGGCATTAGCTCCCTACGAGGAGCTTAGAGGGGGGAGGCCTTGTTTTCACACTTTAATCAAAGGTCTATCCCTGTTGGAAACCTACTGTGCTCTGCTCCCCTGCTTGTCCGTCAATATTTTAACAACACTTGCACCGTCAAACCACTTCTGCGACCCTCTACCAGCTAACGTCTTCAATGAGATTAAAACTTCTTTACTCTTTCTTTGGACTAAGATAATGAACTTTTCACTACTCCGTGGGCTTTACCAGACAGCCTAAAATCAGGGCAAGTAACCCCCATTCTAAAAAAAACTCACAGCAGATCATACGACCTAACTTCCATCCCATCTTCACCATTCCCTCTCTGGCAAAGCTCCTTGGGAAATGCGCACATACCCAACTATG
The DNA here is from genome assembly GCF_964204655.1 of Triturus cristatus. Taxonomy (NCBI): domain Eukaryota; kingdom Metazoa; phylum Chordata; class Amphibia; order Caudata; family Salamandridae; genus Triturus; species Triturus cristatus. Next base: position 137,499,275 of record NC_140590.1, on the reverse strand, counting down.
CAATCACATTGATCAGTTCCACAGTAATTGACCAATTCAGTCTGGTTTCCATCAGGGTCACAGCACCGACACAGTCCTTGCACACATAGTTGACAATGCGCTTAAAATGCTGGATCAAAACAAATCTTGCCTCCTAATCCTCCTGGACCTATCCTCAGCCTTCGACACGGTCAAACATGACAGCCTCCTTGAATTACTTGAACACAGAATGGGATTATCAGGGGTTGTCCTGAATTGGTTCGCCTCATTTCTACACAACAGAACTAAAAGAATTAAGGTTTAACCATTCCTTGTCCACTACCACTCCGATCACTTTAGGGGTCCCTCAGAGGTCCACCTAATCACCTACTCTCTTTAGCCTGTTAATGGAGCCTCTAACAGAAATTCTGAAAACTTCCAATGTACAATACCACATGTATGCAAATGACACCCAAGTCTTCTCCCCTGAGGATATCCATCTACTCAACACACCTCTGCTAAAAACCCCAAACTGGCTAACCAGAAACCACCTTAAACTCAAAGATTACTAGGAATTACAATTGACAAAAATCTCAACATGCAGGAACACATCAGCTTAGCCACCAGAGGAGCAAACTTTCAAATGAGAATTCAGAAAAATAAAACCCTTCCTCCCCTTCAACGACCTTAAATCATTGGTGCAAGCTCTAGTGATCCCCAGATAATGGGAGTACTACTCTATGGGCGTGACTACGCTGGCTATGGCGGAGGACGTCTTTGTGTAAAGCTCCGTCGGAGGCCCCCCGAGATGGCCCTTATCCTCCGTCAGAACGGCTCCACAGGGGGTGAAATCTCCCTCGATGCCTGCTAAATGTCACCTGCGGCTCCGATGTAAAACTTGGGGCGATTGGGCGACGCACTCTGCGTCGAGACCTGCTGTCCTCTTTGAGGCCCGGTGAGGTGCTGTTGCGCCAGCGAGGCTGATCACGCTGGCCTGGGGACTGACTCCGCCCATTAGGCCTCGCGGCGTGACGCACCCGCGACTGGCTGCTGCAACTTAATCTGCCGCGGCCGCCCGCCGCTGTTGAGGAGATTATAATCAGGGGCCTGCGGCCCTGCACTCCGGACCTGGCTGCCATCATCCCGCTCTCCCGCGGATGACCTGGTGTGATGGCGGATGACCTGGTGTGATGGTGGCAATTGCGGAGGTGCGGGTGCTGGCGGCCATACGTGGATGTCGTTGAACTGGGAGTGTCGCGGACAACGATCCCCGGTGCCCGGCTGTGACCCTGTAGCTGTGGAGGTGCCTGGATTGTGGACGGTGAGGACCGGGTGGTCATGGAGGCACCTGGTGGAGTACCCGTGTACCGGCCCTTGTGGCGCTGCCCTGAGCCCAGACCCTGAGCCCTGCCCCGGGGACTGAGCTAACTGCAGAAGCCTGGGTAGCTGGTGGACAATAGTGCGATCACACAACCGGAGCGGAAACCCCCTGGCCTAACAGCACTGACGATGGTCCTGATGCGCCCGGATTGAACCGCGGATACACCTGGTTCAATGTCGCGGGACAGACGGGGTAAAATAAATGTGCCTGACGCCTTGGCCCCCCCGCCACAGACGCGCGCCACGACGGGTAGAATGGCGGAAGCAGAGTCCCCCACCGCTATATCTGGCAAGCTGGACTCGGTCCTGGCCGCTGTGGAGAAACTGGGGGAAACCCTGAACCACACCCGTACTACCCTGGAGGGCAAAATTGACAAGGTGGTTATCGATCTCACGCTTCTCCATGCGGACCACCGCAAATTGGCGGACCGCACGGAAGCTGAAACCAAGATGACGGAGGTGTTGCCCAGCGTGCAGGCAGCTGACAAGCACATTCAACAGCTCCTCAATAGGGTGGATTTCCTTGAAGACAGGGCGGAGGATGCAGAAGGCCGGGCCCGGCGCAGCAATTTCCGAGTAGTGGGATTGCCGGAGGGAAAGGAGGGGAGAAATCCTGTTGACTATGCGGAGTCATGGCTGCGCACACTCCTGCTGGAAGGGACCTTATCCCCGTATTTCGTGGTGGAAAGAGTGCATCGGGTACCGACCCGACCACTACCGTCAGGATCTAACCCCAGGCCGCTCCTGATCATGCTACTGAACTATCGGGACAGGGACGCCATCTTGCAGGAAACCAGGAAGATGCATGAAGTCCAAGTAGACAATCAAAAAGTGATGTTCTTTCACGACTATACGATTCAAGTACAGCAACAAAGACACTCTTACATGGCGGTAAAGAGACGCCTCCGGCAATACGAGCTGAAATATTCTCTGCTGTTCCTGGTGCGTCTGAGAGTGGTGGCAAGCGGCAAAACGCACTTTTTCGCTACGCCTGAGGAAGCAGAGAGCTGCATCGCCTGAGGAAGCAGAGAGCTGCATCAGGGGATGCACTTCTGCCCGATAGTGCACGGGACAAACCCCCTGGCGCAGCTCCCCGTCATCGCCGACCCCGCTTGAGGAAGCCACGGCAATCGCACTCCTCGCAGATGGTGGGACCAGACCCGGACCAGGTACTACGAGGCCAGCACAGTGCTCTTCAGGCTGTGGCGAGCATCAGCAGATCACAGGTGGAAGAGAGCGAATCCCTCACCAGCCAGCAAGAACAGGACAGCGAAACTGAAGACCTCTCGGATGACCCTCTCACCACGCAAGACTCTTATGAACTGCCGGTTGTCACTCCACAGACTGCCGATGATATAGCCTGATAACTGTTGTTGCTACTTCGCTCCTCTCGATCCCTTCCATGTCCTGGGACTTCACACGCAAGTATATGTCTGAAAGTCTTGTGATTTCACATGTTGTTTTATACGATGACTGTCACATGCTCTGACGTTCTGTTGTACTGATGCCCCTCACAATTGGTTTATCCTCTGTGTCATGGCCAGGGACACACCTCTCCTGTGACAGATACGCCCCAAGTATGTATAATCATTGCCACTGGGGGAGGTCGCCAGGCACCTCCGGTGTGCAAGAAGCAGGTGGGACCATACTTAGCTGGTTACAGGGGGGCCCCTGGGACACACTTTCTTCCCCTTGACATTCTATAGCCTATAGTCCACAGTTCACCCCCCTAGACGTAGATTGTACGATGGTTACATACGTTGTTTGGATGATTGCCTGTTGCATAATCGCCCTTTTGGTATTTTTCTTCAGTATGAGTGGCTGCGAGTTGCATGGTAGCCCATGTGTTTTATTTTTTGTTTTATTGTTTAATTTTGCTGCTAACTGTTTTGCTGCCCTGAATGCCACACATTACATTTTGAGACGGGACACCTATGGCACTGCTCAGCACTGGGGCATGTCCCCTGGACTTACACTCATGTGCATTCCCCTACCCACCCCATCTTTAAGCCAGCCTGGCCCACATATGCCCCTACCTTCCAAACGGTATGGCATCCATCAAGATTGGCACCTGGAATGTGAGAGGTATCCATAGTCCATTGCGCCGCTACCTTATTTACTCCTACTTGAAACGCCATCATGTTCAAATTGCACTATTGCAAGAAACGCATTTACAGAAGTCGGAAGTATCCCGGCTGCATAGGTGCTGGAGGGGTCAATTGTTTGCGATGGGCTATTCGGCATATGCGCGTGGGGTGTTGGTGTGGGTCAGACCGGGACTCCCTTTCAAGTGCTGGACTCTTGCATAGATGCGGAGGGCAGGTATGTTGTGGTCTGGGGTGTCTTGAATGGGAGGCAGGTTCTGCTCGCATCATTGTATGCACCCAACACGGAACAGGCGGCCTTCCTAGAAGCGTTCTCTCAAACTAGCTGGATGGCATGATGTTCCCATGATCCTGGGTGGGGACTATAACTGCGTCATGGATGTGTCACTGGACCGCTCCTTCCCTCCCTAGCCTGGCACGGCTACACATGCGGCTGCGAAAGCGCTGACTCAATGGGCCACAGATTGGCGTCTTTTTGACGCATGGCGCCATCATCACCCACATGACAGGGTATATTCTTATTATTCGGGAGCGCATGGCCTTCATGTGCGTTTGGATCGCATTATGATATCCACTGACCTGCTTTCGAGTATATCTGGCTCCAACTATATGGGGCGCACACACTCGGATCATAATCCCCACATGGTAGAACTGCAATAGGATGATATGGTGCCGCCGATACCTATGTGGCGCCTTCAGCCAGATGTCCTACTTGATGCACCCTTTCGTGACCTCATGGCCACGACCGTGGCACAGTATTTTGAAGAAAATGCCGGCACGGCTTCCTCGCCCCTGCTTGAGTGGGATGCCCTTAAGATAGTAGTCTGCGGTCACTGTTTAGGCGCGCAGGCGGGCATTAGAGCGCAGCTGGAGAAGTAATTCACTATTTTAGAGAGAAAACTGGCGATGGCGGAGCAGGTAGCGCTAGGGGGACCCCAGGGCCAACTTGACAGCTACAGAGAGGAACATGCTAGGCTACTACAGCGATTACGATGTCTCAATTATGCTGCGCATTCGGCGCGCACGCATCACATGGAGGACAAGGTTGGAAAATTTCTCACTTGGCTGATACGTCAGGATGAGGTGCAGTCACCTGTCACGTCCGTGCGTACGGCGGCTGGGGGACTAGTGTACACGATGCGGGACATACACGAAACATTCATGGCTCATTATCAAGGATTTTATATGTCTCGCATGCAGGCCACGACTCTGGAATTACAGCTTTATTTTAGATGAGTTTGACCTACCGACACCCACACGCGCACAAGGAGAGGACTTGAATGGTCCTCTCCTTGCAGAGGAGATACGGGACAGTATATTCTCTCTGGAAAATGGGAAGTCGCCAGGACCGGACGGCCTGCCGACAGAATTTTATAAAACCTGTGCACATATATTGGTGCCGCAACTGCTGCAAGTGTATGAGTCGGCGATGGATGAATCTACGCTCACTGACACACAGAACTAGGCCCTGCTTGTGTCCCTCCTCAAGCCTGACAAAAACCCTGAACTGCTAGCATCCTATCGTCCGCTGGCACTGCTGAACACAGACTATAACATTTTTGCATCTCTCCTCGCTAAGCGTCGTGCGCTCATTGGTACACCCAGACCAGAACGTTTTCGTACCTACTAGAAACACCTCACTAAATCTCCGTAGATTTTTTAGGATACAGCAGTATGCGACACAGAGATGGCCCCGCTCCGGATGCCTGGTATTAGATCTGGAGAAGGCATTAGACTCCTTGGAATGGCCCTATCTGGCGGTGGTGATATGCAAATATGAACTGGGCGATCTCTTTCTCACCATGGTACGCCTACTATTTCAGCGCCCCACTGTCCGTGTACGCTCTGGTAGGATTGTGTCTGCTCCTATTAGAGTGAGGAGGGGAACGTGACAGGGATGCCCATTGTCCCCGCTACTTTTCTCTCTCGCCATGGAGCCTGTGGCGATGCTGCTCCGCAGAGGAGGGGAGGAGTGGGGCATACGCCTCGGGGATGGGATGCATGCTGTGTCTCTGTATGCCGACGACCTCTTATTATATGTACGTGATGTTACTGACATACCCGCGTCCATAGCAAATGTGCTGAGGGTGTTTGAGGAACTGTAGGGACTCCAGGTAAATTGGGCCAAGTCTGGAGTGTATCCCTTTAGTGCGGCAACAACAGAAACTGATGTGGTCATCAACGGTTCGCGGGTCCCGTGGAATCTCGCTACCTTTCGATACTTAGGGATCCATATATACTGAACCCCAAATGATTTATTGGAGGGTAATCTGACGAAGGCAATTTCGGCGGTACGAGCACAGGTGCACTTCTGGAGGTCGCTCCCATTAAATGTCATGAGTCGTGTCACCTTGCTGAAAATGATAGTCCTTCCCAAACTATTGTATTATTTTTCGAACCTACCGGTCTATGTCCCCACTAAGACTTTCCGTGAATTGGAGCGTGTTCCCCGAGACCTCATATGACACAAAGGCAGACCCAGAGTTGCGCTGTGGAAGTTATATGCTCCCACTTCTCAGGGAGGGCTGGCCGTTCCCAACCTGGAGTTGTATTACATAGCAGCTCAACTGCAGTGGGTAACAAAGTGGCTTAACCGTGAGGACACGGCGAACTTGCAGCAGCCGTGGACTCACGCCCAAATATATAATTTATTCCACCCGGCTACCCGGACCCCGCGTCCGCTCCAACTCTGGGCCTTGCCCATCGGTGCTATAAAAGGGGCTTGTACCTCACTCGTGCGACACTCCCGTATGCCCCGATACTACCGCTCTTGGGGACTCCCAGAGTAGAAATTAGTACTTTTGAAACTGCCCTCTGGCATTGGCTCACAGCGGGAATAGACACTCTGGGTGACTTTTACAGGGACGGCACACTCTTAACATTTGAGGAGCTAGCAGAGGATACTGATTTACCTGCTGGACAGTTTCTTCGCCATACTTCTCTCATACGAGCCCTTTCGGCCCTATTGGGGGATTTAACGTCCGAACCGCCGACACACCTGTTGTTGCAATATCTACATGTCATGGGGGCAGGTTCTCACATTGTGCACTGGCTGGTGACGGCTTAACTCACGCACAAATTGAAGCCGATGCTGGCGCTTTGTGTCCGCTGGGAGGCTGACAGGGGTCGACCCTGGACGGACAAGGAATGGACCACTCTCCTAGCTGGTGCTACATATATACCACGGAGATCTAAATTCAAGCTAATACTAACATACAGAGGGCGTATCTCTCTCCCGACAACATTAACAGATATTTTAACATTGCTACCTCTGAGTGCCCACGCTGTCATCAGCTCGACGCGGATCTACTCCATATGTTATGGGCCTGCCCCTCCCTTCGACTATATTGGCGGAGCGTTGCTACAGCGTTGGCGCTCTGCACTGGCACCTCCCTACCGCCCACGTGGGAGCTCTGCATATTGGGAGTCTATGTCAGGTCCAAGAAGAATAGGGTTACATCACGATTCAGAGATTTAGGACTAATAACGGCCAAGCGCTTAATTACGAAAAGGTGGAAGCAGGCGAACCCCCCAGAGACGATCAGCTGGACACACTCACTTCAGATATGGGCACAGGCAGAAAGCACAGCACTTCAGAGGGAAGAGACGGCGGTGCTCCGTAAATATCCCATAGCGTTACAATGGGATGCCATACTGACAGCTTTTAACACTGCGAATACCGGGGAGGGCCATCCCACCTAGTCAGCCATTCCATAAGCCGCATGTCGAAGGTCCTGGGGGGCGGGGGAGGGGAACATGGAGACCTACACTCACATCTCACAGGATGCCGCCTTGTAGAGTACGCCTGGCGTAGCGTAGTCCTCTACCCCTCTTGTCCCGCTGCCTGCGCTCCAAGGGCGAGCTCCTAACATTGACACGAGTTTGACCACCGCCCCAGTGTGCTATCCTGTCATACCTCCAACATTCAGAAGTCCCATGCTCTGTAATGTAATGACTTTCATAATGTTTTTTTAGATGGCAGCCTTTTAATTATGTTGTTTATAGTTTTTATATTGAAAAGGCTTAATTTGTTGAGGTATCTGCTTTTATCCTCTTTCTTTTCCTTTGGCACAACTCTCTCGTCGGCCTGTTGTATTGGCCACGTAAGACTGTCTTCAACATTTGCCACTTTCAGGACGATCAAATAAGGGTGGCCTTAATGCTATAGGCAATGTCATTATGTGGTATTAGCACCTTTTTCTCTCCATTTCTTTTAATTTGGTTGCACTCCTCTCTCTCCACGGGCGATTAAGCAATGTGGGGAGGTATGTAGGTCCAATGATCGAGAAGACGTTAAGAGAGATAGCCTCTTGATGAAACATTTGTGTGTTATAACGCATCGTAATACGATCTGCTGTAGCTTGAGTAGTTTACCCGCAACAGTATTGACACAAAAATGCAATATGTACTTGGAAACACTGATCTTTTTTTTTTTTACTTTTTGTTATGTTATGTACCATGAGAAAATGGATTTAAAAACAATGAAGATATTTAAGGAAAAAAAATGGGAGTGCTCCCCTATGCCGAGATCCAAGTTGGCTCCGCTAAGGGCATCCCTCAACTCTGCTTCAAGGCTCGTCACTGGACAAAAAAGGTACAACCATATCACTCCAGATCTGAAGGCACTAAACTGGCTCCCTTATGAGACAATGATTCAGATGAAAATTGCTTGCATGACCAACAAAGCCCTGCACTTCAACACACTGAAATACCTAGCTGACAAACCGGAACTGTCCAGGGGTGGCAAAGCATCTAGAAGCACCATACCCTACTGTTGAAACCTCAAAAATTTCGGAAACAAAAAACCTACAACCGAGCCTTCTCTGGATTGACCTCTGGAATCTGGAATCATCTGGAATTCCCTGCCCCCGGAAATCAGACTGATCCCTTCAATCACTTCATTAAAAAAATAAATCAATCTGCTTTAAATGAACAAATCTCTACCCTGAACCCATGGAGTCATTCTCTGGATACTGATATGACGCAGTTCTCTAACCAGGGCTTGCACTCACCGTCTGAGTCCTGGTTTATAACCCATTATCGCACTCCTGATTTTCAACGGACAGTGTCAACGTTTGTTTCTTGGTTATCTATTTTTCTACTTTTGAACTATTTGTAAAGCGTTCGGATACCCTTCTAGGGTCAAGTTCACTCTACACAAAACTATATAAATGAACTTGAATTAAAAAAAATAGCAGTTTTTATAAAAGTTCACGTGTAAGGAATGGCATTTTAGCCATCTGCTATTATTTACTTGTAGCTATCGGCTAGTATTTACGAAGTGGAAGCAGATTAATTGCTGCCCAAAGTCAATGATGTGCATCCACATTTGTGGTCGCAAACCATTGATACTTTCTCTCATGACTCAAAAATAGAAGAGGAATGTCTCTTTCATAGCCCATTGTATTTTTTTAATTACTTTTTCGACTTGCAAAATGATTTTTGCACATTGTGACCAGTGTTTTTGGGTTCGCAAAGTGTATGATTTTACAAATCACAAGTTTAGCAACTGCAATATCACTTTATACACAAGAACAACAGTTCCTACTTCAGTAACATTACCATAAAACGTTTTTATGATTGCCCGCATAAATGTATTTGAGTAGTTGATTTTGTACAGACCTAGCTTCAAGGAGCAGCAAACAATTATGTTTTTTTATTTTTGTAACAAAAACAGTTCAAACATGAGGTGTGTGTGTTCATATCATGCTGTCTGAAGCCGAGCAGCTACCTACTTATAAACCCTTAAAACTCTTAAAATGTGATAGAGGTCGGTGAACATGCTGTAAAATTTTAAATGGCACATATATACAATTTCAGGCACAAGAAGCTAGATTTGCCTAGAGAGACGATTTCATTTCAAGACCTGAAGCTACCATTAGGCATTAGAACATTGGAATGTTGAGAGCTCCATTGAAGACAGTGGAGTGCTCTGTGCTTCTAATGGCCGATAAAAGTTCCAACATTCCAGTGTTTGTCGTTCATAGGTGTTGCTGTGAACAAAGGCCTCAGTGAGCCCGAGGGGATTTAAGTCCCCGCGGAGTCAATGAAGCCTTTGTTTTATTTGTTAGAACATTCTGCCCTGTATGGCTTGCTCCCTTGTTAAAGGCGCTCGCCTTTGGCTTGGGCCTTTAATGGCCAGTATTGCCCGCTAAGGCCATATTAGAACAATGGAATGTCAGAAGCTCCATTGAAGACAGTGGAGTGATCCATGCTTCTAATGGCTGGTAAAAGCACGAAGCTACAACATTCCAATGTTTGTCATTCACAGCTATTGCTGTGAACAAAGGTCTGATGGAGCCCAAGGGGATTTAAATACCCTCGGGCTGACTGAGGCCTTTGTTTTATTAGTTGGAACATTTCCCTCTAGTGGCAAAATGTTCTAATAGCCTTATAGCCCGCCGTAGCTGAGCTATTAAAGGCCAGCTCCCTTGTTAAAGGCCCACCCGAATGCTGGATTGGGCCTTTAATGGCCGTTATAGCCCATATATAGGCGATAAGGCTATATTACATCATTAATGCCACTCCTGTAGCACCTTGAAAGAACCTTACAACAATAAAATAAATTTCTATAAATATTCCCTTTACTGAATATTCCTCCTCCTTTAATTGCTACTCTTGGAGCGATAAGTACCTTTATTTTATATGCAAATGCATTTTTAGGTTTTAGATCTTTTTTTATTATTAATTGAAAAGGTATGAGATACAATAAAAGCCCACCTACATCCACTGACCTGTCGTGTTACACTTAACTGTAAGGCATATGTGCATCATATGAAGTAAGAAACATGAAAAAAAAAAGATAGAGGGGGACGACAGCAGGAATGCGTGGTGTAGAAAGAAGGTTGATACCATTCAGGACATGTTTTGAAAGAGATGCGTGAGGTAGCTGTCACACAGGTAACGGTCACGAGAAAGGGTCGCTTTTTGAGGTCAAATGGAGAATTTGCAAATAGAGCAGACAGGACAATTTGCAGTATTCTTCCGAGAGGTATTGAATGCATGGTTGCCACATTTTAGCAAAAAGGGGAAGGTTATGTGTGGTGACTGCTGTTAACTTTTCCATTCCCAATAACCTCCACCCTTTGTGTAGCCAATCTAAGTGTGTTGGTATGACCTACGTGCCCCATTTAGAGAGAAGAATCTGTTTAGCGGCTGCCAGCGTCCGGGCAACCGCCCTGCCTCTACACGATTTCAGTGGATATGTTATCGGATTAGGAAGACCCAGAAGTTTATAGCTAGGAAGTCTAGGGATATCAGTATTAAAAATATAGTCTTCATCGCCTCAGAAGGATTCCAGTTTGAGACACTGCCAGAATAGGTGTGTAAGGGTACCCAGTTGGCCACACTGGTCTCAACAATTTCCATCCTTGCTCGAATCCCACCCTTCGATCCTGGTCGGGCTAAAATACCAGCAGTGGACAATTTTCAAGAGCATCTCCTTACTAGTGATACTTAGGGCGGACGCTCAAGTGAAAGTATGTCCACACTCCCCCTCCCATCTGGCTTACGCGGCATATTACAAGGGAGTCTGGTAAGTTGGATAAGATCTTCTTGTATGAAGAGCGAGTGAGAAGCTACTTGTTAAATGGTGTGAGCACTTGTTTAGCATGTGGATGAAGCCATGGCTGCATCACCCAATGAGAGAACGCCATTTATTGCCAGCGTGCCATGTTGGGTAGGCCAAAAGCTGATTGAAGCGTGGGGAAGTCCATAAGGCCACCTACATTGAAAAGATCTCCTCTCTCTTGCAGTTAGCCTCCTGCCAAGCTGCAAAGGCAAACCCTTTTACCGCCAGAGGGAAATCCGGATTTGCCTATTATCAATGTTTGTGGGGACAGGGAGTAGAAAGGCCATGTTTCAAATGTACTCTATCTCAAATCCCAACAATGGCTCGCAACACCGGGGAGATATAGACTCCCCCTGGCGTATGAATCTTCGGCAGCCAGGGCACCTTCCAAATGTGGATGCCAGCGACAGCCTGGTAAATGAAACACTAATGTTTTTCACTGTAAGGTTGCGGCCATTCCACCATATATTGTAGCTGTGCGGCTTGAGAACCCTGTAGGTTTGGGACCACCAGCTGCTTCTGGAAGGTATGCACGGCTCCTGGCCAACAGTGCCTCTTGCCCTCCCAGATAAAATCACAAATAAGAGATTGCAGCTTATCTAATATTCAAGGGTGGGGGTAGGTTGTAGGGGTAGGGTCTGCATTACATAAAGGATCTTGGGTAAAAGCGTCATTTTGACCGCTGCCAAGCGTCCTAGCCAAGAAAGGAAATGGCCCTTCCATCTTGTAACATCTTATCTCGTGGTCGCTGTAGGAGAGTAGGGTCTGCTATCCTATGGTCACCCCAAATTTTTGCTTTTTGCTTCACTGGTTTTTGACATATTGAGGCTGTGGGCCTGCCAATCAGACCCCCAGCCTGCTATTCTCTCTACTAAATTAAAACTATGCACCCTAGGTGCATAACCAATTGGAAGTGGATCACCCTGTCAGCCCCTGTACCAGTGTACACTAGGTACCCAGGGCATTGGTGTACCCAAGGCCTGCCAGGGGCTGAAGCATGTATTATGCCTCCCCAGGCTTGGCCTAACAATTTGACACAACTGGCTGATCACTCAGCTGGGGTAAGTTGGTGTAATCACCTCTTACTTAGGTGTAGTATACCTATACCTAACCTTAAATGGGACACCTGGTAACCTATAAGTCACTCCTATGGCAGGCCTTAACAATCCTGAAGGCAGAGTGCTTGGTTCCATGTGAGATGGTGCTCTGGCATGAGCTGAGCCTGTCTGCAGTGGTCGGAACAACTTCCTTCTACTGTTTCCAGATATCGTCATACCATATACTCTTAAGTGCATTATGAACCTCGCGGTTAAATGCTATCTTTGGTTTGGCTTTATCAAAACATGTCGAGTAAGGTGTCATACGAATTGGAATACTAACCCCTCGCCAATTCTGGCGACGGGGCTAGCATTCCACCCTTCTAGAGGGACACGACATGTACAGTACCTGAAACCCGGGTAAAATCAGACATAGCCTCAGCTCCACAAAATGGATGCTGCCACCACAGACACAAGTCTGCCCTCCTGCTGCTGGGAGTCCTTCCAGCTTGGGAGGTGTGGACAAAGGGTTTCCTGCCAGGGGAGGTGCGTGCACCACCCCAGACAGGATTTTGTGTATTGGTCAGGTAGGGCTTGAAAGAAACCAGACATGCCTGTGGCTCACAAGGAGCCTCGGTGCATATGCCAGTTCAAATCGGTCCTGGGGCACACCAGTCCCGGGCCTGGGGCGAGCTGGACAAAGGATTGGGGGTGTAACCACCCCCCTTCCTGGTCCCACCCTTAGGGAGGGACCTAGCAGGTAGTCCGGCCCCTAGAATCCGCTTAAAGGTAGGAGCTGTGTCCTAAGACTTCAGACATCCTGGAATCAACTTGAAACTAAGAAGAAGACGGGACCTTCGACATTCTGCTGCACAGAAGACTGAAGGAAATCTCCCCTGTGGTCAGGGAGTGACCACCTTGCTGACGCAAGCACCATCCAGCGAATCAACGTCTGCTTTGCCGCCGCCTCCCGCCGGAGCCCGAGCCCAGAGACTGACAAGACCTGGACCTCCAGACCTCTCACCACCCGATCCACAGTCCCTGAAAAGAGGAGACCCGTGGAGGCACCGAGACACGTGGAGCCAGCCATCTTGAAACGACCACGACAAGCTGACAAGTGCAACAACCGAGGCTCCCTCCAAGTTGTGCTTTGGGATCTGAGAAGCCCAACACCCGAGCAGCATCTGCACCAAAGGTGAGCCCTCCAGCATCTCCACGATCTGCGTGGGGCCCTTCTGCATTTTGCCACTCGACGCGCCTAACCGGTTGCTGGCCCGTTGGCTAGTGGCCATCTTGGCGACGAACTTTACAAAATACACCGCTGGTCTGGTTGCCCCAGACTGGCCCTTGCTCCCCTCCAAAGGAGCAGTCCCTCTGACCTTGCTGGTCAGAACCATCAGCTTATTTCATCTCCTACCACAATTGCTTTTGCCAAGGCTTGTTTGCTTCGATCAAGTCGCCGACACCGCCGACAGTGAGAGCCTGCGTGGGACAGCTCGTGAACCGACTCCTGGACGTCGTCGACCTCCAGGGACCACGTGGCTGCAGAGACAAGCTACACCTTTCTTCCTGTTTGCTCCCGACATTGCCTGGTACCCACCTGGTGCCACGCTGGTCACTGGCTAGTGACTGTGAACACTGTCCCCTCTGCTTACAGGTCTTCTGCAACTCCGATCCACCCTTGGATCCACCGCATCTCTCCCGGACCGACCGCCTGCAGCATCTTTGTCTTCAGGCCCCACGGAACAGATAGAAGAAACCCGACGCACTTCGAGGCCTATGCACCCGCTTCCTGTGGGTGAGGTAAAGCTGGCACTCCTGTGCCCAAGTGTAGTATTACATCTCTAGTGCCTGTGTTCCAAATCTTGAGTTCCTAGTCCATCCGGAAGATCCTCTTTGCAGTAACTTTGTACTTTTTACGCACCCATTGAAACCTATGGGAGCACACGTGTGACTATTTGCTCTGCACACGCCACCCGTGGACCTCCTGGTCACTAACTGAAGTTAGCTCCTTGTAGGCCCAGCGATTCTAGAGGCCCTAGGCCTTTTCCCTTTTCTGTTCGTGGTACTTATACCACTATTTTAGTATATGGTTTGAGCGGCCACCAGGGCCTATCCATATAAAGTGCAACTTCTGTGTATTCTACTGTAATCTTGTTTGACGATTTGTGCTCCTGTGCTCATAAAGAGACTAGGGGTTACTTTGAGAAATAAATACATATATATTTTGAATATATATCTGTGTGGTGTCCTTTCATTGGTATAAAAGGGGGTTGCATTTGGTAAAACAGCTGGCTTAACACGCTTCACGAGTTTAGCCTCAAAGACTGCTTAGCCTACGCTACCACTAGGGCAGCTAGTCCGAAAAGGTTGACTTACAACCACACCATAAGGGTTGCTTGGCATGGTACAAGGTGGTCACTTTAACTAGTGAACATCATATACCAGGCCAACTTCTCACATTGGTGAGCAGCGGTTGGATTTGAGCTTGCTGTGTTTTACCATTGTAATCTCTTGGTTACCAATTGAAAGATCACATAGGTACCTGTAGGTACATATAAAACAAGATTAGATATACATAAGTTCTACTGAACTTAGTTGTTGTAGAGCAAAGGGAGTAGCACACCCTGACTACAACTACTAGATAGGTTTAGTAGGTAAACCCAAGTGTAGGTAGATTGCAACACATCCACCCACACTTAAGAGCAATGGCTGGGGCAGAGGGGTCCACTGTACCTATCTCTGTTGAGAGTGACCCCCAGAGGGCACCATCCATCTTTGCTACCCTTAACCAGAATGAGCTCAGGCATTTGGCAACTCTTAGAGGCCTTAAACAGCCCAAGAACCCTACCTCTGCTGAGCTCAGAGAACTCTTGCAAAATGATGAAAATCAGAGAGAGCTCAAGAAAGCTTCCCAGTTAGCCCCCTTAGGGTCAGGAACAGGAGGCCCCCCTTCTGAAGATGCTACAGAGGTACCCAGTTCCAATAGTCACCCCTTAGATGGCAATAATACCACAGAGGATGAGAGTGACAAAGGTACTGATACAGAGAGTAGTGATGATGAAGGGAGAACTAGCCCAGTGCCAAGTGTTATACTTGGCCCAGCTAAACTAAGGCTATTGGGGACTGACAGTGGGTTTACCCCATTGGATCTCCCCAGTGGACTTAACACAGGGCTTGGGAGGCAAAGGAATCGCTCAGGTGACTCCAATGCTTCTCATGGCTCTAGAGGCTCTCAAGGTCACTCCAGGAAAAGGATGACCACCCCTCAGAGGAGGGAACATGAGGCCAGAATGCAGGAAGCCCAGCTGAGGATCAGGAAGCAGGAGCTAGAAGTAGCCCTGATGGAAGAAAAACTGAGTAAGGCTAGGCAACCTAGAGAGAGTGGGTCTATACCCACTGGTGGCAGCATTGTCCCTAAGAACAAAGATAGGGTCTTTGATAATAGGAACCTGTCTAAGGTTGTGCCCCCCTACAAAAGTGGGGATGACATCCACAAATGGATAACTGATCTTGAGAGAGCCTGCAAAGTACAGCAGGTTCCTGAAGACCAGTGGGCAGCAATCCTCTGGCTCTCCTTTGAAGGAAGAGGCAGAGACAAACTCCTCACTGTTAGAGAAGAGGATGTCAGAAATTACAGAGTCCTGAAGAGTGTTCTAGTTGATGGGTTAGGCTTAACCACTGAACAGTACAGGTTAATGTTCAGAGACACCCAAAAGACACAGACTCAGGACTGGTCTGAATATGTTGAATGTGCCACTAAGGCTTTGGAGGGTTGGTTGCTGGGAAGTAAGGTATCTGATTTTACAGGATTGTATAATTTGATGATGAGAGAACAGATTTTAAATAACTGTCAAAACCAGCAACTGCATCAACACTTGGTTGACTCTGATCTGACCTCTCCCCAAGAATTGGGAAAGAAGGCAGACAAATGGGTCAGAACCAGGGTTAAGCAAAAGAACCAGAACCAGGGCCAAGGGGGTGATCAGAAGAAAACAGACCAAAAGGGTGGAGATCAGAAACCTAAAGACCAGAAGTCTTCAACAGGGCCCCAAACTACTGCTAAGGAGGGTGGGTCCCAACAGTCCAAAAAGAAGAAAGAAGGTCAGAAGAAACCCTGGTGCAATCATTGCAAAAATACAACTCACTGGACTAGTGATTGTAAGAAGGGTGGAGCCCCCAAGACTGTTGCCCCTAAGGCACCTGCTCCCAGTACTACTGTTAGCAGTGTTGGTCCCCAGACAAAGGGTGTAGTGGGAATCACTATGGGAACTGAAGGAGATTCTGACTTAGACAGAACCCTGACACAGGCAGTCTTGATCTGTGATGGGGACATTGATTTGTCCCTGACTGTGAGCCCCAGTAACCTGGGCAAGTACAGACAGACTCCTTTAATTAACGAAAAAGTGGCTCAAGCCTACAGGGACACATGTGCCAGTGTCACTATGGTGACACCAGGCTTTGTGGACCCTGGACAGTACATACCAGGTGAGAATTACCTGGTGACCAATGCCAGCAATGCCACTACTTCACATAGTGTGGCAGTTGTTAACTTCTCATGGGGAGGGGTAACTGGCCTCAAAAGGGTTGTGGTTAGTGCAGACCTCCCAGTAGAATGTTTGTTGGGCAATGACCTAGAGAGTTCTCTGTGGTCAGAAGTGGAGTACAGGACTCATGCAGAGATGTTAGGTATATCATCACATGTCCTTGCTGTGACCAGGTCACAGGCCAAAAAGTGCCTCACTGAACCTCAGGTCTTGGATCCTGGAACAATGGACCAAGCACCTACCAAGAAGAAGAACAGGAGGGTCAAGGCTGTGCCTTCCCTCCTGCCTCAGAGTGATGATCAGCCTTCCCAGGAAGCTGATCTAGAGGACCCTGAAGGAACTGTCCCTGAAGAGCTTGAACCTGATCAGGTTGAGTTTCTGGGGACAGGGGGACCTTCAAGGGCTGACTTGAGGCAGGCCCAGTTATCCTGTCCCTCTCTTGAACCCCTCAGGCAGCTGGCTGCTGCTGAGGCTGCTGGGAATGCTCAAGGTACCCATAAAGTGTATTGGGATGAAGGGCTCCTTTATTCAGAGGCTAGAAACCTCAAGCCTGGTGCTACCAGGAGGTTGGTTATACCTCTGCAATTTAGGGGCTTCCTTCTTACCTTGGCCAATGATATTCCTTTAGCAGGACACTTAGGCCAGAATAAGACTTGGGACAGGCTTGTCCCTCACTTTCACTGGCCTCATATGAATGAAGATACAAAGGAGTTTTGTCGCTCCTGTGTGACCTGCCAAGCCAGTGGCAAATCAGGTGGCACAACAAAGGCCCCCCTAATACCACTACCTGTGGTGGGGGTCCCCTTTGAAAGAGTGGGAATAGATATAGTGGGTCCCATGGATCCTCCCACTGCATCTGGGCACAGATTTATACTGGTGGTAGTGGATCATGCCACCAGGTATCCAGAGGCAATTCCCCTTAGGACCACTACAGCACCTGTTGTGGCCAGGGCCCTGCTGGGAGTATTCTCCAGAGTGGGGTTTCCTAAGGAGGTAGTATCTGACAGAGGTACCAACTTTATGTCAGGATACTTGACAGCTATGTGGAAGGAATGTGGTGTCAACTACAAGTTCACCACTCCTTATCACCCACAATGCAATGGGCTTGTTGAGAGATTCAACAAGACCCTAAAGGGTATGATCAAAGGATTACCTGAAAAGCTCAGGCGAAGATGGGACATCCTTCTACCCTGCCTTCTGTTTGCTTACAGAGAGGTCCCACAAAAAGGAGTTGGCTACAGCCCCTTTGAATTGTTGTTTGGGCACCCTGTAAGAGGCCCACTGTGTTTGGTGAAGGAAGGATGGGAGTTACCTCTCAAAAAGCCTAAGCAAGACATAGTGGACTATGTACTTGGTCTCCGCTCCAGGATGGCCGAGTATATGGAGAAGGCATCCAAAAACCTTGAGGCAAGCCAGGCCTTACAGAAAGCTTGGCATGACCAAAAGGCTGTCTTGGTTGAGTTTCAGCCAGGACAGAAGGTATGGGTGTTGGAGCCAGTGGCCCCAGCAGCACTCCAAGACAAATGGTCTGGACCCCATACAATCCTGGAAAAGAAGGGAGAGGTCACCTACTTGGTAGACCTAGGAACTCACAGGAGTCCCCACAGGGTACTCCATGTTAACAGGCTTAAAGCATAAGTTGACAGGGCAGACATGGGCTTGCTCATGGCTACAGATGAGGGACAGGAGGAAGAGAGTGACCCTCTCCCAGACCTGTTGTCTCAGAACCCTGAAGATGGCTCAGTTGAAGGAGTGACCCTTGGAGGCAACCTCACTGCCCATCAGCAGACTGAATGTAGACAGGTTCTACAATCATTTTCACATATGTTTTCCTTGATACCTAGTCAAACTGACTGGTGTACCCATGTGGTGGACACTGGTGACAGTCTGCCTGTAAAGAACAAGCTTTACAGACAACCTGACCACGTCAGGGACTGTATAAAGGCTGAGGTACATAAAATGCTGGAATTAGGTGTCATTGAACCCTCAGAGAGCCCCTGGGCTAGCCCAGTGGTTCTGGTCCCCAAACCTCACACCAAAGATGGCAAGAGAGAGATGAGGTTCTCCAGTATTAGGGTGTCTTTCATAGATTCACATGCTTGAATATTCCCCGTCGTCGGAGTGGGAGTCCCACGGTAAATAAAATAGTAATATATATATATATAGCAAAATATATACATAAGTAATCACATAATTAGCGTTATATAGGTGTAAAAACACACATAGTGTACCTATAGGAGAAAACTCCATAGGAATACAATGGAGAGAGACAAAAGACTTTTGTAGTCTATCTCTGTCATTATGTAAGTCCGAACTCCAGCCAATCAGGCGTCAGCCCCTCTCTAGAACCTTCTCCTCAGAGCTTCTCACCTCAGATTTTCTACCGCACGTCGTGTGACAGGGAGTCTCCCTGAGCTCTGCTCAGTTTTTGTCAGTCAGGATGTCTTCTAGTAAGAAATCTTTGTTTAGACCATGTTCCTCGTGTGGAAAGCTGCGTTTATTTTCTGAGGACCCACACAGTAAGTGTATTTACTGTTTATACCCAGACCATGAAGTGGCAAAATGTAAATTTTGTAGAACCTTTTCTACAAAAACTCTAAAGGACAGAGAAGGCCGCCTGTTATTATGGCTACAGAGACTGAAGGATAAGGATAACCCACTCTCTGATGTTGAAAGTCTCTTTTCTGGCCGTTCTCAACCAGCCTCTAAGCGCAGTAGTGTGCAGGAGTTACCATCTCCTTTCCTTAAGAAAAAGAAGCTATCTTTGACTCTGACAGCTGCCACTTCTGCTGTCTCACCTACTGCTTTGTCGGCTAAGGGACACTGTTCTCAGGCTGCTGAGGCGTCTACTTCCCATTCCTCAGGGAAAAGATTGTCCGCCTCGTCGACGATACTCCCGACGACGAGATCTGCTGTTTCTAACTCGTCGACGGTGACTCTGACGACGACGTCAGCTGCTTCGTCGTCGACGAGCGTTCTGTCGACGTTATCCTCGTCGACGATTACCATCAGTTCCTCGAGGGCGGTGACTTCTATTTTGCCCATTACTTCAACGTCGACGAAAAAGGTAAAGGTTCCGTCGACGAAGATTGTGTCGTCGACAAAGACGTCGTCGAGCTCGTCGACGCCCACTCCGTCGACGAAGAAAAAGAAGATCCCGTCGACGACACTGTCGACGGTGGTTCCGTCGATGAAAGCCTTGTCGACGAAAGCCTCGACGACGGCTCCGTCGGCAGCGGCCCCGTCGACGGTGGCTCCGTCGACGGTGGCTCCGTCGACGGTGGCCCCGTCGACGGCGGCTTCGTCGACGGCGGATCCGTCAAATCGATTTTGTTGCCACAGACTCTGTCGACGATAATTCCGTCGACCATCATTCCGTCGACGACGGCTCCGTCGACGAGGGCCTCTCCAAAGGCGTCTGCAGAACATACCATGCAGCAGTCGACGGCAGGGACATTTGTAAGGGTGCGAGTAAGCGGCGTTTCGTCTGCCCAGAAGACAAAGAGGGAACAACTACCTCAGCTAACTTCAGCGCCGGTTTCATCTTTAACTGGAGTTTCTTGGACACCATTACCTCCTACTGTGGGCCCGGATAGCCAGGAAGACAATATTCCTGTGGGAGATGCACAGCCTCCCTCACCATTATTCGCTACGGATTCTGATCAGGAGTCCGAGGGGTTACCGGAGTCTTTTGGAACGGCACAAAGTCCGTCCGACTTAGTTATTAAATGCCAGGATGTCAGCAGTGAGGATGAAGATCCAGTTTACATACAACAGGTCCCTCCGAAGCATAAAACGGCGACTCTTCCTTTGTCGCTCATAACTAATCTCCAACGCATGTTGGACGACTACAACCAACGGTTCCCTCTATCCCCTCAACGTTCAGAGGTTCCGTCAGCCCCGGTGATTCCGGCAAATATTCCACCGGTACCTATTGTAAATCCTACTCCTCAGATGCCGCCTGCACCTCCAAGACAGGTTCCGGAAAGGTTGTTGCCTCACTATGAGCCTGTAGAGGAAGGCCCTCAGGACACAGAAGAGGGTGAAATCCCAGATGATGATGGGGATGTGGATGACAATGACGATGATATGGCGGAGTGGGACAATTACCAGGCACAAACACCATCCCCCTCACAGATAGTAACAGGGGATTCACCTCCAGTGGACATAGCCAATTTTCACCAACTGATGGAAAGGGCAGCACACCGTTTTAAACTAACAATGGAGCGCAGAGAGGAAGATTGCTTCCTTTATGATTTCAAGAATCAACCTTACAAACAGACGCATGCTATTCCCATTGTGGAGTTTATTTGGGAAGAAGGCAAGAAATTAATGCAGACACCGAATACCTTGCCAGCACAGGTGCCTCGATTAGAAAAGAAATATAAGGCACCAATAGGAACCCCAGCATGCCTCACGGGTCAGGCTAAACCTGAGTCAGTCGTTACGCAGGCAGCGCAACGTAAGGCGAAAAATCCTGCATCTACTATCACCACACCTCCGGATCGTGACGGACGTCGGATGGATGCCATAGGGCGTAAATTCTCTTCTATGGCCTCTACTGTGGTTAGAGCAGCTAATGCCTTGGCCATCTTGGGACGATATGACAGACAAGTATGGGCTGATATTTCTGATGTGGTTCAGGAGTTGCCAGAGCCATCTAAGGTGGAGGCAATGAAGTTGCTCCAAGAGGGAGAAGCGGCATCGGCGGAAATAATCGATTGTGCAGTAGACATCGCCTGCATGGGATTCCGTCAGCTTGCCGGAGCAGCTGTTCTGCGTAGGCAAGGATGGTTAAGATCGACATCCTTTCGTCAGGAGGTACAGTCCATGATCCTTAACATGGCATATGACGGCGAGGCGTTATTTGGAAGCCACGTCGATGAAGCTCTACAGTCCATAAAGAAGGATACTGAGACAGCTAGATCGTTAGGAAACCTTCAATTTCAAAGGAGCAATTTTCGTGGTGCACGCGGACGCGGCACTTCCTCAAGTTTTCGAAGGGACAATAAACAATACAAACCTTACAATCAAGGATCCAACCGTTACTCTTATGGCCAGCAACAGCAAGCATCACGACAGCAAACCTCCAAGTCATATAGAGGAAAATCCTCATACAGAGGAACCGCGTCAAAGAGACAGTGACTCTTACCAGACGGACAAGGTTGGAGGTCGAATCTCTCTGTTCTTTTCCCAATGGTCCTCCATCTCAAGGGACCGTTGGGTTTTGGACAGTGTAAAAAAGGGACACGCCTTAGAATTCACCAAATTCCCTCCTCTCACACCACCCTCCAGACCGCCACCAGCTCACATGAAAGAACTGTTGCATCAAGTTCGACTTTTAAGGCAAAAAGGAGCTATAGAATTGGTGCCAGTGTCTCAGAAGGGAAAAGGTTTTTATTCCCGGTTCTTTCTGATCACAAAGAAAAACGGAGAGTGGAGGCCCATCCTCGATCTAAGGGCACTAAACAAATATATAAAGAGCCAATCCTTCCGTATGATGACGCTAGTAGACATCTTGCGCTTACTCTTGCAGGAAGATTTTCTGGCAACGATAGATCTCCAGGATGCCTATTTTCATATCCCTATATTACAGCGGCATCGGAAGTTCCTGCGTTTTCGAGTGGGTCAACACGATTACCAATTCAAAGTGTTACCATTTGGCCTGCGCTCGGCCCCTCGAGTGTTCACGAAGGTACTAGCTCCAGTAATAGCGTTTTTGCGACTCCAGGGAGTGCAAATATTTCCATACCTGGACGATTTTCTCCTGAAATCTCAGTCAAGCACTCACCTGCGACAACACACTCTTCTGTGCCAGGACGTGTTTCGCTCTTTAGGCCTGTCCGTAAATGCAGAAAAATCCCAACTTCATCCGTACCAACAAAGAGATTTTCTGGGAGCAACTCTGGAAACTGTATCAGCAAAGGCGTTTCTCTCCCAGGAGCGTCTACAAAAGATGCTGCGACTGGTGTCTCTGATCAGATCAAAAGAGTCAGTTTCTGTGAGACTGTTAAAATCGTTTCTGGGAATGGCGTCATCATCCATTGCCTTGATCCCTCATTGCCGGCTGAGGACACGTCCTATCCAGGAAGCTCTGGATGCTCAGTGGCGTCAGGTAACGGGATCTTTCCACGACATGATATGTGTCACAGATCAAATGAAGTCAGCACTCGCATGGTGGACAATTCCAGCCAACTTGATGGAAGGCATGTCATTTCTGTCGCTGCCACCGGACAGGACACTCACGACAGACGCCTCATTGGAGGGATGGGGCGCACATTTGGAGGATCTCTCTGTGAAGGGAAGATGGTCAACACATCAAAGATGTTGGCACATCAACAAGTTGGAGCTGATGGCGATTTTTCTGGCTCTAAAATCATTTCTACCTTTGCTCCAAGGAGAGTCAGTGCTAATACAGACAGACAACACAACCTGTATGCACTATGTGAACAAACAGGGCGGAACAAAATCCCCAAGTCTCTCCAGGTTAGCTCAAAGAATTTGGGACTGGTCTCTCAGTCATCAGATCATGATTACGGCAGTACACCTGCCAGGAGTATCCAATGTCCTAGCGGATTCCCTGAGCAGGTCCTCCTCGTCGACCCACGAGTGGGAGTTACACCAACCCACTCTAGAGAGGATATTCCAACTATGGGGTCGTCCGCAACTGGATCTCTTTGCTACGCCGGAGAACCGGAAATGCCGAAATTACGCAAGCTGGCATCCCCACAAGGAATCACAAGGGAATGCCCTTTTGATAAACTGGTGCAATCTATTTGCGTACGCCTTTCCTCCAATACCCCTCATACCTCGGGTTCTTTGGAAGATGAGGAGACAACCTTGCCACCTGATCCTAATAGCCCCGCGCTGGCCACGCAAAGCGTGGTTCTCAGAACTGCTCCTGCTGTCCCAATGCCAACCAATCCTCCTGCAACATCGGACGGATCTGCTCACAATGAGCGAAGGGAGAATTTGTCATCCAAATCCCTCCTCTCTGAGCTTATCGGCCTGGATCCTGAACACCATGAGTTCGCCCACCTAGACATCCCGCAGGATTGTAGGGATATTTTGGCCCAGGCAAGAGCACCCTCTACAGTCAGGACGTACAAGTTCAAATGGAAAAGATTCTGCCACTGGTGTGCTGCTAACGGAGTCCATCCGATACATTCCACGGCAGAGCAATTGCTACCATTCTTCTTGCACCTAGCCAGTTCTGGACTGTCTCATGCAACCCTACGGGTTTTTCTAGCAGCTATTTCCCGTTTCCGGCAAGATGGATCAAGTTCCCTTTGTTCCTCAAGAATAATCCGCCAATTCTTTAAAGGCTTATTCCGAAAATTTCCGCCAGTTCGGCATCCTCCTCCGTTGTGGCACCTCAACGTTGTGTTAGCGCAATTGATGAGACCTCCGTTCGAGCCCATTCACAAGGCCGACCTAAAATATCTAACTTGGAAAGTAGCCCTACTTCTGGCACTAACGTCTTCACGTCGTGTCAGTGACATCCATGCTTTTACCATCAAACCTCCGTTCCTGCAGTTCAAACCGGATGCTGTAGTGTTACGCACCAATCCATCATTTCTACCCAAGGTGCCTACTGACTTTCATATTAATGAGCCAGTAATATTAAAGACCTTTTTTTCCAATCCTCAGACACCTGCAGAACAAAGATTACATTCTTTGGACGTGAAGCGGTGTCTAAAGTTCTACATCAGTAAGACAGCTTCGTTCCGGAAATCCGATCAACTTTTTATAGCATATGGACGCTGTCATAAAGGACGTCAGGTTACTAAACCAACGATTGCACGCTGGATCTCGGCAGCTATTGTCTTCTGCCACCAAAGGGCAAATAAACCTCTGCAGTCTCCAGTGAGGGCACACTCCACTAGGGCAGTCTCATCATCTACTGCCTTATTTGCTGGAGTATCTTTGCAACACATCTGCAGAGCAGCTACGTGGTCGACCAGACACACGTTTATTAAGCACTACTGCTTGGCAACTTTAAGCGAGGAGGATGCTGCAGTGGGCCAGGCAGTGCTGCGCAATCTTTTTAAGTAAGGTGAGCCTCTTCCTCCCACCTCCATATTGTTTCCATTTATATTATGCATTTACAATGTTACAGTTGTTCGATACTGTTTTTATGCATAAGAAGATTGATTATCTTTATATTTTGAATCTATTTTGGCATGGAAACAATGGTGATTGTTACTGCTAGCTATTCTATATTCAAGCATGTGAATCTATGAAAGACACCCTAATACTGGAGAAGAACAATTGTTACTTACCTGTAAACAGGTGGTTCTCCAGTATTGGTGTCTTTCATAGATTCACATGCGACCCTCCCTCCTCCCTTCAGAGGCTCTCTTCTCCTCATACACTCTACAGTCACTCTTGTGCTACGAAAATCTGAGGTGAGAAGCTCTGAGGAGAAGGTTCTAGAGAGGGGCTGACGCCTGATTGGCTGGAGTTCGGACTTACATAATGACAGAGATAGACTACAAAAGTCTTTTGTCTCTCTCCATTGTATTCCTATGGAGTTTTCTCTTATAGGTACACTATGTGTGTTTTTACACCTATATAACGCTAATTATGTGATTACTTATGTATATATTTTGCTATATATTACAGCTTCCAAAATGCGGAGCACTCACGGGAGGTGTTCAAAAGTTCTTTATTCAAGCATTATTCAGAGAGCAAATGCATTTCGGCGTTTAGCCTTCCTCAGTGCTCATCAACGCAGCTCTAAACACAAGGCACGTTTAAGTAAAACCACAAATGATTTCATTGGGGAAACACTTTGTCATGGTCAGTGACGAAGGACTGCTCGAATTTCATGGTGTGATGCTGAACTTTATGGCTGCCATGTCTGCGTGTAATTTGCAGTCTGGTGGTAGATACCGAATGATGTTCAGGTCAGGAAGGACGGCATCAATCATGCTGCGTGTAAGTGACATTTGTCAAACATGACTTTCCTTTTATCTAAAATGAAATGCAGCCATTTAAACATCATTCGGTATCTACCACCAGACTGCAAATTACACGCAGACATGGCAGCCATAAAGTTCAGCATCACACCATGAAATTCGAGCAGTCCTTCGTCACTGACCATGACAAAGTGTTTCCCCAATGAAATCATTTGTGGTTTTACTTAAACGTGCCTTGTGTTTAGAGCTGCGTTGATGAGCACTGAGGAAGGCTAAACGCCGAAATGCATTTGCTCTGTGAATAATGCTTGAATAAAGAACTTTTGAACACCTCCCGTGAGTGCTCCGCATTTTGGAAGCTGTAGTATTTTACGTGATTACACCCTCACGTTGGCGGAGAACAGCACCCGTCGAATAAGAGTTCAGCAGCTGGGTGTTACCTGGAGCGTGATTTTGCTATATATATATATATATTGCTATTTTATTTACCGTGGGACTCCCACTCCGACGACGGGGAATATTCAAGCATGTGAATCTATGAAAGACACCAATACTGGAGAACCACCTGTTTACAGGTAAGTAACAATTGTTCTTCTGTGTGGATTACAGAGGTCTCAATGCTGTCACCAGGACAGATGCACACCCTATTCCAAGGGCAGATGAGCTCATAGACAAACTAGCTTCTGCAAAGTTTTTGAGCACATTTGACTTAACAGCTGGCTATTGGCAAATCAGATTAGCTGAGGAGTCTAAGGCCAAAACAGCATTCTCAACCCCAGGTGGGCACTACCAGTTTGTGGTGATGCCCTTTGGTCTGAAGAATGCACCTGCCACCTTCCAAAGGCTGGTGAACCAAGTCCTTACTGGGTTGGATGACTTTTGCGCAGCATATCTTGATGACATTGCTGTCTTTAGCTCCACCTGGGAGGATCACCTAATCCACCTGAAGAAGGCTCTTGAGGCTCTGCAAAGGGCAGGCCTCACTATCAAGGCTACTAAGTGCCAGATAGGGTAGAGTAAGGTTGTATATTTGGGCCACCTTGTAGGTGGAGGCCAAGTTCAACCACTGGAGAGTAAGATACAATCCATCAAGGACTGGTCTCCTCCAACCACCCAGACTCAAGTCCGAGCTTTCTTGGGCTTGACTGGGTACTACAGGAAGTTTGTTAAGAACTATGGGTCCATTGTGACTCCTCTTAATGATCTGACATCCAAGAAGATGCCCAAAAAGGTTCAGTGGACAGTAAGCTGTCAAAAGGCATTTGATGACCTGAAGGAGGCCATGTGCTCTGCACCTATCCTGAAAAGTCCTGACTACTCCAAAGAGTTTATTGTCCAAACAGATGCTTCTGAGTTGGGTGTGGGAGCTGTGCTGTCACAACTTAATGTAGATGGTCAAGACCAACCCATTGCTTTTATTAGCAGAAGGTTGACCCCCAGAGAGAAGAATTGGTCAGCTATTGAGAGGGAGGCCTTTGCTGTGGTGTGGGCCCTGAAGAAGCTGAGGCCATACTTGTTTGGCACTCACTTCAAGATTCAGACCGACCATAAGCCCCTCTTGTGGCTAAATCAGATGAAGGGTGAAAACCCCAAACTGCTTAGGTGGTCCATTTCCCTACAGGGGATGGACTTTACAGTGGAGCACCGGCCAGGTACTGACCATGGGAATGCAGATGGTCTCTCCAGGTACTTCCACTTAGGACATGAAGACGAGACTGGTCAAGGCTAGTTTAATGTCCCAGCGTTTGGGGGGGGGGGGTTGTGTAGAAGAGTAGGGTCTGCTATCCTATGGTCACTCCAAATTTTTGCTTTTTGCTTCACTGGTTTTTGACATATTGAGGCTGTGGGCCTGCCAATCAGACCCCCAGCCTGCTATTCTCTCTACTAAATTAAAACTATGCACCCTAGGTGCATAACCAATTGGAAGTGGATCACCCTGTCAGCCCCTGTACCAGTGTACACTAGGTACCCAGCGCATTGGTGTACCCAAGGCCTGCCAGGGGCTGAAGCATGTATTATGCCTCCCCAGGCTTGGCCTAACAATTTGACACAACTGGCTGATCACTCAGCTGGGGTAAGTTGGTGTAATCACCTCTTACTTAGGTGTAGTATACCTATACCTAACCTTAAATGGGACACCTGGTAACCTATAAGTCACTCCTATGGCAGGCCTTAACAATCCTGAAGGCAGAGTGCTTGGTTCCATGTGAGATGGTGCTCTGGCATGAGCTGAGCCTGTCTGCAGTGGTCGGAACAACTTCCTTCTACTGTTTCCAGATATCGTCATACCATATACTCTTAAGTGCATTATGAACCTCGCGGTTAAATGCTATCTTTGGTTTGGCTTTATCAAAACATGTCGAGTAAGGTGTCATACGAATTGGAATACTAACCCCTCGCCAATTCTGGCGACGGGGCTAGCATTCCACCCTTCTAGAGGGACACGACATGTACAGTACCTGAAACCTGGGTAAAATCAGACATAGCCTCAGCTCCACAAAATGGATGCTGCCACCACAGACACAAGTCTGCCCTCCTGCTGCTGGGAGTCCTTCCAGCTTGGGAGGTGTGGACAAAGGGTTTCCTGCCAGGGGAGGTGCGTGCACCACCCCAGACAGGATTTTGTGTATTGGTCAGGTAGGGCTTGAAAGAAACCAGACATGCCTGTGGCTCACAAGGAGCCTCGGTGCATATGCCAGTTCAAACCGGTCCTGGGGCACACCAGTCCCGGGCCTGGGGCGAGCTGGACAAAGGATTGGGGGTGTAACCACCCCCCTTCCTGGTCCCACCCTTAGGGAGGGACCTAGCAGGTAGTCCGGCCCCTAGAATCCGCTTAAAGGTAGGAGCTGTGTCCTAAGACTTCAGACATCCTGGAATCAACTTGAAACTAAGAAGAAGACGGGAACTTCGACATTCTGCTGCACAGAAGACTGAAGGAAATCTCCCCTGTGGTCAGGGAGTGACCACCTTGCTGACGCAAGCACCATCCAGCGAATCAACGTCTGCTTTGCCGCCGCCTCCCGCCGGAGCCCGAGCCCAGAGACTGACAAGACCTGGACCTCCAGACCTCTCACCGCCCGATCCACAGTCCCTGAAAAGAGGAGACCCGTGGAGGCACCGAGACACGTGGAGCCAGCCATCTTGAAACGACCACGACAAGCTGACAAGTGCAACAACCGAGGCTCCCTCCAAGTTGTGCTTTGGGATCTGAGAAGCCCAACACCCGAGCAGCATCTGCACCAAAGGTGAGCCCTCCAGCATCTCCACGATCTGCGTGGGGCCCTTCTGCATTTTGCCACTCGACGCGCCTAACCGGTTGCTGGCCCGTTGGCTAGTGGCCATCTTGGCGACGAACTTTACAAAATACACCGCTGGCCTGGTTGCCCCAGACTGGCCCTTGCTCCCCTCCAAAGGAGCAGTCCCTCTGACCTTGCTGGTCAGAACCATCAGCTTATTTCATCTCCTACCACAATTGCTTTTGCCAAGGCTTGTTTGCTTCGATCAAGTCGCCGACACCGCCGACAGCGAGAGCCTGCGTGGGACAGCTCGTGAACCGACTCCTGGACGTCGTCGACCTCCAGGGACCACGTGGCTGCAGAGACAAGCTACACCTTTCTTCCTGTTTGCACCCGACATTGCCTGGTACCCACCTGGTGCCACGCTGGTCACTGGCTAGTGACTGTGAACACTGTCCCCTCTGCTTACAGGTCTTCTGCAACTCCGATCCACCCTTGGATCCACCGCATCTCTCCCGGACCGACCGCCTGCAGCATCTTTGTCTTCAGGCCCCACGGAACAGATAGAAGAAACCCGACGCACTTCGACGCCTATGCACCCGCTTCCTGTGGGTGAGGTAAAGCTGGCACTCCTATGCCCAAGTGTAGTATTACATCTCTAGTGCCTGTGTTCCAAATCTTGAGTTCCTAGTCCATCCGGAAGATCCTCTTTGCAGTAACTTTGTACTTTTTACGCACCCATTGAAACCTATGGGAGCACGCGTGTGACTATTTGCTCTGCACACGCCACCCGTGGACCTCCTGGTCACTAACTGAAGTTAGCTCCTTGTAGGCCCAGCGATTCTAGAGGCCCTAGGCCTTTTCCCTTTTCTGTTCGTGGTACTTATACCACTATTTTAGTATATGGTTTGAGCGGCCACCAGGGCCTATCCATATAAAGTGCAACTTCTGTGTATTCTACTGTAATCTTGTTTGACGATTTGTGCTCCTGTGCTCATAAAGAGACTAGGGGTTACTTTGAGAAATAAATACATATATATTTTGAATATATATCTGTGTGGTGTCCTTTCATTGGTATAAAAGGGGGTTGCATTTGGTAAAACAGCTGGCTTAACACGCTTCACGAGTTTAGCCTCAAAGACTGCTTAGCCTACGCTACCACTAGGGCAGCTAGTCCGAAAAGGTTGACTTACAACCACACCATAAGGGTTGCTTGGCATGGTACAAGGTGGTCACTTTAACTAGTGAACATCATATACCAGGCCAACTTCTCACAGTCGCTAAAAGGTCTCCATAGTTATGTGCAGCTGTGTTTTCAAGTGTGGAGTGTATCATCAGGCCTAGATATAATAGTTCCTGATCCACCCTCTGAAAGGAAGACTCAGAGTTGAGGCGGGCCTGTGCTAGGACTGTAATAGTCAAGTTAAGAATGAAAGATTTTTCCAATTTGGTCTCAAAAACGGATGCTTCACTGAATTTGGCCAGTTCTGCCATCACACCCTCCATTGAAGTGCGGGAGTCAGAAGGATTTCATCAGTATATAACATCATTTTATGCTCCCTGCCTCCCATTCAGATGCCCGTAATTTAGAGATTACCACAGATTCGTTCTGCAATGGGCTCCATATACAGAGCCAAGAGTAGGTGCGATAGTGGGCCGTCCTGCCTAGTCCCACGGGTAATGGCAAAAGGCACCAATAGCACCCATTCACCCGCACTCCAGCCTTGGGGGAGGTGTAGCAGCAGTGAACCCATTGACGGAAACCCGGGCCGAAGCCCATGCCCTCAAGGACCAAGTGTAGGTAGGACCAATGCACCTCGTCGAAAGCCTTTTTGCCATCAATCAACAAGAGGATGGCTGGCACCTGGCACGTTACACCTTGTCCAGTAAATGACACAACTGTTTCGTGTTGTCACTACACTCCCATCCCGTGACAAAACCGACTTAGTCAGGATTAACTAACACCTGAACATATGGAGCCAGTCCTGTGTGCCATAATGCTAGTGAAGATTTTTGTGTCAACATTCAAGAGGGCAATCGGGCGATATGACGCGCAGTGCTTGGGATCTTTACCCACTTTGGGGATCACAGTGATAGTGGCAACACGCATCGACTCTGGCAGTGTCCCACCCGCACTAAACGTGTTGAAGAGCCATGCCAGTACAGGAGTTAGCTGTGCACTAATAGCCTTATAATTTTCGGCACCATAACCGTCGGGCCGGTGGCCTTAGCAGGTTGCAAGCGTTGGATAGCTGTCACTACCTCCTGTGGGGTAATATTTGTGTCAAGGGAGGTGATCGGGCTGATGAGATCATGGCGAGGGTGGCTTGCGACAGCTAGGTTATCACATCAGAGACTAATAGTGTACCTGCGGCGTTTAAGGTGGTGTAAAAAACCTCAAAGTCCGGGCCAATTTCTTCATACCGACACTGCTGGGAACCATCAGGTCCCCGCAGTTCAGTGATCCTCCAGTCCACTGCTTGTGTTCTGAGGCGATGCACCAGCATGCGCCCTGCCTTATTGACCCCAGCATAATTTGTCTGTCGTAACCTAAGCAATGTGTATTCTGCCCTGCCCATATCTAGTGCTCGTAGTTTCTTCTGTGCTGCCGTCAGCTGATGGTGAGTTGTCACTGAACCAGATTGGGTGTGAGAGACTTCCAATCCTTTAATCTGGGTTTCTAATTGAAGGCGCTTGGTGCGCTGATCCCTATTGTAACCCGCGGCTATCGCGATAAAGTCGCCCTGCACAACCACCTTTAAGGGTCTCCCATAGGGTAGAGACAGAGGTGCCTGATGTGTTGTTAATCTGTAGAAATGAGGTTATGGCTGCCAGTGTATCTGTTTGTATTTGATCATAGGTAAGGAGTTTTGTATTGAGCTGCCAGATCTTGGGGACCAGTGTGTCTCTACAAGGCTCATATCGTAGTATTATAGGGAAGTGATCAGAAAGTGCCACCAAAGCAATATCTACCGACATAGATTCCTGCGTTACGCGTGGTGATGTGAGAAAGTAGTCAATATGTGTATACGTTTGGTGTGCAGTTAAAAAAATAAGTATATTCAGTGGACGTGGGATGCATGTACCTCCATATATCCCCTTCCCCTCTGTGTAGTGGCTGGAGTAAGGCCACCAACCTGACCCACCCGTGGTGTCGACCTATCCCTCTCCGCATCCATCACGATGTTGAAATCCCCACCCACCACAACATCCGTCTCTGGTGTGGCTAACAGCTGACTAGGGTAGTTCATAATAAAGGATTCTTGATGGTCATTGGGTGTACATAGTAGCCAGGGTGCACACAATCCCCTTCACATGAATACATAGGCCCAAGAGCCTGCCAGGTAACTGTGTAAACCTGTACCACTCATCCCCGAAAATGTGTAGCAAAGAGAATTGGAACTCCAGCCTTCTTGTCCACCCCAGTGAGAAATATTGGTGGTCAAACCAGCGAGAGCGCATCCGCCTCCAATCAACTAGCAGCAGGTAGGTTTCCTATAACGAACCCACATCATATTTGGTGTCTCTAAGTTGCTTAGACGGTGCATTAAGACCTCTTACATTAAGTTGAAGTATGGATGTCACCACGAAAGTGTGCGTAACGGTGCAATAGGCGGACTGTCTGAGATAGGGGTTGGCCAGACTGAATGTCGCGTACAGTAAAGGGTATCTGGAGCAAAATAGGGGTGGGGGGAGGAGATAAAAGAGAGGAGGAAACACAGGAGAGGAAAGAAGAACATTGAGTCAAAAGCATCCACTGCCTGGGGACAACAATAAATATTATCTGAGTGTCAATGGCGTATGTGGAAACACTGTACGATCAATAGCTCAATAGGTTATGGAACTCCACCATCAAAACCTATAAGTTTGGAACAAGCGGAGGTCACTGCTAGCCTGATAGAAACTGATTCCAAGAAATAAGTGGGAAGCCCTTCTCATAGGAGTTAAACAAAGGCGAAAACAAAAGAGAAGTTAGTGATCTCCATACGTTCCTGCAACATAGTCCACCTGTTGTTGCTTGAGTAACCACGTGAGTAACCACGCACGTTCCCTGCCACTATCAGCTTTGGAGGGCTGATTCACAGGTTTCTACAGCTCAGAGTCAGAAGTCGCCAGGTCCTGGGAAGATAAAGTGGCCCGCCAACCAGGTTTAAATGTAGGCATTTCTGGAAGAGACCGGGCTTCTTCAAGATTGCAAACGATACTAACCTTCTCCTGCCAAACAAATTGAAGGCGGAAAGGGAGACCCCTCTTATATCTGATGTTCTTCTCCCGAACAAAGTCCATCAATGATTGAAGGACCTTCCTCTACTGTAGAGTAAGTGCAGAGAGGTCTTTATAAAGTCACAACATATGGCCCTCAAATTCAATGACCGTCTTGTCGCGTGCTGCAGTCATAAAGCCCTCCTTGTGGTGGTTCTTGTGCAGGCAACTGAGTATGCCTTGAGGTTGACCCGGTGCACTGGGTGCCAAGCTCGGTGGGAGTGATCAAGAACAATCTCCTGGTCCCCCGGCAATGAAGCCACGTGTCTGAAGAGACACAAGGTTACCTGAACCTGCCTGCAAGGCCCTTAACCCTTTCGCTGCTAGGCCTCTTCCCCCCTGTGCTAAGCCCTTTTTTAGGCTAGTTGGGGTAGTTCGCTCTTAGGTCCATGTAACATTTTGTCCACATAAGGTATCCACGCCAAATTTGCTTCCTTTTCTTCTAACATCCTGAGAATTTTAAAGGTACCCAGGGTTTGTGGATTCCCCTGGACGGAACCCAGAATTTAGCCAAAATACAGCAACATTGTGGGTTTTTGGGGAAAAATGGGGAAAGGTGCTGCAGAAGAAAGCATCTGTTTTTTTTTTCTTAGCAAATGGTATCAACAAAGGGTTTGTGGTGCTGAAATCACCATCTTCCCAGCTTTCAGGGACAGGCAGACTTTTGTCAAAAAACCAACATTTTCTACACAGTTTTGGCACTTTACTGGGACATAGACTATTTTTACTATTTCCGTGCTTTAAGCATCCTTCCAGTTAGTGGTAGAAATGGGTGTGAAAGCAATAATGGATCCAGGAAAGATAGACATATCAGAAAAGTAGACAAAATTCTGAATTTGTGTAGATCCTTCAAGGTTTTCCTATAGAAACTAACAGTTGAAATAAAAAAATATTGAAATTGAGTTTAAAAAAACAGCCGTTTGTGCCATTTAACCTGTACCTTCTTCTAACTATGGCAGATTTTTTTTTTTTTTTTTATTAACATCAGATTTGTATTTGTCATTTGCACAGTATACACAGGGCTCTGTACCCCAGAGGCCGCTGCAGCATCAAATTACAGAGTAATAACACCGCAAAGGACATTTTCATTTTTAACCCCTTCGCCGCGGCAGGAATTCCGCTGGGGGGGGGGGTTTGGGGGCAGCGCGGTGGCACGGTGCTCGTGACGGAACCGCTCCGTCACGAGCCACGGTTGAGCTGTGCTCATGACGGAGTGGTTCCGTCACGTCTCCGCCCACTGTGCTAATTGCCCACACAGGCGGGGAATTAGCGCCGCGTGGGCGGAGCGGCCGCCAACGGCCGTAGCATGACGGAACCACTCCGTCATGAGCACAGCGCAACCGTGGCTCATGACGGAGTGGTTCCTTCATGAGCGGGGAAGGGGTTAAGAGAAAGAACAACAAAAAAACAAAACAAAAACATTCTTTGATCTAAAGTGTAATCTCGGATCTCCACCCCCCCCCCCCCCAACTCACCCCCGCAAGTTGTGCTCTTCCCACTGAGAACCGCTCACCCACCCACCCCCAAGGTCCAATGAACGGAATAAGAATGACGGCCTACTCGCTCTAATAGAGGACCATCCCACACGGAATGCCCCTGCACCCCCCGTGGCCCCACCCCCCCCCCCCAGATCGCAGACCCCACCCCTCTAGCACTGCCCTAATCCCACTGGGATATCTTCCGTCACCGCTGGGGGCTCCAGCCACAAGCCCCGGTAATCCGCCCACCTCTTCCAAATTTTATAATGCTTGCGCGGACAGCCCCGGGCCACAAAAATGGGCTGTTCCAGCCCCATACAGAAGTCTAGGCCATTTCAGATTTTTTTTTAAGCCATATATCGTTACATCCACTGAACCCTTCTGGTTTAGGTGATATATAGGACTTGTAGGTGAATCAAGAATCCGAGGAACCCAGAGCCAATAATTGAGCTGTGCCTTGCAATGGATTTTCATTGTGTATATAGCAATTCATTTGGTAAATATAAAGAGTAAAAAATATGTATCAAGGACACCTATATAGTTCCAAAATGGGAACAAAATGTATAGTTTAGAAGCAGTAGTTATTTGCACATCTCCGACATTTTGGGTACCCATGCTAGCATGTGAATTACAGGACATTTTTCAAAGTGACTTCTGTTTTACACCTTGTCGTACTTTTGGAAGGTAGAAATGCATACAAGCAATAGGTAGTACATTTTGGTTTACAATTCTGTTTCCCTAAGTCTCCCGATAAAAACGGTACCTCACTTATGTGGGCAGGACTTGTGCCTGTGTCAGGAAACCGCCCGAAATGCAACATGGACATGGCACATTTTTCTTGTGAAAACGCACCCTTTTTCGCAATGTGCATAGCTGTGAAATTTGGACCCTAGCTCAGCCGGCACCTGGGGAAACCTAGCAAACCTCTACATTTTTGAAGACTAGAAACCCATGGGAATCTAGGATGGGGTGACTTGTGTGGCTCTCACCAGGTTCTGTTACCCAGAATTCCATGCAAACCTCAAACTTTGTAAACCAAAAAAAAACATTTTTCTAATATTTCTGTGATGGAAAGTTCTGGAATCTGTGTGTATCCACAAACGTCCACACACACCGCATTCCCATAAGTCTCCAGATAAAAATGGTACCTCACTTGTGTGGGTAGGCTTACTGCCCGCGACAGGAAATGGCCCAAAACGCAATGTGCCCTTTTTTTGCAATGTGACTAGCTGTGGATTTTGAACCCTAGCTGAGCAGGCACCTTGGGAAACCTAGCAAACCTATACATTTTTTAAAACTAGAAACTCAGAGGAATACAGGATGGGGTGACTTGTGTGGCTCTCACCAGGTTCTGTTACCCAGAATCCCTTGCAAGCCCCAAACTTAGTCAAGAATAACACATTTTCCTCACATTTCTGTGATGGAAAGTTCTGGAATCTGTGTGGATCCACAAACTTCCACCCATCCCGCATTCTCAAAGTCTCCCGATAAAAATTAAACCTCGCTTGTATGGGTGAGCTAAGTGCCCATGGCAGGGAAGCGCCCAAAACATATTTTGGAGACATCAAAATGATCTATAATAAAAAAGACCTGGTTTTGCAAGGTGGTTCACCTGGGTCTTTGGCCCCGGGCTCAGCGGCCATCTGGGGAACCCTACCAAACCCAGACATTTCTGAAAACTACAGGGAAGGCCAGGGAGGTATGGCTTGCATGATCCACCAACGTTTTCCTACCCAGAATCCCTTGCAAACCTCAAATTTATTTAGCTGAAAAAATAAAAGTTTCCTAACATTTCTGTGATGGAAAGTTCTGGAATCTGTGTGGATCCACAAACTTTCACCCACCCAGCGTTCACCAAAGTCTCCCAATAGAAATGGTACCTCACTTGTATGAGTGGGCCAAGTGCCTGTAGCAGGTAATGGCCCAAAACCTATTGTGGAGATATCAAAATTATCTACAGCAAATGACCTGGTTTTGTAGGGGGGGAGGCAAATGCGTTTTTGGGCTCAGGCTCAGCGGCTATCTAGGGAAACGTACTAAACCCAGACATTTCTGAAAACTAGTCACTCAAGAGTTCAGGGAGGTA
The DNA here is from genome assembly GCF_964204655.1 of Triturus cristatus. NCBI lineage: Eukaryota > Metazoa > Chordata > Amphibia > Caudata > Salamandridae > Triturus > Triturus cristatus. Next base: position 137,462,694 of record NC_140590.1, on the reverse strand, counting down.
TGGCTTGCATGGACCCCCTATGTTTTTCTACCCAGAATCCCCTGTAAACCTAAATTTAGCTGCAAAAATCAAATTGTTCTCAAGTTTCTGTGATGGAAAGTTGTGGGAACACCGGGCTGGCACAAATTACCTACCACCCAGCATTCTCCCAGTTCTGATAAAAATGGTACCTCACCTGTGTGGGTGGGCCAAGGTGCACGCGGCAGGGAAGGGCCCAAAACGAATTGTGGAGACATCAAAATTACCTATCACAAAACAACCTGGTTTTGCAAGGGTGGTCATCTGGGTTTTTGGACTCTGGCTTGGCGCCCATCCTGGCAAACCTACCAAACACAGACATTTCTGAAAACTAGACACTTGGGGGAGTCTAGGGTGGTGTGGCTTGTTTAAATCCCCTAACGTTTTCCTACCCATAATCTGCTGCAAACCCCAAATTTAGCTGAAAAAACCACATTTCTGTGATGGAAAGTTCTGGAATATGTGTGGATCCGCAAACTTAGTGCGCTTTCTGCTCCCCGTGGGGGCAGATTGAGGGATATCGCCCCTATCTCCCACCACAGAGGGGCATAAAGACTGATTATTCCACAAATTAATTGAGGGGGGAGGCCCTTGCCCAAGGGGCCACTCCCCCCTCCCTGTCCAGTGGGTGGATCCCTGCTTGGAGATCGTTCTCCTGGTGGTGATCCTCAAACAGGGATCCACTAGGGAGGGGTACCATTAGAATGGGGAGATTCTCCCCTTTCCAATGTTATCTCTCCTGTCTTTCTACGTGCAGGGGGGGCTGAGATAGCCCCACGAGCACGTAGAAAGTGAAACTGAAATGAGCCTATCTGCTCATTTCAGTTTTGGTTTCTCTGGAATTACGCCAGCACAACTTGCGAGCTGATCATCATTTCAGAGAAACCAAAGAAGCAGCCTTGGGAGCTGGGGAAGGTCTTACCCAGCTCCCAAGGCTGTTGGGTGGAAAAGGAAATCCTTCTGGTGCCTGCACCAGAGGGATGTCCAGCCTGCACCCCATGGCTCAAGTGCCATGGGGTTGGACGCGCAGGAGCCGCCCAACACACATGAGCACTTTTGCGTCAGACGACTCCTGCGCGTCCGATGCACCGAACAGGTTAATGCGTATATTATTTAATAGCGTAGCTCCAGATTATGATCCTGCAGCTCCAGTAGTTCACAACGATGGCCGTCCAGCGCCTCCTCTCGGGCGTCCTGTTTCTGTTCTAACGAGTTCACCCTGTGGCTCAGGTACTCCACTTTGTGCCGAATGTCCTTAATCTCTATGGCTATGTCCTGTTTGAGGCCTGCAAAGTTGTCTCAAAGAGTCCCAATGAGCTGCTCCAAAAATGCTTTTGTTATGGGGGCATCTCTCTGGGTCATCTCGTCCACTGAGTGCTCTCAGTGAATGACCCACATACAGCTAATTTGGGCATCTGGCCTGCCCTCTTTGTCGAGTTCTTAGCAAAAAGATCCTTCAAAGAGGAGTCCTTCGTATTGCATTGCGAAGACATAGCAACACAGGAAAAAGCCACCCCCAGTGACAGGAGCACCGCCTCAATATACCTCCAGGGCCTCACGGACCAATGGTGTGTACCAGGCGTTGGTGTGGTCAGTGGCCAAGCAGGCATCCGATCGGAATGTCCACTGCCGCACGGCGTGGGCCCAGCAGCGTGGTCAAAGCATAAATGCAGGGTAAATCAGGGCGCATGGGGTTCCTCCATGCCACAAACCACCAGGCGTGATCCTCTGCTTACCAGGGCCATGCAGTTTCAAATGTGGTACCTCCCCCTTCCTGCGTGATCCCCAGCAGAGGCAACAGGACACCAGTTACTTATAATTGTGCTGGTATTGCCAACAGTAACATACTGCTCCCTCATTATGCACCCAATTCAGCTCTAGTTTGCACATTAAACAGTCCCAGGAGTATTAGACGGGAGTCAGTTGAGGGGGGAGAGGGAGGCCAACCATGGAGATTATCTAGCTCCCTGCCAGTGGGCTGCAGAAGGTCTTCATTAACTGACCCTCGTCTCAGTCCTCTCCCCCAATGAGGCCATAGAGTCAAGGAGGGGGGACCAGAGTCACAGCGGCGGGAACTCCATGATCCCCACCGCGCTGCTGTATAATGGGGCCCCCTGCACCTGGACCCAAGCCAAGACTCATCCACCCGTCGCCACACTTTCCAGGCACACGGGGGAGGCGAAGTGGTGCAAGGCCAGCCTCCAGTCTGCATAGACAGTTGGGGCGTGGAGGGCCAGCAGGCCGCCGATTATCCAGTGACTCCGCCGCTTCAGCACCAAACATGCAGCATACCACAGGCGCGGGGAGGCCGCAACTGCTGACATCTGCACTCCGCCCTGGATCCACAAACACACTTTCCAGTCAAAAAGTGCAGGTGCAGCCGATTTAAACAGGGTATACGATACCTCTATGTACGTGGGGGAGTGGGCATACTGTGACAGTCCTCCGGGTCAGTCTCATCACTCCACGCCCGCTGCCTCCCGTTCCTATCACTCCGCCACCGATGGACTCGGGGATTCCTTGATCGCCCGGCGACATTGACCATCATAATCGGTGGGGGCAGGTCCCAAAAAAAGTAGGAGCACCAAATGTGACACTGGGGCTCCCATTCGCTGCAGGTTCCACTTTTCTTTAGAATGTGTACAGGGGAGTTCCAAGAGACATGTCTCACTCGGCTACCATCTTGGACACGCCCCCTGGCAAATGTATTTTGAATATTATCTTTGGCTACAGTTTGTATGTAGAGAAGTATGGAATGAATGAATGGGATGGTTTAAATTCAGAACCTAAGCTTCTAATTTATAGAATTGTGTTCTCATTTTTAACTATGTTAATTATATTGGGAAACATCAGGATTTGAGGAAGTAGCAAGAGTAGTTTTAAAATCGAGCAGCAGGATTTATGACGCAGAATTGTGCTTAATGCTAGAATTCGTAGTAAATCATTGAGGCATGGGGAAGTTTGTTTAAAACAAATAAACTGTTTACCGACAGTTGATAGAGCAACTTGAGACGCGGCTCGTGACATGCGCCACACAGGCTAAGTCACATCGGGTATCCATGGAAGGACAGCATAGCAGGTGTGCATGGGACAGCGTAGCAGGTGTGCACAAGTCCAGCAGAGCACGATTTGCGCTCATGAATGACGTGAGTTTCATGAAGACAAAACGTGCACTGGTAGCGCTAGCAGTTGGATTATTGCTGGTCCTCTCGTGAGAGGAAAGCTACCATTTTGAAGTGGTAGATAGGGCTTAAAGAAATACGTGCTAGCCCGTTATTCAGTTGAAGTTTCGCTAATCTTAACAAACGTTTCAGGAGTCATTTATGAAACAGAGAAAGGTTGGTTGCCATTATATTTGGACCTCTGAGCTGTTAAGGTGTTTATTTAGGGTTATACTGGTGGTAGAGAGTAGATTTGTGTAATAATTAAATGGTTATGGATCTTGAGCAGGGTAGTAGGAGGAAGAGGACTTGGAAGGAGACATGGGTCATATGTCTTGCAAAGAAAATGAGAAGGAATGTAATGAGTATGTATTTGACTTGCATCAAGGTGACAAATTCAATGAGGAGTTTAACATTCTTGAGGTGACATGCTCTTCAGAGGCTATTAAAGATTCATTTGGAGGAGAGATGTCTTCTCCGTAATCATTAGACATCCACAAAGTGGCGACTGGTGGCTTATACATCATGTAGGGAAATTCATTAAAGAGTGAATTCATAAACCTTTAGATAGGGAGGTGGGGAGAGTGATGAGGGCAGAGTGCTCAAGGCCAGTCAGTGAGGAGAAGGTGTGCAATACACCAAATGTAGATCCTTTTAGGTAGGGACCCTAGGAATGCTCCTTGAAAATTTGTCAAGACAAGGTCTTAGGCATCATGGGCCCCTGGGCCAGGAATGTAGACATGGCTGAAGAAGCAAGCATATGTCAATGAGGAGTCAGTGGACTTCAATTTCAGTTCCTTCTCTTTGGACTATCTTCTGCACTTTAGTGTTTTACGAAGGTGATGAGAGTGGCCGTGTCATATTTCAGAACGAGGGAAATTCACATGATAGTTTACTTAGTCAGCATTCTTATGTCACAGGATATGGAAGAACTGAGGAAGGATTGGACCCAGGTGTTGAGGATGTTGGAATTTCTTTGGGTGAATAAAGAAAAAACAGTATTTGTACCTTCACAGACAATAGATGTTTTAGGTTTCCATGTAGATACAGTAGAGAGAATGTTTCAGCTGCCATGGAGGAAGATAAGGATGATAAAGAAAGAGATCCTTCAGATTCTGAAGAGCAATTCTTTAACACTAAGAGAACTGAGAAGGATATTAGGTTTGCTGTCTTCTTCAATAAAGGCAATTTTTCCAGGACCCCCTCATTGCAGTGCAGTGCAGAGGCTGATGAGGGAGGCTTTGGGGAAAGGGTTATGAGGTGGAGACAATTTTATTGAGTGCAGTTGTGAAGAAAGAGTTAGATTGGTGGATGAAGAATATGGAGGCATCTGTGTTGATGAAAATGGACAGTGTTTTGGCTGGTGCTTATATCAACAGATTGGGGGGAACCAGGTCCTGTGGATTGGCAGAGTTGGTAAAGGAGTTTTGGGATTTTGCCTACAGCACAGGATAGCAGTAAAGGCACAATACCTTCCATGTGGGTTTGCATTTTGACAGCAGATTGGAATTTGAGACATTAAAGTGATTACAGCAACTGGAAGATAGATCAGAGTTGATTTTACAAGACAGATGAAATTTGGGGTCCATTAGAGGTGGGTCTGTTTGCCATTCGAATAACTCACCATGTAGAGAATTATTTCTGCTGGATGCTAGATCCAGAGGCATCAACAGTAGATGCATTTTATCAGGAATGGTAGGGGAGGGAAACCTATGCATTTCCTCCTTTAATGATGATTCAGAGAGTGCTCTTGAAGCTGAGACAGGAGAGATGTCAGATAGTGTAGGTGACTCCATTTTGGGTTTTACAGGTTTGGTTCCCAAGGGTGATGGAGCATGTGCATTACCTTTTTTGACTCAGCAAGGGAAGGGTTACTAAAGACTGTAGAAGGAGAAGATACTCCTTTGATTCAGAGCAAGGTGCTGAACCTTGGAAGGAGTCAGGAGATCTAGCTGTTTCAAGGGACTTTCGAGTAGGGCTGCAGAGTTGCTTGAGGAGTCCTGGGCTCCAGGAACTTGGAGCAGATATAAGAGAATTTGGAAAATGTGGGCATGTTGGTGCATGGAAAGGAGTCCTGACCCCATGTAGGCTTCTGTGGTGGAAATGATACATTTTTTAGTTGAAAAAGTTGAGAGAGATTTGAGATATAGGACAATGAATCGTTACAGGTCAGCGATTTCGGCAGATCATTCACATGGTAATGGTAGGTTGGTAGGTAAGAATTTTATGAACATTTTTTATATTAATCAAACATCCTCACAGGGAAACAAAAAGGGCATGTGATTTGCTCACTCTGAGCAGGAGAGGCTGACTTTTGTTCATTCAGTTTTTTTAAAAGTTCACAGTACAATATATTCCACCGGCAAGTCGGGTTGCACTGCACTGCAGCAGTTGCTAAAATATTTAACTCTATAACGGACGTCCTCTGCACACAATAGCAGGCACATGGAGCTGAGCCCAGTCATAGCTGCCAAGTTTTGAAATGGTTTATGTGTGACATTTTCATGGCTTCAGTATACTTTAGAGTGGCATTCAACGACCAAATGTGTGACACTTAGAGTGACATTTTCTCACGATTATAAGAAGCTATGAAGTCAAGGGCAACAGGGAAATATCAGAAATTACATCCTTTCCAGCAACAAGAAGCTCTAAAAAGATCTTGAAACTGCTGAAAAAGCACCTGAAATGAAAGGTCTTCAACCCTACTGCCTCTTTGAAAGCTGATTGTATTGTAAAACCGTTGTGTAACCAACTATTAATCAATAAACAAGACTTTCAGAGGCAGTACTTTTTAAATCAAGGACCAATCACTTTAAAATCAATGATGGGCTTTCCCCTCCATTACATTATAAGTGCAGGAACTGCTCTGTATTCCTACTGCACATAGAGGGTTCTGAAATAATCCACAATCAACAAAGAATTTATTTTTCAGAGTTCACAAATTGCAATACCACAACTGTACAGTACTTTATCAACTGCTTGTGCAGCAAGGTGTATGTCGGAAACACAATGCAAGAAGTACGAAATCAAATATTTCAACACAAGGCTAGGACCCATAAAAAAATCTTGAATGCTTTGCTAGTTTCACATTTTGCCAATTATAATTGCACAGAAAACGATTTGGCATGGGGAGTCTTGAAGCATGTGATATCTAGACATACAGATGGGGAACAGCCATTACAACGCGGTTTTTACCACACGCTGCCATTACATCGCATGCGTTACAACGCGTGGTAAAAAACATGCATACCATTACATCGCATGCGCTTTTACAACGCATGGGATGTAATGTGTAATGGCGGCGGCTATCCAAGTCGTTGTGAGGAAACTGAGGCTGTTTCCTCACAACGACGTGCACTAAGCAGGAAAGAGGAAGCAGGAACCAGGAGCAGAGACTGCGACGCTGGAGAGGAGAGAGGTAAGGGGCTTGCACTTGGGGTGGGGGTTACTTTTGTAGGGTTTAGGGTAGTGTTAAAGTAGTGTTGTAATGTTTTTGTTGTGTTGGGTTTTTTTATAACGTTTTATTGTGTTTTTTTGTAGAGTAGTGTAGTGTAGTTTTGTAGTGTTTGTTTAGTGTAGTGTATTAGGGTTTAGGGTAGTGTAGTAGTGTTTATTTAGTGTAGTGTTTTCGGGTTTAGGGTAGTGTTGTAAGTAAGTGAGTAAATCTTTATTCGGTTATAAAGAACAATAATAACCATTAAAGTAGGTATAAAACGTATCACACACAATATACATATTATAAAAAGCTCCTTGTATTAATGAAAATTACTTTAGCCAAGATTTGCTCTATGTTTAAAAATACACTTTAAAAACGTGCTAACGCATTTTGTCGTCAGTGAGGTGTTCAAGAATTGCAGATATAGCATGGCAGAGCGACACCTTCTGAAGCCAAGAGTTCTCAACAATGGAATTAGCCAGAGGTTACGGTGTGTAGAGTAGTATTTACAAAACAATACAGTATGCATAGTTGATTGTTCCGACATCTCATCACAATGGCATACCATTAGACACTCATTACAGTTAGGGTTTTTAGGGAAGGCTACAAGCCTATGAAAAACATTCAATCTGAATCGTGTCAGCAAAAAACGATCGAATTGTGACTCGACATAGGCCAGGTATGGTTCCATTTCCAGTGTGGTCATGACTACTAAGGAGTGTTGAACAGATGTTTTGCTTATCTCCTTGCTCAACCGTAATTCTTCCATATAGCTAAGGGCCTTTATTTTTAAATCTTTCTTCGAGATCTCTGTGATTGATTCGGGTTTAACAAAATATTTGTTAAACCCCAGGTCTGTAAGGAAGTTTTTCACATAAAGCAACCACTCGATTTTCCCCGTGTATTCTAGGGACATACAATCAGCCACTATCTCTTTTGTGAATGAATTTTTTGTTGACGTCCAAATACGGCGCCACAACAAAAGAGGTTGGATTTTGGCCAGGTCTTCAATATGGGGCATACCGAGTTCTGCGTGGCAAGCAAAGATAGATGCTCGCTTTGGTGCCATCAGGAGGAATCTCATAAATGTGTTCTCTGCTACCTGCAGAGCATTGGTGTTTTTGTATCCCCAGAGGCCCGCCCCGTAGAGTGCAATGGAGTGGCACTTTGCTTTGTAAATGCGGAGAAGCTCTAGTGGTGGCCTCTTTCCTAGCTTCTGGGAGAATTTTATGAGAGCTATTATTGCTCGCAAGAGTTGATGTTTGCGAGCTTCAATAGCCGCCTTCCAATTAAGTTTGTCATCTATCATAACCCCAAGGTATGCATATTGTGTAGTCAAATCAACTCTCTCTCTTTGTCATGGGAAATGGTGATCCTTCCCCTTTTCTTTCCCTTTCCTGCCACCATCACATATGTTTTTTTAATGTTTATTTTGAGGTCCATGCTGCCCATAAACTTTGAGTATTTATCTAGGGCTTTCTGCAACTCTCGCGGGGTACGTGCCAATATTACGGTGTCATCCGCGTATAGAAGCGCAGGGACGAGGCGATTTTTCTCTCGTGGGAGGTCCTGACCCCCTCTCAACATCTCTACTTCAAGCCTGTTGGTGTAAAGAGAAAATAGAAAGGGGGCCAGCACACAACCCTGCCTCACGCCCCGCTCTACCTTAAAGGAGTCGGATAGTTCGCCCTGTGTTCCAAAACGGACCCTGGATGAGGCATTGGAATATAGTGCGCGGAGGAGGTGTACAAGGTCTGGATCTATGCCCATATCGGCGAGCACTAACCAAAGTTTCGAATGGGAAACACAGTCAAATGCCGCGGAAAGGTCGACATATACCATGTATAACCTACCTTGCTTTGCAGATACGTATTTTCCCATTAATAGGGCTAGATTCAATGCCTGTTCGGTTGTTCCGAAGCCCTCTCGAAAGCCGAACTGGATGTCAGCTAATATATTGTGATCATCTACCCACTCCTGGAGGCGCTGAAGAACCACTCTGCCCAAAACTTTGCCAAGCGAGTCCAATAATGAAATTGGCCTATAACAGGTCACGTCTTCCCTGTCTCCCTTCTTGAAGGTAGGGACCATAATCGATTGGGTCCAAGTTTTGATTAGCCTGCACTTCATTACTGCATCAAACACTCGTTTTAAAATTGGAGCCCACAAATCTAGTTTAAACTTAAAAAAAAATCGACCGGTACGCCATCTGGACCAGGGGCTTTTCCACATTTGCTCTTTTTGACGGCATTTATAATTTCGTTCATTCCAAAATGTAAAGGAATCGGGAATAAACTTTCTTGTGGGGTCTGTTCACTCTCTTCTGGTAGTTCTACTCCTGGTGTTTTGCCAAAAACTTTAGAGAAATGATTTGCCCATGTTGGGCCCTTAATCGCTACATCTACTATAGGCAGGTCATGAATATCGTTCAGAAAGGGGGTCTTCACGACCTTCCAGAACTGCTCGCTATTTCTATTCTGGGAACTCTCATATAATTGGTTCCAGAGCGCTTTTTTCAGTTCTTGTTTTCTAATTTTGCAGGCTGATCGATAGGACCTCCTTAGTCTACGGATCTCCTCTTGATCTCTTACGGGTTTTGTCAGCGCTTTCTTTAAGGATTTGTGGGCCAAGGTACAGTTATGGCCGAACCACCCTTTTTTTCCGCCCTTATTCCCTTTCTTGTTACAGGTTAAGAGGTCCTTTACCTTCTCCATAATTAGGCAAAAATTGTATAGGAGTTCTTCTTCGCCAATATCGGTATCCAGGCACTTCACAATCGCGGAATATACCGCATGGACCACCTTATTTGTCATAGCTGCTGGGTCTATCTTTCCCCAGCCTAAGGCATAGCCATTTGTTTTTGTGAGGTAAATGTTATTCTGGGCGAGTGTAGTCATCATCAATTGAGAGGTAAATTGCCCCTGGTCAATGACCAGGTCAAAAGCCAATGCAACGTGATCACTTAGAGTATTAGCTATCAGTCTGAAATTCTGGGCCTTGCTTTCAAGTGTAGCTGAGACCAGTATATAGTCGATCGTCGACTCCTATCCCCTACCCAAGTATGTAGCCTGTAACTGCCCAGATACAGTATTAATTTCGTTTAGGATCACTAAGCCTAACTCTGACAGTATTTCATTTAGCAGGTCTCCTACCTTAGTGTGAGAGAAGTGGATCATGTGGTTATCTGTTTCTTCGGCCACACCACAGATATTGGTGTTTTTTACGTCGCAGGGGTGATGGTTAATATCACCACCCCAAACGATGCTTGGGGCATCTGAACCTTGCATTTTTTTTGTCAGAATTGAAAGTTTGTTACGAATAGTCCCAAGTAAATTTACTCTCTCACTTTCTAACAAGTTGTCATACATGTTCACTAGGATTATTGTCCCGTTCTTCGGGAGTGAGAGCTTCAATATCTGATAATTAGGGTGTAGGGTAAGAGGTGTTACTTTTAACCCCGATATGGTGTTTTTTATGAACACCGTCAGACCCCCCTTAGCCCTACCATGGGGACCAGCCACTGCCGATAAAAAATAGTTATAGCCTATCAAGTGGTGTTCATTGGTAGACCATGTCTCCTGTAGGCAAATTACGTGGTAATCCTGAACGAAATCGCGCACACTCCCATTCATTATTTTTGTGCGTAAACCTGCGATGTTCGATGACATAATTTGTACTGTAATATCATTTTTTCTAGGAGCTGTGCGTTTATTTATACGGGCTACCTCTACTTCTGGTGGATGCTCTGGGACTCTTTCTACTTCTGGTGGATGCTCTGGGACTCTGCCCTTTGTCTCCCCTCTTCATAGATTGATGGATACAAGTGTTCCCCGGGATACTAATGTCAGGTCCTCTGGGCGGTGTTAGAATGGATCCTGGGGAGGGGTTATTACTTTCCATTACTTGCATTTCTGCACTGTCGCTTAGGAGAACATTATCATTGGGGGTAGTTTGATTTACCATAATAGATTTTTGTACTCGGGCCTGTTCTACGCTGAGTCAGTCTACATTTTCCAAATTGCACAGAGCTGAAAAATAGTTATGGGTGGGTATATTGAACCTCTGATGTGACTGGACGTAATTGTTCTGATGTAGGGGATTTGGGCGCTGGAATGGGTGTTGGTTATTATTCGAGCGCCTCTCCATAAGGTGGGGGTTAGCCAGGTGGTTACGAGCATTTTGATAGGGAATTTGATGGTCTACTTCCCTCCAGTCTAGGAGAAGGTCTTTTACGGGGTGGGATTTAAAATGGGAAGTCAATTCTCGTGGATAAAAATAGTTGACGTAATGTGTGGAAATAGCATCCCCCCCTCTAGCTTCGTACCAGTCTCCAATGCATCTGACAGCTCTATGGTCCCTGAAGTTTATGATTATCACATCCCCCTTCTTTTCTTTTGGTCTTGTTCCCACCCAGCTTGTGCGTCTCACCATTAGAATTTCCCCATTTATATGTGCGGGAAGGGGTCGATTTTGATTCAACCAATAAATGGTTTTGTTTTTTAAAGCGTAGTGGTCCTCTCTAGTGCCCTCTGGAAGTTCGGGTACCCCTATCATAATAATCGTGTATGGGGCTGATTCTGGGGGTAGGTCCACCCTTCTACTTGGTGGAATGTTCTGGGGCTGGGATAGCCATTCGCCATTCCCATTATCCATTAAGTCTTTTCTCGACATATTATTTATACCCACGGGGTTACTTTTGCTTTTATTTTTTAGGTCTTCGACATTTCCTGTCATTCCAGATTTAGAGCTACTGGCCACCCTTGTCTCCCTGTCTATTTCTTTGTCATTTGGTAGGGGATTAGTTCCACCTATATCTGTAGTTTTTTTAGATGATGATTTTCCCGCTGATTTTCCCCCCAGAGCGGTGTACCTTTTCCTTTGAGTACCACTGGTTGATGGTTGTTCTAGCAAGGTGGAGAGGGAGGTAGCTGAATCGGCGGTAATGCTTTTAGTCTGTATTTTTAAAAGTTCAGATAGGGTCAAATTGTTCTCTTGGATTTGTTTGCCCAAGTCGTCCAAATGTAGACTTATTAATCTTGTCCTCTCTAAGGGCCTTATGTAGGTGGGCTGGCATTTACCACTTCATAAATACCGAATCATACCGGTTCGGTATTTATAAAGTGGTAAATGCAATGTAGGTAATGAGTCGGTAAATATTACCGAATCGGAAAAATTCGGTAATTACCGAATCGGTATTTACCGATTCGGTAATGAGGCATACCTTCCCATTGATGGGAAGGTATGCCTCATTACCGATTCGGTAAATACCGATTCGGTAATGGGGGAGCACATGCAAGGGTGGCAGGGTGTCACATTGACACCCTGTTGCACCCCTGATTCGGCCATGTGTGCACATGTGGCGCACATACATGCCCTAAGGGCATGTATGTCTGCCACATTGCACACTTAAACGTGCACAAAAATGCTTTTTTTCACCTATTCGTCATTTACCACCAACCTTTAGTTGGTGGTAAATAACGAATCCCCACACCCACCACACACTCCCCCTACATCTCATTTCATTTACCGAATCGGTAAATTTACCGAATCGGTAATATTACCGATTCGGTAATTTTACCTATTCGGTAAATACCGAATCATGAAATTCTCCCCCTACATCTCAAAAGCCAAAATACCGGTCGGTAACGGTATAATTACCGAAAATCGGTATTTGGCTTCCTACATGAGGCCCTAAGAGAGGGAGTAAAAGGGACTTAACCATGGTCTCTATTTTAGTGAGTAATTCTCCCACAGGGTCCTGATCAGTGGGTATCCCTGTAGTGTTGATACTAAGGGGAGAATTATTTGTCACCGAAAGGCCAGTAAGAGTCGGGGAGTGTACTAAAGATCTAATCATCTTCTTTTTAGCTAAAGGTGCTATGGTGGGAGGACCTCGTCTCTTTTTTGGGGTATATCTATTCTCAGGAAGCCCTATGGTCGGTGGGGAAGAAATAACCAGATTCGGTGAATCTGATAGTCCTGATGTGGTTAGGCTGATTAAGTGGTCTGTCGGGGTAGGGGTGCCTGGGGAATTTATCTGGAGAATTATTTCCTCCCTTTCAGGGGTGGGACCTGATCCCTCAATTATCGCCCCCGGGGAAAGTACTTTCCCAATTGTGCCCAAAGAAGAGCGTTTGCCAGTTAGCAGATCAAGGGATAAGCGCTTTTCTGTATCCACAATTTCCTTCTCCAGAACAGTAGTCACACGTTTAAAAAATTGATCTATTGTGCCAGAGACGGGGCCATTGGAAGTATTAACAGTTAGGGTGCGTGATTTCCCCACTTCTGAAGGCATGTTAGTAAACTACAAAGAAGTACCAAGGAAAAGCCCTACTTAGGCAAGTCCAAAATGGCGAGAGTACAAAATCCAGGAATTATAGGTAGTTATGACAATGGGAGGGTGCAAGTCTTACCACACAATAGGGGTTAGTGGGGTGGCCCGTCCCGTCCTCAAACGCCCTCGGACGGCCACAGACGGTCCGCCCTTTGCCCGGGCTTAGCCCCGGGGGCTCCTGTGCGCTCCCGCGCCGTGGGGGCAAAGGTCAGTAATAAGGATAAAGGTGTGGCGGGGGCGGGGCAGGCAGGGAGAGCGACCCAGGTGTTGCGGGTCTGGACCTCACGCAGGGACTCCTGGTACACCTGGTACACTGTGTCCCTGCGGGTCAGCTCGCAGCCCTGTAGTCCCGTGCACACACACGCGCTCGCAGCAACAGTTCAGCTGGATGAGCTCAGGGGAAGCAGGGAGGCTCACCACCGGTCAGGGAGGCAGGAACAGCGAAGCGGGACCCGCGCAGCGGGTTCGGCGAGGGCTTGCGACGAGAAGGTATGGCCAAATGAAGTCTCCACTCTAATGCAGGCAAGGCAAGACGATAATCCCAGCGGTTTCCATGAGGCTGCCGGCACTTATTTGCTGTGGCGGGGGCGGGGCAGGCAGGGAGAGCGACCCAGGTGTTGCGGGTCTGGACCTCACGCAGGGACTCCTGGCACACTGAGTCCCTGCTGGTCAGCTCGCAGCCCTGTAGTCCCGTGTACACACACGCGCTCGCAGCAACAGTTCAGCTGGATGAGCTCAGGGGAAGCAGGGAGGCTCACCACCGGTCAGGGAGGCAGGAACAGCGAAGCGGGACCCGCGCAGCGGGTCCGGCGAGGAGCTGTTACGAGAAGGTATGGCCAAATGAAGTCTCCACTCTAATGCAGGCAAGGCAAGACGATAATCCCAGCGGTTTCCATGAGGCTGCCGGCACTTATTTGCTGTGGTGGGGGCGGGGCAGGCAGGGAGAGCGACCCAGGTGTTGCGGGTCTGGACCTCACGCAGGGACTCCTGGTACACTGAGTCCCTGCGGGTCAGCTCGCAGCCCTGTAGTCCCGTGCACACACACGCGCTCGCAGCAACAGTTCAGCTGGAGGAGCTCAGGGGAAGCAGGGAGGCTCACCACCGGTCAGGGAGGCAGGAACAGCGAAGCGGGACCCGCGCAGCGGGTCCGACGAGGAGCTGCGACGAGAAGGTATGGCCAAATGAAGTCTCCACTCTAATGCAGGCAAGGCAAGATGATAATCCCAGCGGTTTCCATGAGGCTGCCGGCACTTATTTGCTGTGGCGGGGGCGGGGCAGGCAGGGAGAGCGACCCAGGTGTTGCGGGTCTGGACCTCACGCAGGGACTCCTGGTACACTGAGTCCCTGCGGGTCAGCTCGCAGCCCTGTAGTCCCGTGTACACACACGCGCTCGCAGCAACAGTTCAGCTGGATGAGCTCAGGGGAAGCAGGGAGGCTCACCACCGGTCAGGGAGGCAGGAACAGCGAAGCGGGACCCGCGCAGCGGGTCCGGCGAGGAGCTGTTACGAGAAGGTATGGCCAAATGAAGTCTCCACTCTAATGCAGGCAAGGCAAGACGATAATCCCAGCGGTTTCCATGAGGCTGCCGGCACTTATTTGCTGTGGCGGGGGCGGGGCAGGCAGGGAGAGCGACCCAGGTGTTGCGGGTCTGGACCTCACGCAGGGACTCCTGGTACACTGAGTCCCTGCGGGTCAGCTCGCAGCCCTGTAGTCCCGTGCACACACACGCGCTCGCAGCAACAGTTCAGCTGGATGAGCTCAGGGGAAGCAGGGAGGCTCACCACCAGTCAGGGAGGCAGAAACAGCGAAGCGGGACCCGCGCAGCGGGTCCGACGAGGAGCTGCGACGAGAAGGTATGGCCAAATGAAGTCTCCACTCTAATGCAGGCAAGGCAAGACGATAATCCCAGCGGATTCCATGAGGCTGCCGGCACTTATTTGCTGTGGCGGGGGCGGGGCAGGCAGGGAGAGCGACCCAGGTGTTGCGGGTCTGGACCTCACGCAGGGACTCCTGGTACACTGAGTCCCTGCGGGTCAGCTCGCAGCCCTGTAGTCCCGTGCACACACACGCGCTCGCAGCAACAGTTCAGCTGGATGAGCTCAGGGGAAGCAGGGAGGCTCACCACCGGTCAGGGAGGCAGGAACAGTGAAGCGGGACCCGGCGAGGAGCTGCGACGAGAAGGTATGGCCAAATGAAGTCTCCACTCTAATGCAGGCAAGGCAAGACGATAATCCCCGGTAGTGTTGTAGTGTTTGAGTAGTGTAGTATTTTAGGGGTTAGGTTAGTGTAGTGTTTTATGGTTTAGGGAAGTGTAGTAGTGTTTGTGTAGTGTATTGTTTTAGGGATTAGGGTAGTGTTTGTGTAGTGTGGTGTTTTAGGGGTTAGTGTAGTGTTTTAGGGTAGTGTTGTAGTGTTTGAGTAGTGTAGTGCATTAGGGTTTAGGGTAGTGTGTAGTGTTTTAGTGTAGTGTCGTGGGGTCGTGCAGGGTAGTGTAGTGTTATTGTAGTGAGAGGACTGGGAGGTGGGGGAGGGTTGTGTAGGGGTAGGGTAGTCACTTACCTTGCAAACTTTCACCACGAGTATAGCTTTACCACGCATGCCTTTGCGTTGTAATGGCATGCGTGGTAAAGGCATAATCGTGGTAAAAATGTGCATTGTCATGGCATGTCGTTGTCATTGACATCGCGTAGTAATACCCGCGTTGTAATGGCATGCGTGGTATTAGTATGCGATGTAATGACATACATCCCATACAGATATTGAAAGAGCACTACTGCAAGCCAAGCACACCTTATTTTAAGTTTGAGAACAGCAGGAACTGTATTAAATGAGATGTCAGAAATTTGAAAAAGGATAAGATTCCTCTAGAATGAATTGCACTCATTTAAATGTCATGAACATCAGGAACGTCAAGGCCTCTAATCGCATCAAAACAAGTCACAATTTGTCCTACTAACAAGCCTGTTCATGATAGAATGGTGGAGCTATTGAGGCATTACAGGATTCTTGCATATTGAACACAATTTTTTATTGATATGCATCGGAAGAGCTAGAATGAGGTAGGAGGTAGAATCGCTTCTCCAGTATTTGGGGTGTCTTTCATAGATTCACATGCTTGAATATTCCCCGTCGTCGAAGTGGGAGTCCCACGGTATATAAAAAGCAATAAGTGTCATGTATATACATAAACATACATAACCACATAATAGCATATACGTATGCAAGTAAACCTTATATACATTTCAGAACTAGCATAACAAGTGAAAAAATACCATAGGATAGTATTGACACATAGGAAAGCATTGAGAAGAAGAATCACTTTACTGACATATCAATGTCGTTTTATAGTCCAAATTCCAGCCAATCAGGCGCAAGCACCCTCTAGAACCTTCTCCTCAGAGGCTCAGCTCCTCAGATTTTCTACCGCACGTCGTGTGAAGGGAGTCTCCCTGAGCTCTGCTCAGTTCTTTACTCTGGTTTGAGTTTTTCTCAGTATGTCTTCAAGTAAGAAGTCTCTTTTCCGTCCCTGTTCATCTTGTGGGAAGTTAAGGCTTTTTTGTGAGGACCCTCATGACAAATGTATTTATTGTCTTTACCCTGACCATAAGGTGGCTAACTGTAAGATCTGTAGAACCTTCTCACAAAAGACTTTGAAGGACAGGGAGGGTCGCCTTTTATTATGGCTTCAGAAGTTAAAGGATACGGATAACCCCCTCTCTGAGGTGGAGAGTGTAACTTCTATCCAAACAGGAGTCTCCTCTAAGCATGGTAGTGTTCAGGACTTGCCGTCTCCCTTTCTGAAAAAGAAGAGACTTCATTTGGAGGAAGTGTCTACAGGCCAAGTCTCTGTTACCACGCCAGCGCCCCCGAGCTCTCAGGCATCTCTGCCTCCGTCAGCGCATGTTTCCAGTCAAAACGCGCTAAACCGTCGACGGGCCTGTCGACGGCCCCTCCGTCGACGAGATCTGCCACTTCTTCAACCTCGTCGACGACGGTGTCAAGCAGATTTCCCTCTTCGTCGACGACGACTTCGTCGACGTCTTCACCGTCGACAATGGTATGTGTTTCCCTGAAGACCATTTCGTCGACGATTCCGTTATCTTCTTCGTCGACGACTAAGAAGTTAGCACTCCCGCCGACGTCTAAGGCTTCGTCGACGATAAAGAAGAAGAAGTCATCGCCGTCGACGCTCTCAGCATCGGCGTCGACGACGGCGCCGTCGACGGCGGGCTCGTCGTCGATGGCAGTCTCGTCGACGCGGGCTTCGTCGTCGGCACCCTCGTCGACGGCATCGACGTCGACGGCGGCTTTCTCGTCGACGGTGGCTTTCTCGACGATGACTCCATCGGCGGCGACGTCGTCGACGATAATCTCGACGACGGAGGTGTCAAATTTTGCCACGATGCCTTTGGTGCCAATTTCTACATCAGCGCCAGTATCGGTGGACACCTCTTTGTTGCAGCGGTGCCAGGCTGCGCTAGACTCTATCATGCTGCCACCAGTCACTCGGCCATCTCATCAGCTATTCCCTACGGCTGCTGAAGAGGTTTCGGACTCTGAGGACGATATTCAGTCCTCTTTTCGAGATGCTCGTAGTCCTTCTGAGCTTCACATCAAATGCCAAGATTTCGAAGAGGATGATGAAGCGCAAGACTATTATTGTCAAGAGCAGGAGCAACAACCCCCTGCACAAATTCCCATGGCGCAGCTTCCGTTGTCGCTCATTTCCAACCTTCAATTCACGTTGGAAGATTATAATCGGCGATTTCCAGCATCGTCTCATAGCTCTCCACGTGAGACGCCATTGGCTGTTCCGTCTACCCCAGTGATGCCAACAATACCGACACCATCCGCACCGGCATTGGTTCCTCCTGTGACAGAGGAGGTGGGGGACAATCTGGATACGGAGGACGGAGAGCTTCCAGATGATGACTCTATGGCGGACTGGGATGACTATCAAGTCAATTCGCCAGCATGGCCAAATGAAGTCTCCACTCTAATGCAGGCAAGGCAAGACGATAATCCCAGCGGTTTCCATGAGGCTGCCGGCACTTATTTGCTGTGGCGGGGGCGGGGCAGGCAGGGAGAGCGACCCAGGTGTTGCGGGTCTGGACCTCACGCAGGGACTCCTGGTACACTGAGTCCCTGCGGGTCAGCTCGCAGCCCTGTAGTCCCGTGCACACACACGTGCTTGCAGCAACAGTTCAGCTGGATGAGCTCAGGGGAAGCAGGGAGGCTCACCACCGGTCAGGGAGGCAGGAACAGTGAAGCGGGACCCGGCGAGGAGCTGCGACGAGAAGGTATGGCCAAATGAAGTCTCCACTCTAATGCAGGCAAGGCAAGACGATAATCCCCGGTAGTGTTGTAGTGTTTGAGTAGTGTAGTATTTTAGGGGTTAGGTTAGTGTAGTGTTTTATGGTTTAGGGAAGTGTAGTAGTGTTTGTGTAGTGTATTGTTTTAGGGATTAGGGTAGTGTTTGTGTAGTGTGGTGTTTTAGGGGTTAGTGTAGTGTTTTAGGGTAGTGTTGTAGTGTTTGAGTAGTGTAGTGCATTAGGGTTTAGGGTAGTGTGTAGTGTTTTAGTGTAGTGTCGTGGGGTCGTGCAGGGTAGTGTAGTGTTATTGCAGTGAGAGGACTGGGAGGTGGGGGAGGGTTGTGTAGGGGTAGGGTAGTCACTTACCTTGCAAACTTTCACCACGAGTATAGCTTTACCACGCATGCCTTTGCGTTGTAATGGCATGCGTGGTAAAGGCATAATCGTGGTAAAAATGTGCATTGTCATGGCATGTCGTTGTCATTGACATCGCGTAGTAATACCCGCGTTGTAATGGCATGCGTGGTATTAGTATGCGATGTAATGACATACATCCCATACAGATATTGAAAGAGCACTACTGCAAGCCAAGCACACCTTATTTTAAGTTTGAGAACAGCAGGAACTGTATTAAATGAGATGTCAGAAATTTGAAAGAGGATAAGATTCCTCTAGAATGAATTGCACTCATTTAAATGTCATGAACATCAGGAACGTCAAGGCCTCTAATCGCATCAAAACAAGTCACAATTTGTCCTACTAACAAGCCTGTTCATGATAGAATGGTGGAGCTATTGAGGCATTACAGGATTCTTGCATATTGAACATAATTTTTTATTGATATGCATCGGAAGAGCTAGAATGAGGTAGGAGGTAGAATCGCTTCTCCAGTATTTGGGGTGTCTTTCATAGATTCACATGCTTGAATATTCCCCGTCGTCGAAGTGGGAGTCCCACGGTATATAAAAAGCAATAAGTGTCATGTATATACATAAACATACATAACCACATAATAGCATATACGTATGCAAGTAAACCTTATATACATTTCAGAACTAGCATAACAAGTGAAAAAATACCATAGGATAGTATTGACACATAGGAAAGCATTGAGAAGAAGAATCACTTTACTGACATATCAATGTCGTTTTATAGTCCAAATTCCAGCCAATCAGGCGCAAGCACCCTCTAGAACCTTCTCCTCAGAGGCTCAGCTCCTCAGATTTTCTACCGCACGTCGTGTGAAGGGAGTCTCCCTGAGCTCTGCTCAGTTCTTTACTCTGGTTTGAGTTTTTCTCAGTAT
The DNA here is from genome assembly GCF_964204655.1 of Triturus cristatus. Classification (NCBI taxonomy): domain Eukaryota; kingdom Metazoa; phylum Chordata; class Amphibia; order Caudata; family Salamandridae; genus Triturus; species Triturus cristatus. The sequence goes on along the minus strand of NC_140590.1, from coordinate 137,443,130 downwards.
GTCTTCAAGTAAGAAGTCTCTTTTCCGTCCCTATTCATCTTGTGGGAAGTTAAGGCTTTTTTGTGAGGACCCTCATGACAAATGTATTTATTGTCTTTACCCTGACCATAAGGTGGCTAACTGTAAGATCTGTAGAACCTTCTCACAAAAGACTTTGAAGGACAGGGAGGGTCGCCTTTTATTATGGCTTCAGAAGTTAAAGGATACGGATAACCCCCTCTCTGAGGTGGAGAGTGTAACTTCTATCCGAACAGGAGTCTCCTCTAAGCATGGTAGTGTTCAGGACTTGCCGTCTCCCTTTCTGAAAAAGAAGAGACTTCATTTGGAGGAAGTGTCTACAGGCCAAGTCTCTGTTACCACGCCAGCGCCCCCGAGCTCTCAGGCATCTCTGCCTCCGTCAGCGCATGTTTCCAGTCAAAACGCGCTAAACCGTCGACGGGCCTGTCGACGGCCCCTCCGTCGACGAGATCTGCCACTTCTTCAACCTCGTCGACGACGGTGACGACGGTGTCAAGCAGATTTCCCTCTTCGTCGACGACGACTTCGTCGACGTCTTCACCGTCGACAATGGTATGTGTTTCCCTGAAGACCATTTCGTCGACGATTCCGTTATCTTCTTCGTCGACGACTAAGAAGTTAGCACTCCCGCCGACGTCTAAGGCTTCGTCGACGATAAAGAAGAAGAAGTCATCGCCGTCGACGCTCTCAGCATCGGCGTCGACGATGGCGCCGTCGACGGCGGGCTCGTCGTCGATGGCAGTCTCGTCGACGCGGGCTTCGTCGTCGGCACCCTCGTCGACGGCATCGACGTCGACGGCGGCTTTCTCGTCGACGGTGGCTTTCTCGACGATGACTCCATCGGCGGCGACGTCGTCGACGATAATCTCGACGACGGAGGTGTCAAATTTTGCCACGATGCCTTTGGTGCCAATTTCTACATCAGCGCCAGTATCGGTGGACACCTCTTTGTTGCAGCGGTGCCAGGCTGCGCTAGACTCTATCATGCTGCCACCAGTCACTCGGCCATCTCATCAGCTATTCCCTACGGCTGCTGAAGAGGTTTCGGACTCTGAGGACGATATTCAGTCCTCTTTTCGAGATGCTCGTAGTCCTTCTGAGCTTCACATCAAATGCCAAGATTTCGAAGAGGATGATGAAGCGCAAGACTATTATTGTCAAGAGCAGGAGCAACAACCCCCTGCGCAAATTCCCATGGCGCAGCTTCCGTTGTCGCTCATTTCCAACCTTCAATTCATGTTGGAAGATTATAATCGGCGATTTCCAGCATCGTCTCATAGCTCTCCACGTGAGACGCCATTGGCTGTTCCGTCTACCCCTGTGATGCCAACAATACCGACACCATCCGCACCGGCATTGGTTCCTCCTGTGACAGAGGAGGTGGGGGACAATCTGGATACGGAGGACGGAGAGCTTCCAGATGATGACTCTATGGCGGACTGGGATGACTATCAAGTCAATTCGCCAGCATCCCCTCCAACATCGCCAATTAATTCACCACCTGTCGATATATCAGGATTTCATCAACTGATGGACAGGGCAGCTCAACGCTTTCATCTTCCCATGATGGTTAGGGAGGAAGACTGCTTTCTCTATGACTTTAAATCACAGCCGCAAAAGCAGGTACGAGCCGTGCCTATCATTGACTTTATTTGGAACGAGGGCATTAAGCTGATGAAAACGCCTAACTCCATCCCGGCTGTCCTCCCGCGCCTGGAGAAAAAGTATAAGGCCCCGGACTCTTCCCCAGCTTGCTTAGTGTCACAGCCTAAGCCAGACTCGGTAATCACCCAGGCAGTGCAACGTCGCTCCAAAAATCCATCGTCTCCACTCTCGTCACCTCCGGGCCGTGACGGCTGCCGCCTGGATGCCATTGGCAAGACAAGAAGTTCTCAACTATGGCTTCAACAACTGTTCGAGCAGCAAACCCTTTGGCCATCCTCGGTCGTTACGATCGACAGATGTGGTCGGACATGGCAGCTTTGGTTAACCTTATTCCGGAAGATTCTAGAGCGGAGGCTCAGAAGATCCTGCAGGAGGGTGAGAGGGCATCCTCCGAAATTATCGACTGCTCACTTGACATTGCCTCCACGGGTTTTCGTCAATTGGCTGGAGCGGCTGTGTTGAGACGACAGGGCTGGCTTCGTTCCACGTCGTTCCGTCAGGAGGTACAGGCCAAGATTCTGGACATGCCGTATGACGGAGAATCTCTATTCGGCCAGCATGTTGAGGACGCTTTGCAAACCATAAAAAAGGATACGGAGACGGCTCGCTCCCTCAGCACTCTTCAGTTCCGGAAGCAGCCATTTCGGGGTGCGCGCGGCCGCGGCACCTTCTCTTCCTTTCGTGGCTCCTCTTCCCAATACC